>NC_053390.1:600804754-601467254 GCF_905171765.1 Bufo bufo | reverse complement strand
AATTGCTAGTAATACATTTGTCTTTTCATTTGTTGGGCATTTGATTACTGTAGAGATAGTAATTGCTTTTTATGTTAAGATATGCAAATAATGTTTATACTGAATCACAGGGCTCCGCTATTGATTTATCCAAATATATGTGATGTGCTTACATAAGACTTGTGTAATTTTGGAACATAATGGATAGCTTAAAAAATAAATTAAAATGTTTAATTTTAATGAGTCCTATCAAAAGCAATAATAAGGCAAAGTAAATGTTGTGTGTAATAGTATGACACATCAGTTCTCAGTATGAAATTATATATAATAGAAAACGGTTGATTGAAAAATTGAGACAGCAAGGGAGATTTACACAATTAATAATGAAAACCATAATAGTCACATTGTAGAACTCATTTTTCCAAGGCCGGTTGAAAAATGAAATGCAGATTACATAAAAATGGCAGGTCTGCTATATATCCTTTGCCCTAGTTCGCTGTTATGTCACTATATGGTATATAAGTAGATAATTTATACCCCCCCATCCTCCCACTCCTATTCTGTCCTTTAACTATAGATCAGAATCATTAATGCATTTTATTTTAACCACCTGAAGTCATTGTCTTATCCCCTTAAGGACACAGCCTTATTTCACCTTAAGGACCAGGCCATTTTTTGCAAATCTGACCAGTGTCACTTTAAGTGGTGATAACTTTAAAACGCTTTGACTTATCCAGGCCATTCTGAGATTGTTTTTTCGTCACATATTGTACTTCATGACACTGGTAAAATGAAGTCAAAAAATTATTATTTTTTTGCATAAAAAAATACCTAATTTACCAAACATTTTGAAAAATTTGCAAATATCAAAGTTTCAGTTTCTCTACTTCTGTAATACATAGTAATACCCCAAAAAATTGTGATGACTTACCATTCCCCATATGTCTACTTCATGTTTGAATTATTTTGGGAATGATATTTTATTTTTTGGGGATGTTACAAGGCTTAGAAGTTTAGAAGCAAATCTTGAAATTTTTCAGAAATTTACAAAAACCCAATTTTTAGGGACCACTACAGCTCTGAAGTCACTTTGCAAGGCTTACATAATAGAAACCACCCAAAAATCACCCCATTCTATAAACTACACCCCTCAAGGTATTCAAAACTGATTTGACAAACTTCGTTAACCCTTTAGGTGTTGCACAAGAGTTATTGGCAAATGGGGATAAAATTTGAGAATTTCATTTTTTTGCCTAATTTTCCATTTTAACCCATTTTTTCCACTAACAAAGCAAGGGTTAACAGCCAAACAAGACTGTATCTTTATTGCCCTGACTCTGCCGTTTACAGAAACACCCAATATGTGGCCGTAAACTACTGTACGGCCACACAGCGGGGCGCAGAGTGAAAGGTGCGCCGTTTGGTTTTTGGAAGGCAGATTTTGCTGGACTGTTTTTTTGACACCATGTCCCATTTGAAGCCCCCTGATGCACCCCTAGAGTAGAAACTCCATAAAAGTGACCCCATCTTAGAAACTACACCCCTCAAGGTATTCAAAACTGATTTTACAAACGTTGTTAACCCTTTAGGTGTTGCACAAGATTGAATGGAAAATAGAGATACAATTTCAAAATTTCACTTTTTTGGCAGATTTTCCATTTTAATATTTTTTTTCCAGTTACAAAGCAAGGGTTAACAGCCAAACAAAACTCATTATTTATGGCCCTGATTCTGTAGTTTACATAAACACCCCATATGTGGTTGTAAACTGCTGTACGGGCACACGGCAGGGCGCAGAAGGAAAGGAGCGCCATACGGTTTTTGGAAGGCAGATTTTGCTGGACTGGTTTTTTGACACCATGTCCCATTTGAAGCCCCCTGATGCACCCCTAGAGTAGAAACTCCATAAAAGTGACCCCATCTAAGAAACTATACCCCTCAAGGTATTCAAAACTGATTTTAAAAACGTTGTTAACCCTTTAGGTGTTGCACAAGATTTAATGGAAAATAGAGATACAATTTCAAAATTTCACTTTTTTGGCAGATTTTCCATTTTAATATTTTTTTTCCAGTTACAAAGCAAGGGTTAACAGCCAAACAAAACTCATTATTTATGGCCCTGATTCTGTAGTTTACAGAAACACCCCATATGTGGTTGTAAACTGCTGTACGGGCACACGGCAGGGCGCAGAAGGAAAGGAATGCCATACGGTTTTTGGAAGGCAGATTTTGCTGGACTGGTTTTTTGACACCATGTCCCATTTGAAGCCTCCTGATTCACCCCTAGAGTAGAAACTCCAAAAACGTGACCCCATTCTAGAAACTACGGAATAGGGTGGCAGTTTTGTTGGTACTAGTTTAGGGATTTTTGGTTGCTCTATATTACACTTTTTGTGCGGCAAGGTAACAAGAAATAGTTTTTTTGGCACCGTTTTTTTTTTTTGTTATTTACAACATTCATCTGACAGGTTAGATCATGTGGTCATTTCATAGAGCAGGTTGTCACGGACGCGGCGATACCTAAGGTAGTATTCTACCTTAAATTGTTTCCAGTTATATAATTACATAGTTATTACGGTTAAAAAAAGACATCAAGTTCGACCAAGGAATAGGTGGGGACGCAAATCCCAGAAGGAAGTGAGACTGAGATTTCTACACATTTTCATAAGCATTAATGTCATTTACTTTTAAGAATTCATCTAAATCCTTTTTAAAAATGTCCACTGTTCCTGCTGTGACCACGTCCTGAGGAAGTCTATTCCACAGATTCACAATTCTTACAGTAAATACATTTTGACACTTCTGGAGACTGTTCCATGTAAATTGCCTGAAAAATGCCTGAAAAAGACAAGGGGGCATTGTCTCTGACTGGAGAAGAAAATCTCCAGTCGGAGACGGTGCCACCTTGTCTTTTTCAGGCATTTGACATGGAACAGTTTTTTACCTTATTTTTTGCATGGCCCATTTATATATGGGCACATTAAAACGGCGATCCTCCTCTGACGTCACCAACCCCGCCCCCAGCACATCAGCTGGTCGGCGCAGCAGAGAGAGGATTCCCGCCTGACGTCACCAACCCCGCCCCCGCCACCCGATCTTCAAATAGCGCGCGCCCACACACGTGGAGAGCGGCGCCCTGCACAGCAAGCACGCACCAGAAGAGGCCCCCAGGTAAGCGCATCTATCAGCACCCAGCAGCATACACCGGCGGTCACATCATACCAATTCACATCACAACACACCCACAAGTATGGCATCCTCTCCTGCCGCAGGCCATCAGTTTTTTCTAGCATACACCAGCGGCAATATCATATTATGCTATATCTCATTATACTACACCCACTACTAGTATGCCACCATCTCCTCTCCTGCAACAAATATGCCACCTTCTCCTCTCCTGCTGCCAGCCACTAGTTCTTCCCTTCAATCAACCACTTCATTACCACATCAATACATTCATGCTTTTTACACCTCCTCTGTTTTGCTCTTGTCTACAGCCTTCTGGCCACTCTTGCTGCCGACGCCCCTAAGGTAAACCTCGATTTTTCCTTGTCCTGCACACCTACACATCACATCATACAGACAGTTGCAAAATATTAACCTGTGGTACACCTCACTACTCACTACACATTACCAGAATACACGCCACCATACAAACACCACACTAGGGACACCAGGTTGTTCCCATACACATCACGGCCCAACACTGGGATTTTCCGTCAAACCTTATAAACTGCCCTACATTATAATAACACTGTCCATTTAAGACACACTGGAGCACAAATTCCATACTAGCAGAATCTATTAGACACCACTGAGTGGCCATATACGCGTAAGAAGCAACCTATAATACCAAACATCTGTTTTTTGTTTTGTTTTTTTTGTTTTTTTTTTTGTTTTTTTTTGTTTACTCTTAATCGATGACTGCGGTTTAAACTGACATTCGCATTTTATTCCTTTCTGTAAATCACAGTTCTTCCTATTATTTTATATGTATATAAATATATATCTTTTAGTGTATCATACATGTACACATTGTACCCTTCTGACCCTTTACTTTATTGTTTAATGCACGTACATACCCCCCTAATCATGTGGGGATGTTTTTTGGCTTCGGCACCTCCATTGTATCCTTTTTAGACTTGAGAAAGGAGTTATAAACTCCGAAACGCGTTGTCTACTGCACAATAAACAGCTATTAAACCAAACGTTCCCCAATTGAGGTCGTCTTTTGTGCGCCAAACAAGTACCCTACCGTGTGCCAGCACACACACCACCCACAACTCCCATTTATATATTTGTACAAGTTAATCATGTCCCCCTTAAGACGTCTCTTCTCAAGACTAAATAAATTTAATTATTTTCATCTTTCTTCATAACTAAGACCCTCCATTCTCCTTATCATTTTAATCGCTCTCCTCTGTACTTTTTCCAGCTGTAGTGCGTCCTTTCTATGGACTGGTGCCCAGAACTGAACTGCATATTCCAGATGAGGCCGCACCAACGTAAAGTGTGAATATTACATCCCTGCCCCTCGAGTCCATGCCTCGTTTAATGCATGACAATATCCTGGTAGCCTTAGAAGCAGCTGATTGACATTGTATGCTTTGGTTTCAATAAATCTTTGTCTCACTCAGTAGGATTTGCTGTAAGTAGGGTTCCAACCCCGTTTATAGTATTGTATTCTGTTATTTATACCATCTACAAGAACACCCAAATCCTTCTCTATAAGTGACTCTCCCAGTGTTACATCCCCTAGGACACATGATGCACAGAGATTATTACTACCAAGATGCAGAACTTTACATTTATCCACATTGAACCTCATTTGCCAAGTTGATGCCCAATCTCTCAGGGTGTTTAAGCCAGCTTTTATTTTATGGACATCTTCCATAGACTGTACAGTACTACATAGCTTAGTGTCATCTGCAAAAATAGAAATGGTGCTAATAATCCCATCCTCAATATCATTAATAAATAAATAAAATAAAAGAGGATCCAGCACTGAACCTTGGATACACCACTTATAATCCGCGACCATTCTGAATAGGAATCATTGACCAAATCATTCTGGGCACGGTTCTTCAACCAGTGCTGTTCGTTTTGTATTTTTGCATATTTTATCCCCCTTTTTAGAGATTTTGTTAAGCCCTTTGTAAACTTCAAAGGTTACATCTGACCCCACTGATTTGTATTTTTAAAATGCCCTTTTTTGTCATTTATTGCCCTTTTACAGTAGCTATAAGACATGGGGAGTTTAATTTTAGCCGTTTATATTTCTTACCTGAAGGAATACATTTTTTAGTGTAATTACTCAATGTAGATTTAAAGCTCTCCCATTAGTATTATTATGTGACAGTAGCTGCTCCCAGTCTATGCCCTGAAATGCTGCCCTCAACCCAGTGAAATTAACCTTTTCAAAATTCAGTGTTTTTGCTCTGCCTGACAGAGTTTGCTTCTTATAGTTTAGGGGGAATATGATTATATTGTGGTCACTATTACCTAGTGTTTCTTGAACAGCAACTTTTCCAACAAGCTCTGCATCATTTTAAATTACCAGATCCAACATAGCATTGTCCCAGTTCTATAAACTGGCCCATAAAGTTGTCCTGCAGCATGTTGAGGAATTTTCTCCCCTTTGTGGTTGAGGCAGAACCATGACCCCAGTCAATGTCTGGGAAGTTAAAATCTCCCATTATGACCACTGTACCAGCCTGTGCAGCCCGCTCTATTTGGTTATACAGTTGAGCTTCTATCTCCTCTATGATGTTAGGGGGTCAATAGATTACACCAAGTATTATTTTTTTAGTGTTTATATCCCTTTGAACTTCCACCCATAAGGTTTCAACATCCTCACCAGCCACACCCACAATTGCCTCTTTCACACTTGTCTTCAGATCACTCCTCACATACAGGCTCATGCCACCATCTTTTCTATTGACACTATCTTTCCTAAATAGTGTAAAACCCTCAATATTAACAGCCCAGTCATGTGAAGAATCCAACCATGTCTTAACCACACCAACTACATCTATGTGTTCTTCTAGCACCATAGCCTCCAGCTCCCCCATTTTTCTAGATAGGCGTCTGCCATTTGTGAAAAAACTTTTTAAATTACTATTACCTGTAAAGTAAATATCCATGGTTTTTTTGGTTACCTTGGTTGATGTTTGTATGTAACAAGTTCTTGTTACCAGCAGCTCTATTTTTATTGGTGCACAGTTCTGCCCAGTCTTCTCCCTACTTTCCTCACTAACCCCAGCCCCCCACTAAATCCCCACTGTCCCCTCCTATATCCCACTCTTTATCTACACTATCTACCCCTTTATTAGTATGAACCCACCCTCCCCCAGATCCTAGTTTAAAAGCTCCTCCAGCCATCTAACCATTTTTTCCCCCAGAGCAGTTGCATCCACCCCATTAAGGTGCAGCCTGTTCCTACTTTAAAGCCTTTAACCGACAAAGAAGTTGGCCCAGTTCTCCATGAACCCAAACCCTTTCTTCCTGCACCAGCTTCCGAGCCACTTATTTTACTCCCTAAGCTCCCGTTGTCTCTCTGGTGATGCTTGTGGCACTGGTAGTATTTCTGGAAACACTACCTTCTCTCCTAGTTCCCTAAAATCATTTTTAAGGACCTTCCATCTCCCCCTGATTTACTCATTGGTGCCAATGTGTACCATGACTGCCGGTTCTTCCCCAGCCCCACCCAGCAATCTGTCAATCCGATCTGGAATATTCCTAACCCGAACACCCGGAAGACAACACACTGTTTGGCATTCACGGTCTCAGCAACAGATGATCCTGTCTGTCCTACTAATAATAGAGTCCCCTACCACCAGCATCTGTCTGGCCTTTTCTGCACTCCTTTTCCCATCCTTCCTGCAGCTGTCATCTTCCTGGTTGCTAGGAGAAATGTACTGCTGCAGTGTTGCTGGCCCTTGGCTTTCATGCCTAATATCAGCCAAACAGGCATATTTACTAGGGCGTTCCAGCTCAGGACTAGCCTCCCTGGCACTTTTCCCTCTACCCCTTCTTCCTACATTAACCTGCGATCCGTGCCGGCGCAGCTGCCCCTAACTGCGGGCAAGAGCACCAGGCTCCCTCTTTTCCTGCCGCCATGTGCCGTACTGACAAGCGCGGGCAGCAGATAGCTTGACTATGGTATCTGTGTTCCATGCCAGAGTTTCCTTCCTGCTGGAGACTTGTACTGGTGTTTGAACTTGCATAGGTGTGTCTCTCTCCACCTATGAAGCAGCACATACACTCCCTCTGACTCACCAGCCTATGGCTGGATTTCAGCAGGTATTTAAAGGCACTTCCTACCACATGAAGATGCCTGAGCAACCTCATGGTTTTAGCTTGTCTATCTCCAAGTGCTAAGGTGTCTCTCTTGTCTGCTTTGTTGTGTACTGGACCTTGCTTATTGAACTCCTGGACTTTGCCTGTTTTCTGACTGCCTCTGACCTCGAACTTCTTTTTTTAACTTTGCCTGTTTGCAGCCAGCCCCTGACCTCGGATCTCGTTTATGAACTTTGCCTGTTTACCGCCTGCCTCTGACCTCGGACTTCGATTTCCAGACCCGTAACCTCCTGGCCACGCTTGCACCGAGTACTCTGACCCCCTGGCCAGCTGCCACTGACTCAGGGACAACTCTGGAGTAGCCCCTGGCAACTACCCTAATGGCCCAAGCCTATCCTCACCATCAGAGGCTCTAGTAAAGATCAGGTAGAGGCTTATTTACACCCCTCCAGAGTATACCCAGTGGTGCAGTGGGACCACACCCGCTTATATAACAATGCCTGTTCTAATTTCTTTTAAAGGGAATCTGTCACCCCGATTTTGGACTATTATCCACAATAATAGATGAGTAGTACTGAAGATATGGAGTTCAGATCACTATTTTTTACTTTCCCACTGCCCCTGGTTTCCCTGTTGTCAGTGCTCAGAGCTGCACTCAAAAACACAATCAGGACTGCTGTGCTATTCTAGCATAATGGAGAGAAATCATGGGGGCGTGCACAGCAGTCCTGACAATTTATTTATATGCAGCTCCGAGTGCTGATAGTGGGGAACAGGAGGCAGTAGGAAAATAAATATTAGTGATCTTCACTCCTTATATGCAGTACTATGCCTCTATTACTGTGGATAATAGTCTAAAATCGGTGTGACAGATTCCCTTTAGAGGGTCTTCCCATCTGAATATGTATGGTATAAATATCTCATAGGTACAGGACCGACCTCAGGGACCCACACCTATCTTGATAACAAGACCTCATCTCATAGCTGATTTAAATGTAGTGGTGGCTATGCATGCATTGCTCTCCCCATTCACTTCTACGTAAGTTCATAGTATAACCAGTCATGATTATCATTAATCTAAATATGTTCACTTGAACTATCTAGGTGATTTCATTGCGTTGCTAATAAAGTTTAACTAGGAAACTAAACATCACAAAACCAGAGATGTGAATGCAAAACTCTAGCAGAGACATGTATTGCTAATGCTATAGTAACAAGCAATTTAGAACTCTTCTGCTACTGCTATACAACCAAAATGTCTTAATTCATCTGCTGTCAACAAATTAACATTGAAGGAAAAACGTGGATAGATCCAGGACTAAGATAAAAACAAATTCCTTTACTGACTCAGAACATAGTAGAAAAATGTTAAAACCACTGTTGCATACACATTTCAGGCATACAAGCCCTTCCTCATAGCATGCAGGTATGCTATGAGGAAGGGCTTGTATGCCTGAAACGCGTAAGTAATAGTGAGTCTTGGCAAACAAGTGATCCCACACTCGGATACCCCAAGGAGCTCTTTTCATCGCCATTCCTTGATTTGGGCCTCCCGCTTGTAGAGGGACATGAGGAGATCTTGTGCACCAATTCCCAAACTCTTGAGCATCCACAGTCAGAAGAAGATGACGGTGGGGAACAGCAATTAGTGTTTCATGAGGTGGATGATGAGGATGAGACACAGTTGCCAATAAGTCAACGGCTTTTAGTGTCTCAAGAGGTTGATGATGAGGATGAGACACAGTTGTCAATAAGTGAGGTTCTTGTTCGGTCAACAAGTCAGGAGGATGACCAGAGTGAGGAAATGGAAAAGGAGATGGTGGACGATGAAATCACTGACCCAACCTGGGAAGATGGCAAGCCGAGCGAGGACAGCAGTACAGAGGGGGAGGGATCCGCAGCACCGCAACAGACTGGAAGAGGCAGTGGGGTGGCAAAAGGGAGAAGGCACACTAAATAGCCCCGCAACTGTTCCCTGGAGCACCCCCTTGCGGCAATCTTCCTTGCCAAGGGGTAGGTGTTCCACAGTCTGGCGCTTTTTTGAGGAAAGTGCGGACAATAAAAGAATTGTCATTTGCAACCTGCCGCCACTAGCAACCTCACCACCATCAGCATGATCTGCCACATGGCATCAAAGCACCCTAATAGGTGGGCCGAAAGCCTGGGTCCACAATCAGTGTCTGCGGGTCACACCACTGCCTCCTCTTCCCCTGTGTTACGTGCTGGCCAATCCTCTGTCCAAGACGCAGGCCTGGATGCCTCCTGCCCTGCACCTGGACCTTCGCAAGCACCATCAGGTAGCACATCCACTTCTGTGTCCCAGCGCAGCGTACAGATGTCCATACCCCAGGCCATTGAATGAAAGTGCAAATACCCAGCCACCCACCCACAGGCCATAGCACTAAATGCGCACCTTCCTAAATTGCTGGCTCTGGAAATGTTGGCATTTAGGCTTCTGGCATTTAGGCCTGATGGCGGCGGCTGTCCCTCGTTACTCAGTATCCAGCTGCCACTATTTTTCACGGTGTGCCGTCCCCGCATTGCACCAACATGTGTCCCGTAACATCACCCGTGCCATGACCAACGCAGTTATTGGGAAGGTCCACTTAACGACTGACACATGGACAAGTGCTTGTGGCCAGGGATGCTACATTTCCCTGATGACACACTGGGTGAGCGTTGTGGAGGCCGGGAACAAGTCGTACCCTGGAATGGCACAGGTGCTACCGACGCCAAGGATTGCGGGCCCTACTTCCATCAGGATTTCCGGCACCATATACATTAGTGGCTGCAACCCCCCTTCTCCTCCTCCACCTTCTTCTCCACTTCCACCTTTGAATTCGCATCTTGCAACCACCAGTCAGTAGCTGGAAGCAGTGTAGCACTGCAGTGGGGAAGCGGAAACAAGCCGTGCTGAAACTAATTTGTTTAGGTGTTAAACAGCACACCACCGCAGAGCTGTGGCAGGATATAAGGGACCAGGCTGAGCTTTGGCTCTCGCCACTCAACCTACAACCAGGCATGGTTGTGTCTGATAATAGCCATACCTTGGTGGCCGCTTTGGAGCTCGGCAAGCTCACACACACCCCATGCCTAGCCTATGTGTTCAACTTAGTGGTTAAGCGGTTTCTCAAAACCTACCCCAATTTGCCTGAGCTACTGGTGAAAGTGCTCCGCGTGTGTGCCCATTTCCGAAAGTCATCTACAGCTGCCGCCGATCTGGCAACGCTGCAGCAGCGCTTGCAATTGCCAGCTCACCGACTGTTGTGCAACGTGAGCACATACTGGAGTTCCACGTTTCACATGTTGGCAAGACTTTGAGGAATCAACACAGATGGTGAACGGCGATGCCGCTATTATCAGCGTAACCATCCCACTTCTGTGTCTACTGAAACGCTCGCTGCTCACAATGAAGGCGGATGCTTTGCATGTGGAATAGGTGGAAATGGTGGGAAGATAATACATAGGGTGATAGCCAGACCATCCTCAGTTCATGTTCTCAGCGCAAATTGGATGATGATGATGATGATGAGAAGGAGGAGCTGGAGACGGTTGCCTCCACTACAGAGGGTAGTACCCATAGCAGGTTTATTCCATCTGATCAGCGTGGATGGGCCGAAGAGGAGGAAGAGGATGAGGAAATTGAGAGTCATCCTCCTGATGAGGACAGCAAAGTCTTGTCTGTTGGGACTCTGGCACACATGGCTGACTTTATGTTATGCTGCCTTCCCCGTGACCCTCGCGTTATACGCATTTTGCCACCAACGAATAAACATTCCTCTTCCAGCGGAAGGCATGTCAGATACTATAACAATGTATAACCTGTCTATTGCGATTGCAGCCATTCCTTCCAATTTACTTTTAATTTTTTCTTGGTCCGGTGTCGATATACTTATATATATATACGTCCAACATGCAATATATTTCTTAGTTGTTTTTTCCTATAGAGGTCTGCAAAGATACAGCTGATAGATGGACAGTTATTTTTCTGTCTTTTAAAATACTTTATATCTGCGCAAAATTATACAGACTAAGTTGTGAATATATGTGTTTATTAATCTATCTGAGTATAATAAGGAACGATTCCTTCTGCTGTGGTTGTTAGTATTTACTATACATGTCATTAGACATTTTACTGTCCATTTTTCATCCGTTTATTATTTTTTATCTTTTATTTTCTATTGTGGAGTCAACATTTAGATTAAATTATGTACTTGTTTGTATTGTCATAGGCCGTGATCAAGGTCCCGGGTGGACCGAAACGTTGGCCCTGAATACAAGTGACGATTCATTGTAAAAGTTGGTGGTGGCTTATATTAAATACATATTTCGTGCAAACTACGAGTGTGTGCCGTGGAATACTTCTTCTCTATACGCATTTTGGCCGACACCGATTACTGGTTGTTCACCCTTCTTGACCCCCGCTACAAAGAGAACTTCTCATCTCTCATTCCTGTGGTGGAGAGGACAAGCAAAATGGTGCAATACCAGAAGGGGGGAACACACAGCAAGGGGAACACTCAGCAGTTCCAACAGAAGCAGAGCAACACTCTCCAAGGCCTGGGACAGTTTTATGACACCCCGCTAGCACCCTCATCCTTATGTGCGGCCTAGTGTCACAAGGAGGGAAACGCTTTGGAAGATGGTGAAGGAGTACGTAGCAGACCGTGTCAGCGTCCACAGTGATCCCTCTGTGACTTACAACTATTGGGTTTCTAAGATGGACACATTGCATGAACTGGCGCTCTATGCCTTGGAGGTGCTGGCCTGCCCTGCCACCAGCATTTTGTCAGAGCGGGTATTTAGTGCTGCTGGAGGCATAATAACTGATAAGCGCATCCGCCTGTCAACTGAAAATGCTGACAGGTTGATTCTTATCAAAATGATTAAGGCCTGGATGGCCTCTGACTTCTCTACTCCACCAGAGGAAAGCGGCTGTACATAAAGGCACTTTAAATGTGGCTTTTGTGGTGTATTAAATACACTGTATTCCCAGGCAACCATTCCAACACGAAAAAGGATATATAGTTCAGTCTTCCTTTTCTCGTCCTCCTCCTCCATCATATCAACATGCTTATTAGGCTGCCCTCGCTCCTAATGTTTTAGAGGGTCAGCTCAGCAGTAGGCGCTCGCCCCTAATGTTTTAGATGGTCAGATTAGCAGCAGGCACTCGCCCCTAATGTTTTAGAGGGTCAGCTCAGCAGCATACCCTCACCCCTAATGTTTTAGATGTCAGATCAGCAGCAGGCCCTTGCCCCTAATGTTTTAGACAGCTCAGCAGCAGACCCTCACCCCTAATGTTTTAGATGGTCAGATCAGCAACAGACCATCGCCCCTAATGTTTTTGAGGGTCACCAGCAGGCCATCAATCATAATTTTTTCAAGGGTGTGTATGATGCATTCCTTTATGTGTAATAAAGTGTGTATTGGAGTGCCCATTCGTTGTAATTTTTGGAAGTCCTTTCCCTTAGGGCATAGGCTTTATGAGTGTAGGAGTCCCACTACCTGAACAATTATACCACAATGTGATTGAGGCCCTCCTTTATGTGATATACAGGTTGTATCGGAGTGCCTCTTCCTTGTTAATTTTGGCAGCATTTGCACTTTATATACAAGTAAATATACAGGAAGGAATGTTTTCTATCAATTTTTCCTCTAAAATCGATTTTATCTTCGGTTTGGTGCGTATTATTGTCAGTCTGTAAAAGTGGCATACTACTCGGACAACATCACTCCCAACAGCGACCTGGGAGTCCAAGATGCATCCACACTTCCTTCCCATGCTGTTCCCGAACCATTTCAGTGGTGTTTCCATCAATTTCTGCCCTTTTCCTGTGAACCAGACACCATCCCGTCTTCAGAGCAGGGGGTGCCTGGTTTAATGCTCTGGTTCTCCCATTGACTTCCATTGTGCTCTGGTGCTCTGTAGAGATGTCCCGAACTATTCGCCAGCGAACATCGCTTGTTCGCGTTCGCCGCTGCGGGCGAACATATGCGATGTTCGGTCCGCCCCCTATACGTCATCATTGAGCAAACTTTGACCCTGTACCTCACAGTCAGCAGACACATTCCAGCCAATCAGCAGCAGACCCTCCCTCCCAGACCCTCCCACCTCCTATCAAAAAGCAAGGACAGCATCCATCTTAGATTCATTCTGAAGCTGCAGTGTTAGTGAGAGCAGGGACAGTGCAGCTGCTGCTGATTTAATAGGGAAATCGTTAGCTAGGCCAGTGTTCTGTGTCCACTCCAGTCCTCAAAGACTCATCTGATCTGCTGTAAGGACAGCGTCCTGATAGCACCCCAAAAAGCCCTTTTTAGGGCTAGTACATCAGTCTGCTTTTTTTTTTTCTTTTTTTTCTCTGTAATATAATTGCAGTTGCCTGCCAGCGTGTGTCAGGCCCACAGCGTTTACTGTGCCCACTGCCAGTGCCCCCCACTCATATCTGGTGGCACAGTAGCTTGCATTTAAAACAGTAAAACAATTTTTTCTCTGTAATATAATTGCAGTTGCCTGCCAGCATGTGTCAGGCCTACAGCGTGTACAGTGCCAACTACTGCCAGTGCCCACCAGTCATATCTGGTGTCACAGTAGCTTGCATTTAAAACAGTAAAACAATTTTTTCTCTGTAATATAATTGCAGTTGCCTGCCAGCGTGTGTCAGGCCCACAGCGTGTACAGTGCCAACTACTGCCAGTGCCCACCAGTCATATCTGGTGTCACAGTAGCTTGCATTTAAAACAGTAAAAAAAAAAATCTCTGTAATATAATTGCAGTTGCCTGCCAGCGTGTGTCAGGCCCACAGCGTGTACTGTGCCCACTACTGCCAGTGCCCACCACTCATATCTGATGTCACAGTAGCTTGCATTTAAAACAGTAAAACTATTTTTTATCTAATATAATTGCAGTTGCCTGCCAGCGTGTGTGTCAGGCCCACAGCGTGTACAGTGCCAACTACTGCCAGTGCCCACCACTCATATCTGGTGGCACAGTAGTTTGCATTTAAAACAGTAAAACAATTTTTTCTCTGTAATATAATTGCAGTTGCTTGCCAGCGTGTGTCAGGCCCACAGCGTGTACTGTGCCCACTACTGCCAGTGCCCACCCCTTAATATCTGGTGTCACAGTAGCTTGCATTTAAAACAGTAAAACAATTTTTTCTCTAATATAATTGCAGTTGCCTGCCAGCGTGTGTGTCAGGCCCATGGAGTGTACTGTGCCCACTACTGCCAGTGCCCACCACTCATATCTGGTGTCACAGTAGCTTGATTTAAAACAGTAAAAAAAAAATTCTCAGTAATATAATTGCAGTTGCCTGCCAGCGTGTGTCAGGCCCACAGAGTGTACTGTGCCCACTGCCAGTGCCCACCACTCATATCTGGTGGCACAGTAGCTTGCATTTAAAACAGTAAGACATTTTTTTCTCTGTAATATAATTGCAGTTGCCTGCCAGCGTGTGTCAGGCGCACAGCGTGTACTGTGCCCACTACTGCCAGTGCCCACCACTCATATCTGGTGGCACAGTAGCTTGCATTTAAAACAGTAAAAAAAAAAATCTTTGTAATATAATTGCAGTTGCCTGCCAGCGTGTGTCAGGCCCACAGCGTGTACTGTGCCCACTACTGCCAGTGCCCACCACTCATATCTGGTGTCACAGTAGCTTGCACGCATAGTACCACTAATCTAAAAAAAAATGACAGGCAGAGGCAGGCCACCCCGCCGGGGCCATCGTGGTCATGGTGCTGTGATTTCCTTTGGCCCTAGAATAATGCCCAGTGTTCAGAAGCCATGTACCCTGAACTCAAAAAAGTTGACTGGCTAACACAGGACACCCAATCTTCTACAGCTTCCGCTCGGAACCTTGACGCACCATCCTCCTCCAGCTCAGCTTCGGCCACCTCTCAAGTTACCACTCGCCCACCTGCCGCCACCATCAACACTAGCACCACAGCTGCTTCACTTGATCTGTCAGAGGAGTTATTTACATATCAGTTGGAAGAAATGAGTGATGCACAACCATTAGTGCCAGAGGATATGTCTCAGTCAGGCAGCATTACACACATGGACGTACGGTGTGATGATGATGATGTTGTACACGCTGCTGCTTCCTTTGCTGAGTTGTCAGATACAAGTGACGCGGTTGATAAAGACGATGTGTCCGTGGATGTCACGTGGGTGCCCGCTCGAAGAGAAGAAGAACAGGGGAAAGTTCAGATGGCGAGACAGAGAGGAGGAGGAGACGAGTTGGAAGCAGGGGGATGTCGTCGCAAGGAGCTAGTGGCACAGTCAGACAGCATGTATCAGCACCCGGGGTCAGCCAGACAGCATGCCAATCAACGCATGCTGTTGCCACCACCAGAATGCCGTCATTGCAAAGCTCAGCAGTGTGGCATTTTTTTGTGTGTCTGCCTCTGATAACAGCAATGCCATTTGCAACCTGTGCCAAAAGAAACTGAGTTGTAGGAAGTCCAACACCCACCTAGGTACAACTGCTTTGCGAAGGCACATGATCTCACATCACAAACGCCTATGGGATCAACACATGATGAGTACAAGCAGCACACAAACTCAAAGCCACCATCCTCCTTCTGGTCCAGCATATTCAGCCACGTCAACCACTGCTGTCCTCCTTGCCCCCTCTCAACCATCCGCCACTCAGCCTCTCACCTTCAGCAGTTCCTGCTCATCTGCCCACAGTCAGGTGTCTGTCAAGGAAATGTTTGAGGTAAGAAGCCAATGTCACAGAGTCACCCCCTTGCCCAGCGTCTGACAGCTGGCTTGATGGAACTCTTAGCTCGCCAGCTTTTACCATACAAGCTGGTGGAGTCTGAGGCCTTAAAAAAATTAGCAGCTATTGGGACACCGCAGTGGAAGGTACCCGGCCAAATTTTTTTTTCACAAAAGGCAATCCCCAACCTGTACTCTATTGTGGAAAAGAAAGTCATGGCATGTCTGGCACACAGTGTTGGGGCAAGGGTCCATCTGACCACTGATATCTGGTCTGCAAAGCACGGTCAGGGCAGGTATATCACGTAAACCTGCTGACGGCTGCCAAGCATGGAATGCGTGGCTCTGCAGAGTAGTTGGTGACACCGCCACGACTTTCAAGCAGGTCTGCTGCCACCTCCTCTACTCCTCCTACTCCATCCTCTTCGCTAACCTCCTCGGCTGAGTCCTCTTCTGCTGCTGCGTCTTGCTCCACATCAACTGCACCCCCCAGCTTCCCAGGGGCTATTCCACATCCCGGATACGACAGTGTCACGCCGTCTTGGGGTTGACTTGCCTGAAAGCAGAGAGTCACACCGGACCAGCACTCCTGTCAGCCCTGAACGCACAGGTGCATCAGTGGCTGACTCCGCACCAACTGGAGATCGGCAAACTGGTGTGTGACAACGGAAGCAATTTGTTGGCAGCATTGAATTTGGGCAAGTTGCTTCCGTTGTCTGGGGGGAAGAACAGACCTTCAATGAGATCAGTGAGGATGAGGAACAGGACATGAGTAGCTCGGCATCCAACCTTGTGCAAATGGGGTCTTTCATGCTGTCATGCCTGTTGAGGGATACTCGTATAAAAAGGCTGAAGGAGAACGACCTGTACTGGGTGGCCACGCTACTAGACCCCCGGTATAAGCAGAAAGTGGCTGAAATGTTACCGAATTACCGGAAGTCGGAAAGGATGCGGCAGTTCCAAGATAAGTTAAAAACTATGCTTTACACAGCGTATAAAGGTGATATCACAGCACAACGGGAATCTAACAGGGGAAGAGGTGAAAGTAATCCTCCTCCTACAACGACCACGCCGGCAAGGACAGGACGCTTTACAGACGTGTTGTTGATGGAGGACATGCAGAGCTTTTTAAGTCCTACGCATCGCCACAGCCCTTCGGGGTCCACCCTCAGAGAACGACTCGACCGACAGGTAGCAGACTACCTCGCCTTAACTGCAGATATCGACACTCTGTGGAGCGATGAACCCTTTGACTACTGGGTGTGCAGGCTTGACCTGTGGCCTGAGCTATCCCAATTTGCGATAGAACTTCTGGCCTGCCCCGCTTCAAGTGTCCTGTCAGAAAGGACCTTTAGCGCAGCAGGAGGTATTGTCACTGAGAAGAGAAGTCGCCTAGGTCAAAAAAGTCTAGATTACCTCACCTTTATTAAGATGAATGAGGCTTGGATCCCGAAGGGACTGACAGTGGGGGATGCATTTGACTAACAAATCGTCCACACGCTGCCGTATTTAATCTCTGCATGCCGGATGACTTGCGTGACTTCTCCGACACCAACTAGGGTTCAAGCCGCAATGTTTTAGTGCACGTTCTGCCTGTAAAACATGAATTTTTCCGGCCGCTGCTACAGCAGCAGCTGCAACAATACCTAATTTTTCAGGCATGTGTACATGCCTAATTTTTCTGGCCTTTGGTGCTGCACTGTGGCTGCAAAAACGAAACAAAAAAAAAGGCACATACATGTGTCAATTCCCCTTCGTGATCGTTACCTTGTTGTGGTGAAGGGGCTTGCGTATCACAATAAAGCGATCACCTCTATGAGTGTATTGGCAATGGCAATGTTGGCACACCCCAGATGATAAGGTCTTTGCTTCATTGTGAACAGACCAAAAACGATCGGCTGGATAATTTTGCATAGAAAAAACATGAATTTTCTTTGTGATCATCTAAGGTGATCATTAAAGCCTACTAGGCCAACAATGGGCCCACACTGCAGAATCATTGTTTTCTGGGTCACTGAACTGTCACTGAACTACCTCAGCACGACCATAAGCTTTTAAAAAAAAAACATTGCCTGCAATCTCCCAAACGTGCGCACGAGCACAGTCATCACTACACCAAGATTGACGCATAGAGGTATAAAATTTATGTCATGAGTGTGTCAACTATTGACAACTCTTTGCGGTTGTCTAAAATCTCTTCCATACATGTCCCCTGATAGGGGACGTAACAGGGATTAAACTGATAGGAATAGTACTACTTAACACACCACTCCTATCCGGTGGCAGAGTAGATTGCACGCGCAGTGCCCCAAATTGGACGTAGGAGGACCGACCAAGCATCTTTTTCCATCTCCCGGTTCCAAAAACGATTCCATATACACGTCCCCTGATCGGGGACGTAACAGGGATTAAACTAATAAGAATAGTGCTACTTAACACACCGCTCCTATCTGGTGGCACAGTAGATTGCACGCGCAGTGCCCCAAATTGGACGTAGGAGGACCGACCAAGCATCTTTTTCCATCTCCCGGTTCCTAAAATCGATTCCATATACACGTCCCCTGATAGAGGACGTAACAGGGATTAAACTGATAAGAATAGTACTACTTAACACACCACTCCTATCTGGTGGCACAGTAGATTGCATGCGCAGTGCCCCAAATTGGACGTAGGAGGACCGACCAAGCATCTTTTTCCATCTCCCGCTTCCTAAAATCGATTCCATATACACGTCCCCTGATAGGGGACGTAACAGGGATTAAACTGATAAGAATACTACTACTTAACACACCGCTCCTATCTGGTGGCACAGTAGATTGCACGCGCCAGTGCCCCAAATTGGACGTAGGAGGACAGACCAAGCATTTTTTTCCATCTCCCGGTTCCTAAAATCGATTCCATATACAAGTCCCCTGATAGGGGACGTAACAGGGATTAAACTGATAAGAATAGTACTAATTAACACATTGCTCCTATCTGGTGGCAAAGTATATTGCATGCGCAGTGCCCCAAATTCTGGTGGCACAGTAGATTGCATGCGCAGTGCCCCAAATTGGACGTAGGAGGACCGACCAAGCATCTTTTTCCATCTCCTGGTTCCTAAAATCGATTCCATATACACGTCCTCTGATAGGGCACATAACAGGTATTAAACTGATAAGAATAGTACTACTTAACACACCTTATAATAACGCAGAGAGAGGCATCGCAGAGAGAGGAGTCTGAAGAAGAGGAGTCAGAGGAGGAAGGTGGCTTTGAGGAGGTGGAAGACCAACCACAGCAGGAGTCCCAGGGGGCTTGTTGTCACCTTTCGGGGACCCTTGGTGTTGTACGTGGCTGGGTGGAGGAAGAGACCTTCAATGACATCAGTGAGGACAAGGAACGGGACATGTCTAGCTTGGAATCCAACCTTGTGCAAATGGGGAGTTTGCGGTTGTGCAAATGGACTGTTTGCGGTTGTTTGCGAGTGCGTTAAACGGGGAGTTTGGTCTGTCACTGTGAAGCGGGCGTAATTCTTACACTACCTGATCGATACAACATTATACCTGATGTTTTAAAGCACGTTATTCCAAACAATTTAGGAATGTTAGGTGATTTATGCCCTTTATGGATTAAAACCAGACTCTGCGTCAACTACGCAATTTTCCATGGGAGTTTTGCCATGGATCCACCTCCGGCATGCCACAGTCCAGGTGTTAGTCCCCTTGAAACAACTTTACCATCCCTATTGTGACAAGAAAGAGTCCTTGTGGGTTTTAAATTTTGCCTGCCTATTGAAGTCTATGGCGGTTTGCCCGGTTCGCCCGTTCGCAAACATTTGCAAAAATTCGCGTTCGCCGTTCGTGAACGGAAAATTTTATGTTCGCGAAATCTCTAGTGATCATTAAAGCCTACTAGGTCAACAATGGGCTCACACTGCAGAATCATTGTTTTTTGGGTCACTTAACTGTCACTGAACTACCTCAGCACGACCATAGGCTTTGAAAAAACGCCATCGCCTGCAATCTCCCAAACGTGCGCACGAGCACAGTCATCACTACACCAAGATTGACGCATAGAGGAATAAAATTTATGTCATGAGTGTGTCAACTATTGACAACTCTTTGCGGTTGTCTAAAATCTATTCGATACACGTCCCCTGATAGGGGACGTAACAGGGATTAAACTGATAAGAATAGTACTACTTAACACACCACTCATATAGGGTGGCACATTCCATTGCACGGCGCACGCGCAGTGCCCCAAATTGGAAGTAGGAGGACCAACCAAGCATCTTTTTCCATCTCCCGGTTCCTAAAATCTATTCCATACACCGGCCCCTGATAGGGGACGTAACAGGGATTAAACTGATAGGAATAGTACTACTTAACATACCACTCATATAGGGTAGCACAGTACATTGCACGGCGCACGCGCAGTGCCCCAAATTGGAAGTAAGAGGACCAACCAAGCATCTTTTTCCATCTCCCGGTTCCTAAAATCTATTCCATACACCGGCCCCTGATAGGGGATGTAACAGAGATTAAACTGATAGGAATAGTACTACTTAACATACCACTCATATAGGGTGGTACAGTACATTGCACGGCGCACGCGCAGTGCCCCAAATTGGAAGTAAGAGGACCGACCAAGCATCTTTTCCCATCTCCCAGTTCCTAAAATCTATTCCATACAATGGCCCCTGATGGGGACAAAACAGAGATTAAACTGGTAAGAACAGATTTTTTTAATTAAAAAAAAAGAGGACAGCCTCTGCGGAGCTGGGTATTTTTTGTCCGCGTTACTGAACGCTCATGCACAATGGCTGTAGGCTCATGCGTCCTTTTGCGGAGGTGACAAACCTGGTCAGTCAAACCCAAGGCAACATCATTGACCTCATCCCATATGCGTTTTTTCTGGAGCGTGCCCTGCGAAGAGTGCTGGATCAGGCCGTAGATGAGCATGAAGAGGAAGAGTTGTGGTCACTATCACCACCAGAAGCAGCCTTGTCGTCGTCGATTGCTGGACCTGCGGCAACGCAGAGAGAGGAGTCTGAAGAAGAGGAGTCAGAGGAGGAAGGTGGCTTTGAGGAGGTGGAAGACCAACCACAGCAGGCGTCCCAGGGGGCTTGTTGTCACCTTTCGGGTGTTGTATGTGGCTGGGTGGAGGAAGAGACCTTCAATGGCGTCAGTGAGGACAAGGAACGGGACATGGCTAGCTTGGTATCCAACCTTGTGCAAATGGGGAGTTTGCGGTTTTGCAAATGGACTGTTTGCGGTGCGTTAAACGGAGAGTTTGGTCTGTCATAGTTTGGTCTGTCACTGTGAAGCGGGCGTAACCCTTACACTACCTGATCGATACAACATCATACCTGATATTTTAAAGCACGTTATTCCAAACAAATTAGGAATGTTAGGTGATTTATGCCCTTTATGGATTAAAACCCGACTCTGCGTCAACTACGTAATTTTCCATGGTAGTTTTGCCATGGATCCCCCTCCGGCATGCCACAGTCCAGGTGTTAGTCCCCTTGAAACAACTTTTCCATCATTATTGTGGCCAGAAAGAGTCCCTGTGGGTTTTAAAATTTGCCCGCCTATTGAAGTCTATGGCGGTTCGCCCGTTCGCGAACATTTGCGGAAATTCGCGTTCGCCTTTCGCAAACGGAAAATTTTATGTTCGCGACATCTCTAGTGCTCTGTAGAGCACCCGAACATCCGAAAATGTTCTACTCGAACACTAGAGCACCCGAGCACTTTGGTGCTCGATCAACACTAGTAAGCGACAGTGGTTTTGACTTTTTTCTACTATGTTCTGAGTCTGTAAAGGAATTCGTTCCGCGTTTTTCCTGCATTGTTCTGGGTTGCCAGCCCAGATCGGGTGCACCATATATTTATGGGGGTGAGCTGATTTTGAAGCTTGAAATTAACTTTTAGATGTTGGTAGTTATGCATGATAATGATATGAGGCTATAAGCTCTGCAAGGGCAAGAACAAAATTTGCTTTTGCTAATATGTAATATATTCAAAATGTAATAAAGTATAAAATATTATATATTTTACTAATGGTCGCTTTACTACTTAAAGCACTTTTTAATGTCTAAAAAAAATATATATATTTAATAGAATCCCACGCAGTTACTTTAAAGTCAGCTACCATAAGAAAAATGAAGCTCAGGGTTGAGGCCACTTAAAACGATAAGAAAGAAATATTCAACAGCGGTATAGTAGCAAACCAAGAGTGTTGAAAGGAAATCAAATTGTTCTTTGACTCAAAGTTTAAAATATTGGTTGAATTTATAAGTGTAAATGTTGAACTAACATAAAAGAGCTTATATACAGTCACGTCACATTATTATGGCCATGTGCAGCACAGGCAGTAGCTAGAAAGGTTGGGAGTGACTAAATAAGGTCCTGGTAGGTTGTCACAGGTATGTGGAGCCATGCTGTCTCCAGTCATTGTTTACTTGATTGCGAAAATCGGCAATGTAATATATTTATGATAAATTCGCTATAAATTTGCGATAAATTTGCGATTAGAATATTTAACACTATTCGCAAATTCTCGAAGTGGCGATATTCGCGCTTAAAATTTGCGATTTGAATATTCACACTCAACACTACCTTCTACATGGATGAACATTCCCATCTGGAAAATTCCCAGACCATAATGTTGCCACCACCAGCTTGTGTACAGTACATCCAGTAGTGTTTTTGTTCTCTGATGTTTCTCACCTGACATGCCAATGTCCATCCATTTGATGAGGCAGAAAACATGATTCATCAGAGAATGCAACCCACTGCCAATCAGCAGAGGTCCAATTCCTATACTGCCGCAAAAATTTTAGCCTTTTCTGCCAATGCACACTTACTCAGCTATTTTCAGAAGTCCTATAGCACTGAACGGAGAGGATTGTGCTTGTGCGGCCTCCTCTTTATTCCCGACGTGGCCCTGTTTGTCAAATCGGACTTATTGGACATTTGTGGCATATCCTATCGATATGCTATACATGTTCAGATGGGACAACCCCTTTAAGGATCATTGTTTCTTAAAGGGGTTTTCCGGGATTTTAAAATTGATGACCTATCCTCAGGATAGGTAATCAATATCAAATTAGTGGGGGTCTGACACCCAGCACCCCTGCTGATCAGCTGGTTAAAGGGAAAGCCGCACTCAGTGTGACCACAGCCTTCCCTTGTTTGTTTACCTGCTCGCTGTCGACATTGCAGCGGTGAGCAGGTGTAACTACAAGCCATCCCATTTATTTCAATTGGACAGCTTATTCCTATTCAAGTGTATAGGAGCAGTCCAATAGAAATGAATGGGATGATTTATAGTTACACCAGCTCACCGCAGCAATGTCGACAACGAGCAGGTAAACAAACAAGGGAAGGCTTTCCCTTTAACCAGCTGATTGGCGGGGGAGCCGGGTGTCAGACCCCCACTGATCTGATATTGATGACCTATCCTGAAGATAGGTCATCAATATTAAAATCCTGGAAAACTCCTTTAATATTTTTCTGCATAACCTTAATAGTGTTGATCGCGAATATTCTAATAGTGAATTTTTATTGCGAATATCGGCACTTCGAGAATTCACGAATATTTAGAATATAGTGCTATATATTTGTAATCGCGAATATTCTAGTTTATTTTTTTAACCAGTAAGCGAGATCCCTCCCTGATTCTAGCTTGTGGGCCAATGAGAAGGCTGCAATATCTATATGTTGAGCTTAGCAACATCCCTAGCAACCATTAGGAAAGTTGCCTACCCCATACTATATAGGAAACTCCCCAGTAGTGTTGATCGCGAATATTATAATTGCGAATTCTCAAAGTGCCGATATTCGCAAAGATCTAGAATATTAGGCAAAAAATTTGGGATATATCGCGACTACGAATATTGCCCTTGCTGCTCATCACTAGACCTTAAAATTGTGACTGTAAGAATTCTAAATTGAAAATTAATCTTCTTTTCATACTTTCATGAAGACTCCTATTTACTTCAGAAATATATTTGCTATCATCCTTTTTCAAGTTCCCCTACCAACTTAATAAATGTCAAAAACATATGTGCTTCTCCTTTGATGTCCAGTTTGGTACTGAAATGATGGCTGAACATGCCACAACATTGTTCTGTTAACTCCAGATTCACCTCTATTAACTTCCACCAAATAACAGGAAGGATGACAAATGTTACTGCAGATATACGAGGCTGATTTAATAAATGACGGCTTGGTATGAAATTACAATCTGGGAGCATTGTCATCAGCTAGCAATGATAAAACTGTATGTGAAGCCTTGATATATATTACACGTGCCTTTTTCTCTGTTTCAAATTAATCCATGCATTCTTTATGTGTTACGATCATTTTAGGTATTTCGAATACCCTGAATAAATATTGAAAACTTGAAAGGATTCTGCATAACCTGTGACATATTTAAAGCAAACTAAAATTAAAGGCGTTGTCTGACCAAAAAGAAGAAATGAGTAGAGGTGGGAGGTACAAAAAAAAAAAATTTGTTCACTCGCCTTCCAAGTCCAAGTCCAACTGCTCCAGCACTCTAGATCCCATCCCTGAAGGGCCATAAGTGATAATGTTCCATTCTCATTCATGTGACCACTGCAGCCAATCACTGGCATTAGCAATTATGCATCCAAGAACAGCATGAGACTGCTAAGCTTCTGCGATCACATGCCGTTCTTGCACACAAGACTGCTGAGGTCGGTGCTGGTCCATCTACCAAACAACATGGGCGTAGCTATAAAGGAAGCAGGGGAAGCAGCTGCTTTGATGCCTGAACTCAGAAGGGGCCCACCCAGGAGGAGGACTAAAATAGTCAGGGCCCTCTCAACAGTATTATAAAATTACATTATATACAGAGACACTGTAATGAACAGAGTGGCTGCCGGGCCTTTTACTGATCAATCTGATCAATCTTGACTAGCCACAGGAGTGGGGGTTTCATGGGAGAACGGGGTTGCAAAGTTGCCTGGGGGGCCCCCATTCAAAGATTTGCTGTGGGACTCATTTCTAGTTACGCCACTGCTAAACATTAAATATAATAATCAACCTACTGAAGAGATTTGACTCCTTTATTTTAAGCAAGGTGCATTAGTACGACTAATATTCACTAGGTATGCAGGACCCAGGGTATGTCGCCTAAAACGTCTGGCTGATCTATAGCTGCGGAGAAATCAATGGCAACATGTGTCTCATGTCATGACTTTTAATTGCCAGTGGTAATAATTATTCTTTGATTCTGGAAATTTGTGGTGGTGTGAGATCACAGATTTTCCCAATATTGTCACATACAGTATGACACATCAGAAGACTTTTGATTGGATTTCCACTTTTAAACCAAAATTCTTAACCTGTTTCTAACGGAATGCTAGTATAGTGGTATACGTCCCTTACACAATAATCAATTTAACCTAAGCCTAATAGGAGCGTTAAAATAAAATAAATACACTTTTTTGGTATTACTGGTTTAAAACTTACTGGTGTGTTGCCCAAAATTTCATATATGTAAAAAACAGGCTTCAAGAGGAGCATACACTGTGTGGCTTGATGAAGCAATAAATCACCACGCAGTAAATGTTTCTGAACCAAAAAGTATGTCAGAGCTCACTGACATACGGCTCAGACCCTCCTCTAGCTAAACAGAATGTCTGAAGGCCAGCTCACAGGAGCTACTGGTATGCCTTCAGACAATTATCCCAGAGAATTTAACTAGTAACCTCCCTAGGATTCGCAACTATAAGTCTCAATGTTGCTTAAAGTCTGGCAGTATGGCCAGTTCAGTGGATCAATCCCAGGTTTTAGGATAAGATCAAATACACGTGGCTCAACGCGTTTCTGTGCTCTTCTTGTTAGCACTTCGTAAGGAGCCATACACAGGAGACCTTGTTTTCATAATATCCCTGCCTGAAAGTAACTATGATACTCTGGTGGAAGTATCGGCGCTAGGATGACCCTCAAAAACATTTGGAGCAAGGGACGGCTGATCTGACCATCTAAAACATTATAGGCGAGGGCCTGCTGCCGCTTTGGTGACCCTA
This sequence comes from Bufo bufo, assembly GCF_905171765.1. NCBI lineage: Eukaryota > Metazoa > Chordata > Amphibia > Anura > Bufonidae > Bufo > Bufo bufo. The sequence continues at coordinate 601,441,209 of NC_053390.1, read as the reverse complement.
GATAACCTGGGGATGATCACACGTCCCCGTGACGGCGAAGATCCATTCGGATGTCTGCCCTATCAACTTTCGATGTTATTTTCAGCCCAAACCATGTAGACCATGGGTAACAGGGGAATCATGGTTCGATTCTGGAGAGGGAGCCTGAGAAACTGCTACGGCTACCACATCCAAGCAAGGCAGCATACGCACAAATTACCTATTAGGTATAATTAGGTATAATTTGGTGAGGGCCTGCAGGGGAGTTGACCCTGTAAAAGATTTTTGGTGCGGGCCTGCTGGTGAGCTGACCCTGTAAAAGATTGTAGGTGAATGCCTGCTGGTGAGCTGACCCTGTAAAAGATTTTAGGTGTGGGCCTGCTGGTGAGCTGATCCTGTAAAAGATTGTGGGTGAGGGCCTAATGGTGAGCTGACCCTGTAAAACATTATATGCGAGGGTCTGTTGGTGAGCTCACCCTGTAAAAGATTTTAGGTCCGGGCCTGCTGGTGAGCTGACCCTCTTTTTTTTTTTTAATTATATATTTATTTTTATTTTAGAAATCATAATATTAGTACATAAGCCAGTATTAAACACATTGGTGTACATAGTTGACAGTTATGCACATCATTATAGACAAATTATGTAAGTCATCCTAAGTTCACACCTAAGATAGTAGGAAATCTGAGTATAACCCATCCCCCCCCCCCGCCATTGGCTGTCGTCCACTCCATTCAATCAAGTAAATATCAATATTAAAAATAAAAATATCATGAATATCGCTACGTAGTTATGCGTGCAATTCTCCGTTTCCTTTCAATATCCTCATATATTCTAATTTGTTGAAGGTATAAACCCCACTCCCTTGTCGAGGGCGGGGATACAGAACCCCAATACTTGATCAATATAGCCTTAGCCACCATCAATCCCCTCATCCAAAACTGTCTAACCTGGCGTGAGACTTCAATTTCTGACAGGTCATATCCCAAAATCACTGTCAAGATCCCCGGGTTATAGTTCGTTAAAGACTCCTTTTGTAGGGTAGAGAAGACCTCATCCCAATATTTTCTTATTTTACTGCAGCTCCAAATCAAATGGACATAGTCCGCATTAACATATCCACATTTAGGGCAGCAACAATCCCGGGCTTTATTTTGGGGAAATTTTCCTTGGATTTTTGGCGTATAGTACAATCAATGGAGGATCTTAAATTGGATTAATCAATGAGCACTGGAAACTGTCGCCTTTCTCACATTCCTATAAATAGTGGACCACTGCAGTGGAGAACAATTCAGCTCTTGCTCCCACTTACTTGGGCTTTTAAAAGGTGTTACAGTTGCCAGTGCTGTTCGGAGTTTAGCGTATAATCTAGATATCTTCACCTTCTCGTACTTCTGGGCGTCACAGTAATCAAAAAATATATTCTCTCGTGGAAAAATACGGCCCCTATTCCTAGAGGCATCAAATATATGTTTCAATCGTGTATACATAAATAAATCAAATGGTGAACTATCAGTAAAACCAAATTCTGAAAGTGATTTAAAGTGACCCAAATAAAAAAGGTGAGACACCCTGTTGATACCTTTACGTGACCAGTGAGCTGACCCTCTAAAACATTATATGCGAGGGCATGCAGATGAGCTGACCCTCTAAAAAATTAAATGCGAGGGCCTTCAGGTGAGCTGACCCTGTAAAAGATTTGAGGTGTGGGTCTGCTGGTGAGCTGACCTTGTAAAAGATTTTATGTGCGGCCTGCAGGCCAGCTGACCCTCTAAAAATTAAATGCGAGAGCCTTCAGGTGAGCGGACCCGGTAAAAGATTTGAAGTGCGGGCCTGCTGGTGAGCTGACCCTGTAAAAAATGTTATGTGCGGGCCTGCTGGTGAGCTGACCCAGTAAAAGATTGTAGGTGAAGGCCTGCTGGTAAGCTGACCCTCTAAAAAATTATATGCGAGATCCTGAAGGTGAGCTGACCCTGTAAAAGATTGTACGTGAGGGCATGAAGGTGAGCTGAACCTCTAAAAAATTATATGCGAGGGCCTGCAGCTGAGCTGACCCTCTAAAAAATTATATGCAAGGTCCTGCAGCTGAGCTGACCCTCTAAAAAATTACATGTGAGGGCCTGCATGTGAGCTGACCCTGTAAAACATTATATGCAAAGGAAATATATGCAAGGCATTATATGTGACGAATAAGCATGTTTATATGATGGAAGAGGAGGAGGAGGATAAGAAAAGGAAGATTCAACCATATACCCTTGTTTGTGGTGGAAGGGGTGCATGGGAATACAGTGTATTCAATACATTATAAACAACACATTTAAAGTGCCTTTATGTTCAGCCGCTTTCCTCTGGTGGAGTCGAGAAGTCAGGGTCAATCCAGGCCTTGTTCATTTTTATAAAATGCATATAACGCGCGGGTCGCGGGAAAGGCAGCCTAACATGAAGTCAGCCATGTGTGCCAGAGTACAAACAGGCAAGACTTCGCTGTCGTCATCAGGAGGATCATTCTCAACCTCCTCTTCCTCCTCTTCTGCCCACCCATGCTGAACAAATGGAATTAAACTTCCATGGGTACTACCCTCTGCAGCAGAGGCAACCGTCTCCTGCTCCTCCTCCTCCTCTTCATCGTCCAATTCGCGCTGAGAAGACGAACTGAGGGTGGTCTCACTATCACCCTGTATAATGTCTTCCCCCATTTCCACCTCTTCCACATGCAAAGCGTCGTCCTTAATTGTGAGCAACGAGCATTTGAGTAGACACAGAAGTGTCACGGCCATGCCCATGACCGTGACTCCTTTACCGCATGCAGTTGCCTGCGGTTTTGTATGGGTGTTCAACCACGGATGAGGGCCGCTTGTCTGTGGCCTCACTTGTGGTTGCCGCAGGCAACCAGTGTTGTATTTTGCAGCAGAGCAGCCTGAGCGTCGCTAGGCAGCTTGCTGCCCTGGCATGCGGTCACACCTAGCTACCTTTATGTTAGGTGTGTGTATGTTATGCACGTTGTATGTATTGTGTGCACTTCCCATTTATGTGTCTTTCCCTTCTGTGGTACTGGAAGGGTTAACTTCCTTCCCAGTGTGTGTGTGATGTCACTGGGTGTGTCCAACCCTTGGGTGTGGCCACTTGGGCCTATATAGACCCTCTCTCTAGCAGGGCTCAGTAGGTTGCTTCAGTCTTGCTAGCTGAAGCAGCCTCCTGTGTTTTCCATCCGCCTGTGAGAGCCACCACTGTGGTCATAGTTTATGTTTATGTTTTCCTGTACTATTTAGTGCTGCCATGTATCTGGGTTCCGGTGTGTGGATGAGTTTGTGCTGACGTCTGTCTGCTGTTTGTGGACTTCAGCTTTCCTGCACACGGATCCAGTCAGCAGGGCTGTGGCAGGTGGCTGGAACTAGTGCAGCACCTGCCATATACATAGGCTGTTTATGTTTCCCCTTTTCCAGCAGCTTGGCCGTTGAGACTCCTGTTCCTCCTTGCTTAGGAGGAGTGGGTTGTCTTACTCAGCTCCTAGCTTAGGGCCATCTTGAGGGCTAGCAGGGACTTCTAGGTTCCGGAGCATGAGCCCTCCTACCATCAAGGTTGGCTCATGTAGCTAGGAGTCAGGGTCAGGTTAGGGATGCGTTTAGGAGGTGACCTGCTCCCTAATCCTGTCTTCTTGATCAAGCAGCCATAACATCACCTGGCTCCACACGGCTGAGGATTTCCCCCATCCTCAGCCGTGACAAGAAGTGGGATGGTTAAGCTGATAATAGCGATATTGCCGCTCACTTTCTGTGTTGATTTTTCAAAGTTTCTTAAAACCTCACAGAGGTCAGACATTCATGCCCGCTGCTCGCTTGTGAATAGCAGAAGCTGACTGGAAAGGCAACGACCATGTTGCAGCTGGTATTCCACTACTGCCCTATGCTGCTTACAAAGCCTGGCCAACATGTGGAAAGTGGAGTTCCTTGTAGTTGAAGGAAAGACCACGGCACTCTCTTTTTGCTGTTATATCACAATGCTTATTTTTATTGCCTTATTGTATCCATCCAAAAACTATTATTTGAGCCACTGGCCAACGTTTCGGTCAACAATAGACCTTGATCACGGCCATAGTCATAGTCTATGGCCGTGATCAAGGTCTATTGGATGGATACAATGAGGCAATAAAAATAAGCATTGTGATATAACATCAAAAAGAGGGTGCTGTGGTCTCTCCTTCAACTACAAGCAACTTTGTATACCACAGAGCACCTCCCTGCACACGTTGAGGAGTGCCGTTCAACTCATTCTTGTCATTGAACGTGGAGTTCCAGCGTGTGCTCACTTCTCACAACAGCCAGTGAGCTGGCAATTTCAAGCTGCAGACCGGCTGAAGCTGTCGATGACTTGCGGAAATGTGCACACGCGTGGGGGGTTGCAGCCACTAATGTAAGTGGTGACGGAAATCCTGATGGAAGTGGGGCCCGCAATCCTTGGCGTCCGTAGCACCTGTGCCATCCCAGGGTACTACTCGCTCCCGGCCTCCACAATGTTCACCCAGTGTGCCATCAGGGAAATGTAGCGTCCCTGGCCAAATGCACTTGTCCATGTGTCCGTGGTTAAGTGGACCTTCCCAGTAACTGTGTTGGTCAGGGCATGTGTGATGTTACAGGACACATGTTGGTGTAAGGCAGGCACGGCACTGGTATTACAGTGAGGGCAGTACTTACCTGCATGTTTATTGGCTGCTTAGCAGCCGCGAAACGTGCGGGCAGGAGTCTCGAGCATTGCGCTCGAGCACATGCGGTACTCGGCCAAGTACCGCCATGTGCCGAGCATAGCGATGCTCGAGCCGAACTGGTATTCGGCCGGACATGCTCGCTCAACACTACAAACATCTCCTAGCAACCATCAGTGAAAAATGCATTGCATCCAGATGTAATGCGTTTTTCACTGAAGCCCTATTAACTTCTATGGGGCCAAAGCTGCGTGAAAAATGCAGAATATAGAACATGCTGCGATTTTCACGCAATGCAGAAGTGATGCGTGAAAAAAAAGCGTTCATATACATAGACCCATTGAAATTAATGGGTCATGATTCAGTGCGGGTGCTATGCGTTCACTTCACGAATCGCACCCACTCTGAAAACTTGCTTGTGTGAATGCACCCTTAGGCCCCTTGCAGATGAGCGTGAGCAGAATAGGTCCGGATGCGTTGCGGATGCGTTCAGTGAAAAATGCCCTATTCCGCAAGCAAGTCCATTCAGTTTAGTATGCGATCGCGTTCAGTTGTTCAGTTTTTAATGCGTGGGTGCAATTTGATTTAGTGCGCTTTGCACGCGCATGATAAAAAACTATAGGTATGCAAACAACATCTCTTAGTAACCATCCGTTAAAAATGCATCGCATCCGCACTTGTTTGCGGATGAAATGCAATTTTTACGCAGCCCCATTTACTTCTATGGGGCCAGCGTTGCGTGAAAAATGCAGAATATAGAACATGCTGCGATTTTCACGCAACATACAAGTGATGCATGGAAACCAACTCTCATGTACACAGGCCCATTGAAATAAATGGGTCCGGATTCAGTGCGGCCGCAATGCGTTCGCATCACACATTGCACCTGTGCGGAATACTCACTCATCTGCATGGGGCCTTAGGAGTATACAAGAATTTTTCTGTGTATGCATAGCCTTAGGAAATAGTGACTCCTTGATCTTGTCTGCATACCCGATACAACCATTTTGCCAATGGAAATAAGTTATTATCAATGTTGAGCGGATCGAAGTCCACGAAGTAGACTTCGATTCGAATTTCAGTATAAATTAGATTCGCCGCAAAGCCAAATTTCCTCGTGCTTTATGGCAGCGAATAGATTTTACCTAAAAATACTGTGAAAAAGCAAAAAAAAATACTCGCAAAAAAATACTTGACATATCAGAATAACGGAAAAATAAACTGTGATGTTAACACAGTCTTACTTTTACTGCTGCTGTCCCCCTCCCCACGCTGTCATGGGGCCACTATTGTCAGTGTTACTGCGACTGCTTTTGTCCCCCCTCCCTACTCTGTTATTGGGTCACTTTTGTCACTAGAAGTGGTTACTGCCACTTCTACTGCTGCCACCATCGTCACCACTTTGTCATTGGGCCACTACTTGAATCTTGGGGTACTGCATGGTTAAGTCCATGACGATAAATTAGACCTGGCATTACCATTATAGATGAGCAAATCAAACTTGACGAACGAAAAATTCGATTTGCATCGGATCCAAATTTCCTGAAGCTTCGTGGTGACTAATTGCATTTTTTCCTAAAATAGCTGCTGCACATGTTAGGACATGGAGCAAAACATTCTGGGAATGAGGGATCACCTACAATGCATGCATGAAGCCAATCAGCAGCCAGCCAGCCCTGGGTTGTCACAGCCCTATAAATAGCCTCAAAATATGGGATGGTATCCAATACATCCATCATCGACTACCACTACCCACCTACAAACCGGATTCCAAAAAAGTTGGGACATAATACAAATCGTGAATAAAAACTGAATGCAATGATGTGGAGGTGCCAACTTCTAATATTTTATTCAGAATAGAACATAAATCACGGAACAAAGGTTTAAACTGAGAAAATGTACCATTTTAAGGGAAAAATATGTTGAATCAGAATTTCATGGTGTCAACAAATCCCAAAAAAGTTGAGACAAGGCCATTTTCACCACTGTGTGGCATCTCCCCTTCTTCTTACAACACTCAACAGACGTCTGGGGACCGAGGAGACCAGTTTCTCAAGTTTAGAAATAGGAATGCTCTCCCATTTTTGTCTAATACAGGCCTCTAACTGTTCAATCGTCTTGGGCCTTCTTTGTTGCACCTTCCTCTTTATGATGCGCCAAATGTTCTCTATAGGTGAAAGATCTGGACTGCAGACTGGCCATTTCAGTACCCGAATCCTTCTCCTATGGAGCCATGATGTTGTGATTGATGCAGAATGTGGTCTGGCATTATCTTGTTGAAAAATGCAGGGTCTTCCCTGACAGAGATGACGTCTGGATGGGAGCATATGTTGTTCTAGAACCTGAATATATATTTCTGCATTGATGGTGCCTTTCCAGACATGCAAGCTGCCCATGCCACACGCACTCATGCAACCCCATACCATCAGAGATGCAGGCTTCTGAACTGAGCGTTGATAACAACTTGGGTTGTCCTTGTCCTCTTTGGTCCAGATGACATGGCGTCCCAGATTTCCAAAAAGAACTTCGAATCGTGACTCGTCTGACCACAGAACAGTCTTCCATTTTGCCACACTCCATTTTAAATGATCCCTGGCTCAGTGAAAACGCCTGAGCTTGTGGATCTTGCTTAGAAATGGCTTCTTCTTTGCACTGTAGAGTTTCAGCTGGCAACGGCGGATGGCACGGTGGATTGTGTTCACTGACAATGGTTTCTGGAAGTATTCCTGAGCCCATTCTGTGATTTCCTTTACTGTAGCATTCCTGTTTGTGGTGCAGTGTCGTTTAAGGGCCCGGAGATCACGGGCATCCAGTATGGTTTTACGGCCTTGACCCTTACGCACAGACATTGTTCCAGATTCTCTGAATCTTCGGATGATGTTATGCACAGTTGATGATGATAGATGCAAAGTCTTTGCAATTTTTCGCTGGGTAACACCTTTCTGATATTGCTCCACTATCTTTCTGCGCAACATTGTGGGAATTGGTCATCCTCTACCCATCTTGGCTTCTGAGAGACACTGCCACTCTGAGAAGCTCTTTTTATACCCAATCATGTTGCCAATTGACCTAATTAGTGTTAATTGGTCTTCCAGCTCTTCGTTATGCTCAAATTTACTTTTTCCAGCCTCTTATTGCTACTTGTCCCAACTTTTTTGGGATTTGTTGACACAGTGAAAATTGGAATCAACGTATTTTTCCTTTAAAATGATACATTTACTCGGATTAAACGTTTGATCTGTCATCTACGTTCTATTACAAATAAAATATTGACATTTGCCATCTCCACATCATTGCATTCAGTTTTTATTCACAATTAGTTTAGTGTCCCAACTTTTTTGGAATCCGGTTTGTACTTCAATAGCATATGTTTTGTTTTTTTTGTTTTTCTATTTTTTCATATTTGGGTGTGTTTTATCATATTAAAGGTTATGTTTAAGTACGGTGGTTTTCTGTGACTTTCCAATCCTGATTGCCACACTTACTACCTGTACCCTCTGACGGGTTATTGTCTGAGCTGTAATGCTATAAATAGCCTCAGCCATCTTGGATTCAGCCATATCCCATTGTACTTAGTGCAGGGAGAGACGTTAGCAGGCGCTAGGGAAAGTGCTAGGAAAGACTTGAAAATGTTTATTTTGCTGAATAGAAGTTCAGGGAATGAGCATTAGAAGTGTAGGGAAAGGATATGGAGGAATTATTGCACTATATTGAAGCAGAACAGGGTTCAGTAGGGGAGTTTACAGCCTGGGTAATAGGAACAATCCTATTACACCTTGCTGCACTAACTGGGGATCCAAATTGCCATTATACTGCTGCTTTCAGGTTTGCAACAGATAATGCCTCTGTAATTCCAGCAAACCTTTCTTGTTATTAGGGTGCAAGTACCGTTTGATACAGCCATTAACAGGGTGTATTACTAGCAAATATTTATATGTCTTATTAGCCCTTGTGGGGTGCAGTTATATGTTCTAAAGCCTTTTTTGGCTTGTATTAGTGGAAAAAAATAAGGGTTATTTGCCGTTCAGCAGTGCAGTTATATGTTCTAAAGCCTTTTTTGGGGTGTTATAGTGCAAAACAAAAGGGCTTATTAGCCGCTGTGTGGCAAAGTGAGAAAATTACAGCCTTTTTTGGCGTGTATTAGTAGAAAACAAAAAGTATTAATTGCCATTCAGCAGTGCAGTTATATGTTCTAAAGCCTTTTTTTTGCAGTGTATAAGTGGAAAAAAATAAGGGCTAATTTGCCGTTCAGCGGTGCAGTTATGTGCTCTAAAGCCTTATTTGGCATCTATAAGTGGGGAAAAAAGGCTCGTTCAACTGTGCAGTTATATGTTCTAAAGCCTTTTTTGGCGTTTATTAGTGGGGAAAAAAAAGGGCTTATTAGCTGTTGTGTGGTAAAGTGAGAAAATTACAGCCTTTTTAGGCATTTACTAGTGGAAAACAAAAAGTATTATTTGCCGTTCAGTGGTGCAGTTATATATTCTAAAGCCTTTTTTGGTGTGTATTAGTGGAAAGAAAAAGGGCTTTTTAGCCGTTGTATGGTGAAGTGAAAAAATTACAGCCTTTTTTGGCGTGTATTAACGGAAAACAAAAAGTATTATTTGCCGTTCAACAGTGCAGTTATATGTTCTAAAGCCTTTTTTGGCGTGTATTAGTGGGAAAAAAGGACTTATTAGACGTTGTGTGGTGAAGTGAGAAAATAACAGACTTTTTAGATATGTATTAGAGGAAAACAAAAAGTATAATTTGCCTTTCAGCGGCGCAGTTATATGTTCTAAAGCCATTTAGGAATGTATTAGTGGAAAAAAAAGGGCTTATTTGCCGTTCAGCTGTGCAGTTATAAGTTCTAAAGCCTTTTTTTGGTGTGTATTAGTGGGGAAAAGAAAACGGAAGCTTATTAGCATTAGCCGTTGTGTGGTGAAGTGAGAAAATTACAGCGTTTTTTGGAGTGTATTAATTTCCTTTTTATTTATTTGATCTAACAGTATGTCAGATAGAGTGACAGGCCCTGCACAGGGGAGGGGCAGAGGCCTAAATATATCTGGCGCAGGCACAGGTCGCAGCAGAGTAAAGGGAGTGTGGCAGCAGGGGTCACTTCGATAGATCAGAGCTCCTGGTGTCATCTAGCGGTCGTGTCTTGACCAGCAACCCAGTGGTTCTTGAATAGTTGACTCGGTCATCCGTTTCGTCCCAAGTGACATCATACACCACCAGCCAAGAGTCGGTGGATTCATCAGACACAACCCTTAGTTGGCATGGCCCGGGAGCAGGCCCTGTGCCCTCACCAGTCCTCAACCTGCCTCCGTCCTTTTCTGTTCCCTCAGCCAGAGAAGTATTATATGCTGTGGGCTCAGCACCACTATACAGCAAGGACGAGCTACTAGAGGACAGTCAGCAGCTCCTGGCCAGCCAAGATGTGGAGGAGACATCCGCCGCTTCCTCCGGTAGGTGGGCAAATAGTGATGAGGAGAGTGGCATGGGAGCTGGTGTTGCAAGCGGTCAGGCTCCTGGCTCAGAGACCATTGAGAAGGATATCAGTGACGTGCAGACAGTACTCGATGATGATGCAGACGATCACAATTGGGAGCCGGGTGACGAAGTAGCTTCATCATTATTGGGAGAAGAGTTTGGCAGCTTGCGCGTGAGGCAGCGGTGGAGCCAGCAAGTCGGTAGCACGGCTGGGATTCAGCAGTGTGGCAGCAGTGGTAGGTCAGGAGCCAAACATGCCCGGTATAGACCACCCGCTTCGCAGGAGCCTACCTGCCCAGACAGTAGTGGTGCAGGGGTTCACGGAGGCAGCGGTGGTAGCATCACCTACTCGGCGGTGTGGCAGTTTTTTGTTAAGGAGGTGAACATGGCCATTTTCCAACTCTGTGGGCAGAAGGTGAAGCGTGGCCAGGGTTGCAATGTTGGCACCACAGCCCTGCATCAACATATGCAGCGTCACCATAAAGTGGCCTGGAAGAACCGTGGCTCCAATGTGGTGGTCCAGTCTGCCGCAGCAACTGCTGCATCACCCAATGGCACACCCGATTTCAGGCAGTCAAGCCTCTATCACCTCAGTCGAAAGTTGCTGTCTGTCCTTCCCATCATCTACCGGTCATGATACTTCTGCTCCTCGCCCTCCTACTCCTCGTCAGCTGTTCCATCAACAATCGGTCACTGAAGCGATTTGCCAAGAGACAACAGTATGCTTGTTCTCATCCAGCAGTGCAGAAGCTGAACGTGCTCCTGGCCAAGTTGCTGGTGGTTCAGTCCCTCCCTTTCCAAGTGGTGGACTCTGCACCTTTCAGAGAACTAATGGCTTGTGCCTAGTCGAGGTGGAGAGTCCCAAGCCATCATTTCTTTGCCAAAAAAGCAGTGCCAGGCCTGCACAAATATGTAGAAAAGAAGGTGTGCCAGTCCTTGAGCCTGTCGGTGTCTGCCAAAGTGCACGGCAGCGCCGACGTGTGGAGCTGTAACTTCCCTGCCAAACCAGCAACTTAGCCAGGTAACGCCGATTCCACCTCCACCTTCCCATGCCGTTGGTCCTGCGACAATGTCCGCCTCGGCCTTCTCATCCTCCACCGTGTCCTCAGCCTCCACTGCAGTGGCAATTCACAGTGCTCCTCCAGCATACCTCATGTGCAGGGCACGGCGGTGTCACTCTGTTCTACACATCATTTGCCTGGGTGAACGGACTCACACAGTGGAGGAACTGCTCTGTGTCCTTCATCAAGAAATCGAATCCTGGCTTTCTCCCCGACAACTAAAAATCGGAACCATGGTGACCAACAATGGGAAGAGCATGGTGTCAGCTCTACGTCAAGAAGGGCTGAGCCATGAGCCCTGCATTGCGCACATGTTCAATCTGGTTGTCTGCAAGGCATCCTAAAAATGGCCAGGAAACTTTGCATGCCACTCGTATACCGCAAAGCACACCCTCCTTGAGTTGCAGCAGCAAAACAGCATCCCCCAAAATGGGCTGATATGCGACGTTTCCACCCATTGGAATTCCACCCTCCATATGTTGGACCTACTATACGAACAGAGAAAGGCCAGTAACGATTTCTTGATGATCCAAGCGTACAGGAGTAGTCCCCTGTGTAACTTCAATGTCAGCCAGTGGCAGCTCATGCGTGACACCTACCGTTTGCTCAGGCCCTTTGAGGATGCCACATTATTGGTCTGTCGCCAGGACTACGGGATGAACAACGTCATTCCAATGCTTCATATCCTGGAACAGATGCTGGTACATCTGGCTGATCAGGGGACTGAAGACATGGTGCCTACATCTCACGGCCACATGAACCCTGTGGGGGCTGATTTTTTTATTTATTTTTTTACCTACACAAAAATAAGGGCCAGATATAATGTAATGACCGGCGTCACGCACAGGGAGGGAAAAGGGAAAGCCCTGCCCAAGGGAGAGGGTAAGGTGGTGACCCCTGACTCACCTTGCAGCTGGCACCTGACTGCCCTGACGTCCCTAGACGGGTTCCTCACCCGTGCGGCGATCACGTGCCTAAACCCTGGCTTTCCCTGAAATGAGCCCTAGATAGTGAACGGGCCGGTGGGATCGCTAGTCCGCACCAGTGAACTAAGAGGGAAACACCAGGGAGAGGACAGACAATACAGACAAACACATACACCCAGGTGGGCGACCACAGCAGTCCACAAAGGTCCAACAGGGATCCGGAGGGTAGCGTTCTGGATCAACAACCAGAGAACGCAGCAACACAGCTCCAGAGGGTCAGAATAGATGTCCAGGCAGGAAGCTCTATATCTGGCAACCAGAGAAGTGTGAGAGGGGAATATAAGGAGGTTTGGGAGTGCTGGACAAGGAACAGCTGAGGAGAAGGAGCTACGGATCCCTGAGTGAGCCAAAAGGGTTTGCAAAGCAAACCCAGAAAGCTACCATAAGGAAACAGCCCTATCTTACATAGAGCGCGCAGCCAACCGCTGCGACTTCCTGACCCCGGGTATAACGGAGTCAGGCATGGTTCTTGACACCCTCGTGACACCACCTCCACACTCTGTCATTGTGCCACCCTGAGTCCTCCTCTTTATGCTGCTGCTGTCCCCTCCACACTATGTCACCTTTCCAGTTTGTGGCCTCCTCATGCTGCTGCTGCCACCTCCACACTATGTCACCTTGCCACTCTGTGGTATCCTCACGCTGCTTCTAAATCAACACTGTCATTGGGCCACTCTGTGGCCTCCTCATGCTGCTGCTGACGCTTCCACATTGTGTCACTTTGCCACTCTGTGGTCTCCTCATGCTGCTGCTAACTCAACACTATGTCCTTGGGCCACTCGGTGGCCTCCTCATACTGCTGCTAACTCCACACTATGTCACCTTGCCACTCTGTGGCCTCCTTATGCTGCTGCTGCTGCCACCTCCACACTATGTCATCTTGCCAGTCTGTGGCCTCCTCATGCTGCTGCTAACTCAATACTATGTCATTAAGCCACTCTGTGGCTTCCTCATGCTGCTGAAACCTCAACACTATGTAAATGGGCCACTCTGTAGTCTCCTCATGCCGCTGCTGCTGCCACCTCCCCACTATGTCACCACTATGTGGTCTCCTCATGCTGCTGTTACCTCAACACTATGTCATTGAGCCACTCTGTGGAGTTCTCAAGCTGTTCTCCCACCCTCGCCACTCCATGACTGGGCCAGTATTTTGCCTTTTTGGCCTAGTTGACATCATGATTTATTTTACACTTCTTCTGATATTTCAGAAGGAAGGAAAAATGAGACACACAATGGATCCTGTCTGTGTAGCAACTGTAAAGCCTGTATGGTCCCATCAGAATTGGCTTATGATTTGGTAGCCAAAAGCAGGAGTGGATGCAAAAGACAGAAGACATGCAAATATTCCATTCACGTGTCATCTCTGTTTGGGATCCACTCCTGTTTTTTTGGGGCTTGAGCAATACTGATGGATAAATGACCAAATGCTGACTGAGTGAAGGCGGATGCTCATCAGACAGGATCCGTTTTTTGGGGGTTATTGTTCTGACGGATCATAGGAAGGGCAAAATAATCAGTGATGTCAAAACAAACTTACTGCAGACACCCTCTCCACTCTGTCAGGGGGGCTCTACTCTTATAAGCGTTTAATAGAACAGGTTCTGTAGACATCTATGTGGAATCAGCTGATGACAGTGTAAAAGGAGTGCGCTCTTTCACACTACAGTAGGATCTTTGGCCTCTGCATAGTTTATATACCTGGCGCTAACATCGACATGTAAGGCTGAGTTCACACTTGAGTTATTTGGTCAGTAAAGTAAGTGAAGTGTGCAGTGATTCTAAGAGCAACGCCCGTCATGTGCGTGTCATACTGACTCACAGTATTGTTTCAGTACCACACTAGACTCCCTATGCGTGTTACTGCAAGGCACAGTGTTCTACACCACTATACAGGCTCTCTGCAGCCAGGAAACAGCTTTTTTTTTAACGTGATTCAATGCAAATAAATTCTGATCTAATCTTTTTGTGAAATTTGACGAACCGGCCGAATTGAATTTTTGAGAAATTTGCTCATCTCTAGTTACCATTAACCTGTAATACCAACGCACAGTAAATCTACAGCTAAGGTTCCATTCACATGTCCGTAGTGCACTCGGCCGGCACCCCCATAGAACTGCCTATTCTTCTCCGCAATTGCGGACAAGAATAGAACATGTTCTATTTTTTTTTTCCAGGGCTGCGGACCGGAAGATCAGGGCCACGCTCCGGAAATGCGGATGCGGAGAGCACATAGTGTGCACTCTGCATCCTTTCCGTCCCCATAGAGAATGAATGGATCCGAACCTGTTCCGCACAATTGCGGAACGGGTGCGGACAACACTTGCGGACGTGTGAATAGAGCCCTACAGAAGAGATTAAAAAGCATGTGTTTGGACTGCCACAACATGGATTAAAAGAACTTATTTTTCACCACTAGAGATGGCCTTGCGGTTTGCCCGGCGGTCGTTTCGCGGTGAACTTTCCTCGTTTGTGATTCGCTGAACATGCGAACATATGGCGATGTCGCCGGCGCCATATTCTTTTGCATTGCGCTGAACTTTGACACAGTTCGCCTGCATATTATCCCCTGAAGACGCAGAGTTATCGGTGAAACATGTAGGGATCCAGTAGTAGTTACCTTCACTTGGTTTTCTGCAGACACTATTTTCTGGGAAAACTCTGGACCATATTCACCGGACCATATCTATGTGTCAGACTCTCCATAGCTAAACCTTCAGGCATTATTTACTCAACCCATTCCTGACTGCTCAATATTTAAAACAACAGGCATCTGGCACCAATGTCTGGACATTTAACCCTTCAAATGCTATGGTAAAATGTGACCACGACATCTGAATGCGGCAAAACCCTGAAGCGCGCACTTCTGGGTGTGCTCCGGAATTCCCCAGCGGAGATAGGGGGAGCCAAATGCATTGTGCAGCAGCTTCTGTCTTCCTGAATGAACAAAAGCTGCCACTCATGAGTTCCTATGGAGCCCCTGCCTTTGAAGATCCAGCAGTCATGGTCCATATTGGAACCAATGAAAAAGTTAGAGGTAGGTGGAGTGTCCTTAAAAATAATCTTAGGGATTTAGGTCACAAGCTTAGGGCAAGGACCTCAAAGGTAGTGTTTTCCAAAATACTACCTGTACTACGAGCCACACAAGAAAGGCAGCGGGAAATTAGGGGGGCTAACAAGTGGCTCAAGAACTGGTATAGGAAGGAGGGGTTTGGGTTCCTGGAGAACTGGGCCGACTTCTCTGTCGGCTACAGGCTCTATCGTAGGGATGGGCTGCACCTCAGTGAGGAAGGGGCAGCTGTGTTGGGGAGAAGATGGCTAGAAGTTTGGAGGAGTGTTTAAACTAGGGACTGGTGGGGGGGGGTAATTATGTTATAGGATGGGAAGATAGTGCAGATAGAGACCGGGGGCAAGGTAATAGGAATGGGGGGGGAATGGAAGGACTAGAACAGTTCAGAAGGAAAGGTATAGGGTAAAAAATATACATAAACCTCTTAATTGTATGTATACTAATGCCAGAAGCCTGACTAATAAAACTGGTGAACTGGAATTAGTGATGTGTGAGGAGGACTATGACATAGTAGGAATAACTGAGATATGGCTGGATGATAGCTATGACTGGGTGGTTAACATACAGGGTTACAGTCTGTTTAGAAAGCATTTAAAAAAACGGAGGGGTGGGGGGGGTCTGCCTTTATGTAAAGTCCTGTCTAAAGCCCACAGTCCGAGAAGATATAAGAGAGGGACATGAACATGTGTAGTCACTGTGGGTAGAAATACATGGATGCAAAAACATTAATAAAATACTAATAGGAGTTTATTATAAGCCACCTAATATACCAGAGTTCACAGAAAATCTTCTACTAAACAAGATAGACAAGGCGGCAGATCATAATGAGGTCGTTATTATGGGGGACTTCAACTACCTAGATATAGACTGGGAAATTAAAACCTGTACATCTCATAAAGGAAACAGGTTCTTGGTAATAACCAGAGACAGTTACCTTTCCCAACTGGTTCAGGACCCGACTAGAGGGACAGCCATACTGGACTTAGTATTAACCAATAGACCTGACAGAACAACAGATGTGCAGGTTGGGGGACACCTGGGAAATAGTGACCATAAAGTAATAACCTTCCAATTATCATTCAAAAGAGTGTTTCTTCACGGAGGAACAAAAATACCAAACTTCAAAAAAGCTAAATTTAGCCAACTAAGAGAGGCCATAGGTCTAACTAACTGGGACAAAGTCCTCAAAAATAAAAATATAGCCACAAAATGGGAAATTTTTAAAAGCATCCTAAAATCTAATTGTGAGAGGTACAAACCTTATGGGATTAAAATGTTAAGGAACAAGAAAAAAAAAGTGGATAAATAAAACTGTAAAGAAAGCAATAAATGACAAAAAGAAAGCATTTAAATTACTAAAACAGGAGGGTAAAGAGGAAGCACTGAAAAACTATAAGGAAAAAAATAGAATATATAAAAATGAAATAAAAGCAGCCAAACTAGAGACCGAGAGATTAATTGCCAAAGAGAGCAAAACTAACCCTAAAATGTTCTACAATTATATAAATGGTAAAAAGTATAAATCTGAAGGTGTCGGCCCTCTACTCTATGAGAGGGGAGTTGCAGAGAGCGATGAGGAGAAAGCAAAGCTTTTAAATATTTTTTTCTCCACTGCATTCACTGAGGAAAATAAAATGTCAGATGAAATGCAGAATATAAAAGTAAATTCCCCATTAAAAGTGCCCTGTCTGACCCAGGAAAAAGTACAGCCTCGTCTTAAAAAGATTAAAATAGACAAATCGCCAGGACCAGATGGCATACACCCCTGTATCCTAAGAGAATTAAGTAATGTCATAGCCAGACACTTATTTCTGATATTTAAGGACTCTATACTGACAGGGAGTGTTCCACAGGATTGGCGCATAGCAAATGTGCTGACAATATTCAAAAAGGGTCCAAAAACAGAGCTCGGAAACTATAGGCCGGTAAGTTTAACATCTGTCGTGGGTAAACTGTTTGAATGTTTTCTAAGAGATGCTATTTTGGAGTACCTTTAAATAAAATAAGCAAATAACGCCATATCATCATGGCTTCATGAGGGATCGGACATGTCAAACTAATTAAATCAGTTTCTATGAAGAGGTCAGTTCTAGACTTGATAGCAGCAAATCAATGGATGTCATATATCTGGACTTCTCCAAAGCATTTGACACTGTACCGCATGAAAGGTTAGTATATAAAATGAGAATGCTTGGACTAGGAGAAAATGTCTGTATGTGGGTAAGTAACTGGCTCAGTAATTGAAAACAGGATGGTTTTTAATGGTACACACTCAGATTGGGTCACTGTCACTAGTGTACAGTGTTCATTTTAGGACATGGTTAGATATCATAGTCAAGAATCAAAATAATGCCAATGTGACACCTGACCCTGACACCTGACACCTGACCCTGACACCTGACCCTGATACCTGACCCTGACACCTGACCCTGATACCTGACCCTGACACCTGACCCTGACACCTGACACCTGACTCTCATATCTGAGTTTGACTTATGCTCTTCATAGGTCAGGGTCAAAGTGAGAATGAGTTATAGATATATATTATGTATTTGTATGCTAAATCACACAACCAAAGTATGTCTATTGCTGAGCTTATAGCTCTGTGCCTAAAATGCTGTAAGCTAACACATTACAGTGTTATGAGCGCATAGCTGATAGCTCAGTGGTAAGGAAGGGAACAAAGGATTTTAGGTTTACTGTGGTTTTGAATGCTACATCACATAGATGAACAAAAAGCTCATACAAGACAAACTGGCAAGTGAAGGACGTGAGATATCAGCGTCACACATCAGCGTCACACATCATTTAAATTTGCCTCTTATCTAGGGCATAATAAAATATAAACACTTGTTAGAGGCTGAAAGGGGTTTTGAACTCAGAAAGCCTGGACATGGGGCAACAGCATTACCACTGAGCTACCAGCTTGCCTTGGATGAGCTTGTGATTTTTGTTCATCTATGTGATGTAGCATATAAAACCACAGTTAAGCTAAAATGTTTTGTGACACTGAGAAGTGAAGGAAGTGAGACATCAGCGTCACACATCAGCGTCACACATCATTTAAATTTGCCTCTTATCTAGGGCATAATAAAATATAAACACTTGTTAGAGGCTGAAAGGGGTTTTGAACTCAGAAAGCCTGGACATGGGGCAACAGCATTACCACTGAGCTACCAGCTTGCCTTGGATGAGCTTGTGATTTTTGTTCATCTATGTGATGTAGCATATAAAACCACAGTTAAGCTAAAATGTTTTGTGACACTGAGAAGTGAAGGAAGTGAGACATCAGCGTCACACATCATTTAAATTTGCCTCTTATCTAGGGCATAATAAAATATAAACACTTGTTAGAGGCTGAAAGGGGCTTTGAACTCAGAAAGCCAGGACATGGGGCAACAGCATTACCACTGAGCTACCAGTTTGCCTTGTATGCGCTTGGGCTTTTTGTTCATCTATGTGATGTAGCATTCAAAACCACAGTAAACCTAAAATCCTTTGTTCCCTTCCTTACCACTGAGCTATCAGCTATGCGCTCATAACACTGTAATGTGTTAGCTTACAGCATTTTAGGCACAGAGCTATAAGCTCAGCAATAGACATACTTTGGTTGTGTGATTTAGCATACAAATACATAATATATATCTATAACTCACTCTCACTTTGACCCTGACCTATGAAGAGCATAAGTCAAACTCAGATATGAGAGTCAGGTGTCAGGGTCAGGTGTCAAGGTCAGGTATCAGGGTCAGGTGTCAGGGTCAGGTGTCAGGGTCAGGTGTCAGGGTCAGGTGTCAGGTGTCAGGATCAGGGTCAAGTGTCAGGTTCAGGTGTCAGGGTCAGGTGTCAGGGTCAGGTGCAGGGGCGTAGCGTGGGGGGGGCGGGGGGGCCATTGCCCCGGGCGCCAGACTGCAGGGGGCGCTGACTGGCCGCTGGTGCAAAATCACTAACGTTTTTGCTCTGCTCCTCTGCTGCACTGCACAGAGAGTGAGTGAGGGGAGCAGTAAACTCTCAGCCCAGCCAAAGGAGTGCGCGCACGGCTGTAAGCACCTGGCACTGATATAGGCTCTGCCCACCTGCCAGACACTGCGGAGCTTTAGGACCAAGTGCAACGGCGATCCAGGGGCCACTTTTGATGCCAAGGATGATCTCAAGATGCTGCTGTGAGTGACTGCAAACCTACTTACACTGCAGTCTCAATAATTACCGGTAGATCCGACCAAGGAGAGAAAGAGGCATTTTGGTTAAAAAAGAGGGATCCCTAACATGTACACTGCACACACTTTCTGTCTGTCCCTCACAGTGTGAACTCAGTGACCCTCCCGGAACAGAGCCGTTCATGATCGTACCTGCTGTACTGTGCTGGAGGCCTGGTTCTGCTGGTCACCGCTCACCAAGACATGACAACAATCCCTATACTGCAGGGATGCTCAACCTGCGGCCCTCCAGCTGTTGCAAAACTACAACCCCCAGCATGCCCTAATAGCTGTAGGTTGTCCAGGCATGCTGGGAGTTGTAGTTTTGCAACAGCTGGAGGGCCACAGGTTGAGCATCCCTGCTATACTGCATAGTCTGTACCAGGGCTCTACACATGGAAGTTTTCTGCTGTATACATATTCACATTATGTATAATATATATAATGGCCCCCTATATAATTATATATAATGGCCCCCTGTATAATTATAAATTATGGCCCCCTCTGTATTAGTATATATATAATGGCCCCTTTGTATAATATATAATGACCCCTCTGTAATATTAGGATATATAATGGACCCCTCTGTATTATTATTAGCATATATAATGGCCCCCTCTGTAATATAAATAAATATATATATATATATATATATATATATATATATATATATAATGTCCCCTTCTGTTACTGCTAGGGGCACTATTGGAGGCCTTATGTCTACTAGGGGCCCTATGGGGGCATTATTATTGAGCACATATTAATGGGATTTGTTATTGGAGATACTGTAGGGTAGTGTGTCTCAACTACAGTCCTCCAGGCCCACCAACCAGTCATGATTTCAGAATATCCCACATATGAATACCTGTGGTACATCCTGACGCACTGACACTAATTATATCACCTGGTCGATACTAAGGAAATCCTGAAATCATGACTGTCAGGTGGGCCCTGAGGACTGGAGTTGAGGTACCCTGCTGTAGGGAACGCTATTACCATGGAGGACAGTTTTGGAGCATGTTATTATGGGGGACTATCTGTCTGTCCGGCTCTGCCACAGTATTAGGAGTAGCAACAGGATGACAGTATTGAGGCACCAGGAGGGGGAGGATGATAGTAAAGTGAGGAATCTAAACATTTTTTTCTGTGAAACTCTGCAGAGACGAGACGCGTCTGAAAGAAGGTGTCATGGCGGTCTTATCTCTGAATGAAGACGTTAAAGAAAGTCTACATCACAGGAGACGTCACTGGATGTAACAGGTATGGGATGCTGTATTCTCCGGTATATTTTGTAGTGATTGCTGTAGGGTTGGGTGTGTGTGGGGGAAGGGGGGGGGGGTATAGAGTTTGGCCAACACTGCCGGATGTTCTGAATTCTGGGGTCTCACACCCATCTACTACACAATATCTGTACTCAGAGAGTTATCACTATGTTATTTGTGGTGTTACATAGGACTGCAGGTGACATCCACTACAATATCTGTACTCAAAGAGTTATCACTGTGTTATACGTGGTGTTACGTATGAATGCAAGTGATATCTACTACATTATCTGTAAAAAGGGGTGTGTACACAGGTTGGGGGGGGGGGGCGCAATACATGGCTTGCCCCGGGTGCTGGCAACCCACGCTACGCCACTGGTCAGGTGTCAGAGTCAGGTGTCAGAGTCAGGTGTCAGAGTCAGGTGTCAGGGTCAGGTGTCACATTGGCATTATTTTAATACTTGACTATGATATCTGACCATGTCCTAAAATGAACACTGTACTAGTGGAGTATCTCAGGGGTCAGTATTGGGCCCTATTCTCTTCAATATATTTATTAATGATCTTGTGGAAGGCTTGCACAGTAAAATATCAATTTTTGTAGATGACACTAAACTGTGTAAAGTAATTCACACGGAAGAGGACAGTGTACTGCTACAGAGGTATCTGAATAGATTGGAGGCTTGGGCAGAGAAGTGGCAGATAAGGTTTAACACTGACAAATGTAAGGTTGTACATGGGAAGGAATACATGTACATGGGAAGGAATACTGGTAAAACACTGGGTAACACTAACATGAAAAAGGACCTAGGAATTTTAGTGAACAGTAAACTAAGCTGTAGAAACCAGTGTCAGGCAGCTGCTGCCAAGGCCAATAAGATAATGGGTTGCATCAAAAGGGGCATAGATGCCCGTGATAAGAACATAGTCCTGCCACTTTACAAATCACTAGTCAGACCACACATGGAGTACTGTGTACAGTTCTGGGCTCCTGTGAACAAGGCACACAAAGCAGAGCTGGAGAGGGTTCAGAGGAGGGCAACTAAAGTAATAATGATTTCAGCAGAAATATTAACCCTTACAGAGATTTATATTTATTAATATCTTAACATTAATGACGGACAAACATCAATCACTACAGTCAGAATATCACCGACTAGCTGGCCACTGATGGGTAAGGGGGGAGAAAAAATCCCTACACTCATACCCTAAACTACACCTTAGCCCAGGGACGGCCCCTAATGGTGGGGACTTCCTGTCCTCGAACCTCGGCTAGCACCTCCTAATAGGCCCTCGGAGGATGAGGACGGCCAGAGTACTGGCCTAGGTGGTAGAGAGGTAATGGCCTGGTGGTGGATAACTAAGTGGACATACAGACATACACAACTACGGGATGAACTATGTATACAACCCTAATGATACTGATACTGATCAGAAGGTACAAAGTACATCAATAAACTAAAAACACACCCTATAACGAAAGTGTGGTAATTACACTAATAATAGCAGAAAACTCCAACGCGTTTCCCCCACGGTGTGGGATCATCAGGGGGTGAATGAAAACAAATAATCAGATCAATAGTAAAGATGGCGGAGAACCATAGAATACTGCGAACTCCGCAGACGGGTGTAGAGTACCGATTTAGATATACCGGTGTGAACTCAGTGAGTGATACTAGGTAGTTAGGACCCACGGATAATAGTAATAGTCATAGTAAGAGGAGGAGGAGGACCGTCCAATCCTGCGACCCAAGCATAAAAGGAAATTTACTTACTTACGGTCATAGGTACGGGGGGGCCTCTGTAGGAGAAGAACATTGACAATTGTATGCTGTTGGTCATTATCCGTACATTTAAATATAGCCGCCACCAATTAACACCTAGATCACACAAATGACTCACTCTGTCAGCGGAATGCCAGTCGTCAGTATGAGTCAAATATGGTGAACAGATATAGCACGGGATGCTGAAGTGGCACAATAGGCCACAATAACAGTGCCCAGCAATTCAAGCGCCGGGCCAGGTTAATGAATTGCGACCTACAGCTGTGGAAAAGAAAACAGCTAGTGCCGGCAGTATATATAATTACATTCAGAGGCCACCATATTAGAATACCCAAGGGGAATAGTTGTACCTCAAGATAGACTGTTAGATGGTCAAACAATCAAGTGGATTAGTCCCCACTTCAAGTCACCTGTATTGTACAGAAGAACATAATAAGTAAAGCTAGTCTGTCTTGGAGTTGGGCCACACAGCTCATGTCTTACTCACAGTCAGTATCGGTCCTCCATGTTGTCTTCTCCTCAGGTCCGTTGCTATGCACATCATGCTGTCCCCATTTAAATATCCCTCCTGGACTATCCTGCGTCACGCCGATAGTGATGTTCCTACCCCTCAGGCCCGGTGGTAGTAATTGTCGAGTGCGTGCGTTCCACCTTGGAACGCACGTGGAGGTGGCGATTTCCGGCGGATGTAAGAGAAATAACCACCGCCGTGACTAGACAAGAGCCGGTCTGTGGAGCGCATAACGTCAATTCCGGCAGTTGAGACGCATTGCCCATCAGGTCTATGGACCGCAGAACTCAACTATACCGGCTTCGGAGCCCCAGGCAGGACACTGTGGATCCCGTTGATAGGGGGGCAATGACTCACTTAAGTGAGAATAGCTAATTAAGTAAAGTTAAATGGCTGTCCACATATATCATATAAAATGTGGCGGAACACGCACTGGGTAGGCCAGGACAGGGAGAAGGATAATGGTGAAGGGCAGACCGTCAATAAAGGATATTAGTGCGCAATCATGATTAGGAATGGGCATTTTATGGTTCCTAGTGAACCAGTTTATGTTCACTATGCATGATAAATTAACAATTAAGATGCTTCACGCACCTGGCTAAGTTTTATGGACAATTAAATAACTGATGACCTCGTATGCTAGGGAAAGGGGGACAAAGGAAAAAAGGGGATGGGGAGCTGGAGGGGGAGGGAGGGAAGGGGAGGGGGGGTGGACGGGGACATCCAGCCGGGGGGGTGGCATAGTAAAGGGTATAAAAGAGAGGTTAATGGAGAGAATAGACTAGGCCTGGAAGATCAGAGGAAGCATGAAAAGGTTAGTCTTTCATTAAGACCATGGGGGGACTGGAAAACGGAACCTATGGATCCACTCACTCTCCTTCTGTAGGATCCTCCTATCCCAGTCACCCCCATGGGGAGAAGGGGGTACCAATTCCAGGACTGTGAATTTAAGGGATCTTGGGTCCCCACCATGGAAATCATTCACATAGGTGGCTACCGGTGTCACTTCCTTCTTGACAATATCGTTGACATGTTCAAGTACCCTCCTCCTTACTTCTCTCACTGTCTTCCCGACGTAGTCCTTGGCGCATGGACATTGACACAGGTAGATAGCACCTTTAGACCTGCAGTTAATGAAGTCACGGACCTGGAACGAACGGCCAGTCACCGAGCATGTAATGATCTTAGCGGTGGACATGTATTCACAAGCCTTACATGAGCCACATTTAAAAACACCTACAGGCTTGCGATCTAGCCAAGTACCCGCCTTCGCGGGTGGTGTGAAGTGGCTACGCACCAGGCGATCCTTAAGGCTCCTGCCACGTCTATAAGAGACGGTGGGATACTCAGTGACTATGTCGGACAGATCGGGATCCATCCGTAAGATAGACCAATATTTAATCAGGACCTGCTTGACCTCACGATTGGTCACATCAAAATCTGAAATAATCCGCAGAGGCTGGGGGCAATCCACAGTTCTGCGTTTAGGGACTAAAAGGTCAGTCCGGTCACTCACCAACGCGTGCTTAAAAGCATCTCTTAGTACCGGTTGTGGATACCCTCTGGCCCTGAATCTCTCTTGTAGACCCCTTGCCTAACTGAAGTAGGACGCGCCATCGGAGAAGTTTCTCCTAACCTGGAGATATTGACCTCTCGGGATGCCCCTTTTAAGAGGGGTCGGATGATGACTACTCCAGTGAAGCAAGGAGTTTGTGGCCGTGATCTTCCTATGGATATTTGTGGATAACTTGTCACCCATCTTGGTCATTTTCACATCCAAGAACGCGATGCTCTCTAGGTCGAGTTCAGAGGTAAACCGGAGGCCTATATTGTTACTGTTCAATTCAGAAACAAATCTCTTGAAATCAGCTGGTGTTCCCTTCCACACTACGAAAACATTGTCGATGTAGCCGGTCCAGAATTGGATATTGTTCGACCACCAGACGACATGATCGGGGAAGACATGGGTGTCCTCCCACCAGCCCAGGAAAAGGTTGGCATAGGTAGGGGCACAAGGGCTGCCCATGGCCGCCCCCCTGAGCTAGTGGTAGAACCGTGCATTGAATAAGAAGAAATTGTGGGTCAATGTAAATTCCAACAATTTCAGGATAAGCTCATTATGCAGGGCACACTTTATTCCCCTAGTGCGAAGGAAGTACCCGACAGCTGCAAGTCCAAATTGATGTGGAATGGAGCTATATAGCGATTCAACATCGATACTAGCCAATAAACATTCTGGATCAAGATTAAGAGTCTCAATCTTATTGAGGAAGTCGATTGTGTCCCTCGTGTAAGCAGGGAGGGACACAACGAACTGCCTCAACACTTGATCCAGATAAACCCCACAATTCTGGGTCAGCGAATTAACGCCCGGGCGACCTTTCAGAGGGGTGGTACCCTTATGAATTTTGGTTAGTCCGTAAAAGGTGGCTATCAATGGTTTGGCAGGTAAGATGAAATCAAATTCTGCCGGACTGATAACTTTATTATTAAGGCCGGTTAGCAGTACCTGTTTCAACTCTTCCAGAAAGGCTGGCGTCGGATTAGCAGGTAAAACCCTATAACCACCCCTATCCTTGAGGAGATCCAGGCACATACGCATATACAGGTCGCAGTCTAGGACCACCAAATTGCCGCCCTTGTCGGACGGTTTGATGACAATCGTCTCGTCCTTTTCTAGCGACCTAAGTGCCTGCATTTCCGTACAGGAAAGGTTAAAGGATCGGGGGTCAATCCGACCCAGCCGTTCAAGATCAGAGATCACTATTTGGAGGAAAATATCAACATGTTCGTAATTAGCAGGGGGTGGCATCCTTTTACTTTTAGACCTCAGTGTAGTAAAGGGGCCCGTCCCGGGGTTACAGTTGTGTTCACTATTTAAATCCGTTAGAGTTTGCAGGTCCTGGAAGTCCCCTTCGTCCAGACCCAGCCTATTACACGTCTCTCTGTTAGATGCCCTAAAAAAACTTATGCCACTTAAGTCTTCTACAAAAAAGGTGCAGGTCCTTCGTCCAGGTGAAAAGGCTGGAAAGAAATGGCCGCGTGGTGGAGGCTACAGGGGCAGAGGATGGGCGGCACAAGGATCTGTCTATCAAAACGCCTCCTCCTCCTCACCTCCCTCTGGCTCCTCTCTCCACATCTTGCCACAACTGCCCTCTTTTTTAGAAAAAAGTGTGATCCCATACCAGCTTCGGGATCGTGGCAGGATAGACAAGGGGCAATAACCGACCTCCAGATTGTCAACCTGTCCTCTAGAGTCCTTGGGGCAGAGGAGGTGGGTGTCCTTAAGAGGGGACTATCTTTTGTGCCCACTAACTTTAGCCTTTTCACCTGGACGAAGGACCTGCACCTTTTTTGTAGAAGACTTAAGTGGCATAAGTTTTTTAGGGCATCTAACAGAGAGACGTGTAATAGGCTGGGTCTGGACGAAGGGGACTTCCAGGACCTGCAAACTCTAACGGATTTAAATAGTGAACACAACCGTAACCCCGGGACGGGCCCCTTTACTACACTGAGGTCTAAAAGTAAAAAGATGCCACCCCCTGCTAATTACGAACATGTTGATATTTTCCTCCAAATGGTGATCTCTGATCTTGAACGGCTGGGTCGGATTGACCACCGATCCTTTAACCTTTCCTGTACGGAAATGCAGGCACTTAGGTCGCTAGAAAAGGACGAGACGATTGTCATCAAACCGTCCGACAAGGGCGGCAATTTGGTGGTCCTAGACTGCGACCTGTATATGCGTATGTGCCTGGATCTCCTCAAGGATAGGGGTGGTTATAGGGTTTTACCTGCTAATCCGACGCCAGCCTGTCTGGAAGAGTTGAAACAGGTACTGCTAACCGGCCTTAATAATAAAGTTATCAGTCCGGCAGAATTTGATTTCATCTTACCTGCCAAACCATTGATAGCCACCTTTTACGGACTACCCAAAAGTGTGCCCTGCATAATGAGTTTATCCTGAAATTGTTGGAATTTACATTGACCCACAATTTCTTCTTATTCAATGCACGGTTCTACCACTAGCTCAGGGGGGCGGCCATGGGCAGCCCTTGTGCCCCTACCTATGCCAACCTTTTCCTGGGCTGGTGGGAGGGGTCATCATCCGACCCCTCTTAAAAGGGGCATCCCGAGAGGTCAATATCTCCAGGTTAGGAGAAACTTCAACGGGATCCACAGTGTCCTGCCTCGGGCTCGATGCCGGTATAGTTGAGTTCTGCGGTCCATAGACCGGATGGGCAATGCATCTCAACTGCTGGAAGTGACGTTATGCGCTCCACAGACCGGCTCTTGTCTAGTCACGGCGGTGGTTATTTCTCTTACATCCGCCGGAAATCGCCACCTCCACGTGCGTTCCAAGGTGGAACGCACGCACCCGACAATTACTACCACCGGGCCTGAGGGGTAGGAATATCACTATCGGCGCGACGCAAGATAGGCCAGGAGGGATATTTAAATGGGGACAGCATGATGTGCATAGCAACGGACCTGAGGAGAAGACAACATGGAGGACCGATACTGACTGTGAGTAAGACATGGGCTGTGCGGCCCAACTCCAAGACAGACTAGCTTTACTTATTATGTTCTTCTGTACAATACAGGTGACTTGAAGTGGGGACTAATCCACTTGATTGTTTGACCATCTAGCAGTCTATCTTGAGGTACAACTATTCCCCTTTGGTATTCTAATATGGTGGCCTCTGAATGTAATTATATATACTGCCGGCACTAGCTGTTTTCTTTTCCACAGCTGTAGGTCGCAATTCATTAACCTGGCCCGGCGCTTGAATTGCTGGGCACTGTTATTGTGGCCTATTGTGCCACTTCAGCATCCCGTGCTATATCTGTTCACCATATTTGACTCATACTGACGACTGGCATTCCGCTGACAGAGTGAGTCATTTGTGTGATCTAGGTTTTAATTGGTGGCGGCTATATTTAAATGTACGGATAATGACCAACAGCATACAATTGTCAATGTTCTTCTCCTACAGAGGCCCCCCGTACCTATGACCGTAAGTAAGTAAATTTCCTTTTATGCTTGGGTCGCAGGATTGGACGGTCCTCCTCCTCCTCTTAATATGACTATTACTATTATCCGTGGGTCCTAACTACCTAGTATAACTCACTGAGTTCACACCGGTGTATCTAAATCGGTATTCTACACCCGTCTGCGGAGTTCGCAGTATACTATGGTTCTCCGCCATCTTTACTATTGATCTGATTATTTGTTTTCATTCACCCCCTGATGATCCCACACCGTGGGGGAAACGCGTTGGAGTTTTCTGCTATTATTAGTGTAATTACCACACTTTCGTTATAGGGTGTGTTTTTAGTTTATTGATGTACTTTGTACCTTCTGATCAGTATCAGTATCATTAGGGTTGTATACATAGTTCATCCCGTAGTTGTGTATGTCTGTATGTCCACTTAGTTATCCACCACCAGGCCATTACCCTAGCCATCGGCAATCTACCACCTAAGCCAGTACTCTGGCCGTCGTCATCCTCCGAGGGCCTATTAGGAGGTGCTAGCCGAGGTTCGAGGACCGGGAGTCCCCACCATTAGGGGCCGTCCCAGGGCTAAAGGTGTAGTTTAGGGTATGAGTGTAGGGATTTTTTCTCCCCCCTTACCCATCAGTGGCCACTATTCTGACTGTAGTGATTGATGTTTGTCCGTCATTAATGTTAAGATATTAATAAATATAAATCTCTGTAAGGGTTAATATTTCTGCTGGAATCATTACTTCTTCATTTTTTGACCCATTATAAACCTATATCTCTACCCGCTGGAATGAATTCAACTAAAGTAATAACTGGAATGGGGGTACTACAGTACCCTGAAAGATTATCAAAATTAGGGTTATTCATTTTAGAAAAAAGACGACTGAGGAAAGATCTAATAACTATGTATAAATATATCAGGGGTCAGTACAGAGATCTCTCCCATCATCTATTTTTCCCCAGGACTGTGACGAGAGGACATTCTCTGCGTCTGGAGGAAAAAAGGTTTGTACACAAACATAGAAAAGGATTCTTAACGGTAAAGGCAGTGAGACTATGGAACTCTGAAAAGGTGGTGATGGTGCCTAAAAGAGTTCAAGAGGGGCCCTGATGTATTTCTGGAGTGTAATAATATTACAGGCTATAGCTACTAGAGAGGGGTCGTTGATCCAGGGAGTTATTTTGATTGCCTGATTGTAGTCGGGAAGGAATTTTTTTCCCCTTAAGTGGGGAAAATTGGCTTCTACCCCACAGGTTTTTTTTCCCTTCCTCTGGATCAACTTGCAGGATAACAGGCCGAACTGGATGGACAGATGTCTTTTTTCGGCCTTATAAACTATGTTACTATGTTACCCCTGCGCTGGCATTTGATGCGCCTAAGTTATGTAGAGGCGCCAGCCTCTACATGACTTAGGCGCTTCCACCGCCAACGCCTAACATCCTTAAATCAATGCCATCTCCCTTGCTGGCATAAATTTTGCTTATTTTCTACTCCAAAACTAGTGTAAAAAATGATAAGTGAGATGGGTCTGGCGTATGCAGGGCTTTTTTTCTGGCGGAACGCGCCGGAACGGCGTTCCGCCACCTATTTTCCCCGACTCGCCCCTCCCCCCTTTAGTTACTGGGCCCAGCCGGCCCTCTGCTAGAGGGGGGGGCACTAGAGGGGGGGGCACCCGGGGGGGCAAAGAACAACATAGGGGGGGCGAGGGGGGGCAATCGCCCCCCCCTATGTTGTTCTTTGCCCCCCCGGGTGCCCCCCCGCTGATTCTCCCAGGTGAATACTAATGAGCGCTTCCATTATAGAAGCGCTCCTTGGCTGTCGGCTGTGCAGGGCTGCGCACAGCGTGAGGGCGCTCTGTGACCTAACGCTGTGCGCGCCAGTTCAGAGCACAGTCAACTGAGGAGAAATAAAATTGCAGGCGGCGTCCGTCCAGGAGCAGGAGAGGTAAGTTTTTTTTATTTTATTAAAAATGTGGCTGCTGGAGGTATATGGGAGGCATATGGGGGCTAATTGGAGGCATATGGGGGCTAATTGGAGGCATATGGGGGCCATGGGGGCTAATTGGAGGCATATGGGGGCTAATTGGAGGCATATGGGGGCTATGGGGGCTAATTGGAGGCATATGAGGGCTAATTGGAGGCATATAGGGGCTATGGGGGCTAATTGGAGGCATATGGGGGCTAATTGGAGGCATATGGGGGCTAATTGGAGGCATATGGGGCTATGGGGGCTAATTGGAGGCATATGGGGGCTAATTGGAGGCATATGGGTGCTAATGAGGCATATGGGGGCTAATGATGCATAATGGGGGCTAATGTGAGGCATCATGGGGGCTAATTAGAGACACAATGGGGGCTAATTAGACTATTAGAGGCATATGGGGCTAATGAGGCATATGGGGGCTAATGAGGCATAATGGGGGCTAATGAGGCATATGCGGGCAAATTAGGCATAATGGGGGCTAATTAGAGACATAATGGGGGCTAATTAGGCATATGGGGGCTAAAAGAGGCATAATGTGGGCTAATGAGGCATAATGGCTTATAATGGGGGCTAATAAGAGGCATAATGTGGGCTAATGAGGCATAATGGCTTATAATGGGGGCTAATAAGAGGCATAATGTGGGCTAATGAGGCATAATTGCTTATAATGGGGGCTAATGAGGCATAAGGGCTGATATGGGGGTTAATGAGAGGCATGGGGGCTGATATGGGAGTGATGAGAGGCATAATGAGGGCTAATGAGAGGCATAATGTGTCATCCACAGATGCCCCCATAACAGTGTGTCTTCCACAGATCCACCCAAACAGTACGCCTGCGCACTGATGAGAGACAGAAAGAAGGGGAAAGAATCCGCGGAAGCAAGCAGAGGACGGCACAGCAGACGACTGAATAGCTTCTTTTGTAAGTAAATTGTTTTATTATAAATGTATCCCTGCATACCGCAATTCTCTCGTATTTTGTAATCTTATTTATATATACTTATTTTGTTTTTGCCCCCCCATTTTTGACTGTGGTATTTTTGTCCCCCCCCCCCCTATATATTGTTCCTAGAGTTGCCACTGCCGCGGGCACTGGCAGCCTGGCTGTCACGACCGTCACTGGCAATTTTACTTGCATCCCTGTTCTCTAAAGGGGCGGTTTTATGGGGCGGTCCTAGGGGTGGGTAGGGGCGTGGCCAGGGGAGGGGGGGGGGTGAGTTCCACCACCTTTTCTCTGAGAAAAAAAGCCCTGGGTGTATGTGATGTGGAAGGGGAACAAGTCGCAGATTCGGCCGCATATCCCCTTTATGATCGAATCTGTAACAGATATATGCCAAAAAGTGGCGTATATATAATCATAAATGACACCCATAGTGTATTTCTCATGCACTCCAATGCTAACATGCAATCTAATCATTGCTTATTAAAGTTCCCTATGGGAACTATAAAAAAAAGTTACAAAAAAAAAAGTTACAATTTTTTTTTTAAATCACTTCCTTTCCCCAAAATGTAAATAAAAATATGTAAACAATAAAGAAATACACCGTGAAAACGGTCATACTATTAAAGTATAAAAATATTTTTCCTATACAGCAAAATTGAAAAAATGGCAATTTTTTGATTGCTTCATCTCCCACAAAAATGCAATAAAAAGTGATCAAAAAGTCATACACACCCCAAAATGGTATCATTGAAAAGTCCTCACACGGTCCAGTCCTCACACTCAATAAAAGTAACTACAAAAATGTTATAGGAGTCAGAATAGAATAGAAATAGGTCAGAAAAGAAAAGAAAAATGTTAAAAAATTTTTTTTTTGTATTAAAGGGGTTCTGCACTTTGTTTAAACTGATGATCTATCCTCTGGATAGATCATCAGGATCTGATCGGCGGGGGTCCGACACCCGGGACCCCTGCCGATCAGCTGTTTGAGAAGGCAGCGGCGCTCCAGCAGCGCCGCGGCCTTCTCACTATTTACCGCAGGCCCAGTGACATCACGACTAGTATCACTGGCCTGGGTGCGGCTAAGCTCCATTCCCTTGAATGGAGCTTAGCCCCGCCCAGGCCAGTTGATACAAGTCGTGATGTCACTCGGCCAGCGGTAACCAGTGAGAAGGCCGCGGCGCTGATGGAGCGCCGCTGCCTTCTCAAACAGCTGATCGGCGGGGGTCCCGGGTGTTGGACCCATGCCGATCAGATGCTGATCCAGAGGATAGATCATCAGTTTAAACAAAGTGCAGAACCACCTTAAAGTGCAAGAAAAATTATACATATGCGGTATCACCGTAATCGTACTGACCTGGAGAACAAAAGTAACAGATCAGTTTTACTGCATAGGAAAAGGTGTAAAAAAAAAACCATAAAACTGTGGCGTAATGGTGTTTTTTTAAATAATTCTACCCATTTGATTTTTTTTTTACTTCCCACCACAGTTTATGCAACTGTAAATGGTGCCATTAGAAAGTGCATCTTGTCCCTCAAAAAACAAGGCCCCGTACGGCTCCCCCATAACTCTTTCTGCTGCTGAACTCTCTGGTACTTTGTTGGCTCAATGACACTCACTAGAGCCACTCTAGTCACATCAGTCTCTGTGAGGAAAGCTCTTGTCAACACAAGACCCAATTCCCTTCTCTGCGGGAGAAACTACTTTAATTATTCTCCTTTAACTCCACCTCCAAAGTGAGTGCACAGTGTTCTGTCTAAAAGCTAGTCACTGAATTTCTTCTCCTTGGGAGTGATGCCCACCATCTTAAAGGATATTGTAAGAATCTGAGTTACGTTGGTAAAATACATTAGTATTTAGTAACTGGCAGAGCTGATCTGAGTATGCTAAGACCCATCATCTCTGGGATGTTGTGGGCCCCATCAATCACCTGATAGCCAGGCCCAAAAGAGGCAGTTGCTCTGCTACTGCATCTATTCACTACATAGCATTGATTGAGTGTGATATGGATTTCTATCTTCTTGACTCCGATCCTACTAAATTGCAGGAGCTTTACTGTAGCAATGCTAAAAGATAACCCTGCAGACTCTGTCATCAAAAGATGCCCACAGGGAAGAGCAGGGCAATGGTGGCCATGGGCAGTTGTCCTAACAGTGGACACCCATCCTAACTATTGAGTTCAGGTGTTTCAGCCTTACACATTTCAAACAAGTACTTAAAATTAAGCACACAACCATGCAGTCTCCATAGACAAGCATTGGTTATAATATTGGTCTAAATGGAAATCTTAGTCTTGATTTATGAAGACTGGTGTTCCAATACAGCAGTATTGATCCCCTATGCGCCAGAGTGAGATATGCTTAATTTTTTAATAGGTAGCTGCGTCTCAATAATTTAGTCAAATCTGTGGCAGTCCATGCTCCAGCCCCTAGTTGACATAGACTTCAGCTATAACTTAGAGAAGTTTTTGGCATGTTATAATAAATAAGGCAACCCCCTTCCCATTAAGCTCCTTTCCTTACCGCTTTAGAAGAGCATTGAGAACCCCTAAAAGTCACAAATCATAGAGTGCTCCTTGATTTGGACCTTTTTATGCCACTATAGTGGTGTAAAGACATTGATAAATGTCCCCCAGTGAGTTTAAATATTGCAAAATGTCAGTCTGTTAAATTTCTCATCTGCTTGTCTCAGTTAACGGTGAGTGCTATTTCTGTGAAATGGAAGAACTTAAGATTAACTCTCGCCATACTCAGCCACGAAGCCGTAGACCACAAAAACAGTTGGAGTTGTGTAAAGAATACCTCCACTGCAATCTTGGGCAGTGAAAACATGTTCACTGGAGTGAACTACATGTCTGGAAGTCTGATGGGGATTTTGACGGTGCCCTACCTGACTGCATTGTACTTACTGTAAATTTGGTTGAGGAAGAATAAGGGTACAGCCACATGGTCAGGTTTCCTGATGCAGTTTTGGATGCCAAAACCAGGAGTGAGTTAAAAAAAAAAGAAAGGAGAAGACATATACAGTATGTCCTTTATACTT
Organism: Bufo bufo; assembly: GCF_905171765.1. Lineage (NCBI taxonomy): Eukaryota > Metazoa > Chordata > Amphibia > Anura > Bufonidae > Bufo > Bufo bufo. Next base: position 601,407,224 of record NC_053390.1, on the reverse strand, counting down.
TCTCCCCATTTATGATCCACTCCTGATTTTGGCTTCTAAAACTGCAGGAAGAAACCTGACCATGTGTCCGTACCCTATACCTTTGAGGCAACAGTCTGTAGGAGGCATTTTTTACATCTTCCAGCATGACTGTGTCCCAATGCATAAAGTGAGGTTCCATAAAAACATGGTTTGACAAGTTTGGTGTGGCAGAATTTTAGCGGTCTGCACAGACCCCTGACCTCTAATCATATTTTAGATGAATTGGGATGAAGCCAGACCTTCTCAACCAACATCAATGTTTTTTTTTCTCGCCGAATGGGCATGAACTCGCAGAGACACACTCCATAGTGTTGTGGAAAGTCTTCCCAGAACAAAGAAGGAAGTTATAGGCAAAGGGTGCCAGACTACATTTTTATTACCTCAAATAATATACTTAAACCCTTCTGTATTTCATATATACCAAACCCTGGAATTTCTGGCACTTTAATATATAATAAAAATAATATTAATAATCAAATATGTCCAAAGTTCAAAAGCTATATTGAGGAGCTTCACTGTTAAGTGCACAGCTCATGCCAGTGAATACTCATATTCATGAGGTCCTGGCTTACCCTATCCCCTACTCCTGATTTTCATCTTTCTTCCCATTGCAATCCAAGGCAAGGGGCAGGGACAGTCAGGACCTCATAAATATGAAGACTTATCATGCACTGTGTGTTGAACAGTTCCAGCATAGATTTTGCTAATAGTATCTGTCATCAGTATATGTTGCCCTTAGTTAGGGCACCATAAAATTGTGACAGATACCCTTTAAAGGATTTTTCACATTAACAACATTTCTCTCATGTTCACACCAATCATATTATCTTGTATTCTGTGGGTAATTGTAGGGGGAGCACGTGCTCAAGGTCCCTCTATTAGCAATCAGCAGTGAGCCGCTAACAAGCAGTAGCTCAAATGTCTTGCATGTAATACTATAATCAGTCAATAATATGATTTACATTTCGTCAGACTTCATGAGACAGCCCCTTTGTTTAAGGATTTTCCTCTTTGAAGAGACAACAGAAAGCAAAAAAGAATTGTTCTCCATAGCTTGCAAGATGGCTGACCATGGTTGCATTTTACTATTGCCAGTTACATTTGAAAAAACAGGTGAACAGTACAAACTGATGCTCTAAGAAGTGAAAGGATATGTGATATGTTTTTGCAACCTTTATGACCTATATCCAGGGATGCACTTATGCCCATAAGCCTTCTGTGCCTTATTCCAAAACCATGTTCATGCTTTCCAGTTTTTGCACTTACCATGAACTATTTTGCATTAGTTGTGGACTGTACCCCTATTATGTGAACATCACCCCATGTCACTGTGCTAGTGATACCCTCAGCCATAATCTTGTCAAATGTATTTGCACTGGTGATATGCTTATGCTTTTCTTTTCTTTTGTGCCTTGCAAGGAGAAGTAAAGATGACACGAATGAGATTGTATTGTGTGCATATGCATGCTGTTTGTCTTTCAGGTCACAGGAGATTGATGGGTCAAGTGACGCCAGAGACGGGGTCTATTAATATATGGGGGGAATGCAGTGACACAATGGTTCATTGCTAAAGGGTTAATACCATACTGTAATATGGTTCACTGTTAAAAGGGTTAATGCTACCGGGTTAACATTACAACACATAGTGATTCATTGCTAAAGTTGCCAAAATGTTTATTGTGATGCTAACTATGCATGTTCAGTAATACAAATGGTAAAAGTGGCTTATCTATGCACTATCTATTCCAAAATGTTGTGTATGGGAAGGAATTAGTTAACTGGCAGTCCTTAGCAATAGTTACCAGATGGTGGGTTGGCCCCACTTTCTCCTGGCTAGTGAATTGTTGGCAAGTCAGCTAAGAGAGTAGACTTGCATCTAGTTGCAAGTGTGTCAGCCAGGCTGAAGCTAAAGCAGTAGAAAAAGAATTCTTCTCCAGGGAGACACCATCCCTGTGTGATTTCAAGTAGATAGAAAGGCAACTTTTCTATGAACCATCCTATGAGGGAGAACAGAACACACTTTTTGCAGAAGGTCGTGGAACAATTAAAAGGGACAGTGCTTGGACAGTACGGCTGTAGACTTTACTGCCATAGTATGGGTTATATTGCTTCTTGCGCCTGCCACATTATATAGTCAGAGTGGCCATCATCCTTTCTCATGCTGCACCCCTATTTGACATTAAAAGAAATTACACACCTTTAGGAATTTGGGATAATTTCTTATATCTATAGAAGGGGACTCAGGAAAGACCATCATAGTAGCCCTCTTCTATATACAGCGTTTGGGAAAACTCTGTGATATACTTGAGAACAGTGTCTACTACTTGTATTTGTACTGTGAGACCCATAATCCACTCAGTAAAAGAAAGACTCTATTTAGTATTACCAAGCCTGTTCAGATTTCTCCATAACCGACAGCCCAATCCTTGTTCTGCTTACACCTTGCTGCTCACCCAACACCAAGGGCACCCCAGCCACCACCAGGCAGGAGAACTCAAATTCCAGTGTGTGCCCCAAGGGTAAGAGTACTACCATCCTTCTTGAGACCTCTCTATCATGGACATAATCTCAGGAGTCCTCTCGATGCAATTTACTACAGGTTTAGAGCACAGCATCAGAATGCAAGTGAGTATGAGGATAAAAATTACAGAATTTAACTCAGCATCATAGACACTATACACCACTTACTCTAGTGTAGGGGGTGTTTCAGAGTTCATGGATTGACTTAAAGGGGTATTCCAGTAATTTCAAGCTATCCCCTGTCCATAGCATAGGGGATAACTATTAGATCCGTGGGTGTCCTACCAATTGGATCCGCACTGATCATGAGAACAGGATACCTGTACAGTACCTTGAAGGGCTCACCTAAATGAGCTGAGTGTCATGTGGAGTATTTGCACTTCCTCTCCATTCAACTCTATATGACTGCCAGAGATAGACAAGTACAGCACTCTATTACTCCCCTCAGGTCCTATACAGATAAATATGCAAAATGTTCATAGCCCCAATCCTTTCCATGTGAATGGCTCATAGATCTGCCACTGAACGGTGAAATAATGTGCTTCCATAACCATAGGTAAAATGATTTTCCCACAGAATAATACACATATTTCAATGCTTGACTTTCTATAGTTATACAGTTTTATTATTTGGAGGTTATCTTTTTTTTTTTTTTTTTTTACATTTAGCTGCATATATTGTGTGGTCATCCCTGTGACCTAATGTATGCCCATCTAAAGTGTGTACACACACGTAATCAAAACCCTATTAAGTGTCTGATTAAACACAATCAATATTATGGATTTAGGAAGGCTCAAGTCAAGTTAAAAAATATTCCATGCATCAATGTAAGTTGTATACACATTGAATTATGCTGCAGGCAGAAAACCAGATATCCCAGCTGGCTGATTTGTCGTCCTGATTAATTGGCAGGAAAATTTTCATGTTCCACCCCAGTGCATCCAACAAATACAATTCATTTTTTTTGGAATAGGAAGACGTGTAAAATATGTGAGGATCAATATAAATTCTATGGTATAGATATATATTTTTTCATTTCATGCTAACTTTCGTGAGATATTGCAAGGTCGATTCTATACGTTTATTCAAGAGACTGAATTGGCTTTACATTAAATGATTTTAATGGTTCCATTTCATATTCATGGCTTTTATATTAGTACATCATTAGTACATAATGAATATATTTCAATAGTTACAGGTTCAAAATAAAGATAGTTATAGATATGAATAATACATGTCATATATACAGCTCCATCCTGTTAATCACCATACAATAACCTTGTCCTAAATGGATTTTTTATCTGTGGAGGCACATTATCTACAACTCTACAAAACCTTATCCTCTTAAAGTGGTTGTCTCATCATGGACAATGGGGTATATCGCTAGGATATGCCCACATTGTCTTATAGGTGCGGGTCCCACCGCTCGGACCCACAACTATATCAAGAACGGAGCCCCGCAAGTGAAGGAGGGCACACTGCGCATGTGCAGCTGCCCTCATTCACTTTCTATGGGGCCGGCGAAAATAGCTGAACACTGGCTCGTCTATTTCCGTCGGCCCCATAGAAATGAATGGGAGTGGGGGCCACGCATGCGCGGTACGCTCCCATTCACTTCTATGGGGAGCCAGCTTGGTGGTGGCCGGACTGGAGTCCTCCAACCACCACCTTGCGGGCTCCTTCTCGATATAGGTGCGGGTCCCAGCAGAAAAACAGAAAACATTTTTTGGTCATCTTGCATCACAAAAAGTGTAATACCAAGCTGTAGAAAGTTGTATGTACTCCAAAATGGTACCAATCAAACCAACATCTCATTCCACAAAAATGAGACCCCTACATAAGACAATCGTCCAAAAAACTATAGCAAAAACAAGATTTTTTTTTCTTTTCAAAAAAGTTTTTACTGTGTAAAACTTAACACAAATAACAAAAATAGACATACTAGGTATTGCCATGACCATAACAACAGGCTCTATACAAAATATCACATGATTCACCCTGTAAGGTCAATGCTTTTAAAATAAATAAATAAATAAATAAAAACAGTGTCATCTCACCTTAAAAAATGCATAATATGGGGTGATCAAAAAGTCATATATACCCCAAAATGGTACCAATGAAAACATCACCTCATCCTGCAAAAAATGAGCCATAAGACAGTTGGTCAAAAAATAAAAGCCAATGGTGCCCATAAACCAATCCATCAAAATATGCACTGCAAAAGCCTTCCTTTCTGAGTCCTGCCATGTGTCCCAACAGCAGTTTACCACCACATACTGTATGGGGTGTTGCTGTATTCAGGAGAAATGGGAAACAAATTATGGGGTGCTTTTTCTCCTATTACCCCTTGTAATAATGAAAAATTTGGGGCTAAAGCAATATTTTATTGGAAGAAATGAAACTTTTCATTTTCACAGCCAAGTGTTTCTAAATTCCGTAAATTGCCAATGATGTTAAAGTACACCCTCAGCACACCCCTTAATAAATTCCTTGAGGGGTGTAGTTTTCTAAAATGGGTTTATTTTTTGGTGGTTTCCACTTTAGGGGTATATCAGGATCTCTTAAAATACAAAATGTGCCCAAAAACCATTCTAGCAAAATCTGCCCTCCAAAAACCATATGGCGCTCCTTTCATTCTGACTACAGCCATGCTGTTTGCTACCAGATATGGGGTATTTTTGTAAATTGCAGAATCAGAGTAATACATATCAAGGGTTAGCAAAGTTTGTAAATAAATGGTGGTCGCGCTGCCAAATGCACCTGGACCCCTGGATTTATTGTGTGGCTGTATTGTGAGAAGCTTGATAACCCGATATATCTCTGGCTGGACGGACTCCTGTGCATTGGGCAGCGCGACGTGACCACCATTTATTTTCGGCTTGAACTTTATGTGAACTTGACCCACGTCACGCGGTGGACTTGCAGCGTCTATAAGTACCCTATAACATATCGAGAGACATTTATTTCTATTTTAGTTAACAAAGTTTGCAACATGATTTTCGAATAATTTGAGGGTTGTCGTTCCTAAAATGGGTTAATTTATGGGTGGTCTCTATTATGTAAGCCCCTCAAAATTATTTTACAACTGAATTGGTGTTTTTAAAAAAAATGGTTTTAGACATTTTCTTGAAATTTTCAAAAATTGCTTCTAAAATTCTAAGCCTTCTAACGTCCTAAATTTTTTTTTACAAAATAATGCCAACATAAAGTAGACATATGGGGAATGTTGATTGATGTATCACTATCTGTCCTAAAAGTAGAGAAATTCAAATTTAGAAGATTGTGAATTTTTGGGTGAAATAAATAAAGGTGAAATATATCAACTCAAGTTTACCATGTGTCACGAGAAAAAAAATCTCAGAATGGCTTGGATAAGTAAAAGCCATTTGCAAAAAATAAATGGCCTGGGCAGGAAGGTGAAAACAGGCCTGGGGTAGAAAGGGTTAAACCCATATAAAAAAATTAATAAAAATAAACATTGACTATAAATAAATTGATCGGTCATTACATTTTTTACAGACTTACACCTTTCAGTGGTCATCTGACTACAGTGTTTTGTATTTTAATAAATGAGTAGTTCCAAGTTTGCATCCAATTTGTTTTCAATGTTCATTTTTATTAATTTACAGTGACAATAATATATGTAACATACACTATTAATAATGTGGTATCTATCTATCTATCTATCTATCTATCTATCTCTCTCTCTCTATCTATCTATCTAACTATCTATCTATCTATCTATATCTCTCTATTTGTCTATCTATCTATCTCATATCTCTCTATGATCTATCTATCTATCTATCTATCTATAATCTATCTATCTATCTCATTATCTATCTATAATCTATCTATCTATCTCATTATCTATCTATAATCTATCTATCTAACTATCTTGAAAGCTTGAACAAATTAAGAAAATGCTATTAGAGACAAATATCTATAGTTTAAAGAAAGAAAACATTACTAAGGGGTAATAAGAACGCTTATCCAACTAAAGCCATAGCTTTTAAAAAAAACACAGCTCTCTCACCTAGTCCATACTTAGACAGGGTGCAAAATGTTTGTTTTATTTGGACCACTTCTAAAGATGTGAAGAAGGAGACAGCGCTGACATCCAGCTGTTGTTTTTCTTGAAGAAGTCCCAGCTTCCTATGTGGAGAAACTAGACTTGAGAGATGAGCTGGCTGAGACAAATGTTCTGTCTACACATTAAGTGGCAGCTGGTTATTACACGACTCCCAGTTGGATGAACACTTGCTATTGACAATAAGGTAATATAAGGACCATGCAGAGCAATCAGGATGGGAATGTGAATGAAAAATCTTTAATCTGAAATCACAGCTGTCAGAGTTATATTAGAGAACATGAAAGTTGCATTTGCCGTTGGAATAAATGGGTCCCTAAAGTCAACTTTCTCATAAAGTCTATCTCATGGATATATATTTTCTACAAGGACTTCTTGCCACCCACAAATCACACAGTTCTATTCACTTCATTAAAACGAGAGCTGGCTACAAGTATAGTCTGATCTCTACAAAGCATTATGATATGGTATATAAGGACAATCTCATGGAAAATTTCCAATCCAGTCTTTGTATATGAGCACTTATGCTCACAAAATGTTTTTCTTACAGTATGTGAAAATTTCTATTCTAATTCCCCAAATAGCCATAAGAAATAGAAAGTACTGATGTACCTGTGCCCTGAAGTGTAGCTTATAAAATATCTGTGTGGTGTCCTAATGTTCTTACATTGTTATGCTGCTATTCTTTCCAGAAAAATTTAAACCCGTTAATTAGATTCATAGGGTTGGAGTCCATTAACCCCTTTCCAGCTGCTTTATGTAAAGCAGAAATTCGTGGACTACCAATGCACGGTGTTCAGAAGAGGGGCATGGGAATCAGCAGATCTGCAGGTCAAAAGATGGAAACTAGATAAGTGTTCTCTCCATTCAACTGAGGAGATACATGTAAAGTCTAAGGGCCTTATTTTTGTTCCTGTAGCGATATCATAGGTTAGGAAATATACACATATTTAACATAATTTGCTGGGGATAATTAGATAATTAAGAAGATTTGGGGATAAAACAGTTTGCTTGAATAAACTATCTTAAAATAGAACATTAAAAACAGGTAAAAATTCCAAAAAGTTAAATTTTCTCCAGGCGTAAAGACCAAAGACCCCTGGTTATGAAAGAGTTACAGTCACTTGTGAAATGGATCCATTATATAGAAGATGGCTCCTATAAAAATGGAAATCAAGATTGTAGCCTAAACAAATGATTAAATGAATCACACATTTGCCACCAGCGTATCTCCTGCTTCATGTAGCATTTCTAAGCAGTAACCCACAGATTCAAACTACTGCTTATTAAACACCTATAAGAATTGATCATATAAGAATAATGAAAGCTCCTCAAAGGGGTTGTTTACCTTTGGGAGGGTATTTCTGCCATAACCCCCAATGTCGCCTGACCTGCGGAGGGATTCATACTGACCTGCTCCCCGCCGCTGAGTCCTCCTCCTTTGGTCCCCTGCCACCACTGCCTCTCTCCGATGTCTGCTTGTCAACATTCTGTTTGATATGGGTCAAGTGGTCGCTACAGCAAATAACTGTCCATAGCGGTGACTTGTCCCCATGTGTCATATCACCCAGTGACGTGACACATTATTTCCCTTTAACAATTAGTGTCTCGTGAGATTGTGAAGGTTGTAGTTCCATGGCTGTAATATCAATGTCCATGCAGCAGACTCCGTTGAGTTACGACGGAGCTCAGACAGGTGCTAATAAGTTAGATTAATGAGTGGAGTAGAGGTGGACTTTTTAAAGGCACAGTAACAGGTCTTTGAGAGCCAGAATTCTTGCTGTTTCTCAGGTGTTCAAATACTTATGTTCAGCAGTGCAAGACAAATAAATTCTTTAAAAATCATACAATGTGATTTCCTGAATTTTTTATTCTGTCTCTCAGAGTGGGAATACACCTACAATGTGAATTTCAGACCCCTCCATGATTTCTAAGTGTGTGAAGTTGCATGTATTGTGCAAAAATATGCGCATCATTAATTGCCGATTTGCGCAATCGCAAATATATATGAGCACTCTGGATATAAAGCTATTGTAATGTTCTGCCATGCCAACCATTTTCTCCAGTCTCAGGAAACTTTTAGCAGCTTGAAAAATGTAGCAACAGTGACCCATGCCTGTATTGCGCTCCCAGAACGTGCATATTACATTGCCGATTTTCGCAATCAAGAATATAATCTTGAATTCTCGAATTTGCAAATATATGACGAATATCCACCCAAATAATTGCAAAATATCACAAATTCGAATATTGCCCCTGACGCTCATCACTAGTCAGAAGTATATTATGAAGTTTAAGGAATTTAATTTCTTTGATGACGTGCACCATACATTTAGAGGTATCTCCCAGGGAAAGAGAACTGTCTCGCTAGGGCCACCTTTTTGAAGTGGCTCCCTGTAAGTCAAAGTCCAACTTTTTATCATGCCTTGGAACATGACAAGAATAAATCTCCATACACAGCTGATCTCCTTAAATAGTTTGTGCCAAGCTTGCAAGTTATAACTAACTAATTGCTTGGGGTCCGACTGCTGAGACCCCTACTGATTGACACTCTTATTCTTTATTCACAGGGTTGTCAATGCGGTTCTGGGACGGGGCACATGAAGGGGACGCTCCGTCCTAGAAACGCATTGACAACCCTGTGAATAAATATTATAGTGAATCTACTGCATCGCTCCTGATGTTCCTTTAATTCATATCCTGGCAGCGCCTACAGTGATCCGAAATTATTTTTTTTCAAGTTACCTGTCGAGCCTCATGTTTGCCTTGGAGCTACACAGAGGACCACGGCTGCAGCCAAGGATAAAACCGCCTACTGGTCGGGATCATAAATAACCAGAAAAGCTATTTACAGCCGTTGTGACTCTTCACAATGCGATCTGTTAAGCACATTCGTGTTTTATTAAAAACCAGTGTTTAATAACTGATACCGCACATGTGGCTCTCCCTTATCCCTATTTGTATCTTCACAAAAAATCTATATTTAAAAACACCTATGTTAAAAAAAAAGGTCAAGTAAAAATGGTCAATGAACCCCCTCACAATCACAATGCTAGTGCCGATCCTGGCCATTTAAACATAATATACAATGCTGATCCTGGCCATTTAAACCCCTGTGACCATGACCATGACATCTGAACAGTTAGACAGAGAGAGGGGGCACTATAGGAGCAGTCGTTCCAGCAGTGGGGGGCTAACAATGGTCTCTAATTCTGGTACATATGGAATCCTATTATGCCCTACCTGAGGGCATGACAAACATAGCACATTGCAAAACAGAATTATTGCTATGTATTATACAAGTGATCATAAGAAAAAAAGAACCAAGAAAAGTTTAATATATATTTTTTTATTCTTTTTGTAAATATTAAAAAAGGTAAAATAAAATTTTTTCCACTATTTACACAAAAATCTAAACAATAAAATAAAAAATAAATAAAAAAAATATAAAATAAAACATAATTGGTATCACTGCATCCATAAATGTACAAACTATTTAAATATTCTGCTATTTATACCCCTATTGAGTAGTTGTTGAGCAGTTGTCATGGCAGCTGGGGCTTAGTGAAAGCCTTCTGGCCTGCCATTTTAGTACTCCCATTACATATAAAAGGATAATGGTAAATATTAGTGTTGATCGAGCACCAAGTGCTTGGGTGCTCGGGTGCTCTGACCGAACACCCGAGTATAATGGAAGTCAATGGGAGAACCAGAGCATTAAACCAGGCACCCACCGGTGTAAAGAGGGGAGGGTGCCTGGTTCATAGAAAAAAAGGTCAGAAATTGATGGAAACACCACCAAAATGGTTTGGGAACAGCATGCTATATACCGTCTTCCACAAAATACTGATTGAGGGCTGCGATACATCTGCTTCCACAAAATACTGATTGAGGAATGCCATATGCCTGTTTTCGCCAAATACTGATTGAGGGGTGCTATATACCTGTTTCCGCCAAATACTGATGGAGGGGTGCTAAATACCTGTTTCCACCAAATACTGATTGAGGGGTGCCATATACCTTCTTCCACAAAATACTGATTGAGGGGTGCTATTACGATATACCTTTTTCCACTAAATACTGATTGAGGGCTACGATATAACTTCTTCCACAAATTCTGTTCTTCTCTACGGACATAGGCAGAGGGTCATTTAGAAAATGACAGCAAGAGGAAGAGGCAGATCATTACACAGGGATGGTAAGCATCGGGCAGGTGCACCAGGCCGGAGCCTAAGTGGGAAGTTGGAGAAGGCGCGTGCGATAACTTCAAAGGTCGCACCAGAGTTGGTTGAGTGGCTCAGTCAGCCTTCCACTTCTGCACTCTCCTCATCTTCTGTATCTGCACCCTCCTCACTCTCTGCTGTGTGTATCCCCAAAGACACCACCACCACCACCATAGCCCCTCTACTCGAGTCACAGGAATTATTTTCCCATCCATTTCCAGACCTTTCCGATGCGCAGCCATTCTTGGCATCGGAAGAGGAAAAGGAGGTAGCAACGGCCGCCACCCAGCGGTCTGACGACAGTACCCAGATCAGCCCAAGGAGGGTGTTCCCCGCTGTTGCTGCCTACTCCAAGATCTCTAATGTCAGTGGTGGTGAAGGTGACGATGATGACATGTCGATGGACGTCACGTGGGTGCCCACAAGAGAGATAGAGGAGGGGAGTTCAGAGGGAGAGACGGAGCAGCTTGATAGGGAGGAGGAGGAGGAGAATCAGGCAGAACTCGCAGTGCATAGGAGGAACAAAGCAGACTGCAAATGTATCTGGAGTGAGCTATCCACCATGCACGGTCACATCTTGCGCTTTCAGGACGCCGGTACATGGCTCCGCAGTGTGGGCTTTTTTTAACGTGTCAGCTGCTGATAATTAGTGATGACTGGCAGGGGCAATAATCAAATTTGCGATATTTCACAAATATTTTGTAAAATATTCGTCATATATTCGAGAATTCGAGATTATATTCTTGATTGCGAAAATTAGCAATGTATTATTTGTGTAATGCGCGTGAAATACTGGCATGGGTCACTTTTGCTACATTTTTCAAGCTGGTATAAGTTTCCTGAGACTGGAGAAAATGGTTGGCACGGCTGAACATTAGAATTGCTTTATATGCAGATAGAGTGCTCCAATATATTTGCACTTGCGAAATTTCGGCAATTAATGATGCACATATTTTTTTGCAATATGTGCAACTTGTGACATCACAGCACTATGTCTGTGGCATGTATGTATGGACAGCAGAACCTATTACACTGCCTAACACCCTGCACTGGAACCTATCAGCTGCACTATCAATCAATCTAACCTACACTGACTATCTCCCCCTAACTATCTGAATTATATATATAAGTTAACTGTCTAATGTAATACAACAAAGCACAGAGCACAGAAATGACACTGCTGTCTCTTCCATAACTGCAATAAACTTTATAAAATAGCTGCTGGGGAGGTTCTTATATAGTAAGGGGTAGGCAACTTTTCTATTGGTTGCTAGGGATGTGACAAAGCCTTTTTATTGGTCCACAAGCTAGAAGGGAGGAATAATCACCTGATGTGTACTGTGTTAAAAAAAAAAGAAGATAATTTGTCATTACGAATATATAGCACTATATTCTAAATATTCGCGAATTCTCAAAGTGCCGATATTCGCGATAAAAATTCGCTGTTCGAATATTCGTGCTCAACACTACTGATAATAGTGTTGCCATCTGCAGCCTGTGCTGTCATCGCATAAGTCGCGGTAAGCCCAACACTGACCTAGGGACGACCGCCTTAAGAAGGCACCTGGCCTCCCATCACCGAGCCCAGTGGAAGCAACACCGTCATAACCCACAATTCCACACTCCCGGCGCTCCATGTCCTGCCTCTTCTTCTTCTCCTATCTCCTCCCATTTGTCCTTCCACCGCGCCATCGTCACGTTCATCTGGCAGAAGGCTGGCTTCCGTGGCCCACATGTTCGAGTGTAAAAAAATTATGACGCCAGATAATCCTGTTGCCCAACGGCTGACCACTGGCTTGTCAGAACTGCCAGCCCGCCAAATACTGCCATATAAATTGGTGGACTCGGAGGCCTTTAGAAAATTTGTGGCCATTGGAATACCGCAATGGAAGGTCTCCGGAAGGAAATATTTCTCCAAGAATGGCATCCCTGAACTATATGACCACATTCAGCGGCAAGTTAATATATCTCTGGCACACAGGGTAGTGCAAAGATACATCTGACCACAGACACCTGGTCTAGCAAACATGGGCAGGGAAGGTACATAACTTTTACTGCCCACTGGGTGAACCTTCTGACGGCAAGCATGTAACCCATGGGACCCATGTGGATTTGGTGTTACCGCCACGGATTGCATGCAGGCCTGCCTCTTCTTCTCCTTCTCCATCCTCTGTCTCCTCCTCGGCTGACTCCTCCTTTTCCACTGCTAACGCCTCTTTCTATGCACCCCCCAAGTTCCCAGAACCTATTCAACGTGCCAGTTGAGACGTTGCCATGGGGCCCCCTATGGCTGTTGTGCCTGGAAGCCAAGAGCCACACCGGTTTGGCAGTTGGTAAAGTGGTGTGCGACAATGGTCTCAATCTGCTGAGCATGCTGAAACAGGGCAAAATGACACACGTGCCGTGCATTGCACATGTCTTGACCTTAGTCGTGCAGCGATTCGTTGCCAAATACCCCCGGGGTTCAGGTCTTCTTGTGGCAGGCCAGGAAAATCTCTGGCCATTTTAGAAGATCTTACACGGCCATGGCTCGCCTTGCTGACGTTCACCGGCGACACCACTTGCCCATCAGGCGTCTCCACCTTGAATATGCTTGATAGGCTTCTCCAGCAGAAACGTGCTGTTAACGACTACCTGTATAAACTCTGCAGCAGGACAGGTTCTGGGGAGCTTGGTTTTTTTATTGCCATGCCAGTGGCTGCTCATGCGCGACCATGCAGACTTCTGCGGCCATTTGATGAGCTCACCAAACTGGTCAGTCGCAGCCAGGGCGCCATCAGTGACATCTTACCTAATGCCTTCTTTCTGGAATGTGCATTGCGTCATGTCATTGATCAAGACGTCGAGGAGCAGGAGCTGATAGTTGAGGAAGTCGCAATGCTGAATGAATTCCCGGGGGGGCTACTCAATCTGAGACAAGTCAGCAGAAGTCTGAAGAGGAGTCAGAAGAGGATGGTGGCTGGGGGGAGGAGGAGGAGGAGCAAGAAGAGCATGCTTTAAACTTTTCGAGCATCCCTCGTGGCTGAGGGGAGGAGACCGAGGACGACATTCTTCTGGGCGATCAGCAGGAGCCAGGGCGCTCCACCGCTTCCAATTTAGTGCAAATGGGGGCCTTCATGCTCCAGTGTTTGAAGAGGGACCGCCAAAAAAAAAGCATAAAGGTCAAGGACCTGTACTGGGTGGCAACGTACTTAGATCCCCGGTACAAACACAAAATGGAGGACATGTTACCAGCATCACAGAGGGCTGTCAGAACACAGCATTTCCAGGCCTTGCTGCGAGAGATGCTGCATTCTGCTGTTGCGGGCACTGGCAGAGGAATTTCCACCCATAGCAAAACAGGTGCGGGTACCAATCCTACCGCGCCTGCAAAAAGAGGGCGGTTTGAAGATGTGTTGGTCACTTCAGATATGAGATCATTCTTGCAGCCAACCCATCGACAACCGCCCTCCGGATCCAGCCTCAGGGAACGCCTATACCGACAGGTGTCCGACTACATCGGGTTAACGGCCGATGTGGAAGCTCTGACAAGCGAGAAACCCCATGACTACTGGGTGTGCAGGCTCGACCTGTGGCCAGAGCTGGCACAATTTGCCATGGTACTCTTTGCTTGCCCCTCGTCGAGTGTCCTGTCCGATAGGACGTTCAGCGCAGCAGGGTGGATCGTGACTGATAAGCATACTCGCCTAGTTCACGACAGTGTGGACTACCCCACATTTCTAAAAATAAATGAGGCATCGATTTTCGAGGAATTCAACACCTGTGATGACCACGTGTAATTGAATTTCCGCATGCCAGCCCACACATATCCACCACCACCCAGAACAAAGAATGGTCCTTGCCTTATGTATATACAGCGGCATAAAAGGCCTTTTGTGTCCGGTGAATGCCTAATTTTTGGGTCCTGTACTGGCCGACAGTTACATATTTATCCTGCGACCGCCTAATGCACCTCCAGCCACAGAATCCAAAGTTCTTTGCTGTCAGGTGAATGCATATTGGCTAATTTTTGGGGCCGACAGTTACATATTTATCCTGTGACCGAATAATGTACTTCCAGCCACAGAATCCAAAGTTCTTTGCTGTCAGGTGAATGCTTATTGGCATTTTTTTGGGGCCTGTACTGGCCGACAGTTACATATTTATCCTGTACTTTCAGCCACAGAATTCAAAGTTCTTTGCTGTCAAGTGAATGCCTATTGCATAATTTTTGGGGCCTATACTGGCCGACAGTTAAATTTTTTATCTCTAGCCACATAATCACACCCCTGTCTCACTCCTCTGCCTCTCATTATGGTGGCGTATGAACCGCATTCACCATAAGGACCTTCTAATGTCACAGGGGTACTGTGCCCCCTTATACCCTGCATTGTGCCCTCCTACCACACCCTGTGCAGTGCCCCTAGTCATTCCTTGTACTGTGCCCTCTTATACCCTTTTATCCAGTCATGGTATGGCGGTGTTATCCGGTCACTCTACAGAGGTGTTATCCTGTCAATGTATGGCGGTGGTATCTAATAACTGGATGGCCATAACTGTATTCCTTTCCCTGCCATCCTTTTTTAGACCTGGCATGAGCAGGAAAAATATGCAGATTGCGGTGCTAAGGACCTTTGCGCCACAATCTGTGTCAGAAATACATCTAACTTAGATGTATTTCTATATAATAAATGACCACCTAATTGTATTATTATTCGGGGGTAAGGCTAATATCTTTATATTATATAGATTCTAGTGTATTATACTGTGCCCTGTATGTCCCAGTAGAAAATGATCCTTGGGAAACACAGTCCTCATCCCTGACCACCAGGACCAGGTAGCGCTCTGTCAGTACATGGCGGCCTCCCCTCTCTGCCATGCTGCTCTGCTGTGTACTGGTGCTTATTCTGACACTAGGGCTGGGTTCACATACTATTTTTGCCATCCATTTAATGCATACCAAAAATGTATGCATTAACAGATGCCTCAGACTGATGCCGTACAGTGGCGTCCGTTCACCATACAGTTCCATGGTAGAAAAAAAAATGTAGGTTAACGTATGCATTTTTTTAATGGACTCTGCAGGATACAAAAATGTGTAGTGCTGCACATTTGTATACATCAAACCGATAGCAAATAAAAAATTTCTAGGCTCCAGCATGGCACATTTTTGAGAGTTTCCCTTTAAGACGCATAAAAATGGACCCTGATTAAAATACATACTTACTCCGGCTCCCTACACTGACACGGAGGGAGTCAGGGTCACCTGGATCCAGAAAAGACAAAATCATAAATACATAAACAGCACTTATCTTGCAGACGACTGACGACTGAGGACTGGGAACTGGGAACTGGGAACAGCATGCACACACACGCCAGGAAGTTGTATCAGCTGCACACTACTGCATTATGGGGAGGAACTTAAAGGGTAGCAATCAGTCCCACTGCATGACAGCTGAGATAGACTAACGAGATGAGAAACTAAACCAAAACAAAGAAATTCAAGGAGGAGGATCTGAGAAGCTCCTGTGAGCGCTTCTCAGCTGTCTGGCTGTGACACTTGTCCTGCGGGCATTGTGTACTGTAGCGTTGTCCTGTTTAAAAACCCAGTCGTTACCACACAGACGAGGGCCCTCAGTCATGAGGAATGCTCTCTGCAACATCTGGACATAGCCAGCGGCCGTTTCACGCCCCTGCACTTCCTGAAGCTCAATTGTTCCACTGAAGGAAAAAGCACCTCAGACCATTATGGCGCCGCCTCCACTGTGGCGCGTAGAAAACATCTCAGGTGGGATCTGCTTGCCATGCCAGTAACGTTGGAAACCATCAGGACCATCAAGGTTAAATTTTTTATCATCAGAGAATAAAACTTTCTTCCACCTTTGAATGTCCCATGTTTGGTGCTCTCTTGCAAAGTCCAAACGAGCAGTTCTGTGGCGTTCAAGGAGACGAGGTCTTTGAAGATGTTTTTTGTTTTTTAAGCCCTTCAGTCTCAGATGCCGTCTGATGGTTATGGGGCTGAAGTCAGCACCAGTAAGGGCCTTAATTTGGGTCCAGGATCGTCCAGTGTCTTAACGGACAGCCAATTAGATCCTCGGGCTCAGTGCTGATGAAATTTTTTTGGGTCTTTCAGTTGACTTTTTTGTTCCATAACCCTCAGGATCATTTAAGAAATTCCAAATGACTGTCTTACTGCGTCCCACCTCAGCAGCGATGGCGCACTGTGCAGTTCAACAACCCGATCACGTTAAAAAAGGGAGAGTTTTTTTGCCATCACAACGTGTGACTACCTGACAGAAAATGACAATGAATCCACATCTTTGCACAGATTTGGCCTTTTAAAGGCATGTGGTCCTAAAATTTGGATCAGCTGAAAAACAGCCTGTTTCAGTTTAATCGTTATTTTCAATTAATTGAATGCTCAAAAAATGTTTTGTCTCACTCTCATTTCTTCTTGTTGCATGTTGAAGCTCTACTTGGAACCTTGTTAAGATCCATCAATGTAAAATAAGATTTTTTTGCCATTTTTCAAGTGGTCTTAAACTTTTGATCAGGACTGTATGTCACTGTCCATGTTTGGGACTATTTGTGCACTCATAGTTTGTATTTGGTGGCTGCAAATATGACCTGAAGGTTTTTCAGGTTTGCCTGCTATTAAAGTCAATGGATGCAATGCGAACGCGTGGTTCGCGAACATTTCATCGCAAACGCGCGAACGTGCGAACGCGAATCGTCCTGGCCGATGTTCATCCATCACTAGCTTTTATGTTCAACAGCTTTCCTCTGGTGGAGTCGAGAAGTCATGGTCAATCCAGGCCTTGTTCATTTTTATAAGAGTCAACCTGTCAGCATTTTCAGTTGACAGGTGGATACGCTTACCTGTTATTATGCCACCAGCAGCACTAAATACCCGCTCAGACAAAATGCTGGAGGCAGGGCAGGACAGCACTTCCAAGGTGCAGAGCGCCAGTACGTGCCATGTATCCAGCTTGGACACCCAGTAGTTGTAAGGCTGAGGGATCATTGAGGTCACTGACACGGTCTGCTATGTACTCCTTCACCATCTTCCAAAATGTTTCCCTCCTTGTGACACTAGGCCGCGCATCAGGGTGAGGATGTTGGTGGGGTGTCATGAAACTGCCCCAGGCTTTGGAGAGTATTGCCCTGCCTCTGTTGTAACTGCTGTGTGTCTCCCTTGTCTCCACTCCTTGGCTGGCCAAGGAACTACGAACTCTACTGCCAGCGTTGTCAGATGGAAATTTTTGGAGCAATTTTTCAATAACGATCTTCTGGTATTGCACCGTTTTGCTCGTCCTCTCTACTAGAGGAATGAGAGATGAGAATTTCTCTTTGTAGCGGGTGTTTGAGAATGGTGAACATCCAGTAATCTGTGTTGCGTATAACGCGCGGGACGCGGGAAAGACAGCCTAACATTAAGCCAGCCATGTGTGCCAGAGTACCAACAGGCAAGACTTCGCTGTCATCATCAGGAGGATTACTCTCAATCTCCTCATCCTCTTCCTCCTCTTCTGCCCACCCACACTGAACAGATGGAATTCAACTTCCATGGGTCCTACCCTCTGTAGCGGAGGCAACCGTCTCCTGCTCCTCCTCCTCTTCATCGTCCAATTCGCGCTGAGAAGACGAACTCAGGGTGATCTGGCTATCACCCTGTGTAATATCCTCCCTCATTTCCGCCTCCTCCGCATACAAAGCGTCGTCCTTAATTGTAAGCGAGCGTTTGAGTAGACACAGAAGTGGGATGGCTACGCTGATAATAGCGTTATTACCACTCACCATCTGTGTTGATTCCTCAAAGTTTCTTAAAACCTCACAGAGGTCAGACATCCATGCCCACTCCTCGCTTGTGAATAGCGGAAGCTGACTGAAAAGGCGACGACCATGTTGCAGCTGGTATTCCACTACTGCCCTCTGCTGCTCACAAAGCCTGGCCAACATTTGGAATGTCGAGTTCCAGCACGTGCTCATGTCTCACAACAGCTGGTGAGCTGGCAATTTCAAGCGCTGCTGCAGCGTTGCTGTCGATGACTTGCGGAAATGTGCACACACGCGGCGCACCTTCAACAGTAGCTCAGGCAAATTGGGGTAGGTTTTGAGAAACCGCTGAACCACTAAGTTTAAGATGTAGGCTAGGCATGGGATGTGTCTGAGCTTGCCAAGCTCCAAAGCCGCCACCAAGGTACAGCCATTATCAGACACAAACCTGCCTGGTTCTAGGTTGAGTGGCGAGAGCCATAGCTCAGTCTGGTCTCTTATCCCCTGCCACAGCTCTGCTGAGGTGTGCTGTTTGTCCCCTAAGCATATTAGCTTCATCACGGCCTGTTTCCGCTTCCCCACTGCAGTGCTACACTGCTTCCAGCTACCGACTGATGACTGACTGGTGCTACACGTGAATAATTCGGAGGTGGAAATGGAGGAGGAGGCGGAGGAGGAGAAGTGGGGTTTGGAGCCACTAACGTAGGTGCTGGCGGAAACCCTGATCGACGTAGGGCCCGCAATCCTTGGCATCAGTAGCACCTGTGCCATCCCAGGGTACGACTCGCTCCTGGCCTTCACAACATGCACCCAGTGTGCCATCAGGGAAATGTAGCATCCATGGCCGAATGTACTTGTCCATGTGTCCATGGTTAACTGGACCTTCCCAGTAACTGCGTTGGTCAGGGCACGTGTTATGTTACGGGACACATGTTGCTGTAAGGCGGACAAGGCACACCTTGAAAAATAGTGGTGGCTGGGGACTGCATAATGCGGGACGGCCGCCGACATCAGGCTGCGGAAGGACTCAGTGTCCACAAGCCTAAATGGCAACATTTCCAGGGCCAGTAATTTGGAAAGCTGCGCATTTAGTGCTATGGCCTGTGGGTGGGTGGCTGGGTATTTGCGCTTGCGTTCAAATGCCTGGGGTAAGGACATTTGTACACTGCGCTGGGACACGGAAGTGGATATGGTCGCTGATGGTGCTTGCGATGGTCCAGGTGCAGGGCGGGAGGCATCCGGGCCTGTGCCTTCGACAGGGGATTGGCCAGCAAGTACTACAGGGTAAGAGGAGGCAGTGGTGTGACCCACAGACACAGCTTGTAGACCCAGGTATTCGGCCCATCTATTACGGTGCTTTGATGCCATATGGCGGATCATGCTGGTGGTGGTGAGGTTGCTAGTGTTCATGCCCCTGCTAATTTTTTGTGTGGCACAGGTTGCAAAATATAATTCTTTTGTCGTCTGCACTTTTCTCAAAAAAGCGCCAGACTGCGGAACACCTACCCCTTGGCAAGGGAGATTTCTGCAAAGGGGTGCTCCGGGGAACAGTTTCGGGCATGTTTGGTGTGGCCCCTTTTTGCCACCCCACTGCCTCTTCCAGCCTGTTGCGGTGCAGCAGATCCCTGCCCCTCTGTACTGCTGTCCTCGCTCGGCTTTCCACCTTACAAGGTTGGGTCAGTGACTTCATCGTTCACCACCTCCTCTTCCACTTCCTCACTCTGCTCATCCTCCTGACTTGTTGACCTAACCACTACCTCAGTGATTGACAACTGTGTCTTATCCTCTTCATCCATCTCTTGAGACAGTATATGCCGTTGAGTTATTGGCAAGTGTGTCTCATCATCATCCACCTCATTAAAGAGTAAATGCTGTCCCCCACCATCATCTTCTTGTGATTGTGGATGCTCAAAAGTTTGGGAATAAGGGCACAAGATCTGTCCCTCTTCAAGCGTGCTTAGCGAGAAGGCCAAATCAAGGAATGGCGCTGAAAAGAGCTCCTCGGAATATCCGAGTGTGGGATCACTTGTTTGCCCAAACTATCCATGGTGGGAGGAAGGAGGATCAGGGTGAGGATTGGGTTGAGCAGACTCTTGGCTACTGAGACTGGACTTGGTGGAAGACAGGGTGGTGCTTAAGCGACTGGAAGCATTATCTGCTGCAATCCAACTGACCACCTGGTCGCACTGGTGTGACTTTAAGAGTGGTGTCCTGCGACGCCCTGCAAACTAGGACATGAAGCTAGATATCGTGGATGATTGTTTTTCTTATGTTCTGGCAGCAGGCACAGTTTCACAGCGCCCAGGGCCATGGCCTCTGCATGCACCATCAGCATCACGGTCACTTCCCCGTCCCTTACTGCTCGCCTTCTTCATATTACATTTTATATATGATTGAAAGTCTGTCACACGTACAGTAGTGTAGGATTTGGAAGTTTATGCGCAAACAAATTTTAAAATGTATTTTGGATGTGGAAACGTCACACAGGAGATATCCTGCAGATAATGTCAATGCTGTCACCAGCCGCTTATGAAAAATTACAGGGAATGTCACAGGTATTTGGGATGAGGAAACATCATACAGGAGAGGTATCACTGGTAATGTCACTGTAAGCAGTGTCTACGCCAAAAAGTACACTGTATTTCACAGATACATTTTTGAAGCGCACACTTTACACTGCAGATGTGGCCCTGGTAATGTCACTGTCAGAAGCGGACACTGTCTATTGACAAAGTACACTGAATATCACAGATCATTTTTTAACCGCACACGTTACACTGGAGATGTGCCGCTGGTAATGTCACTGTCAGAAATTGAAAAAGTACACTGGATGTCACAGATAAATTTTTTCAGCTCACACGTTACACTGCAGATGTGGCACCGTCTATTAAAAAAGTACACTGTATGTCACAGATATTTTTGGGATGCGCACACTTTGCACAGGAGATGTGGCGCAGCTAATGTCACTGCCAGCAGCTGACATTGTCTATGGAAAAAGTACACTGTATGTCACAGATACATTTTTTCTGTGCACACGTTACACTGCAGATGTGGGCCTGGTAATGTCACTCTCAGCAGCTGACACCGTCTATTCAAAAAGTACACTGTATGTCACAGATATTTTTTGGATGCGCACACTTTACACAGGAGATGTGGCGCAGCTAATGTCACTGTCCGCAGCTGACACCAACTACGGAAAAAGTACACTGTATGTCACAGATACATTTTTTTCTTTGCACACATTACACTGCAGATGTGGGCCCGGTAATGTCACTGTCTGAAGCGGACACCGTCTATTGAAAAGTACACTGTATGTCACAGATACATTTTTTTACCGCACACGTTACACAGGAGAAGTGGCGCAGCTAATGTCTCTGTCTGCAGCGGACACCGTCTACGGAAAAAGTACTCTGGATGTCAGATCTTTTTTGGATGCGCACAGTTTACACAGGAGATGTGGCGCAGCTTAGGCTACTTTCACACTTGCGTTCGGAGCGGATCCGTCTGGTGTCTGCACAGACGGATCCGTTCCTATAATGCAAACGCTTGCATCCGTTCAGAACGGATCCGTCTGCATAACTGTTTTTTTCAGATCTGATTTTTCACTTCGTGAAAACTCAGATCCGACAGTATATTCTAACACAGAGGCGTTCCCATGGTGATGGGGACGCTTCAAGTTAGAATATACTAAAAGAACTGTGTACATGACTGCCCCCTGCTGCCTGGCAGCACCCGATCTCTTACAGGGGGCTGTGATCCGCACAATTAACCCCTCAGGTGCCGCACCTGAGGGGTTAATTGTGCGTATCATGGCCCCCTGCAAGAGATCAGGTGCTGCCAGGCAGGAGGGGGCAGACCCCCTCCCTCCCCTGTATTTAACTCATTGGTGGCCAGTGCGGCCCCCCCTCCCTCCCCTGTATTTAACTCATTGCTGGCCAGTGTGGCCCCCCTCCCTCCCCTGTATTAAACTCATTGGTGGCCAGTGCGGCCCCCCTCCCAAGTATTATATTCATTGGTGGCCAGTGCGGCCTCCCCTCTCCCCCTCCCTAATTAAAATGACCGACCCCCCATCATTGGTGGCAGCGGAGAGTTCCGATCGGAGTCCCAGTTTAATAGCTGGGGCTTCCGATCGGTTACCATGGCAGCCAAGACGCTACTGCAGTCCTGGCTGCCATGGTTACTTAGCAATTTTAGAAGCATTATACTTACTTGCGAGCTGCGATGTCTGTGACCGGCCGGGCGCTCCTCCTACTGGTAAGTGAAAGGTCTGTGCGGTGCATTACTTATAGCACAAACCTTTCACTTACCAGTAAGAGGAGCGCCCGGCCGGTCACAGACATCGAAGTTCGCAGGTAAGTATAATGCTTCTAAAATTGCTAAGTTACCATGGCAGCCAGGACTGCAGTAGCGTCTTGGCTGCCATGGTAACTGATCGGAGCCCCAGGGATTAAACTGGGACTCCGATCGGAACTCTCCGCTGCCACCAATGATGGGGGGTCGGTCATTTTAATTAGGGGGGGAGAGGGGAGGCCACACTGGCCACCAATGAATATAATACTGGGGAGGGAGGGGGGCCGCACTGGCCACCAATGAGTTAAATACAGGGGAGGGAGGGGGGCCGCACTGGCCATCAATGAGTTAAATACAGGGGAGGGAGGGGGAGGCCGCACTGTCCACCAATGAGTTAAATACAGGGGAGGGAGGGAGGAGGGCCGCACTGGCCACCAATGAGTTAAATACAGGGGAGGGGGGCCGTACTCGCCACCAATGAGTTAAATACAGGGGAGGGAGGGGGGGCCGCACTGGCCACCAATGAGTTGAATACAGGGGAGGGAGGGAGGGGGGCCGCACTGGCCACCAATGAGTTAAATACAGGGGAAGGAGGGAGGGGGGGCCGCACTGGCCACCAATGAATTTAAAATTGGGGAGGGAGGGGGGGGTCTGGCCCCTGCTGCCTGGCAGCACCTGATCTCTTACAGGGGGCTATGATACGTACAATTAACCCCTCAGGTGCGGCACCTGAGGGGTTAATTGTGCGGATCACAGCCCCCTGTAAGAGATCAGGTGCTGCCAGGCAGCAGGGGGCAGTACAAAGTTCTTAGTATATTCTAACTTGAAGCATCCCCATCACTATGGGAACGCCTCTGTGTTAGAATATACTGTCGGATCTGAGTTTCACGATCTAACTCAAATCCAATGGTATATTCTAACATAGAGGCGTTCCCATGGTGATGGGGACGCTTCAAGTTAAAATATACCATCGGATTGGAGAAAACTCCGATCTGATGGTATATTAATAGGGACTCCTGACTTTACATTGAAAGTCAATGGTGGACGGATCCGTTTGCAATTGCACCATATTGTGTCAACGTCAAACGGATCCGTCCCCATTGACTTGCATTGTAAGTCAGGACGGATCCGTTTGTCTCCCCACAGCCAGGGGAACACCCAAACGCTGCAAGCTGCGTTCGGGTGTCCGCCTGCTGAGCGGAACGGAGGTCAAACGGTGCCAAACTGATGCATTCTGAGCGTATCCGCATCCACTCAGAATGCATTGGGGCTGTACGGATCCGTTCGGGGCCGCTTGTGAGAGCCTTCTAACGGAACTCACAAGCGGAACCCTGAACGCAAGTGTGAAAGTAGCCTAATGTCACTGTCCTCAGCGGACACTGTCTAAGGAGAAAGTACACTGGATGTCAGATATTTTTTGGATGTGCACACTTTACACTGGAGATGTGGCGCAGCTAATGTCACTGTGTGCAACGTACACTGTCTACGGAAAAAGTACACTGGATGTCAAAGATTTTTTGGAGATGCGCACACTTTACACTGAAGATGTGGTGCAGCTAATGTTGCTGTCTGCAGCGGCCTAACTATTGTACACTATTTAGCACAGGATGCGCTAAAAATAGATATTTCTGCCACACACAATAGTCCTTAAAGTTTTACCAATTTAGCGCAGGTTACGGTAAAAATATAGATTGCTGCTGCCACACACAATAGTCCTTAAAAGGACTTTTGGGTCTCTGAAAAGTTTTGGTGGTAAAAATATTCTTAAATCACTCCCTACACTCTCTGTCCCTTCCTCAGCACAGCTCTCGCTGAATAAGAATGAGCCGAACATGCGTCATCGTTCCGGCCAGCCAATCACTGTGATGCAAGCAGCCAACATGGCTACGGCATTACAGTGAGGGCAGTACTACCTGCACGTTTCTTGGCTGCGTAGCAGCCAAGAAATGTGCGTGGCAGAGACTCGAATACCGCCATGTGCCAAGCATCGAGATGCTTGAGCCGAACAGGTGTTCGGCCGAGCATGCTCGATCATCACTAGTAAATATACAATACACTGCAATAGTGAAGTACTGCAGTGTATTGTACAAGTGATCAAGCCATTGCATGGCAAGTTGCCTAGGGGGAAAACAATGTAAATAAAGGGTTATTTAAGCTTTTAAATTAGCAAAACACAAATATCGACACAAAAATATGGAATATCCAGATTCCATAAAAACCTATAGTTTATGCAAGAAGAAAAAAAGTCATACACACAGACAAAGCGCAAATATTAACCCCTTAGTGACAAGTCTGCTTCGGGTCTTAGTAAATAAGAATTAATTAATTAATTTCATTTTTTCATCGTCTCATTCCAAGAGCTATAACTTTTTTTTAGCTTTATTTCGATGTAGCAGTATAAGGGCTTTTTTTTTCGCTGGACAAGTTGTAGTTTTTAATTGCACCATTTTGGGGTACATATTATTTACTAGTTGACTTTTACTAACTCTTTCTGAGGGGTATGGCAAAATATCAACAATTAACCCCTTAAGGATCTCCGCTGTACATGTACGGCGGAGTTCCGGTCCCCAAACATGGCACCCGCTCGCACATGCAGCAGGCGCCATAGCCGCCGGGTTTCTGCTACAGCTGTTGCAAAACTACAGCTCCCAACCTACAGAAGGGCATGGTGGGAGTTGTAGTTTTACAACAGCTGGAGGGCTGCAGGTTGACCATCTCTGGATTAAAGAGTCGGGATAATCAAAAATGCAGGAAACATTATTTATTTCATGAAATATGATATCAAGATTTATATTTCAGAATGTAAATGGAACTTCCATTTCCAATGTGTAATATCTTTTTTTTTTCCCAGGTTAAAGACAATTGATTATGAAGGAAGAGGTGCATTTTCATTTAAATAAAATGTTAATTTCTAATTATGCATTTTCTTTGAAAACCTGATTATTATTATTTATTTATTCTATAAGAAATTAATAGCAAGGCTTCTTTCAAATAACCTGGACAAAATATATTACTTATGATTTGGAGAATTGATTTGAATCTACTACCTATTATGACTCATTTATAATCAATTATATTGCTATTTTCTACTGGTTAATAGAGAGTACTTTTACTCATATTGGTTCAAGTCTCTAAAGCCTGGGTCCAGAAATTATCCCCTGTAGATTTTTTTCTCTAATCTATGAAAAGTCCATGACAAATTGTATGTGTTGTATGGACTTACCACGCAGTGAACAGTGAAATCTGCAGTTTTTCTACAACATAGTGAAATTTGAAAATCCTCATCAATCTTGTGGCACTATAAATTGCAGGGGATTTTTTTGTGTAGAATCTGCGCCTGAAATATACATGAATATAGCTTAAAACATTTTTTCTGAGAGGAAACCATAGACTCAAAGTTAGAAGACTGAAACTCCCTGCATGAGATACCGTAATTAATTTTCAATTTTATTCTTTAATTTTTTTTTCTCTCTCGCCTCAAAATCTGCCCAAATCAAATCACCAACAATTCACAAACAGTTTGTAACCCTGCTCCCTACTACTCTCTATAAATTATTTTCCTTTTACTTGAAACTTTGCCTATCATCATAAAGCGTAAAGCAATTATGAATATTTTTGTGAAGATAACTGCTCATTAAGATATCATGTATAACTAAAGGCATTTTTGCAGGCTTTCAATGTGATTTGTGTTGCTCTTGTACTCTGTTACATAGTAAATTGCAAACCTTAACTTTAAGAAGAACCTTTCCTTAGAATACTCAATTATGTGTGATGGCTTAAGAGGTCACAAGGGACGAACTGTGATATTTGCACAGATGATGCACAGTGGATATTGGGATGTTGGGAGGCTCATAAGGGTTCAGAGCTTCTGTCAAGGCGATGCAAAGATACATCATTGTCTTATTTAAAAGTGTCAAAAACATTCATTCAGCACCATTAAAGCTATGTGTTATTGACTGAGAGACCATGATAACCTTTCTATAAAATCCATGAACACAGACATGACACTTTACTATAATGCACATACCTTTGTACATTGGTAAATTCATATTATGTAAATTCATATCAGTAAATTATTCATACTACTGAATTTTCTTAAATTTACCAGCACATTTTTAAAAACTTATAAAAATGTAATATTTTGTGCAATGCAAGAAAAAGAACACAATCTTGAGAAAATAAGAGATGAGATAATATCAACATTCTTTCAAAAATTTAGTAAATGCTATTTACCCATGTTTTTTTTGGTTGGTATAAAAATGTACTACTGAGTATATTTTCTGTTTTTCTTAATTCATTAACGGCATGTGAGGTACATATATGTAAGGCCTCTTTCACACAAGCGTGATGGATTAGGTCCGGATGCGTTCAGGGTGCGTTCAGTGAAACGCGCACCATTTTGGAAGCAAGTTCAGTCAGTTTTGTCTGCGATTGCGTTCAGTTGTTCAGTTTTTTCCGCGCGGGTGCAATGCATTTTGATGCATTTTTCACTCACGTGTTAAAAAAATGAAGGTTTACAAACAACATCTCCTTGCAACCATCAGTGAAAAACGCATTGCATCTGCGTTTTTCACTGAAGCCCCATTTAATTCTATGGGGCCAAGGCTGTGTGAAAAGCACAGAATATAGAACATGCTGCGTTTATCGCGCAATGCAGAACTGTTGCGTACACAGACCCATTGAAATGAATGGGTCAGAAATCAGTGCGGGTGCTATGCGTTCATGTCACGAATTGCACCCGCACGGAAAACTCGCTCTCGCGTGAAAGGGGCCTAAGGGGATACTCTGATACCCATCAGAGCACTTACCAATCCCTCCAGCAACTGTATCGTTAAACTTTATCTGCCAGTGCTAGTGACTGGTGACTGCTCTGTTGTCATGTTATGCCATATTATTCTGTGCAAAAACTGATAAGGTGGTGAAAAGGATGATTGTTTGAGAAGCTAAACATAGATTTAATTGCAGACACTGTAAATATGACACACTGTACCTTTAAGACTATAGCAGTGAACACCTGGCTTGGCTGGGGTCAAACCTGCAGATTATGTAGCATTGCACTGGATAGGATGAATTATAGGTAAGGCTAGGTAAGAAAAATGAGGAGCTAGATTGACTTTTCTCAGTAAGAAGGTTTGCATTCAGAGTGCTGCTGAGTCTTGATACACCTGCTAGTAGTTAGTGGGCAGTGAGAATGATTCAAGAATGGATCTGGGCCTGCTGAGAGATGTAGAGACTTGATATCCAACAGTGCAGTGAAGGCCTGCTGTCTATGCTATGTACCAGCTCTGGAATTCTGCCACTGATTGGGACGCATCGCTGAGTGCTCATCCCTCTTGAGACAACTGCCCTGAGTTGTAGACATAAATGGTTGTGGACCACATCTGGCTAGAAATGTGGTAGGCCCAAGCCTCATACTCTGGATGGAGAAGTGCCTAGACATTGTGATCCTTCCAGTCCATTGTGCCCTGCATCTACCTGCTGAGTGTATAGTGAGGATTTTTTCACCAGTATGGAGACTACTCTGCTACTGTTGGCAACTATTATATAGGAAACCACACTAAGAAATTTCCATTGCTACTAGTAACTGCTATGCCCCATTTAACATAATTCTGTGTGTGTAACCACTAGACTTTCTCCCATGAAATTTTGTGACAATCAAGTTTTTGAAATCTCGGAGAGAGTCTGTAACCCTATGCTCATTGCCTCAAACTGAGTAAACTGCAAATCAAGTAAAACCTTGCAGTGTCCATATGTCACTGTACCACCTTCGAGTGGGATACTATGTAGAAGTCATAGGCCTTATTCTTAAGTTTGTAACCCTTTTGCACATATGTTACCTATGTGCAAAAGGACTATGGAGAGGAGTCAACATTTGCTAGTTATGTTATATAGGTGACCCCCACCTACAATAGCTTGGATTGGAGACAATGCTAAACCTAGCTATTTAAACCTCAGATGCCAGGGTAAAGACCAATCATGGTATATTAGTAGTTAGACAGGGGGACGGGGCTCTGTTACCCGGTTGGCCCCATCACACAATCATGGGGTGCTGAGTAGATGTTATATTAACCTTGGGTCTAGCAATGGCTTCCATGCCTACAATGTATAGAGGCATATTAGTCCTCATTAGATTAGCTTTGACAGGAATAATGCATTGCCATACAGAATTAATGTACTATACAATCAATGGCATGTTCAAGTCCCCTTGCAGGGCTAAAAAAAATCCAAACAAAAAAAAATAAGCATAATTTGTATTGTCATATCTGTAAAGTTTGAACTGTTAAAATATCATGCTATTCATCCCAAATGGAGAACAAATACAGTTTGCCAAAATTGCTATTTGCAAATTAGTTTTTTGACCACCTCATCTCTCTAAAAAATGTAATAAAAAATTATCAAAAAGAATAGCATTGCTTATGGAAGTCATTGGTAAAACATGCATTGGGTGTGGTGGGTGAGTCTTGCTTTTGTACTGATAATAGATCTGATATTAGAACTGATAGAGGTTCAGAATTGTGACTTTTAAGTGGTGTACTCTAGGCACTGCCCTGTTCATTGTACTGGTATGACTTTATATGTATATATATATATATATATATATATATATATTTTTTTTTTGTTTTATCTGTATTAACGTTGGCTTTATTATGTAAGATATTCGAAAAAAGGTGGTGTTTTTAATATGTGATTTTTGGTCTAGTACTTTATTTTTTAGTTTGATTATATAGTTTATTGTGGTACGGTGTGACTTCAAACAAGGGCTTGCTTTTTGGTTGATGTGCATTCAGTAATTAGTTGAGCAGCATGTACAGCCATTTTCTGTCATGTCAGAACAGGAGAAGGAAGTGGGGCACAATGAGGACCTGGGGACCTGGGTACTGGCGGAACAGCATGGGATTGGTGAGGTAGTATAAGGCTGGGTTCACACTGGCGTTGCGGGAAAAGATGCGGGTGCATTGCGGGAACATGTGCGATTTTTCCCCGCGAGTGCAAAGCGTTTTAATGCGTTTGGGACACGCGTGAGAAAAATCACCATGTTTGGTACACAGACCCGAACCCAGGCTTCTTCACAGAAGTTCGGGTTTGAGTTCAGTATTCTGTAAATTTTATTATTTTCCCTTATAACATAGTTATAAGGGAAAATAATAGCATTCTTTAATACAGAATGTTTAGTAGAAGGTCAATTGAGGGTTAAAAAATAAAATAAAAAATTAACTCACCTCCTCCAATTGATCGCTTAGTTGCTGGTCTCCTGTTTTTTCTTCAGGACTAGAGTTGAGCGGACACCTGGATGTTCGGGTTCGACGGGTTTGGCCGAACTTCACAAAAAAGTTTGAGTTCGGGACCCGAACTTGACCCGAACTTGACCCCGAACCCCATTGAAGTCAATGGGGACCCGAACTTTTGAGCACTAAAATGGCTGTAAAAATGTAATGGAAAGGGCTAGAGGGCTGCAAATGGCATCAAAATGTGGTTAAGAGCATGGCTAGTGCTCTTCAAACAAATGTGGATAGGGAAATGACTTTAAATAACATAAAATATGTAAAAATTAAAAATAATAATCTTGATCTAGGAGGACAAGGTCCATATGGAGTAGGAGGTAGAGGAGGCGGTGGATGTGGCGGTGTATGTGGAAGCGGCGGTGGAGGAGGAGGAGGTAGCCTACACTGCTTTTTGGTTTTAAATTTTTTTAAAAAAAATTTAAATTAGGGTACACCCCAAAACATTGAGGAAATATATTCTGTGATAACCCCCTCCAGTCGTGCTAAACACACGTTCAGACAATACACTGGCTGCAGGGCAGGCCAGCACCTTCAAGGCATAAAGGGCAAGCTCAGGCTGTGTGCCTAATTTGGAGACCCAGAAGTCGCAGGGGTTGACTCCTGTCAGTCAGTTTCTGTAGGCGTGTGCACACTTACTGCTCCACCATGTCGCACGTCCCCGTGATGTTCACGATCCAATTTGATATCTGCTCTATAAACTTTGGATGTTCTTTTATGCGCCTACCATGGTGATCACGGGTGGCGGGGAATCAGGGTTCCAGGCCGGAGACGGAGCCTGAGAAAAGGATACCACATGCAGGGGAGGTCAATGGATGAAATTAAATGTAATCGAGCGGAAATGTGGGACAAAGTATTGAAGCATAAGCTTCCAAGTTAAGGAGGGGGCGTGCTGCAATTACCCACTCCCGACTCGGGGAGGTAGTGACGATAAATAACAATACAGGACTCTTAAGATGCCCTGTTATTGGAATGATTAATAAAAAATTATAGGGAATGTCACTGCGGTATTTTTGATTTGTAAACGTTAGCCAGGAGAGGCCCTGCTGCCGCTTTGTTGACTCTAGCTAACTTCTGCCTGATCGCACGTCCATGTGACGTCCACCATCCATTTGGATATCTTGGGTTCCACGCAGGAGAGGGAATGTGAGAAAGAGAAACCACATCCAAGGGAGGATTAATTATTTCAAATTAAAAATGATAGAGCGGAAATATGGGACAAAGTATTAAAGCGTAAATGTGGGAAAACTTTTTAAAGTTTAAGAATTGAATGAAAGGTGCGCGCGCATCAATTAATGAAGAATTTCTTAAATTTTATTCCCTGACAACTATGCAGAGCAGGGGTTTCTAGCCGGCAAAATTAGAAAAATGTCACCTGACAATGTAACAGAGGATTTTTTTAAATTTATGTTTCTGTCACCTATGCAGAGGTGCCCCAGTGACATCCACCATCCATTTGGATATCTTCTCTATCAACTTTCGATGTTCTTTTCGGAGCCTACCATGTTGATCACGGTTATCGGTGAATCAGGGTTCCAGGCGGAGAGGGAGCATGAGAAAGAGAGACCAAATCAAAGGGAGATAAATGTATTTAATTTTTTTTGGACCGAGCGGAAATATGGGAAAAGTTATTGAGGCGCAAATGTGGGACAAATTACTGAAGCGCAAATGTGGGAAAAGTTATTGAGGCGCAAATGTGGGACAAATTACTGAAGCGCAAATGTGTGAAAAATTTGTAAAGCGCAAATATGGGACAAATTATTGAGGCGCAAATGTGGGACAACTTGTTAAAGATTAAGCATTGAATGATAGGTGGCGCGCATCAATTAAAGAAGAATTTCTGAAATTTTATTCCCTGTCACCTATGCAGAGCAGGGGTTTATTTATGTCCAAAATTGTAAAATGTCAACCCAAGAATGTAACAGAAAAATTACAGAAATGTATTAACCTGTCTACTTGGTAGAGCAGGGGTCTATGACAGAAAAAAATTGTTTATTGTCACCTTAAAATGTAAAATAAAAATTATTACATTTATTAAGCTGTCAACTAGGTAGAAGAGGGGTATATTACACCCAAAAATAGGTGAATTTCACCTGAAAATGTAACAGACAAATTATTTTTTTACCTGTCTACTAGGTATAGCAGTGGGACATCACACCCAAAAATTGGTGAATTTCACCCGAAAATGTAACTAACAACATTATTATATTTTTTTTACCTGTGTACTAGGTATAGCAGTGGTACATCACACCCAAAAATTGGTGAATTTCACGCGAAAATGTAACAGACAATTATTATTATTTTTTAATTGTCTACTAGGTATAGCAGTGGTACATCACACCCAAAAATTGGTGAATTTCACCCGAAAATGTAACTGACAAAGTATTAAAATGACAAAATAAAATACGTACAAATAATAAAAAAATAAATATTTATGAGTTCCATATGGAGTAGGAGTTTGAGGAGGCGGTGGACGTAGCGGTGCAGGTGGAAGCGGCGGTGGAGGAAGACGAGGTAGCCAACACTGGTTTTTGGTTTTAATTTTTTTTTTTTTTTTTTTTTTAGGGTACACTCCAAAAGAGTGTGTAATATCCAAAATACAAGAATGAGCCATTGCGCTGCAGTATAACAATGGCTGGTTAAGGCCGGTATACATGTCTATTATGCACAAGGTATGTACAAGTCCTGTGGGGTCCATGCCTGGTTCATTTTAATGAACGTGAGCTTGTCCACATTGGCTGTGGACAGGCGGCTGCGCTTGTCTGTGATGATGCCCCCTGCCGTGCTAAACACACGTTCAGATAATACACTTGCTGCAGGGCAGGCCAGCACCTCCAAGGAGTAAAGGGCAAGCTCAGGCCATGCGCCCAATTTGGAGACCCAGAAGTTGAAGGGGGCAGACCCTTCATTCAGTACGTGTAGGCGTGTGCACACATACTGCTCCACCATTTTGGTGAAATGCTGCCTCCTGCTAAGACGTTCCATATCAGCTGGTGGTGCTGGTTGCTGTGGCGTGCTGACAAAGCTTTTCCACATTTTGGCCATGCTAACCCTGCCTTCTGAGGTGCTGGCGGTGCCCCAGCTGCGTTGGCGACCTCTTCCTTCACCTTGTGCTTCCACTGTGCCCCCGCTGTCAGGTGGGAATGCCACCAGCAGCGAGTCTACCAGCTTGCACTTGTACTCGCGCATCTTATGCTCCAGTGTTGGTACGTTGTCCTTCTAACAGGGATCTAGCAGCGTGGCCACCCAGTAATCAGCACAAGTTAGAATGTGGGCAACTTGGCGGTCGTTACGGAGACACTGCAGCATGTAATCGCTCATGTGTGCCAGGCTGCCCAGAGGCAACGAAAAGCGGTCCTCTGTGGGAGGTGTATCGTCTGTGTCCTCTGTATCCCCCCAGCCATGCACCAGTGATGGCCATGAGCTGGTCTGGGTGCCACCCTACTGTGAACATGGTTCCTCCTCCTCCATCTCCTCCTCTACCTCGTCATCCTCCAGAACTGTGCCCTGGCTGGACGATAGTGTACCTGGCGTTTGTGGGTGCAGAAACCCACCCTCGGAGCCACTTGTGAATGACAGGCCGGAAACCCTACGAAATGATCCCTCTTCCTCCTCCTCCTGTGCCACATCCTCTTCCATCATTGCCAGCAGCGTTTTTTCAAGGAGGCATAGAAGTGGGATAGTTACAGTATGCTGAGAACGGCGTTATCGGCACTGGTCATGTTGGTGGAGTACTCGAAACAGCGCAACAAGGAACACAGGTCTCGCATGGAGGACCAGTCATTGGTGGTGAAGTGGTGCTGTTCCGCTGAGCGACTCACCCGTGCGTGCTGCAGCTGAAACTCCACTAACGCCTGATGCTGCTCGTATAGTCTGGCCAGCATGTGCAAGGTGGAGTTACACCTTGTGAGCACGTCCCATATGAGGCGGTGAGCGGGAAGGCCGAAGTTACGCTGCAGCGCTGACAGGCGAGCAGCAGCAGGGTGAGAATGCCAAAAGTGCGCACAGACAGCCTGCACTTTATGTAGCTGCTCTGAACCACCAAATTCATCACATGCGCCAGGCAAGGGATGTGCGTCAAACCGGCTAGATTTTGCCCATTATCGCACACAACCAGGCCAGGCTTGAGGCTCACTGGCACCAACCACTCATTGGTCTGTTGTTCAAGGCCCATCCACAGCTCCTGCGCTGTGTGGGGTTTGTCCCCCAAACAGATAAGTTTTAAAACTGCCTGCTGTCGTTTACTCCTGGCAGTGCTGAAGTTGGTGGTGAAGGTGTTACGCTGACCTGATGAGGAGCTGGTAGAGGCTGAGGAAGCAGAGTAGGAGGAGGATGCAATAGGAGGCAAACTGAAGCGCTCTGCAATCCTTGTTGGTGGAAGGACATGCGCCAAACTGCTATCCGCCTCAGGCCCAGCCGCCACTGCATTTACCCAGTGTGCTGTTATGGAGATATAAGGTTCCTGACCATGCTTACTGGTCAACGTATCCTTGCCACAGATGGCGTTGCGCAGTGCACACCTAGTTGCGCAGTGTCCCCTACTTGGTTGTGCAGGGAAGGGGTGGCTCGCCTGGAAAAGTAGTGGCGGCTGGGCACGACGTACTGTGGGACAGCCATAAGGCCTTTAAAACTATCCATCTCCACCAGACGGAATAACAGCATTTCAAAGACCAGTAATTTCAAAATGCTGGCATTCAGGGCTAGGGATCGTGGGTGGGTAGGGGGGTACTTCCTCTCCAGTGTTTGGGAGATGGAGAGCTGAACACTTCCGTGGGACATTGTGGACATGCTTGGTGACCCAGGTGGTGGTGTTGCTGGCAGATCCTCTGTTTGCCGGGTGGCAGGTGGCACTGTCAATCCAGCGGTGGATGAAGAGTCAGAGACTGCAGCAGAAGAGGAGGCAAGAGGAGACAGAGACCTTTCTTGGTTTTTGAGGTGTCTACTCCACTGCAGCTCGTGCTGAGCACTTAAATGCCTGGTCATGCAGGTTGTGCTAAGGTTGAGAACGTTTATGCCTCGCTTCAGGCTGTGATTGCACAGTGTGTAAACCACTCGTGTCTTGTTGTCAGCACATTGTCTGAAGAACTGCCACGTCAGGAAACTCCTTGGAGCTGGCTTTGGTGTGCTCGGTCCCTTGCTGCGGTGGGCAGTAGCAGGCGTACTGTCTAGAGGACGTCCGCTCCGCTTTTGCACCCTGCTCCCTCTTCTGCTGTGCTTGCGGCTCTGTGCGACCACCACCTCTTCCTCCAAACTACATAGGTCACTTGCATGACCTTGATTCCATGTGGGGTCGAGGACCTCATCGTCCTCCACATCATCTTCCACCCAGTTTTCACCCCTGCCCTCCTTGTCGGTCTGCACACTTTCGAAAGCCCGAGCAGTTGGCACCTGTGTTTTGTCATCATCCGAGACGTGCTGCGATAGTCCTCCCATGTACTCATCTTGAAAGATAAGTGGTTGGGCATCGGTGCACTCAATCTCTTCCACTTTTGGGGCAGGGATAGGTGAATAGCCCTGGGAAACCCTGCTAACAGAGTCATCAAAAAGCAGAAGATACTGCTGCATGACTTGGGGCTCAGACTGCTTGGCTGATTTGCAAGGGGGTGAGGTGAAAAACTGATGGACAACGGCTGCAGGTGCCAACTCTGATCTTTCAGCAGGAGACTGGGTGGGAGACAATGGGAAGGAACTGAAGGCACTGTCAGCAACCCAATCTACTATTGCCTGTACTTGTTCAGGCCTCACCATTCGCAGAGCCGCATTAGGCCCGACCAAATACCGCTGCAGGTTCTATCGCCTACTCGCACCTGAGGAAGGGGTTTCACTTGGGCCTGTAGCTGGCACAGATCGACCACGTCCTCTCCCTGCAACAGGAGCTCCACCAGCAGCACCACGACCTGGGCCATGTCCCTTATTTGACGCTCTCCTCATATTTCTCAAATTTAGGATCTTGCCCTAAATGGTTGTTTTATTAATAGCAGAATAAAACCACAGTATGTAAAGGGTGTATCTCACACGCTCTTATTCCAGACTAGGCCGCAATTAAAGATTTGTGTCCAAAATGGCTGTATTTCAAATAACTGAATAGAACCACAGTATGTAAAAGGTGTATGTCACAATGACATATGCAGCAAAGGCTGCAAAATAAACTTTTTTTTGCCCAAAACGGGTGTTTGTTTAATAACTGAATATGACAGCAGTATATAACCCTTGAATTTCATACGTGCTGATGCTGCAAGGCCAGAAAAATTGTGTATTTTGAACAAAAAGGGTGTTTTATTAATAGAAGAATATAACCACAGTATCTAAATGGTGTATCTCACACTGACTGATCCAGACTAGGCCGCAATTAAATTTTTTGCCCAAAATGGCTGTATTTCAAATAACTGAATAGAACCACAGTATGTAAAGGCTGTATCTCACAATGACATATGCAGCAAACGCTGCAAAATAAACTTTTTTGCACAAAACGGGTGTTTGTTTAATAACTGAATATGACAGTAGTATATAACCCTTGAATTTTACACGTGCTGATGCTGCAAGGCCAGAAAAATTGTGTATTTTGCATAAAAAAGGGTGTTTTATTAATAGAAGAATATAACCACTGTATCTAAATGGTGTATCTCACACCGACTGATCCAGACTAGGCCGCAATTAAATTTGTTTGCCCAAAATGGCTGTATTTTAAATAACTGAATAGAACCACAGTATGTAAAGGCTGTATCTCACATGTACTGATCCAGACTAGGCCGCAATTTAAGTTTTTGGGCCACACTGGGTGTTTGTTTAATAACTGAATATGACAGCAGTATATAACCCTTGAAATTCACACATGTTGATGCTGCAAGGGCTGTAGAATTTGTTATTTTGGCAAAACAGTGTGTTTTTAAAAACCCAGAAAATTATGGCTGTATTTCTAGCTTAAATTGCACATTGACAAATCCAGATGTTGTATATTGCCAAAAAAGTGTGTTTTTTTAGTACCAGAATATGAAAGCTGTATATATTAAACTAGAATTTCACACGTGCAGATCTGTAAAATAGTGGATTGCAAAAGAAAGGGTGTTTTCAAAAACCCAGAAAATTATGGCTGTATTTCTAGCTTAAATTGCACACTGACTAATCAAGATGTTGTATATTGCCAAAAAAGTGTGTTTTTTTTGTAACAGAATATGAAAGCTGTATATATTAAACTAGAATTTCACACGTGCAGATCTGTAAAATAGTGGATTTTCCAAAAAAGTATGTTTTTAAAAACCCAGAAAATTATGGCTGTATTTCTAGCTTAAACTGCACACTGACTAATCCAGATGTTGGATATTGCCCAAAAAGTGTGTTTTTTTACTAAAAGAATATGAAAGCTGTATATAACCCTTGAATTTCACACGTGCTGATGCTGCAAGGGCTGTAAAATTGTGTATTTGGGCTAAAAAGTGTTTTTAAAAACCCAGAAAATTATGGCTGCATTTCTAGCTTAACCCATTAAGGACTTATGACGTACCGGTATGGCATGTTTCCCGAGTCCTTAAGGACCCATGACGTACCGGTACGTCATAACTTTAAAACTTGATTGCGGCGCGGCGGGGGTTAATAGGAACAGGATGTCTGCTGAAATCATTCAGCGGGCATCCTGTCACAACGCCGGGGGGGGTCATGTGACCCCCCCCCGTATCGGCGATCGCCGCAAACCGCAGGTCAATTCAGACCTGCGGTTTGCGGCTTTACCTGAGGTTTGCGGCGGCGATCGGCGGTGCCATCGGGTTCCCATGCGGCCTTCCTGAGGCATCGCCGCTGCCTTCCTGTGACGTGCCTGTGAGATCCAGCCCCCTGGATCTCACAGGCCGGAAGCTGTATGAGTAATACACACAGTATTACTCATACAGCCAATGCATTCCAATACAGAAGTATTGGAATGCATTGGAAAGGGGATTAGACCCCCAAAAGTCCCAAAGTGGGACAAAAAAATAAAGTTAAAAAAAAGGTGAAAAAATAAAGTTCCCCCCCCCCAAAAATTAAAAGTTTCAAGTAAAAATAAACAAAAACATGATTTTCGCCAAACAAAGTTAAAAAAATTGGTAAAAAATAGGGGGGGGAAGTATACATATTAGGCATCGCTGTGTCCGTATCGAACGGCTCTATAAACATATCACATGACCTAACCCCTCAGATGAACACCGTAAAAAATAAAAAATAAAAACTGTGCTAAATAAACAATTTTTTTGTCACCTTACATCACAAAAAGTACAACAGCAAGCGATCAAAAAGGCGTTTGCCCACCAAAATAGTACCAATCTAACCGTCACCTCATCCCGCAAAAAATTAGCACCTACCTGAGACAATCGTCCAAAAACTGAAAAAACTATGGCTCTCAGAATATGGAGACACTAAAACATGATTTATTATTTTTTTTTAAATGATATTATTGTGTAAAACTTACATAAATAAAAAAAAAGTATACATATTAGATATCGCCGCGTCCGTATCGACCGGCTCTCTAAAAATATCACATGATCTAACCCCTCAGATGAACACCGTAAAAAAAAAAAAAACGTGCTAAATAAACCATTTTTTGGCACCTTACAAATAGCAAGCGATCAAAAAGTCACACGGACTCCAAAATAGTGCCAATAAAACCGTCATCTCATCCCGCAGAAATCATACCCTACCCAAGATAATCGCCCAAAAACTGAAAAAACTATGGCTCTCAGAATATGGAGACACTAAAACATGATTTTTTTTTTTTTTCAAAAATGATATTATTATGTAAAACTTACATAAATAAAAAAATAGTATACATATTAGGTATCGCCGCGTCCGTATCGACCGGCTCTCTAAAAATATCACATGATCTAACCCCTCAGATGAACACCGTAAAAAATAAAAAATAAAAACTGTGCTAAATAAACCATTTTTTGTCACCTTGCATCACAAAAAGTGTAATAGCAAGCGATCAAAAAGTCACACTCACCCCAAATTAGTGCCAATAAAACCGTCATCTCATCCCGCAAAAATCATACCCTACCCAAAGTAATCGCCCAAAAACTGAAAAAATTATGGCTCTCAGACTATGGAAACACTAAAACATGATTTTTTTTGCTTCAAAAATGAAATCATTGTGTAAAACTTACATAAATAAAAAGAAAGTACACATATTAGGTATTGTAGCGTCCGTAATAACTTTCTCTATAAAAATATCACATGATCTAACCCCTAAGGTGAATACCGTAAAAAATAAAAATAAAAACGGTGTAAAAAAAGCAATTTTTTGTCACCTTACATCACAAAAAGTGTAATAGCAAGCGATCAAAAAGTCACACGCACCCCAAAATAGTGCCAATACAACCGTCATCTCATCCCGCTAAAATCATACCCTACCCAAAGTAATCGCCCAAAAACTGAAAAAATTATGGCTCTCAGACTATGGAAACACTAAAACATGATTTTTTTTGCTTCAAAAATGAAATCATTGTGTAAAACTTACATAAATAAAAAGAAAGTATACATATTAGGTATCGCAGCGTCTGTGACAACCTGGTCTATAAAAATATCACATGATCTAACCTGTCAGATGAATGTTGTAAATAACAAAAAATAAAAACGGTGCCAAAACAGCTATTTCTTGTTACCTTGCCTAACAAAAAGTGTAATAAAGAGCAACCAAAAATCATATGTACCCTAAACTAGTACAAACAATACTGCCATCCTATCCTGTAGTTTCTAAAATGGGGTCAATTTTTTGGA
This sequence comes from Bufo bufo, assembly GCF_905171765.1. Lineage (NCBI taxonomy): Eukaryota > Metazoa > Chordata > Amphibia > Anura > Bufonidae > Bufo > Bufo bufo. The sequence goes on along the minus strand of NC_053390.1, from coordinate 601,367,307 downwards.
ATTTCTACTCTAGGGGTGCATCAGGGGGGCTTCAAATGGGACATGGTGTAAAAAAAAAACAGTCCAGCAAAACCTGCCTTCCAAAAACCGTATATGGCATTCCTTTCCTTCTGCGCCCTGCCGTGTGCCCGTACAGCGGTTTACGACCATATATGGGGTGTTTCTGTAAACTACAGAATCAGGGCAATAAATATTGAGTTTGGGTTGGCTGTTAACCCTTGCTTTGTAACTGGAAAAAAATTATTAAAATGGAAAATCTGCCAAAAAAGTGAAATTTTGAAATTGTATCTCTATTTTCCATTAATTCTTGTGGAACACCTAAAGGGTTAACAAAGTTTTTACAATCCGTTTTGAATACCTTGAGGGGTGTAGTTTATAGAATGGGGTCAATTTTGGGTGGTTTCTATTATGTAAGCCTCACAAAGTGACTTCAGACCTGAACTGGTCCCTAAAAATTGGGTTTTTGAAAATTTCTGAAAAATTTTCAAGATTTGCTTCTAAACTTCTAATCCTTGTAACATCCCCAAAAAATACAATATCATTCCCAAAATGATCCAAACATGAAGTTGACGTATGGGGAATGTAAAGTAATAACTATTTTTGGAGGTATTACTATGTATTATAGAAGTAGAGAAATTGAAACATGGAAATTTGTAATTTTTTACAAATTTTTGGTAAATTTGGTATTTCTTTTACAAATAAAAATTTATTTTTTTGACTTCATTTTAACAGTGTCATGAAGTAAAATATGTGACAAAAACACATTCTCAGAATGGCCTGGATAAGTGAAAGCGTTTTAAAGTTATCAGCACTTAAAGTGACACTGGTCAGATTTGCAAAAAATTGCCAAGTTCTTAAGGTGAAATAGGGCTGAGTCCTTAAGGGGTTAAATTGCACACTGACTAATCCTGCAAATTCACCAGATGTTGTATATTGCCAAAAAAGGGTGATTTTTTTAAAACCAGATTATTAGTGCAGTATTTCAAGCTTGGATTTGAATGTCACAAAAGCTCAGATGCAGTGCTGGTGCATAAAATGGCCGCCGCCGCCCACCTAACTAACAGACGGATATAAGTTATTTATTTCTGTCACTGGGCTCAGGGCAGGGTAAAAAGATTGTGCCCTGCACCCACACAACTAAATGTATGTAGATCGCTGAGTTAGATTCCAGTTCTGATCAAAGATTCTCTCCTATTTTCTCCCTGAAATCACCAGCAGCATCCTCTCCCTACACTAGTAACAGCAGAGTGACGTGCAGCGCTACATGACTCCAGCTTATATAGAGGCTGGGTCACATGCTGCACTGGCCAATCACAGCCATGCCATTAGTAGGCATGGCTGTGATGGCTTCTAAGGGCACAGAATTGAACGCTTGTTGATTGGCTGCTCTCCAGCCTTTCAAAAAGCGCCAAGAAAGCGCCGAACACCGAACCCGAACCCGAACTTTTACCGGGTACGGGGTCCAAAAATCCTAAAGTTCGGTACAAACCCGAACTTTACCATGGTGATGATTCATGTGATGAGCACAGTGATGTCACCACAGGTCCTTTGACAGGTCCTGAAGAAAGAACAGGAGACCGGTAGCTACGCGATCAATTGGAGGAAGTGAGTTATTTTTTTATATTTTTTTTAACCCTCAATTGACCTTTTACTAAGCATTGTGTATTGAAAAATGCTATTATTTTCCCTTATAACCATGTTATAAGGGAAAATAATACAGTGAATAGACTTTCATCTTAGCAACCATGCGTGAAAATCGCACTGCATCCAGCCTAAGTTCTGTTATTTTTTAAACCATTTTTATACACTGCAACACTTTATTATTTGGCTGGAATATCCTTATAGCTTCTATCATAGTTGGCGTGTAAAACTGGGAAGTGGCAATGATCTCCTACTTTCAGTGTTGTATTTTGGGTATATTTTAAAATGTAATATATTTTTGTTGTGTGCTGAGTAGAGATGAGCAAATTGATTCAGGTCCTATCAACCATTCAAGCTGTAGAGCGCAAATAAATTTCAGCGCAATACAAAGTGCCTGGGTTCATTAGAATCAGAACTTTTATAAAAAAATATGGGCTTGAATTTTCAAATTTTAGAATCGATTCTCTTATCTCTAGTGCTGGGTGGTTGTTTCCTCAGAAATTCCAATTAAATTGTATGCTCGGGAGTATAGGGAGTAGATTTAAGTATCATTAATATACTCTGCTGAGGAGCAAGCCTCTCCTTTACAGAAGCACTGCTCACAGATGCATTTTGCCACTGGAATTTTTTATTTTTTTACTGTAAATTAATAACATGGAGAGGAATCTGACAAAGCAAAGGAAGCTGCTTTTTATTATTCCATATTGTATCAGCCATTCAGCAGTCATAACATGCAAATTCCACTGGAAAGTAAATTCAACATCTCTAAAAAAAAGATCAAAGGTAAAGAAAAAGCAGATGAGGGATTAAAGCAATCCAAAATGTAAGATGTTGCTCTAGGTGACTTTAATAAAGTGGTTTTGCATATGATGGCATGTTTTAGATGACATTTCAATTGTGCTAGCAATTTGCATTCGCTCTGACATTAAATAACGTTGGCGTTGTTATGAATTACGGCAGCATTTTCATTTTAACAGCATCAAGACATGAACTACCAAATACGCCTTAATGAAGGCTCTAAATTTCCCTGTCAATCTGAAAACCGATACAAGGATGTTTCTGGACTAAACCTGAAAGAACTTTATTGCTAGCTTCCCACTTCTGACATAGAACAAATCTCCTGCTAAGGCATTCTTCTTATTAAATAAAGATCTGTAACTGAACACATGTATCTGTAATATCACTACAATCCAAAGAAAATTAAAAGATAGATTATGTCCAGGATATTACATACAGCACCATAGAAACGTGGGAAAATCTGGCATGATCCTGTTGCTAGGATACCTGGCTAATGCTGCAGGAGCGAACTAATCTAGTACAATCCATGCATGCTTCCACATATTTTGGCAAGGGGAAGTAAGAGTCAACCGACAATGATTTGGAATATTTCTACCCAGTGTTTATGGATTCATACATTTATTTGATGTATTCCTCTAAGCTTCTACCGTCTTAGCGAAATAGGAAATGTAACACGCAGTTAACGGTGTTGGGGCTGCTTTATGCCATTCAAAATAAAAAAGATTACTTTTTATCCTACTCCATAGTCAATAAAACTGGCCAGAAAAAGGTAATTATTTAAGTGATTTTGGTAGCAAAATTATAGGGCTCCAAAGTGATCCCCATAATCTTAGTAATTATACAGTAATATGCACATAAATGAGTAAATACTCCTCTTTATCTTGCTACTCTATGCAGAATGTACTGAATGCAGAATAAGTAGCAAGGAAGAGCAGCCATTATTGTAAGAATATACGGGCTTAGTTACAATGAGATCAATTTACCTGCTCTAATAATCATTTAATCCATTGGTGTTGTAACATGTTTTTTTTTGCCCTTCAGGTTTCAAAGATATACTGCAGTATATGAGACTGATGGGAAAATCCTTGAAAAAAAATTATATGTATATGATATATATAGGAAACATTAAAAAGGTTTTCCAAGACTTATATACTGATAAACTATCCTGTGGGCAGGTCATTGGTATCTGATCGGTGTGGGTACCACTCGGCCTTATCCCTGCTCACCAATCAGAGTGCTGCCCATTGTGTAGCAGTGGTGCTTGGTATGGCAGCTCAGCCTGGTTCACTTCTATGGGGCTGAGCTGCACCTAGACCATGTGACTAGTGATGAGCAACGTGAGCTTTGGATGCTACATCCGAAGTCGCTTCATTCAAAACTTCAGAATAAGGCCTCTTGCACACGAACGTATTTTCTTTCCGTGTCCGTACAGTTTTTTTTGCGCACCGTATGCGGAACCATTCACTTCAATGGGCCCGCAAAAAAAACGGAAGTTACTCCGTGTGCATTTCATTTCCGTATGTCCATATTTCCGTTCTGCAAAAAAATAGAACATGTCCTATTATTGTCTGTATTACAGTATTAGAATGTATGGGCTCCAATGAGTCAAAATCGGTGATTCATGAAGTCACACAAGACTTTATTGAATAACTTTGGCAGTTGAAAACCACTTCAAAACTTGGAACCGAACTCGGCTTCGGTTCTGAGGTACCAGTCCAAACCGAAGTCCGGATCCCTGTACAGTATTATTCTGAAGTTTTGAATGAAGCAACTTTGGATGTAGCATCCAAAGCTCGCTTCGGTTTTCACTATATGTGACCAATGAACATAATGTCACTTGGCTTAGGGAAAGCTGAGAGAAGGCAAGTGCGTTCTCAAACAGCTAATCGGCAGGGCTGTCGGACCCCAACCGATCAGATACTGATGACCTATCCAGAGGATTGGTCATAAGTATATATGTCTCGGAAAACCCCTTTAATGATGAGGTGTAAAAATGAAAAGTAGGTACAAAATTGTACTAGCAATAAAGGTCATAGCTTGTAAGTAAAAAGAGATACTAAAATCTATATATTTTTTTTGCAAAATAACAATACTAATTATGCAAGAAGAAATAAGAAATATTAAATTGTGTTTAATATGAAATATCAATTGTGTTTAGAGATACTGACATTTGTGGTATATCACTGGTAAAAGTGGTCTGATTACTATGGATAGCCAACATAAGCAACAAGCAATTGACTTTTATGACTACAATGGGCCAACCATACTGCCTCCAAAGAAAACAGTAGGCTTTCCCAGTAGAGATGTCGCAAACATAACATTTTCCGTTCGCGAACGGCGAACGTGAATTTTCGCAAATGTTCGCGAATGGGTGAACTGGGCGAACCGCCATTGACTTCAATGGGCAGGCGAATTTTAAAACCCACAGGGACTCTTTCTGGCCACAATAGTGATGGAAAAGTTGTTTCAAGAGGACTAACACCTGGACTGTGGCATGCCGGAGGGGGATCCATGGCAAAACTCCCATGGAAAATTATGTAGTTGACGCAGAGTCGGGTTTTAATCCATAAAGGGCATAAATCACCTAACATTCCTAAATTGTTTGGAATAACGTGCTTTAAAACATCAGGTATGATGTTGTATCGATCAAGTAGTGTAACGGTTACGCCCGCTTCACAGTGACAGACCAAACTCCCTGTTTAACGCACCTCAAACAACCGCAAACAGTCCATTTGCACAACCGCAAACTCCCCATTTGCACAAGGTTGGTTACCAAGCTAGCCATGTCCCGTTCCTTGTCCTCACTGATGTCATTGAAGGTCTCTTCCTCCACCCAGCCACGTACAACACCAAGGGTCCCCGAAAGGTGACAATAAGCCCCCTGGGACGCCTACTGTGTTTGGTCTTCCACCTCCTCAAAGCCACCTTCCTCCTCTGACTCCTCTTCTTCAGACTCCTCTCTCTGCGTTGCCTCTCTCTGTGTTATTATAAGGTGTGTTAAGTAGTACTATTCCTATCAATTTAATCCCGGTTACGTTCCCTATCAGGGGACGTGTATATGGAATCGATTTTAGGAACCGGGAGATGGAAAAAGATGCTTGGTCGGTCCTCCTACTTCAAATTTGGGGCACTGCGCTTGCAATCTAATGTGCCACCAGATATGAGTGGTGTGTTAAGTAGTACTATTCTTATCAGTTTAATCCCTGTTACGTCCCCTATCAGGGGACGTGTATATGGAATCGATTTTAGGAACCGGGAGATGGAAAAAGATGCTTGGTCGGTTCTCCTACTTCAAATTTGGGGCACTGCGCGTGCAATCTAATGTGCCACCAGATATGAGTGGTGTGTTAAGTAGTACTATTCTTATCAGTTCAATCCCTGTTACGTCCCCTATTAGGGGACATGTATATGGAATCGATTTTAGGAACCGGGAGATGAAAAAAGATGCTTGGTCGGTCCTCCTACTTCAAATTTGGGGCACTGCGCTTGCAATCTAATGTGCCACCAGATATGAGTGATGTGTTAAGTAGTACTATTCTTATCAGTTTAATCCCTGTTACGTCCCCTATCAGGGGACGTGTATATGGAATCGATTTTAGGAACCGGGAGATGGAAAAAGATGCTTGGTCGGTCCTCTTACTTCAAATTTGGGGCACTGCGCGTGCAATCTAATGTGCCACCAGATATGAGTGGTGTGTTAAGTAGTACTATTCTTATCAGTTTAATCCCTGTTACGTCCCCTATCAGGGGACGTGTATATGGAATCGATTTTAGGAACCAGGAGATGGAAAAAGATGCTTGGTCGGTCTTCCTACTTCAAATTTGGGGAACTGCGTGTGCAATCTAATATGCCACCAGATATGAGTGGTGTGTTAAGTAGTACTATTCCTATCAGTTTAATCCCTGTTACGTCACCTATCAGACAACCGCAAAGAGTTGTCAATAGTTGACACACTCATGACATAAATTTTATACCTCTATGCGTCAATCTTGGTGTAGTTATGACTGTGCTCGTGCGCACGTTTGGGAGATTGCAGGCGATGGGATTTTTTCAAAGCCTATGGTCGTGCTGAGGTAGTTCAGTGACAGTTAAGTGACCCAGAAAACAATGATTCTGCATTGTAGGCCCATTGTTGGCCTAGTAGGCTTTAATGATCACCTTAGATGATCACAAAGAAAATTAATGTTTTTTCTATGCAAAATTATCCAGCCGATCACTTTTGGTCTGTTCACAATGAAGCAATGACCTTATCATCTGGGGTGTGCCAACATTGCCATTGCCAACACACTTATAGAGGTGGTCGCTTCATTGTGATACGCAAGCCCCTTCACCACAACAAGGTAACGATCACGAAGGGGAATTGACACATGTATGTGCCTTGTATGTTTGGTTGGTTTTTGAAGCCACAGTGCAGCACCAGAGGCCAGAAAAATTAGGCATGTACACATGCCTGAAGAATTAGGTATTGTTGCAGCCGCTGCTGTAGCAGCAGCCAGAAAAATTTATGTTTGTTTCCCAGGCAGAAAGTGCCCTATAACATTGCGGCTTGAACCTTAGTTGGTGGCGGATAAGTCACGCAAGTCATCTGGCATTCAGAGATGAAATACAGCAGCGTGTGGACCATTTTTAGCCCAAGGCAGCTCATCTCATCAGGCCTTTTTTAGTCGAATGTATCGCCCACTGTCAGTCCCTTCGGGATCCATCCCTCATTCCTCTTAATAAAGGTGAGGTAATCTAGACTTTTTTGACCTAGGCGACTTCTCTTCTCAGTGACAATACCTCCTGCTGCACTGAAGGTCCTTTCTGACAGGACACTTGAAGTGGGGCAGGCCAGAAGTTCTATCGCAAATTGGCATAGCTCAGGCCACAGGTCAAGCCTGCACACCCAGTAGTCAAGGGGTTCATCGCTCCCAGAGTGTCGATATCTGCAGTAAAGGCGAGGTAGTCTGCTACCTGTCGGTCGAGTCGTTCTCTGAGGGTGGATCCCGAAGGACTGTGGCGATGCGTAGGACTTAAAAAGCTCTGCATGTCCTCCATCAACAACACGTCTGTAAAGCGTCCTGTCCTTGCCGGCGTGGTCGGATTACTTTCACCTCTTTCCCTGTTAGATTCCCGTTGTGCTGTGACATCACCCTTATACGCTGTGTAAAGCATACTTTTTAATTTATTTTGGAACTGCTGCATCCTTTCCGACTTGCGGTAATTCGGTAACATTTCAGGCACTTTCTGCTTATACCGGGGGTCTAGTAGCGTGGCCACCCAGTACAGGTCGTTCGCCTTCAGCCTTTTTATACGAGGGTCCCTTAACAGGCACGACAGCATGAAAGACCCCATTTGCACAAGGTTGGATGCCGAGCTACTCATGTTCCGTTCCTCGTCTTCAGTGATCTCACTGAAAGTCTGTTCTTCGCCCCAGCCACGTACAACACAACGGGTACCAGATAGGTGACAACGAGCACCCTGGGATGCCTGCTGTGGTTTGTCTTCCTCCTCCTCCTCAAAGCCACATTCCTCCTCTGAATCCTCTTCCTCACACTCCTCTTCCAGCGTTGCCGCAGGTCCAGCAAGCGATGCTGATAAGGCTGTTTCTGGTAGTGATGGTGACCACAACTCTTCCTCTTCACGCTCATCTACGGCCTGATCCAGCACTCTTCGCAGGGCACGCTCCAGGAAGAAAACAAATGGGATGATGTCGCTGATGGTGCCTTCGGTGCGACTGACTAGGTTTGTCCCCTCCTCAAAAGGACGCATGAGCCTACAGGCATTGCGCATGAGCATCCAGTAACGTGGCAAAAAAAGTCGCAGCTCTGCAGAGGCTGTCCTAGCACCCCGGTCATACAAATACTCGTTGATGGCTTTTTCTTGTTGGAGCAGGCGGTCGAACATTAGGAGTGTGGAATTCCAACGCCTCACTGGCATGTTGTTTCGCCGCTGGATATCTGAGAAGTGCGCCATGGCCGTGTAGGAACGCCTGAAATGGCCACACACCTTCCTGGCCTGCTTCAGGACGTCCTGTAAGCCTGGGTACTTATGCACAAAGTGTTGTACGATCAGATTACACACATGTGCCATGCACGGCACATGTGTCAACTTGCCCAAATTCAATGCCGCCAACAAATTGCTTCCGTTGTCACACACCACTTTGCCGATCTCCAGTTGGTGCGGAGTCAGCCACTGATTCACCTGTGCGTTCAGGGTGGACAGGAGTGCTGGTCCGGTGTGACTCTCTGCTTTCAAGCAAGTCAACCCCAAGACGGCGTGACACTGTCGTATCCGGGATGTGGAATAGCCCCTGGGAAGCTGGGAGGGGTGCCGTTGATGTGGAGAAAGACGCAGCAGCAGAAGAGGACTCAGCCGAGGAGGTTATGGAAGAGGATGGAGTAGGAGGAGTAGAGGGGGTGGCAGCAGGCCTGCCTGCAAGTCGTGGCGGTGTCACCAACTCCTCTGCAGAGCCGCGCATTCCATGCTTGGCAGCCGTCAGCAGGTTTACCCAATGCGCAGTGTAGGTGATATACCTGCCCTGACCGTGCTTTGCAGACCAGGTATCAGTGGTCAGATGGACCCTTGCCCCAACACTGTGTGCCAGACATGCCATTACTTCCTATTGCACAATCGAGTACAGGTTGGGGATTGCCTTTTGGGCAAAGAAATTTCGGGCAGGTACCTTCCACTGCGGTGTCCCAATAGCTACAAATTTTTTGAACGCCTCAGACTCCACCAGCTTGTATGGTAAAAGCTGGCGGGCTAAGAGTTCAGACAAACCAGCTGTCAGACGCCGGGCAAGGGGGCGACTTTGTGACATTGGCTTCTTACGCTCAAACATGTCCTTGACAGACACCTGACTTTGGGCAGATGAGCAGGAACTGCTCAAGGCAAGAGACGGAGTGGCGGATGGTTGAGAGGGGGCAAGGAGGACAGCAGTGGTTGGCCTCTGAACACTGGGCATTATTCTAGGGCCAAAGGGAATCACAGCACCGCGACCACGATGTCCCCTGCGGGGAGGCCTGCCTCTGCCTGTCATTTTTTTTTAGATTAGTTAAGTTGTACTATGCGCGCAAGCTACTGTGACACCAGATATGAGTTGCGCTGGTGACACTATGCACTTGCAGCTGGGCCTTAAACACACAAACACGTGTGTGCAACTGACTGCTATTTATTCACAGTCAAAATTGTTGTTTTTCCTTAAATGGAATCGAATGTGACACCAGATCTGAGTTGCGCTGAAGTGACACTATGCGCTTGCAGCTAGGCCTTAAACACACAAACACGTGTGTGCAACTGACTGCTATTTATTCACAGTCAAAATTGTTGTTTTTCTTTAAATGGAATCGAATGTGAGACCAGATATGAATGGCGCTGAAGTGACACTATGGGCTTGCAGCTGGGCCTTAAACACACAAACACGTGTGTGCAACTGACTGCTATTTATTCACAGTTAAAATTGTTGTTTTTCTTTAAATGGAATCGAATGTGACACCAGATATGAGTTGCGCTGGTGACACTGTGCACTTGCAGGGCATGAAACACACGCGTGTGTCGGCAACTGACTGCTATTATATTACAGTCAAAAAAGTTTTTTTTTTTTTTTATGCAAGCTACTGTGACACCAGTTATGAGTGGTGGCACTGGGCAAGTGGGCACAGTATACGCTGTGAGCCTGACACACACGCTGGCAGGCAGGCAACTGCAATTAGATTACACAGGGAACAAAAATAAAGCAGACTGATGTTCTAGCCCTAAAAAGGGCTTTTTGGGGTGCTGTCCTTACAGCAGAGATCAGATGAGTCCTTCAGGACTACAGTGGACACTGAATACACTAGCCTAGCTATCGATTTCCCTATTAAATCAGCAGCAGCTACACTGTCCCTCCTCTCACTAAGAATGCAGCTTCCGAATGAATCTAAAATGGATGCTGTCCAGGAGGTGGGAGGGTCTGTGAGGGAGGGTATGATGCTGATTGGCTGGAATGTGTCTGCTGTCTGTGAGGTACAGGGTCATTGGGAACCCAGCTCTAAGTTGAATTCGCAATGCGATTAATATAACCTGTATTAATCGCATTGCGATTACAACTTAGATCTGAGTTCCTAATGGTTGTATTGCTAGAATTGACGAATATAACGAATATAGCACTATATTCTCAATCTTCTAGCAATACAACAACCATTAGGAACCCAGCTCTAAGTTGAATTCGCAATGCGATTAATATAACCTGTAATAATCGCATTGCGATTACAACTTAGTCAAATTTGTGACACTGCAGCTTCCGAATGAATCTAAAATGGATGCTGTCCAGGAGGTGGGAGGGTCTGGGAGGGAGGGTACGATGCTGATTGGCTGGAATGTGTCTGCTGCCTGTGAGGTGCAGGGTCAAAGTTTACACAATGATGACGAATAGGGGGCGGACCGAACATCGCATATGTTCGCCCGCCGCGGCGAACAAGCGATGTTCGCCGGGAACTATTCGCCGGCGAATAGTTCGGGACATCTCTATTTCCCAATACTGGGATGTTGGGGGGAGTTGTATACAGCAGTCAAACCTCCTCCAGAGGGAGAATTGGAGATAAACACATGGTGGTAGCCGGTGGTAACAAACAACCCATTTAAAAACACACTGCATTGTTAGATTTTCCAAAAAGTATCCCTTTTTGGTGGTAGATGCTCTCTTCTCTGTTTTTGATCTGTGGAATTGTGGCTGCCATATTAAGCAATTACTGCAGGACAAATTGCAAAAGTTTCTCATTCGCTCAAATTACAGTCTTTTGGGAAATTCATAATAAATTTTATTTGTGTAGAATCAACTTGCTCATACCTAATGTTCTCCCATTCATTTGAATGAGCTGTACCAATAAACCGTAAGTAATGTTACCTAATTCTTCCAATTATTAATGCCTCTATTTACCAGCATTCTGCTTTACCCCAGTTTTCTGCTTTATACCATTACCACATATGCTTTATGATCACACGCTACATACTTTTGGATTCTTATTAGTAATGGTTTGACCAATTTTATTTAAATTATTTAATTTCTTTACTTCCGCCTGCTATAAATGTTTACACGATCTGTTAATACGCCTTCAGACCACATTGAATATCACCAACAAATACAGTTTATTACACAGGATGCAAAGCCTTCTTGCTAAGTAAAAATATGAAAACATTAAAATGACAAAATATAGAAGCATATATATATGAAAGGTGTTTAAAAAAATAACCATAATGCAGCTTTTATTTTTATAAAGCAATAAAACTGCACTGTGATTGGTTAGTAGAGGCACCAAAAGCATTTTTTCTTCCAGACAGTTTACAGAGAACATGTCATGTTGAACATGGTGTCTGAGCGGAAGTCAACAGGTTATAGAGCAGGAGGAGCTGAGCAGATTGATATATAGGTGAAACTCGAAAAATTAGAATATCGTGCAAAGTTCCTTTAGTTCAGTAATGCAACTTAAAAGGTGAAACTAACATATGAGATAGACTCATTACATGCAAAGCAAGATATTCCAAGCCTTTATTTGTTATAATTTGGATGATTATGGCTTACAGCTTATGAAACCCCAAATTCACAATTTTGAGGTACCCTTTGCTCAGGGGATATGGATTAATTAGCTGACTAGAGTGTGACACTTTGAGCCTAGAATATTAAACCTTTTCACATTATTCAAATTTTAAGTTGCATTACTGAAATAAATGGACTTTTGCACGATATTCTAATAGTTTTAAAGGAAAATATTCAGCATATCTTATAATTTAATCATGTATATCCATTCTTATTCTGGACTTTGAAATCAAGGAGATGATCCTAGACAGCCTTCCCTCTATGGCTGTGTATACAGAGATAGCTGTCAATCACTGATAGCACCGCCTCCTTGTCTTCAAAGCCCAGAATGAACAGGAATTTAAATGAATGGAAAAAAATATAGATAGATAGATATAGATACACTGAATCTTTCCCCATCAAGCTTTATATCAATCTGCTCAGCTTTTCCTGCTCTATAACATTCTGCCTGTAGACTATTTTGCATTTTCATGATGACAGATTCCCTTTAAAAAAATCTACCATAAATACACAGAATTATCTAATCAAAATGTACCATAATTCAAACTGAGAATAATTATTGGCGAAGATTTCTTGCATCACATTTATTAAGTAGTTTAGTCACTTTTTGCACCTGATTAGTAGGAAATGGGCATGGCATTAGATGAGGTAACATGCAGCAAAATTGGACCAAAGTTTTGGCTCAAAGTTAGCCAAGTTAGACATAACAATGCACAAAATATTTCATACTGCATGAAACACTGTGATAAATTTGGTACATCTTTCAACTGTCTGTCTATCTAAATTTTGGAAAGTATCAGTAAATATACTGCAACATTTTTTCTTAAATTAGGTATTTTTTGAAGGTTTTCCCGCAGGTTTTTCAGCCAAAGTCAGAAGTGGTTTCAAAAGGTATTGGAAATATAAAGAAGGACTTATACTTCTCCTTTGCTGGAACCACTTAAGGTTTTGCTGAAAAACCTACAGGGAAAACCTCCTCCAAAAAACTCAGTGTGGACCTACAGTAAAGGGTACAGTCACATGGTCAGGTTTCAAAAAAGAAAGTGGTGTCTCCTTTTATGATCCACTTTTGATCTTGGCTTCCCAAACTTCATCCAGAAGCCTGAATGGGTGGCGATACCGTAAGAGCATACAAATTTTAACATATACTGTAACTATTCATGGTGTCCCTACTGAGTTACAGCAATATTTTATGGCACAGGAGCCAAAATAAGACAATATATGGATAATCTGCCATTTCCATAACAAATTAAATTACTAGTTACTACAAATTGAAACATGGATCATTGGTCAATGATGCAAGTGATATGGAAATGAACTCATGCTAAATGATGAAGAATTAAATATACACTGTTGATGTTGAGTATTCAATGAAATTTTTTATGCAGCATGCCATTGTTTCATGCTTAAAAACAATATAACAACAATATAAAAAGTGTTAGCACTAAGCTTTGTAATGTACCTTTGTATTTTATTACAGTTATGGTCAGCTTTGTCAGTTTCACTGTCATTTACTCTACAATATTTGTAGTGGTATAGACATACATGCAGTAAAAAACTATTTTGTACAATAGTTCTCAAAATGTCTATAAAATGCAGTCGCTATCAGTAGCTATCAGGGAAGTAGGGGAAGCAACTGCTTCGGGGCCCAAGCTTAGAAGGGGCCCCGAGGCAGTACTGAATGTTTTTATTAGATCTATAGGCTTCCCCTACTTACTGCTGTGCTGTACTTTACAGACGCAGGTACTACATACAGCAGCAGCGCTGGAGCTCCTGCCACTGAAGGTCCTTGCTCAGTGAGGAGGAAAGAGTACAATTGCTGTCTCCTCCTCCTATGGCCATTCTCACTCTGGGATCCGCAGTACTGGCACAGCACTTGCCAGTACTGTTTTATGTTTTCTATTGGCTAGCAGCTTACTATGACACTTGCTGAGAGCCAATAGCAGAGCATCATGGGATCAAGCCCTACCACAGCACAAAGCTAGTGCATCTATGTATGTGGTGAGCATGTGTATGAATACGTCTATGTATGTGGTGAGCACGTGTACGAATGCATCCATGTATGTGGTGACCACGTGTATAAATGCATCCATGTATGTGGGGACCGCGTGCATGAGTGCGTCTATGTATGTGGTGACCGCGTGCATGAGTGCGTCTATGTATGTGGTGACCACGTGTATAAATGCGTCTATGTATATGGGGACCGCGTGTATGAGTGCATCTATGTATGTGGTGACCGCGTGTATGAGTGCATCTATGTATGTGGTGACCGCGTGCATGAGTGCGTCTATGTATGTGGTGAGCACGTGTATGAATGCATCCATGTATGTGGTGACCGCGTGCATGAGTGCGCCTATGTATGTGGTGAGAACGTGTATGAATTCATCCATTTATGTGGTGACCACGTGTATTAATGCATCCATTTATGTGGTGACTGTGTATGAGTGTGTCCATGTATGTGGTGACTGTGTATGAGTGTGCCCATGTATGTGGTGAGTGCATGCATGAGTGCGTCCATGTATGTGGCGAGCACGTGTATGAGTGCGTCCATGTATGTGGTGAGCGCATGTATGAGTGCGTCCATGTATGTGGTGAGCGCATGTATGAGTGCGTCCATGTATGGAGTGAGCGCATGTATGAGTTCGTCCATGTATTTGGTGAGTGCCTGTATGAGTGCGTCCATGTATGTGGGGACCGCGTGTATGAGTGCATCTATGTATGTGGTGACCGCGTGCATGAATGCCTCTATGTATGTGGTGAGAACGTGTATAAATGCATCCATGTATGTGGTGACTGTGTATGAGTGTGTCCATGTATGTGGTGAGTGCATGCATCAGTGCGTCCATGAATGTGGTGAGTGTGTGTATGAGTGCGTCCATGCATGTAGTGAGTGCATGTATCAGTGCATCCATGTATGTGGCGAGCTCGTGTATGAGTGCGTCCATGTATGTGGTGAGTGCATGTATGAGTGCGTCCATGTATGTGGTGAGCCCATGTATGAGTGTGTCCATGTATTTGGTGAGTGCCTGTATGACTGTATCCATGTATGTGGTGAGTGCATGTATGAGTGCGTCCATGTATGTGGTGAGTGCATGTATGAGTGTGTCCATGTATGTGGTGAGTGCGTCCATGTATGTGGTGAGTGCGTGTATGAGTGCGTCCATGTATGTGGTGAGTGCGTGTATGAGTGCGTACATGTATGTGGTGAGCGCGTGTATGCGTGTGTCCATGTATGTGGTGAGTACATGTATGAGTGTGTACATTAAGTTGGGGGGGGGCATACAAAAATTTGCTGTGGGGCCCAGTCAGTTCTAGCTACGCCCCTGATGGAATGCATGAATTTACAAAAGCAATCCACGTAGGAGCAATTATGAAATTAAACATTTTTTATTGAGAAATATATTACAAATACTACATTCTACAAATGAGTAGAGGAGCCTGTCGTCTTTTGTAGATGCAGATGCCAAAATGTATATGTGTTCTTTCTTGCATTAATATACAGCATTATGAAATAGTAAGAAAATGGTTGCAAATTACCTCCAGTAAACAAGCCTTTCTGGTATTATTATTCAAGAACATTCAATGTACACTTTTGCACCTGAATCGTCCTTTAAAAAATATATATTTATATATATTTTAGTTCTCAGTGAAAACTACAGACAAAAACAGCTATCCCCTAGAATAAAGTGCTGAATCTCTCGTTGTGGACCTGACTGTAATGGTAAAAGATGGCACAGATCAATATCCATCTCCTTCATTCCTGAAGTAATAACTTTCAATAGGAAAATCTATTTATTTTTACTTACCTTTATTTTATTTCATTTTGGTTTAAAGAAGTTCATTCCAGAGGGAGGGTTAAGATTGCAAATAACCTTTAGAAAAATTGATGATTTAACTAGAGACCACAAAGCAGTAGCCTTCTCAATACATTCTGTAATCACTTAAGTGATTTCTTTAATATTTATTGCATTTCAGGTGTAGTGTCATTTGAAACTCTCCTCTACATTCATTACTGCAGCTGTTGCTTCAGAAAAGTGTATGTGAAACTTGTCTTGTGTTTGACATTGTATAGTCTATATCATTATATTATATAATAAAGCATACATAAGCTGGATCCCATGTACATGTGTGCATTTAAAACTGTGTGGGTGAATTTTAGCGACTGGTGAGCGCTGCTTTTTATGAACTAGCTTTCCTGGATATCTGTTTGGTTTATTGCTAAGCCCCACTGTATCTGCCTAAGCACTGCAGTCTTAGAAGTCCTCCCATGCATGCCAGAATTGACCACTAAGGTAGTGCCAACCTTTGCTTCTTATAGTAAATAAACATATTGTCTACAAAACTTTGTTAAAAAAATATAAAAATAAAAAATACAGCTGGGAAAAAAGTTCTCTGCCAATTTATCCCAACCCATTTTAATTATACCTACTGTACATATATTATACACAATCTGATCTCCATTGCTGGCTCCTGGCTAATATTTTTCTCACTTTGGAAATCATGACATTGAGTGCTTGGATTATGTACTACCACCATATCTAGTCAATGACAGTAATAATGTTGCATCCACACAAGATCAGTTATTGTCATCCTCCATATACGTCCAATGTTGCCAAAGTGATTGCCTATTTGGGCCATTGTATGATGAACAATGTGTTTGTGAGATGATTATATGGCGTTTACATATTTAATACAATATGTACCCTTATTTATAATGTCTTTTGTGCCGTCCACACAGACGTCCTGTGTCCTGTGTGAATTGGGCTGAGCGCGATACCAAGCACAGCTTGTATCAAATGGACGGCACTGTGTTTAGTAAGTTTCGATAAGGCAGCAGCAGCATTCACAGGAGGGCCTTCTCAAAACAGCTGATCGGCAGGGTCCTAGGTGTTTGGCACCCACCGATCAGATACTGATTACTTATCCAGAGGATAACCCAGAAAATATCTGTAATATCTTTTAATATCTGTAATGCAGGATGATCTATGGTGGTGAGATGGTTAATTAGAATATCTCTGGTAGAGATGGCCTTGCAGTTCGCCCGGCGGTCGTTTCGCAGCGAACTTTGCGTGTTCGCTATTCCTGAACGGGCAAACATATGGCAATATTCGCGCCCGCCATATTCTTTTACATTGTTAAGAACGTTGACCCATGACACATCCATCAGGTGGTACAGGACAGCCAATTAAGACATTTCAGCACATGGACATACCCCCTACATTATAAATAAACCTGATCTGGGCGCCATTTTATATTCAGTCTTTTGCCAGTGTAGGGAGAGGTTGCTGTGTGGAGCAGGGACAGACTGTTAGGGACACAAAACGCTAGCTAATAGGGCCACAAAAGTCCTTTTAAGGACTGGTATAGGTGTGCTATTGATAGGTGTGACTTACTGAGGGGTGTAACATACTTCTAATATACTTTCTAACATAGAAAGTATATTATAGTGCATTTGCATTGTGCAGCAGTTGTGTGCGGTTCTGCTGCGATACTGCAGCTACACAGAGTGCCAAATGCTATTGGAACAAATAATTTCTACTGGTGTGATTTACCAGTTGCCCCCCAAAAAATTTATTGAAGCAGGGGTGTTATATATACTATTGGTATATATTGGTTATATACCATTAGTGCAGCATTTGTTTGCGGTTTTGCTGCGTTACCGCATCTATCTACGATATTGCTTACTGGACACTATGGGGACTTTTCTGCAGCACAGAAACCGCATGAGGTCCGCGTCTTGCTCTTCCAGCGCGGACCTACTTCCTCTGCTACGTCCTGTTCACTTCAGAAAAAATCTTGTATTCTGCGTTAAGTGCTGCACTAATATGCGCTAAAATCTCTTTTGAAATATTTGGGTAGAAAAAAATCTTGTATTCGGCGTTAAGCGCTGCACTGATATGCGTTAAAATCTTTTGTGAATTATTTCAGTGAAAATAAACATTTCCACCTCTTCTATTAACTTCCTCATCTCTTCTTTAACATTGGACACACTAACTTTACACCCCCTCCCCAGCTATATATCTAAGTGGTTCCTGCACCACTTAGGAGCGAATAAAGGTAAATGATACTGCCAGCCTGTTAAAGGGAACTACAGCATGATACCACAATACATTTGATATGACATTTAGCAAGAGTTTAAAGTGCCCACATATAGCACATAGTGGGACACTGCATCAAGATGAATCGAGCGTGGATCAGCCAGGATTTCAACACAACAATGCCTGATGCATCAGACTAGATCATCCATGGCGCCACACCAACATTTTGACAAAAGAGACCGTTTTCTTCTTGCTACCTGCCTCAGCTACTATTCTGATGCTGGTACCCACCTGATGCCAAACATCTAATGCCAAGTGCTCCTTCTTTCACCCACTATCTTCAGTCAGTACTAGTATTGCCACCCACCTCCACACTATGTCACCTTGCCACTTTGTGGCCTACTGATGCTGCCATGTCCACACTATGTCACCTTGCCACTCTGTGGCCTCCTGATGCTGCCGCCACCTCCAGACTTTGTCATTGGGCCACTGTGTGGTCTCCTCATTCTGCTTCCACCTCACCACTCTGTCATAGGGACACTCTGTGGACTTCTCATACTGTTCACACCCTCCCCACTTCATGACTGGGCCACTATTTTGGCTTTCGGCCTGGCTGACATCATCATTTATTTGACCTTTCTTCTGATCTGTCAGAAGGAAAGAAAAATGAGATGCACAACAGATCCTGTCTGTGTAGCAGCTGTAAGGCCTGTATGGTCCCATCAGAATTGGCTTATGATTTGGTAGACAAAAGCAGGAGTGGGTACAAAACACAGAAGACATGCAAATATTCCATTCACATGTCATCTCTATTTTAGATCCACTCCTGTTTTATTGGCATTAGCAATACTGAGCAAATGCTGACCGGGTAAAGGCGTATGCTCCAAAGACAGGATCTGTTTTCTGTGGGTTATTGTTCTGACGGATCAGAGGAACGGCACATTAATCAGTGACGTCAACACAAACTTACTGCTGACACCCTCTCCACTTTGTCAGGGGGACTCTACTTGTATAAGTGTGTAATAGAACAGGTTCTGTAGACATCTATGTGGAATCAGCTGACAAGGGTGTAAAAGGAGTGCGCTTCTTCTTGACACTAACATCGACCTATAAGGCAGAGTTCATACTTGAGTTATTAGGCCAGTTTTGGCAAATTTAAGTATACTTTCTTATAAGTTTTGGTTTAATAAAATTAATGTTAAAATATTTAATAAATTTAATAATAAAAATTAAATGTTGCGTAAGACAGGAGAGAATCGGCCAGTCTTCTATTTATTCAACGATATAATGCGATAGAGAAAGCATTCCAAAAAAAATTATTACTCTCCACCTGGAGCAGAATCCTGTCAAGATTGATGCAACTGCGGTATTGGCTGCTCATCCAGCAAGATACTTCTGGGGGAACCTGCCTGGCATGCTTAGGCCTCTACTAGCGACAGACAATTAGAAGCAGACAAAACTTCAAGATTGCTTGGAGCCCAAAGGAGTTGCAAATTTTATCACGATTCAAACCAACCAGGGCCCAGTCTCTTCATCAGGGGTTCCCAGTCATCAAGGAATGGAAAGGAGGGCATCCTTACTATATTTAATACATTTAATAATAAAATGTTAAATAAATTTTATAATAAAAATTAAATTTTTCCTAACACAGGAGGATGAGGACATCCTGTGGTGCATGGAGATGGAGATGGTCTTCGGATTCCCACACAGACGTTTCAGAAATGAACCGCGGCTCCCAAAAGCAGCTCCTGGGAAGATCATGGAACGTCCCGATCATCCGTCATCTATTCGTCCCATTTTATTTTGGAAGTGTGTAGACCCCCACGCTGCAGATTGATCATGGAGACACCGAATTTTATAATATATGTGGAATAAATTTCATAATAAAATGTTTAATAAATTTAATAATAATTTTTGTCTCAGGAGAGAATCGGTCAGTCTTCAGTTTATTCAACGACGTGGAAGGTGTTGCGATGGAGAAAGCATTCCAAAAAAAACTATTCCTCTACACCTGGAGCCGAATCCTTTCAAGATTGATGCAAGTGCAGTATTGGCTGCTCATCCAGCAAGATACTTCTGGGGGAACCTGCCTGCCATGCCAAGGCCTCTACTAGCGACAGACAATGAGAAGACGACAAAGCTTGTTCTTTTCTGTACATTGAATGAATAATTTTCGGGGCCTGTACTCCACTGGCCTGCAGTAAAATTGATATCTAATGACTGTCTAATATACCTCCAGCCACATTATCACTTGATGTTTTCTGTCAGATGAATGCCTAATGTTTGGGGCCTGTACTCCTGTGGCATAAAATAAAAATTTTCTAGGCTCCAGCAGGGCACATTTTTGAGAGTTTCAACTTAAGATGCATAAAAATGGCCCCTGATTAAAATGCATATTTTTTGTGGGAATCTTCGCCATTGATCCCCCTCTGGTATGTAACTGTCCATGTTGTGGGACGATTTGTGCACTTCTTGTAAGTATTTGGTGGCTGTAAATATCAGCTGAGGGTTTTTCAGATTCGACTGCCATTAAAGTGAATGGGGCCCGCCGTGAACTTGCCGATGTTCGTCCATTACTAATCCCTGGTAGCTTAAGGCAGTGAACTGGTTAATGTCAGTATACTTGGTGATCTAGGATAATTAGTAGGTTAATTACAATATCCTTGGGTTAATTATAATATCCTTGGTTGTCTGTAGGGGTTAATGTAAGCATCCTGGTTATCTAG
Organism: Bufo bufo; assembly: GCF_905171765.1. Lineage (NCBI taxonomy): Eukaryota > Metazoa > Chordata > Amphibia > Anura > Bufonidae > Bufo > Bufo bufo. The sequence continues at coordinate 601,346,547 of NC_053390.1, read as the reverse complement.
GACAGTCAAATAGTTACAAGTAAGACTTCTGGTGTAACGCAGTGTAAGGGTTAATTCTGCCTACATGGGATCAAGTTGATACCTGTCTAGACTTCAGCTTTGTCCAAACTGTAACCTTTGTTTTTTCCAGCACATATTATAGATACAAATGCAGGTAGGGGATATATAGCTGCTACAGTATAATTATTTAAGGGAGCTCATCGAGTCTGCGTAGGAAACCTTCTGAGCTGCATAGTCACATATGTTAAATTGAACTCAAACAGTATTACAGAGAATATTTTAGAAAATGAATAAGAAATGATCATGCCACTAACAAAACAGAGTGCATTAAATAGAGTGTGTAATGCATCGAAAGAATACTGAACAAGAGACAAGCAAAGATCTAAAAACAGTAACACAAAACATGCATGACACATTTTTATTTTCTAGGATCTAGATATTGATGACCTGTGCTCAGTGGGGGTCCAACACCTCACCCACCCACCAATCAGCTGTTTCAGGCAGTTGACAGAAGATTCCATCTACTGTACTGTGTAGTTTCCGGTTTCAGGATGCTGCAGCTCAGCTCCCATTCACTTGAATGGGAGCTGAGATGCAGAACCCCTGTATGGCTAGTTCACAGTCTTTAAACAGCCTTGTGATTTCAGTTCCATCCACATGTATGGAGCCTGCAGCTGTGAGGATGGTGCCAGTAGCTTGGGAGCCCCCTGGACATTAGCCCGCCAGGTAGTTTCCCAGTTGGAACTATGGTCAGTCCACCCCTTAATCCTGCTGATTTATGAGATCTGTTGGGTTTCTATCATGGTGTCTCTCATTTTACCCAACAAAATAGTACAGCTATGCCTGGCATTTTTCACAGGATCTGCAGTGGCTCCTAATGGAATCTCTGCTGCAGATATAATTCTAACCAGGGGCGTAGCAAGAAGCAGCAAATTTTTGTATGCCCCCCCGCGCATGCGCTTCGCAACTTCCTCTTTCTGTGTAAACCCCACTCCTTTGGCGAGTCACGATCTAGAACAGACCAGGCTGCCATGCCATCCTTTTCCTATAATATATACAGTGCTGCCCATAATTATTCATACCCCTGGCAAATTTTGACTTAAAGTTACTATTATTCAACCAGCAAGTAATAAGGCACACAAAAGCTTGCTTGGCCTTTGCAAAAGCTCATCTGGATAAAGAAGAAGACTTCTGGTCTTCTGTGTTATGGTCAGATGAAACAAAAATTGAATTGTTTGGTCACAATGATGTTTCCTTCATTTAGTGTAAAAAAGGAGAAGCCTTCAACCGAAAGAACACCATCCCCACTGTCAAACATGGTGGTGGGAACCTAATGCTTTGGGGGTGTTTTTCAGCCAATGGACCAGGAAACCTAATCACAGTAAACGGCACCATGAAAAAAGAGCAATACATGAGGATTCTCAACGACAACATCAGGCAGTCTGCAGAGAAACTTGGCCTTGGGCACCAGTGGACATTTCAGCATGACAATGATCCAAAACGTTTTGGAGTGGCCCAGCCAGAGTCCAGACTTGAATCCAATTGAGAATCTGTGGAGGGAGCTCAGGGTGGTGGCAAGAAGACCCTCCAACATGAAAGATTTGGAGCTCATTGCTAAAGATGAATGGGCAAAAATACCTGTGGAGACATGCAAAAAGCTGGTCTGCAATTATAGGAAGCGTTTGATTGCTGTAATAGCCAATAAAGGCCTTTCTATTGATTATTGAGAAGGGTATGAATAATTTTGGACTGGACACTTTTTGCTCAAATGTAAATAAAAGCTGAGAAATTTTTTTTTTCACAATAATGCCTCTTGTACATCGTCTTATTATCTTTTGGGAGACACCTATGTCATTTCCCGTCAAAAAAAATACTTGCTGGTTGAATAAAAGTAACTTTAAGTCAAAATTTGCCAGGGGTATGAATAATTATGGTCAGCACTGTATATATACACACACACTGTCTGTCATGTAACATGATTGATAATACTCTGCACCTCTATGTGACCTTTTTACTACAAAATCACAGTGAGATAAAGTTGTCACCGTGATTTTGTAGTGAAAAGGTCACAGAGAGGCACAGAGCATTATCAATCATGTTAATGCTCCGTGTCTCTTCTGTCCGGAACGGGGCTTGACACTCTTTCACGCAGCGGATTCCACACACAGGATCCGCTCGTGTGAAAGTCCCCACACATGCTCAGATTATCAGTAATAAACAATCCTAGGGTTTAGCGTACTGATCTTCGAAGCCAAGATCTAAAGTCAATTCGCTTCAAACTTTGTTATTGCCGAAGTCTTGGGAGACTTTGGTCAATAACTTTGGTATTTGATTATTTAACTTAAAACAGATTTCAAACAGGTATTTGAAGTCGGCTTCACAACCAAGGTACCAGTCAGTACCGAAGCCGACTTCTGATACCCATTTTAAAATCGGTTTAAAAAAAATGCAAAACACTGATTCTGGTTAAGGGCGTGCCGTTCTTTATTTTTGGCTTCTGCAGAAATTTACTATCCTTGCCCGTGGAACCGCCATCCCGACATACAGGCATGTAATGCACTTTGTGTCACTTCCATTTTTTGCCAGGCCTATTGTAGTGAATGGTTATACATACAGGCCAAAAAATAATAATAACTAATGGACATGGGGGAAAAATTCTATTGTGTGCATGAGCTCTAAAGTTGATGTCCTATCCGGATCAGTTATCAGTTTCACAAAAGCAGAACATTTCCTTAAAGGGGTTTTCAGCTTTTTTTCTATCGATGACCCATTCTCAAGATAGGTCATCAATATCAGATCAGCGTGGGTCTGACACCAGCCCCCCCGCCGATCAGCTGTTTGAAGAGAAAGCAGCGCTCATACAAGCACTGCCTTCTCCTCATTGCTTGCCCTCGCAACTGCATTCACTTCAATGGGACAGCTCCTACCTGTCCAAGTGAGTAGTAAGGTAATGTCCCATAGAAGTGAATGGGGATGCCATAGTTGCAAATACACTGCTCTTCACTGCAGTCGGTAAGCAGGTTAACAATGAAGAGAAGGCAGCGCTTGTATGAGTGCTGCCTTTTCTTCAAACAGCTGATCGGTGGGGGTGTCGGGAGTTGCCCCCTTCCCCCACCGATCTGGATAGGTCATGAATAGAAAAAAAAAAACAGACAAAGCCTTTAAGGAGATTCTCTTAGTCTACTGTTGCCCTCCTCCAACACCCTGCACATTCCAAGTCCCACTCGGTGTAGCTTGGCGGCCAGTGTCGGATGCCAAGGAAGTCCATCCTTCTCCTCCTCTAATTTTACTAAGATGTAGAGGCTGAGAAGGAGACACTCGGGTCCACAGCACTGAAGCCAGCCGTACTCACCCTTGTTGGGATCTTTCTCACTGGACTGCAGTCTTCACTGACGTACTCTTCTCCTCTTCAAGTTCTGCTGACGCACTGCTCCAAGCAATGAAATCTAGAAGGTAAAAAAAAAACTCTTGTAATATGCTATTAGCCAAAGAGATAGAAAATGTAAGATGAGGGTAATAAAGTCATCAAATCCTAGACATAACCTGAGCAGTGCGCTTGGCTATTTTCAGTTTTGGTGTTTTGTTATAGAGATAAGTGTGGGCCCCACAGGTGGGACCTACACCTAACTGACATGGTGGCATTTTGTAGCAACATGCCACCAATGTCTAAGATTACACAACCCCTTTAATACTTAATTTTTATTTTTTTATTTCCTCCTTTGCCTCCAAAATCAGGAACTTTTTAATTTACATAGTCCTTTTTTTCAATACGCGCTTCTGGTAATGCTCCGGATCCCTCGTGTGGCGATCAGAGGAGCCGGAGCTTGTGTACGGCAGCCCCTGTCATAGTGAATGACAGGAGGCTACTGCACAGTGTCTCCTACGGAGCCCCTGTCTGTAGCTGGGCTCGATAAGAAACTAGTAAAATCATTATAGACTCCAATGCTAGTTAACTACATAAGGGTTATAGGAGTCTGAAAATGGCACAAAAAAAAAAGTTTCACATTTTTTTTTTTTTCCAGTATCAAAACGCAAGAAAAACTATAGATATGTAGCATCCGCCAGATTTATACTGACCTGGAGAATCACAAGTGAACAAAAAAAAACGTAAAACTGTGGCAAAGTTTTTTTCCAATCCCACCACCTTTAGAATTTTTTACCACTTCCCACTACATTTTATGCAATATTAAATGGTTGCGTTGAAAAGTACAACTTGTTCTGCTAAAAACAAGCCCTCATACAGCTATGTTAACGGAAAAATAAAAAAAGTTACGGCTCTGGGAAGGCATGCACAAAAAAATCCTCTGGGGTAGAAGGGGTTAAAATAAAACCTTTGCATCACCATTTTCTGACAGCAATAACTTTTTCATATTTCTTTATGAGAGCTTTTTTGTGGGTGAACTGTAGTTTTAATTGGTACCATTTTTGGGGTGCGTGCAATTTTTTGATCATTGTTAGGGCCCATGCACACAACCGTATGCCCTCCGAAACATACAGTCCGTGAGCGAGCCATATGTCCCGGAGCGGCATTGATCGTGTGCACAGGAGCGCACAGCATCATAGGTTTTGTGCGCGTTGGGCTGCGCGCGAGACTACTGTCCCATAATCATATGTTTTAGTAATCTATGAAGCTGTGCGCTCCCGTGCACAAGATCAATGCCGCTCCAGGACATATGACCCGCTCAAGGACCAAATGTCTCAGAGGGCAAATAGTCGTGTGCATGGGCCCTTATTCAATTTTTTGGGGTTTGGTGCATGTGTGTGTGTTGTGGGGGGGGGGGGGAGTTGGTCACCAAAACCCTGTTTTTAGTATTTTTATATTTTAATAGTGAAGACTTTTTTTTTGGTTTATTTATCTTTATGTAAAACATTGGGAAGGGGGGTGATGCTGTCTATAGCTTGCAGTACATGGCAGCCTCCCATTTCTGCCCTCTGTTCCGCCATGTACTAATGCTTATTATGGCATACAAGGGCAAGGGGGGGCACAGATAAGGGCCAGGGGCGTAGACAAGGGTCAGGGAGGGGGCACATACAAGTGCTAGGGCCCAGGGGCGCAGACAGGGGCCAGAGAGGCGCAGACAGGGGCGAAGGGGGCACATAAAGGGCCAGGGTGGCGCACACAGGGGCCAAGGGGGCAGAGACTAGGGCCAGGGAGGCGCAGACAGGGGCCACCAGGGGTGCAGACAAAGGCCGGAGGGCACAGATAAGGGCCATGGCCTAGGTGCGTAGACAGGGGCCAGGGAGGCGCAGCCAAGGGGGGCACACAGGCAGCAGGCACAGACATGGATGGACGATGGAAGGATGATGATGGACAGGCCAGGCCCCCAGTGTCGCTGGCGTCACACTGTATGTGAAGGGGCCTGGCAGGAAAAACTCTATTAAAGAGGACCTTTCATGAGTCCCGACTTTGTTAACTAAGTAGCAGGACATGTAGAGCGGCGCCCAGGGATCTCCCTGCACTTACTATTATATTTGGGCACTGCTCCTTTCGCCCGCTGTGGCCCTGTTGCCTATCCCGCGCTGTATGATAATTACTACTATTGGAGCCGGGAGGAGGAGACTGCCCTGTTTCTCAATGGGCGTTCCTTCTCCCTGGCTGTAGCGCTGTCCAATCGCAGCGCAGAGCGTTACAGCCAGGGAGAAGGTGAGTTTTTTTTCTCCCGGGCTGTGACGCTCTGCGCTGCGATTGGACAGCGCTACAGCCAGGGAGAAGGAATGCCCATTGAGAAAAAGGGCAGTCTCCTCCTCCCTGCTCCGATAGTAGCAATTATCATACAGCGCGGGAGACGGTAACGGGGGCCACAGCGGACTAATGGAGCGGCGCCCAGATATAATAGTAAGTGCAGGGAGATCCCTGGGCGCCGCTCTACATGTCCTGCTACTTAGTTAACAAAGTCCGGACCCATCAAAGGTCCTAGTCTTTAAATAATCTGACTGACACACTCCCTGGCGCCGGGCCCCTTGTCAGTCCAGGCCCCGAAGCAGCTGCTTTCCCTGCTTCCACGGTAGTTACGCCACTGAATCTAACTTTAGATTGTTATACCTATGGCTTATTTAAAATACTGCCAACCTACTACCAATACTTTTCATCTACAACCTTTTCTTAAAAATGCTTTGCCTTAAAACTAAGTCTTAACACTTAAGTCCTAAATTGCCCCATGCTTAAAAGTACGCTTAAATTACTGAGCAGGTTCATCTACAACCTTTTTCTACAATTACTTTACCTTAAAAAGTCTTAAGACTTTGTTTAAAAAAGACTTCTCCCAGGGGGTACATGGGAAGAGAATTAAAAAAAAAATCACACTGTACACTTTAAGTTGGACTCTAGAGAGGAAAACATCTGTAAAAAAAAATAATAATAATGTTTACTAATATATATATATATATATATATATATATATATATTGCTATTACTATTGCTTGTTATAAAGACAGCTATGGGAAAATATCTGACAAAAGCAACAAACAGAGCATGCAGTGATTAAAGGATGTTATACCATCAACAAGACACGTTTTGTTTCTCTTAGGGCTCGTTCACACTAACGTTTTTTGCGTTCCGTATACGACCATTTTTGGCTTCCGTATACGGTCCATATACGTAAACATTCATTTCAATGGTTCCGCAAAAAAACTTAATGTAATCCGTATGCATTCCATTTCCATATTTCCGTTCCGTTGAAAGAGAGAACATGTACTATTATTGCCCTCAAATCACGTTCCGTCGCTCCATTCAAGTCAATGGGTCTGCAAAAAAACAGAACACATAAGGAAAGTACTCCGTATGTCTTCCGTATCCGTTCCATTTTTGCAGAACCATCTATTGAAAATGTTATGCCCAGCCCAATTTTTTCTATGTAATAGCTATATACTGTATATGCATACGGAAAAACGGAATGGAACCGGAAACACTACTGAAAAAAAAAAAGGAAAAACGGATCTGGGAAAGATGGCCCACAAAACACTGAAAAAGACATACGGTCGTGTGAATGAGCCCTTAATGAAAGCAATGAAGAGATTTAAAAAATGACAATAGAAGAATATTAGAAAACAGTTTTAAATTGCCAAGACTATTTTTTTTTTAGAGCATGCTATAATTTCCTGTTGGGCGGCACACAACATCTGGCTACTGTGTTTTTTGCTCCAAAAAAAAGACACAAGAAAGGGTATTAAAAAAAAAAAACTATGCTGGGTTTCCACATTCATGTTTTTATGCAGTTTTTGAAGCCAAAGCCAGGAACGGATCATAAACTGAGACTATGTATATATGAAAGACTAAGGGGGAAAATGTATCAAGCCATGCAATCCATAATTCTGACTTCAAAAAGTCACAAAATAGGGCTTTAAGACTGTTAGGGATTACTTGCTCAGAAATTTTATTACATTTTGCATTTTCACTCCACTCACTCCTGTTTTGAAACTTGGGTGGTAAATTATTATCCAGATTAAACAACTGGATTTTTAACAAAATTACAAAAATTGTCTCAGCCTTACCCCAGTTAAAGGCATGGGTAGAACGCAAAGAAACAATCAAAACAGAAGTGATAAACTTAAGGATGCAACGCAGGCTCCTGCTAAACGTATTTAAAAACATCCCCTTATGAAAAATTTCCACCTTAGTTTTGGCTTTGGCTGCTAAAGCTGCATCAAAAAACGTAATCATGAAAACCTAGCCATTGATCTCATTCGAACATATCAAGTGTCAAAATCACTTCCCCCACCAGTAGAAAAGCCTGGCTGCTGGATACAACAGATCCATACGTGCTACTTGCTCTACTCTTGAAGATGATAAAGCCAGATAATTTATAGGAAGAATGGACACAAGAATGTGATTATTTGCGCAATCAGTTTCCTTCTAAGGCCTCTTGCACCTTCTAAGGCCTCTGTGCTGCCTGTGGCATTCTGCGAACCTCAAATTGCGGTCCGCAATGCACGAGCACCGACCGTGGGAGAGTCGTATGCAGATGGGGTCCGCGATCAGTTCGTTCTGCAAAAAGATAGGACAAGTTCTATCTTTTTGCGGAACGGAAGCATGGAACGGAACACCACAGAAGCACCCCGTAGTGCTTCCATAGGGTTCCGTTCCATGCTTCCGTCCCGCATCTCCGGATTTGCGGAATGCACACGGCTGGTGTCCCGTGTATTGCGGACCCGCCATATGCGGACCGCAATACGGCCACGGGGGACACACGGCCGTGTGCAAGAGGCCTAATATTTATATTTAAAGATGGAGGAAACTGAAATTGACAGATGGGAAAGAGTTCCTGGAAGAATGTGTCAAATATTATTGAATCCTGTATTAAATGATTGCTGGTTTGTGAATATGTTTTAGTATTTCTGTGTTATCATTCAAATTGTAAGTGATTGAAGGGGTTCTCCAAGTGTTTTAGTGATGACCTATTCTCAGGAAGGTCATCACTATTATAGCCATTAAACTAACATGCGCAAAAACAGCTTAACGGTCTCAGCAGGGTTTCAATTTAAGCTGTTTATTTTAGTACTATATAAATCAGCATTTCCACTCTTCTGCAAAAAGATTTATATTAATAATGATTAATAAAAAGTCTAAAGAAAGTTTTTTATTAAGTATTTTTTACAAAATAATAAATTAGCAATAATAATAATAATTGTTGTTATTATTATTAGTTAATAGAGACCTTTTAATTTTGATATAAAAGTATTAGAAATTCTCAATCAATTGCAATATTAAACAATGCTTCTTTCACACCTGTAGCTGGGTGTTCCGGCCAGCAGACAATGCCAAGAATCGGCCAGACAAAATCCGCTGCACAAGGCGTTTTTTATCCGGCTGATACTTAGCATATTTACCAGGTAGCAGCCAGAACTCTGCCGCACACCATTATAGTCAATGATGTCGGTAGTATACAGATCCGGAGAACTCTGGCAGGCCGTTCTCTCCAAAAACAACCAGCCAGATTTCCCTGCCGTCAGTGTGAAACTAGCCTAAGATATCTTAGTTTCCTTCTTTACGTATATTTTTCAAGTCAAAATAATCTAGCAGCTTGCATTTTTGAGTTTGCAAGTCCCGTTGTTTTGTTGCCACAACATTCAGCGCTTGTGTCGACTCATTTTATCATGAAAACCCTTCATAAAAAGATCTAGGGTATCAGTGACAGCATGTAATTATAGACTGGATGGTTTCTGCATGCCCCTTTGTGTGAATCATTTTCACAAGCTGTGGCGTGTTTCTGTGTAACTGGAAAAAGTCAAAATCTTTTAATATGTTTGATAATAAAGAAGCACAGCTAAACCTGAGAACGGAAATGGATCATTACAAAACATTAAGATAATTATGATCACTGGGAATGAAGCAGATGCAGGTGAAGGCCGGTGAAGATTAGACATTAGATAATTCTCAGATGTCACTATTTTGTTCTGTGGGATATACAGTATGACATAGTGAAGATGTGAAGATGCTGAAGCTGTGTATAGAAGGATGTGAAACAGCTTGTCGCTATCATCTGCTAGAGATTATTTGTTTGCATATGTACATTCTTTTGCTTGCATTTCATTATGAATTTGTATTATTTATGTGTATAAAATTATTAACCCCTTCAAGACCAAGCTAGTTTTTATGTTTCAGGACCAGGCCATTTTTAGCAAATCTGACATGTGTCACTTCACGTATGTGGTAATAACTTTAAAACGCTTTTACTGATCCAAGCCATTTTGAGAATGTTTTCTCATCACATATTATACTTCATAACAGTGGCAAAATTGAGTCAAAAAAAAATTCATTTTTATTCATAAATATTTTTTTTTGTGTCTCCATATTCTGAAAGTCATAGTTTTTTTTTTTTTTTGGGCGACTGTCTTATGTAAAGTCTAAATTTTTGCAGGGTGAGATGACGGATAGATTGGTATGATTTTGGGGAGCTTTTTGATCACTTGGTATTACACTTTTTTTACACCGTTTTTTTTTTTTTTTTTACAGTGTTCACCTGAGGGGTTAGGTCATGTGATATTTTTATACAGCAGGTTATTACGGATGCGGCGATAACTAATATGTATACTTTTTTTATTTATTAAAGTTTTACACAATAACAGAATTTTTGAAACAAAAAAAATCATGTTTTAGTGTCTCCATATTCTGAGAGCCATATTTTTTTTTTGTTTTTTTTGGGGCGACTGTCTCATGTAGGGTCTAATTTTTTGTGGGATGAGATGATGGTTTGATTGGTATGATTTTGGGATGTGTATGACTTTTTGATCGCTTGGTATTACACTTTTTGTGAAGTAAGGTGACTAAAAAAGGCTTTTTTACACCGTTTTTGTATTATTTTTTTTACAGTGTTCACCTGAGGGGTTAGGTCATGTGATATTTTTATACAGCAGGTTATTACGGACGCGGCGATAACTAATATGTATACTTTTTTTATTTATTAAAGTTTAGACAATAACAGAATTTTTTGAAACCAAAAAAATGGTTTTAGTGTCTCCATATTCTGAGAGACACTAAACACTGAGAGATAGTTTTTTTTATTTTTTGGGCGATTGTCTTAGATAGGGTCTAATTTTTTGTGGGATGAGATGACGGTTTGATTGGTTTCATTGGTATGATTTTAAGGTGCGTATGACTTTTTGATCGCTTGGTATTACACTTTCTGTGATGTAAGGTGACAAAAATGGCTTTTTTTACACCGTTTATATATTTTTTTTACGGTGTTCAACTGAGGGGTTAAATCATGTGATATAGTTACCTCCAGAATGTAGCCATGCTAGCAATGGGAGGAGGGAGGAGTCTGCGAGTCCCACTCAAGACTGGCTGATATGGCCCAGGCCTCGCAGGTGCACCTAAATGTAAATGCAGTTGTGCATGTGTATACAGGGGAGCAAATCCTGCACTTGTAGTCCGTTGCTAATGGCGATCCCCAGCAAAAATGCATACAGTTGAGGATGCCCGCAGCGGACCACAAGTACCACAATAGACATCCTACACAAGAAGCAATTATGTGGATGTGATAACCAATATAACAATATAATAACATTTGCAAAGACAGGTGCACTCTGCGGTCTTACTAAACCCTCATACTGATGTTAAAATTGAGAGATTAGCCAACATATCCTACTGTGGAGGACATGTCTGAGCCCAGGCACAGCGCCAAGGTTTCTCAAATAGATCGGGACCTAACACTCACTTACCTGTGCCGTATGGGCAATACCAGGAAAAAATTTGGTTTTTACTTTATTTTGGAAAAAGGATGCTTTTTTTTACTTGAAACTTAATTTTTTTTATTATAAAAAAAACTTTTTTTCATTTTATTTTACTTTTTATATTTGTCCCATTGTGGAACTTCATCTTTTCAGGGTTTGATCCCTGTTTCAATTCAGTACAATACATTGGGCTTCCGTAGGCTGGCAGCTCTGATGCCTGTGTAAGCAGCGTGGGGGGGAGATGGAGTCAGAGGGAGCCCCCTTCCTCTGAATACCCCGCACGTGCCGCGGTCACCGCTGACCGCCCTACATGAAAGGGATAATCCGCCGGCATCATTGAACACACCGATGCTGGCGGATGCAGCAGGTGCCCGTCTTCTGCACCCGCCCGATCCCATAACATACATGCACGTGAGGTTGCGGCTAGGAGCCGCATTCGCTCACGAACATGTACGTGATAATGCGGGAAGGGGTTAAAGGGGTTTTCTAAGATTTTGATACTGATCAACTATGCTTAGGATAGGTCATAAGTATCTGATCTGTGGGGATCTGACACCTGGGACCCCTGCTGATCAGCTGTTTGAGAAGGCACTGGTGCTCCGCAGCCTTTTCGCAGCTTACCAAGCACAGCGCGGTACACTTTATAGTGGCTGTGCTTGGTATCACGGTCATCCCCATTAAAGTGAATAGGGCTGAGCACAATACAATCACAGCTGATATACAATGTAAAGCACTGTGCTTAGTAAATTGCGAGAAGGCTGCGGAGCACCAGTGCCTTCTCAAACAGCTGATCGATAAGGTGGACACATTAGTCTTAATAGTCTTTGGAGAAGTCATGTTTATTGTACAGTAATCTGAGAATGAATGGTTTTATAAAAATGCCTTTTATGTCAATGCCCATTGTCTGGATAGCATGTAAATACTGTATCTCTCACCTCCTATTTTGCAACATTTTGCTAAATATATTTGTCTTGAGAGCAAGAGGACTTGAGGACACTGTGTCAAGGAGCTAGCTGAATGATTTGTGCTTCATATACAAGGCGCACATAGAACACAGCTGTCATATACAATGAACCGTACAAGAGGAAACACGCTGGTAGGAAAGTATGCTGCCATAAGACGCACTAAATTTATTAAGACACGCTCACTTCATCATAACTTTGCCATATCTTGATAGGTCACATCAGAATCTGAAATCTCACCAACACCTCATACATGCATATTTTTAGTGCAACAGGGCTTGCACAAAAACTTGTGACTTTTCTACGTTAGAAAACTGGTGTGGCAGCTTCAATAAATACCTCCCATTATTCACCAAGATGTACTGTGATTATCTAAAAAAAAACATTAATGAGAGTTATCTCAAAAAGACAATTTCTTTAGTAAATGAAGCCGGCATGATTAATGTGGCTCTGCTGTAAAGAGGATCTGTCAGCTCCCTGGACATGTGTTTTAGTAAATGATTGTGTTCCCTGTGGTACAATCATTCTGGAGAATACTGTTCCTCTATTATTGCTCCTAGAAAAGTATGACTAAATTGACAACTGAGTATTACCAGGTGGCAGTCTGTCCCTATACACTCACATTGTCCAATTAGTGCTGACAGCATTAGGCCTCATGCACAGAAACGTTATTTTTTCCGTTTACATTCCGTTTTTTGCGTTCTGTATACGGTCCGTATGCAGAACCATTCATTTCAATGGGTCCGCAAAAAAAAGGAATGTACTGCATATGCATTCCGTTTACGTATTTCCGTTTTTCCGTTCCATTTAGGCCTCATGCACACGACAGTATTTTTTCACGGTCCGCAAAACGGGGTTCCGTTGTTTCGTGATCCGTGTCCGTTTTTTTTTTCCGTGTGTCTTCCTTGATTTTTGGAGGATCATCAGACATGAAAAGTGAAAAAAAAATCTAAGTCAAGTTTGCCTTGAAAATGATAGGAAAAAAACGGACACTGATCACGGACGCGGATGACAATCTTGTGTGCCTCCGTGTTTTTTCACAGACACATTGACTTGAATGGGTCCGCGAACCGTTGTCCGTGAAAAAAATAGGACAGGTCATATTTTTTTAACAGTCTGGAAACACGGATCACGGACGCGGATGACAAACGGTGCATTTTCCGAGTTTTCAACGGACCCATTGAAAGTCAATGGGTCCGCAAAAAATAGCGGAAAATGGAACAACGGACACGGAACCCAACAACGGTCGTGTGCATGAGGCCTTAAAGATAGAACATGTCCTATTATTGTCCGCATAACGGACAAGGATAGTACTGTTCTATTAGGGGCCAGATGTTCCGTTCTGCAAAAAACGGAATGCACATGAATGTCATCCGTATTTTTTTGCGGATCCGTTTTTTGCGGACCGCAAAATACTGAAAAAGCCATACGGTCGTGTGCAATAGGCCTTAGACTGTGTAGGGACATAGCCCATTGACAAGTGGAAATGTCATACACTGTTGTCAGTTTATCCATACACTTCTAGGAAGAATAACAGAGGAACGATATTATACAGATCTATGAGAAAGTATAATCCAGAAATGTGTTTTCATGGGAAATACAAGTATTTATTAAAACAGACATGTCAGAAGTTGTGACCGGTCCTTTATAAAAGACCAAGGCAAATACATGTTATAAAAAAGAGATGAAGCAGGCATTTTAATGTAATACTACATACAGATGCAGCCGAGCTAAACTTGATGGTTAATGCGTTAAGTAAAGAATGACAAGAAAAAGATTACTAACTTTTCAATGGATTTCAATGGCTTTTATCACGCGATAGCCAAGATAGCACTGTGCCATGTGTTACCAGAGTCAATTTTAGCTTGGCTACTCTGTAGCTATCATTCAAATGAATGGTTGCCCTTGTAACACATTGTCACGAGGGTGTCAAGAGCCACGCCTGACTCCGTTATACCCGGGGTCAGGAAGTCGCAGCGGGTGGCTGCGCGTTCTATGTACAAAGACAGTGCTGTTTCGTAATGGTAGCTTTCTGGGTTTGCCTTGCAACCCTTTTTGGCTCACTCAGGGATCGGTAGCTTCTCCTCCTCAGCTGTTTCTTGTCCAGCAATCCCAACCTCCTTATATTCCCATCTCCCACTTCTCTTGTTGCCAGATATAGAGCTTCCTGCCTGGACTTCTATTCTGACCCTCTGGAGCTGTGTTACTGCGTTCTCTGGTTGTTGTTCCAGAACGTTACCCTCCGGATCCCTGTTGGGCCTTGGTGGTCTGCTGTTGTCGCCCACCTGGGATTATATGTTTTGTCTGTATTGTCTGTCCTCTCCTTGGTGTTTTCCTCTTAGTGTCAGTGGTGCGGACTAGTGATCCCACCGCCCTGTTCACTACTCAGGGCTCATCCTAGGGAAAGCCAGGGTTTAGGCACGTGATCGGCGTACGGGTGAGGAACCCGTCTAGGGACGTCAGGGCAGTCAGGTGCCAGCCGCAAGGTGAGTCAGGGGTCACCACCTTTCCTTCTCCCTTGGACAGGGCCTTCCCATTTCCCTCCCTTTGCGTGACGCCGGTCATTACACACATAGAGAGACAGTTTCTCTTAGTTAGCCGCTCTGGACAATAGATGGAGATTTCCGAACTTGGGAAACCTACTATGAAGTCCATTTTCTCCATTAATGCATCTGGAAAAAGATTGTCTTTATTAGACAAATGTTTCAATTATCAGTGTAAAGCAATGTAAACATATGTTTTTTACAATGTATAAAAAATTGTGAAAATGAAAATGTAACTACATATACAGTATAAATAATGTATAAAATAATACATATTTCTATATATACTTTTCACGTTATTTACTGTATAGTTGACATACACTTAACCTGCACATACATGTCAATCCCCTCTATCTTCTCCTTTTCCATTAATGACTCTAATTAGTAATAACTACAACCAATGTGTATGTACACTGTGAAACCCGAGAGTGTAATGGAGATACAGTTCAATGATATTTAGATGATAGAAGATGTGAGCTGGTAATGGACGTGTGAATAGATAGTGCCATGTTTGACAGATAAATAACACCCATCAGGAGCATGCTTGATATTATTTACACACACAACATCTGCAGGGCTTATTACTTTTTGGTGATGAAACATACACATGAAAATGTACTGTAATTAAGTGAAAAGTAGCCATATTAGATGACTCCATTTATGTGAAACTTTCAAAATATGACATCATTTCATCTTTGTGTAGTCAAATTCACACTTAATCCAAATCAAATTACAGTATATCCAGCAACAGAGATAAGCATTATTTTTGACATTAAATGTATGTTATCATTCTCCACATTGTTTGGGTCACTTAGCACCAATAATAGTATAGTATGCTAAAGAGCATGAAAAAATATGGTTATAAATTCACCCTTTCATCATGACCAAGATTAAACCAGGCATACTATCTGGTAGGGTTGATGTAGAGAAATTGTTACTTTTAGTTAAATGCAGATGAGGTGCTCAGAGCACCGAGGGGTTGGCCTAGCCCCTCAGAGCACTGCTTCACCTTCGCTTCTCCTTGTTGCGACTCCCCCTCCAAGTCAGGTTGACAGGGGTAGGCCCTGAAATCTCCCAAATGCATCAGATGCAGTACCATGTGCAGTGAAGATCTCAGCAGTGGACAACCACTCTGAGATGTTCATTGTTCCGTTGCATGGGTGATATTTCAAGCCCAGGCATCTGAGCAGTGAGAGTGACTTTCCCTGTCAATCAGGCCTTCAGGATGAGTGGCCATGGGGGAGATGAGGAAGTGAAGCAGTGCTCGGAGGGGCTAGGCCAGCCCCTTCAATGCTCCAAGCATCTCATTTAATCTTTCAATAAATACATTTATCTTTAAATGTGTGTATATATATTGTTCCCCTTTTATGCAGATGTTCTGCACTGGTGTATACAGTGTGGCTTATTATAGATATACTTTGTTCAATAAAATATTCTATTTTAGAGGGAGTCTGTCAGCAGTTTTGACCATGCAAGTGCCAGTACAGGGTAGGGGCCAGGAAGAGCAAGACAAATGTGTGGTTTGTGAAGCTTTTATTATAGGGAGCAGTCATAATATGATCTTTTATTATGCATGCTTCTGCTCTTACAAGTGACCTGGAGGTGGTGATTCACTGTGGAGTGTTCTCTACTCTGAATGACAGCTGTAACATCCAAGCAAAAGACCTCTACAGCGATCACTCAGCAGAGGAGAGGGGCTGTGAAGTAGCTCAATGCAGAGAGTACTCCACAGTGAAGAATTACTTCCTGGACACCTTGAGGAGCAGTGCCTCGCAGAATAAAATTTCATATACACACTGCTCCTCAAAATAAAAGCTCTACAAAACATATGTGAGTATTGCATTCCCTGGCCCCTACCTAATGCTATGCAAAACTGCTGGAAGACCTGCTTTAAATAATAGCTATACCATTAGCCGTATAAAGTCATGCATTCTACCACTTAATATACTCTACAAACGAGTGTTCTGCTCTCTGAACTAGCATTGTTTTATGAGTTCAAAGTGGGTACTGTGTATACGTTGGTAACTTTTTGGAAGAGTCCCTAACATTCTGCATAGGCAACTCATTATTTGTAGTGTTTCACACATGTATTTTAAATCAGGATTACATTACACATAGATCTATCATCACTCACAAGTGTGGCAGGAAAGTCCTCCTTGAACACATATCATTTCTCTCTGTCCCCCATTTTTCTTTTTTTCGTTTAACTTGCATAAATTGACTGGGTTCTGACCTGCAAGGCTGTATGTCTAGAGGACAGCAAAATGTTTGGTGACAAGGAAGAACAATTTGTTTTTTATGTGCTAAGGCAAAGAATTCTTTAATGTGGAACAATATCCAGGTCACTCGTGAAGCACAATGTGAAGAATGCAAACAGATGCAAAGGCTGTTTCTCAAGTAAGTGCTGTGCTGAAGCAACTGTGCTTGGAAAAAATGTAATTTTACAGTAGAAGCAGTTATCTGCCGTTGGTTTGACTCCTGTTGTGTTTTTCTTTGCATTCTTTGAATATTGGAACATGCTTTGAAAAGGATATTTGGTATGAGCAAATCTAAGATCTAAGAACTGATGGTGCTCGAACTGGCTACCTCACTATACTTCACTAGGCTGTTCTCTTCATGGAAGCATTATGGCCCTAGGAATGGTGTCAGAAGCGTGAAACCCTTATTGCTCTCTTTAGCATTTACATTTTTTTAAAACCCATTTAGTCAACTCAACTTTTTTTATTGTCTGTTCTCTCTTGTTATTTTTTGCTGTATTCTGGCCCTTTTTTGTTAAATCATACAGATATGTCATATGATGCGTCCCTAAAGGTACAGCCCCAAGGTCTGGTTCTCTGATGTAGTTTTGAAAGGTAAAACCAGGACTAAATTCAAAAATAAGAGTAGAAGTTTCATTTTATGATCCACTCCTGATTTTGGCTTCAAAAACTGCATTAGGAAAGCTGAACGTGTGGTTGTACTCTAACCCAGATGACCAATCTAGACTTCTGCCTTCTACTAGTGCATCCATTCTTTTAGGCCTCTTTAACACGGGCGTCGCGTGTGAGGGCCAGATAGGATGCGGGTGCATCGCAGGAAAATCTTGCGATTTTTCCTGCGAGTGGGGGGAGTTTTGTATGCGATTGCGTTGCGTTCTTCATTTTTTCCCACGCGAGTGCAATGCATTTTGCACGCGCATGAGAAAAAACTAAATGTGGTACCCAGACCCAAACCCGGACTTCTTCACTGAAGTTTGGGTTAGGTATTCTGTAGATTTTATTATTTTCCCTTATAACATGGTTATAAGGGAAAATAATAGCATTTTTAATACAGAATGCTAAGTAAATTAGGGATGGACGGGTTAAAAAAAATTAAATAAAAATTAAACTCACCTCATCCACTTGTTCACGCAGCCCGGCTTGCCTTCTTTCTTCTTCTTTGAGGATCTGGGAGAAAAGGACCTTTGGTGGCGTCACTGCGCTCATCACATGGTCCATCACCATGGCGATGGACCATGTGACTGACCATGTGATGAGCGCAGTGACATTACCAAAGGTCCTTTTCCTCCCAGGTCATCAAAGAAAAAGAAAGAAGACGAGCCAGGCTGCGCGAACAAGTGGATGAAGTGAGTTTCATAAAAAAAAAAAAAAAATTAACCCCTCCATCCCTAATTTACTTAGCATTTTGTATTAAGAATGCTATTATTTTTCCTTATAACCATGTTATAAGGGAAAATAATAATGATTGGGTCCCCATCCCGATCGTCACCTAGAAACCATGCCTGAAAATCGCACCACATCCGCACTTGCTTGCGAATTTAATGCAGCCCCATTCACTTCTATGGGGCCTGCTTTGCGTGAAAAATGCACAATATAGAGCATGCTACGATTTTTACGCAAACGCACAAGTGATGCGTGAAAATCACAGCTCATGTGCACAGCCCCATAGAAATGAACGGGTCCGGATCCAGTGCGGGTGCAATGCGTTCACATCACGCATTGCAACAGCATGGAAAACTCGCCCGTGTGAAAGGGGCCTTAATCTTCATGAAAGTGAAATGCTTCAGGCTTAATTACATTTTCAAGACTTAAATCACCAATGTTAAAAGGGTAACTGTCATTTCAGGTCATTTTTCTGAATAAGCTACTAAGTGTGTACGTGAAGAATAATACTATTTCTGACTGTTGTATGACTTGTAACTTTATTCTAAGCAGGTCAGGTTATAATGAATTAGTGAGCCCAGTGCAAAGATGTCATGAGTGGGCGACCCACCCATGTTCCACCAACAGTGCATCAATTAACTCTTTATTCCCTACTAGAGATCAACCAATCAATTTTAAACTAATTGGATTCATCAAGAATTTCACAAAAATTCTTCTGACAAATGATCCTGGATTTTTAGCAATGAATCGCACAAAGTAGCACCTGCCATTTTACAGTTAAGATGGCTTTGAATCACATGACCATGGGAGGGGCCCTGGCTGGCAGGTTTGCCCACAATGCTTTGCAGGCAGTCTGACAGCCAATCAGGACGCAGGAAAATGGCAGGTCTATTTTTTTCTATGCTGGCTTTGAATCACAGACACATTTTTAGCAAATCTGACATGTGTCACTTTATGTGGTAATAACTTTAAAACGAATTTACCTATCCAAGCCATTCTGAGACTGTTTTCTCGTCACATATTGTACTTCATGACAGTGGTAAAATTGAGTCAAAAAATTTCATTTTTATTTATAAAAAAAATACCAAATCTATCAAAAATTTTGAAACATTTGCAAATTTCCAAATTTCAATTTCTCTACTTTCATAATAGATAGTAATAACTCCAAAAATAGTTGCTACTTTACATTCTCCATATGTCTACTTCATGTTTGGATAATTTAGTGAATGCCATTTTATTTTTTGGGGACGTTAGAAGTCTTAGGCCTCCTGCACACGAACGTGTGCTGCCCATTGCCGTATTGCGGACCGCATTTGCGGATCAGCAATACATGGGCGCCGTTCCGTGGGCATTCCACATCACGGATGCGGACCCATTCACTTCAATGGGTCCGCAAATCTGGAGATGCGGAATGGTGTGGAACGGAAAAATAGAAAGGAACCCTATGGAAGCACTACGGAGTGCTTCCGTGCAGTTTCGTCCCGTACTTTCGTTAATCAAAAAGATAAAAAATGTCCTATCTTTTTGCGGAAAATGGGTCCGCGATCCACTGCGGCTGCCCCACGGTCGGTGTTCGAGCATTGCAGACTGCAATTTTCTGGCTGCAGCATGGCCACGGGGTGCACACGTTCGTGTGCAGGAGGCCTTAGATGTTTAGAAGCAAATTTTTTAATTTTTCAGAACATTTCCAAAACTCACTTTTTAAGGACCAGTTCAGGCCTGAAGTCACTTTGTGAGGCTTACACAATAGAAACCACCCAAAAATTACCCCATTTTAGAAACTACACCCTCAAGGTAATCAAAACTGATTTTACAAACTTTGTTAATCCTTTAGGTGTTCCACAAGTATAAATAGAAAATGGAGATAAAATTTTCATAATTTCACTTTTTTGGCAGATTTTCCATTTATTCATTTTTTCCAGTAACAAAGCAAGGGTTAACAGCTAAACAAGACTATTTATTGCCCTGATTCTGTCGTTTACAGAAACACCCCATATGTGGTCTTAAACTGCTGTATGGGCACACAGCAGAGCGTAGAAGGAAAGGAACGCCATATGGTTTTTGGAAGGCAGATTTTGCTGGACGGGTTTTTGGATACCATGTCCCATTTGAAGCTCCCCTGATGCACCCCTAGAGTAGAAACTATAATAAAGTGACCCCATTTTGGAAACTACGGGATAAGGTAGCAGTTTTTTTTGTACTATTTTAGGGTATATGATTTTTTGTTGCTCTATATTACACTTTTTGTGAGGCAAGGTAACAAGAAATAGCTGCTTTGGCACCATTTTTATTTTTTGTTATTTACAATGTTCATCTGACAGGTTAGATCATGTGCTATTTTTATAGAGAAGGTTGTTACAGACGCAACAATACCAAATATGACAACTTTTTCTGGTCTGTTTCAGTTTTACATAATAAAGCATTTTTCAAAAAATATATTTTTTACCATCTCCACATTCTGAAAGCCGTATTTTATTATATATTTTTTTTGGGCGACTGTCTTATGTAGGGGCTCATAATAAAAAAAAAAGTTTCAGTGTCTCCATATTCTGAGAGCACTAGTTTTTTTTTATTTTTGGGGCGATTGTCTTAGGTATGTTTTCATTTTTTGCAGGATGAGATGACGGTTTGATTGGTACTATTTTGGGGTGTGTATGACATTTTGATCGCTTGATATGACACTTTTTGTTATGTAAGGTGACAAAAAATGGCTTTTTTTACACCGTTTTTATTTTATTCACCTGAGGGGTTAGTTCATGTGATAATTTTATAGAGCAGGTTGTTACGGACGTGGCAATACCTAACATGTATATTTTTATTAATTTATGTAAGTTTTACACAATGATATTTTTTAAACCAAATAAAATAGTGTTTTAGTGTCTCCATAGTCTGAGAGCCATAGTTTTTTTTTAGTTTTTGGGCAATTGTCTTAGGCAGGGGCTAATTTTTGCAGGATGATATGATGGCTTGATTGGCACTATTTTGGGGTGCATATGACTTTTTGATCGCTTGCTATTACACTTTTTGTAATGTAAGGTGACAAAAAATAGGGTTTTTTTTTGCACCTTTTTTTTTACGGTGTTCACCCGAGGGGTTATGTCATGTGGTATTTTTATAGAGCAGGTTGTTACGGACGCGGCAATACCTAATATGTCAACTTTTTTATATTTTTTACATTTAACACAATAAAAGCATTTTTGAAACCAAAAAAATCATTTTTTAGCGTCTCCATAGTCTGAGATCCATATTTTTTTTTATTTTTTCGTCGATTGTCTTAGGTAGGGGCTCAATTTTAGCGGGATGATGTGACGGTTAGATTGGTACTATTTTGGGGGGCATAGGCCTTTTTGATCGCTTGGACTTTTAGTGATGTAAGATGACAACGTTTTTTTTAGCAAAGTTTTGATTTTATTTTTTTGAGGGGTTAAGTCATGTGATATTTTTATAGAGCCAGTCGATATAAACGTGGCAATACCTAATATATCTACTTTTCTTTTTTCCCTATTTTTTACTATTTTTTTATTTATTTTTTTTGAGAAAAGGACGCTTTTTTTTTTACTTGTGACTTTACATATTTTTTTTCACTTTATTTTTTGTACCACTTTGGGACTTCAATCTTACAGCCTTCTTGCCTGTGAGATCCAGGGGGCTGGATCTCACAGGCTCTCCCGGAAGGCAGCCACGATGCCTAAGGAAGGCATCGGGCTGCCTTCCCTGCCATCGGGTCCCCAAGCTGCTGTGACGATGGCCCACTCCGCCCAAATCTGAAGTTTGTACGTGCCACGGTCAGCACTGACCGCGGCCGTGCAGGGGTTAATGCCCCGGCATCGGTGATTTCACCAATGCCGGCGCATACAGCAGGGGTCCGGCTATCAATGACTGCCAGACCCCTGCCACAGATCGGGCGGGCACAGCTCCTGCACCCACATGTACGGCGCTTGGCGTTAAGTCACATCCGGTTGCGCCGTACATGTACGGCGCTGGGCATTAAGGGGTTAAATATGAGGATTTTTATCTTTAGGCAAATCAAGCAGTTGGAGCACCAAAGGGCAGGCTGTAGAACTTCAATGCCCCTATCGTTACACTCCCCCCTCCCCTTTGATTGATAGGCCTAATAGCTCGATTTAATAGTACCTGCAATGTGACTCACTAATAATCATGTGGGATGACAGAATACTTACTTTTCAATCCTAATGACAGCTGCGCTTCTCCGCTGTGTGTGAAGCTGCCAAAACCTTTACTTCCAGATTAACTGACACATCTGTGACCTCACACATAGCAGAGGAGCACAGCTGCCAGCAGGATGGAAAAACTGACTTAGGCCTCATGCACACAACCATTCCTTTTTTTGCGGTCCGAAAACCGCGGATCCGTAAAAAACAGAAGCCGCCCGTGTGACTTCCGCAATTTACGAAACGGGCAGCCTATTGTAGAAATGCCTATTCTTGTCCGCAAAATGGACAAGAATAGGACATGTTATATTTTCTTTGCGGGGCTATGGAACGGAGCAACGGTTGCGGACAGCACACGGAGTGCTGTCCACATCTTTTGCGGCCCCACTGTGGCTCGGATGCGGACCAAAACAACGGTCATGTGCATGAGGCCCTATAGGCATAAAGATACAAATTCTCATATCTCCACAATGCTACAACTTATAAAAATAAAAATGATATTGCTTTAATCAGCACGATTAACCCTACCAAACACTATGCCAGTTTAAATAGTGTTCATAATAATGACAGAAGCTCAGTAAAGAGACAGTACTATTTTTCTGTGCATGAGTGTCACGGATGGTGTACAGGAAACAAGACAATACCATATAAACAATGTCTCTCTGGATCCACAACTAAGGAACAAAGGGAGACCCCTGCAATAGACCTGCCGCTCTCCCTCACTGCTCAGCCTATGCGAACACCCCAAAGGTGGATGGCCGCATATCCACGTTTCTCGGCTATCTATTACCTGAAGACCCTACAATAGTGAAGGGACACGACCACCGGCTCCCTACACTGACACGGAGGGAGTCAGGGTCACCTGGATCCAGAAAAGACAAAATCATAAATACATAAACAGCACTTATCTTGCAGACGAATGACGACTGACGACTGGGAACAGGGAACTGGGAACTGGGAACTGGGAACAGCATGCACACACACTCCAGGAAGTTGTATCAGCCGCACACTACTGCATTATGGGGAGGAACTTAAAGGGTAGCGATCAGTCTAACTGCATGACAGCTGAGATAGACTAACGAGATGAGAAACTAAACCAAAACAAAGAAATTCAAGGAGGAGGATCTGAGAAGCTCCTGTGAGCGCTTCTCAGCTGTCTGGCTGTGACAGTACCCCTCCCTCTAGGAGTGGACTCCGGACACTCAGGGCCCACCTTCTCAGGATGGGACCTATGGAAAGCCCTGATGAGACGAGAGGCCTTAATGTCCGTCACTGGGACCCACATCCTCTCCTCAGGACCATAACCCTCCCAATGAACGAGGTACTGGAGGGAACCGCGGACAAGACGAGAATCCACAATCCTAGAGACCTGAAATTCAAGATTTCCATCAACCATAATCGGAGGAGGAGGCAAAGGCGAGGGTACAATAGGTTGAACATAAGGTTTCAATAAGGACTTATGAAAAACATTATGGATCTTCCAAGTCTGAGGAAGATCAAGACGGTAGGCAACAGGATTGATGACAGACAGGATCTTGTAAGGCCCAATAAACCTAGGACCCAACTTCCAGGAGGGAACCTTCAATTTGATATTCTTGGTAGACAACCACACCAGATCACCAACATTCAGGTCCGGACCAGGCACACGTCTCTTATCCGCCACACGCTTATATCTCTCACTCATGCTCTTTAGATTACCATGAATCTTTTGCCAAATAGATGTCAAAGACGAGGAGAATCTGTCCTCATCAGGCAAACCAGAAGAGCCCTCTCCCGAGAAAGTCCCAAACTGCGGATGGAACCCATATGCACCAAAAAATGGTGACTTATCAGAGGACTCCTGACGACGGTTATTTAAAGCAAACTCAGCAAGGGACAAAAAAGAACACCAATCCTCCTGATTCTCCGCCACAAAACAGCGCAGATATGTCTCCAGATTCTGATTGATGCGCTCTGTCTGGCCATTCGACTGCGGATGGAAAGCAGAAGAGAATGACAACCGAACCCCCAAGCGAGAACAGAAAGCCTTCCAGAATCTGGAAACAAACTGCGTGCCCCTATCAGAGACTATGTCTGAAGGAATCCCATGCAATTTGACAATGTGGTCAATAAATGCCTGCGCCAGCGTCTTAGCATTGGGCAAACCAGGAAAAGGGATAAAATGCACCATTTTGCTAAAACGGTCCACCACCACCAGAATCACAGACTTCCCCGAGGAACGAGGCAAGTCCGTTATGAAGTCCATGGACAGATGTGTCCAAGGACGGGAAGGAATGGGCAAAGGAAGGAGAGGACCTGATGGCCGTGAATGAGGGACCTTGGCACGAGCGCAAGTCTCGCAAGCTGCCACAAAACCCTCAACCGACTTACGAAGCGCAGGCCACCAGAATCTCCGAGCGATGAGATCCAGTGTGGCTCTTGCCCCCGGGTGCCCAGCAAGGACCGTGTCGTGGTGTTCTTTAAAAATCTTGTGTCTCAAAGCGAGAGGCACAAACAACCTCCCAGGAGGACAAAGATCAGGAGCTTCTGACTGGGCTGCCTGCACCTCTGCCTCCAATTCAGGAAAAAGAGCAGAGACCACCACACCTTCAGCCAAAATGGGACCCGGGTCTTCAAAATTCCCACCTCCCGGAAAACAACGTGACAGGGCATCTGCCTTCACAATCTTAACCCCAGGGCGGAACGTAACAACAAAATTAAACCTTGAAAAGAACAAAGACCATCTGGCCTGTCTCGGGTTCAGACGCTTGGCTGACTCCAAGTAGGCCAGATTTTTATGGTCAGTAAACACGGTAATAGGGTGTCTGGCTCCCTCTAGCCAATGGCGCCATTCTTTAAAAGCCAACTTGATGGCCAACAATTCCCTATCTCCCACATCATAATTTCTCTCTGTGGAGGAGAGTTTCTTTGAGAAAAAGGCACACGGTTGCCATTTGGCAGGAGAGGAACCCTGAGACAAGACCGCACCCACCCCTACCTCAGAAGCATCAACCTCAACTATGAAGGGTAACGAAATATCAGGTTGTACTAGGATGGGAGCGGAAGCAAAACTCTCCTTGATATTAGAAAAGGCCTTACGTGCCTCTACCGACCAGGAAGAAAAATCTACCCCCTTTCTGGTCATATCAGTGAGTGGTTTAACAACAGAGGAATAATTCAAAATAAATTTCCTGTAATAATTGGCAAAGCCCAAAAAACGCATCAGCGCCTTCTGATTCTCAGGAAGCTCCCACTCAAGCACAGCGCGGACCTTCTCGGGGTCCATGCGAAAACCAGAAGCGGAGACAAGAAACCCCAGAAATTGGATTTCTGGAACCGCAAACACACATTTTTCCAGTTTCGCGTATAATTTATTCTCCCGCAGGATGAGCAAGACCTGACGTAAGTGTTCCTTATGAGTCTTGAAATCAGGAGAAAAAATCAAAATGTCATCCAAATACACTAATACAAATTTTCCCATTAAATGATAAAAAATGCTGTTGACGAAATGCTGAAAAACGGCTGGGGCATTCATCAAACCAAAAGGCATAACCAAATTCTCAAAATGGCCCTCAGGGGTATTGAAAGCCGTCTTTCATTCGTCTCCTTCTCTGACCCTAACCAGGTTGTATGCCCCTCTTAGGTCTAATTTGGAAAAGACTTTAGCCCCAACAACCTGGTTAAACAGGTCCGGGATCAGAGGAAGCGGATAAGGATCACGAATAGTGATACTGTTCAGCTCCCTGAAATCCAGACAAGGTCTTATAGAACCATCTTTTTTCTTAACAAAGAAAAAACCAGCGGCAACAGGTGACTTCGAGGGTCGTATGTGTCCTTTTCTCAGACTCTCAGAGATATAAGCCCGCATAGCGACTCTCTCAGGTTGGGAGAGATTGTATAAACGATATTTAGGCAGCTTGGCGCCTGGGATGAGATTAATAGGGCAATCATACTCCCTGTGCGGAGGCAAACCCTGAACTCCACTCTCAGAGAAGACATCCAAAAATTCAGAGAGGAAAGGTGGTACAGTCTTAGTAGAAACCTCAGAAACAGATGTTATGAGGCAATTCTCTCTGCAAAAGTTACTCCAACCATTTATTTGCCTCGCTTGCCAATCAATGGTGGGGTTATGTTTAGTGAGCCAGGGTAGCCCCAACACTAGAGGAGTAGGCAAACCGCTAAGGACGAAACATGACACATCCTCAACATGAGCATCACTCACAATTAAACGGATATTGTGAACTATGCCCTTTAATGATTTCTGAGAAAGTGGAGCTGAATCAATAGCAAAAACAGGAATATCCTTTCCCAAAGTGCATACCTGGAAACCATGAGTTATTGAAAATTGATTATCAATGAGGTTGACAGCTGCTCCACTATCCACAAAAATCTCACAAAAAATGCTCTTGCTCTCTAGCGCCACCCTAGCAGGCAGGACAAAACGGGAACTACAAGCAAACGGAAAACCTTCAATTTCCGCCTCAACCCTGCCAATAGTAACAGACGGAACATTTTTAAAAGATTTTTTCCTTTTTGTCTCTTTATTACTCCCAGAAAACTGCCTGAATCTCCTAGAGGGACAAACATTTGCCAGATGATTTATACCTCCACAAAAAAAACAAACCCTCCCCTGCGGGCTGAATCTTCTATTGTCAGAGGCAATCAACCCCAGCTGCATGGACTCCTGCTCAGAAGGGGCTGACAGCGACTGAGACCCCTGTGCACAGAATGAGACCGCTGCACTGTCCCGGGACTAAGTATGTCAATACGAACAGCCTGAGACATAGCAGAATCCAAGGAGGTAGGTCTTTCATGAAAGGCAAATGCATCTTTCAATCCCTCTGAAAGACCATAGCAAAATTGACTTCGGAGTGCAGCATCATTCCAACCCGTATCTGCTGCCCATCTCCGAAATTCTGAACAGTATATCTCTGCGGATTGTTTACCCTGGCATAACAGACGTAGTCTAGACTCAGCCAGAGCAATACGATCCGGATCATCATATATCTGACCCAGGGCTAAAAAGAATTCATCCACTGAACGAAGGGGCCGTGCCCCCTCCGGCAGCGAAAAGGCCCAGGACTGAGCGTTACCCCTGAGCAGCGATATAATGATCCCCACCCTCCGTTCTTCATCACCAGAAGAATGGGGAAGAAGGCGAAAATGGATTTTGCAAGCCTCTCTAAAACGCACAAAATTCTCACTACCCCCGGAGAACGTATCCGGGAGCGAGATCTTAGGCTCAGCACAAACTCCATGAACGCAAGCTGAACCGGTCACTTGAAACTGAGAAAAAGTCTTACGGAGATCAGCTACCTCCAAAGAAAGACCCTGAAAGCGTTCAGCCAAAAGTGAAACCGGATCCATGCTTGAGACGGTTTCGGCGGCTGATAATGTCACGGATGGTGTACAGGAAACAAGACAATACCATATAAACAATGTCTCTCTGGATCCACAACTAAGGAACAAAGGGAGACCCCTGCAATAGACCTGCCGCTCTCCCTCACTGCTCAGCCTATGCGAACACCCCAAAGGTGGATGGCCGCATATCCACGTTCCTCGGCTATCTATTACCTGAAGACCCTACAATAGTGAAGGGACACGACCACCGGCTCCCTACACTGACACGGAGGGAGTCAGGGTCACCTGGATCCAGAAAAGACAAAATCATAAATACATAAACAGCACTTATCTTGCAGACGAATGACGATTGACGACTGGGAACAGGGAACTGGGAACTGGGAACTGGGAACAGCATGCACACACACTCCAGGAAGTTGTATCAGCCGCACACTACTGCATTATGGGGAGGAACTTAAAGGGTAGCGATCAGTCTAACTGCATGACAGCTGAGATAGACTAACGAGATGAGAAACTAAACCAAAACAAAGAAATTCAAGGAGGAGGATCTGAGAAGCTTCTGTGAGCGCTTCTCAGCTGTCTGGCTGTGACAATGAGACAGCTAATTTTTCCAATAACCTGTTACAAAGCTTCTAAAGTTTATAATTGAATTGAAGGCATATTCAAGCACCACCAGCAGCACATATATTTAGTTGCATACACTGCAGAATTGCACCTTTTTGCTTTCAATTTTAAGAGTGTGGAGGTGGCAGCAGCATCAGGAGGAGGCCACAGTGTGGCACAATGACAGAGTGTGGAGGTGGTAGCAGCAGCATCAGTAGGAGGCCACAGGGTGGCACAATGACTGTGTGGAGGTGGCAGCAGCAGCATCAGGAGGCCACAGAGTGGCACAATGACAGAGTGTGCAGGTGGCGGCAGCAGCATCAGGAGGAGGCCACATGGTGGCACAATGACAGTGTGGTGGTGGCAGCAGCATCAGGAGGCCACAGAGTGGCACAATGACCAATGACAGAGTGTGGAGGTGGCTGCAGCAGCAGCATCAGGAGGAGGCCACAGGATGGCACAATGACAGTGTGGAGGTGGCAGCAGCAGCATCAGGAGGCCACAGAGTGGCACAATGACAGAGTGTGGAGGTGGCGGCAGCAGCACCAGGAGGAGGCCACATGGTGGCACAATGACAGTGTGGTGGTGGCAGCAGCATCAGGAGGCCGCAGAGTGGCACAATGACAGAGCGTGGAGGTGGTGGCAGCAGCAGCATTAGGAGGAGGCCACAGGGTGGCACAATGATAATGTGGAGGTGGCAGCAGCAGTATGAGGAGACCACAGAGTGGTATAATGACAGAGTGTGGAGGTGGCTGCAGCAACAGCATCAGGAGGGGGCAACAGGGTGCTTTTTATACGGAGGTCCCTCTTAAAACACTGGAGGATGAAGGCCCCCATTTGCACTAAACTGGAAGCGGTGGAGTGGCCTGACTCCTGCTCATCATCCAGGATAATGTCGTCCTCTGTCTCCTCCCTTCAGTCACGGACAACACCAGGGATCCTAGAAAAGTTTAAAGCATGTTCCTCTTGCTCCTCCTCCGCCCCCGCACCATCCTCATCTGACTCCTCTTCAGACTCCTGTTGACTTGTCTCAGATGGAGTAGCCCCCCCCCCTGGGAATTCATCCAGCATTGCGACTTCCTCATCTTCCTTCTCCTGCCCCTCGACGGCTTAATCAATGACACGACGCAATTCATGCTCCAGAAAGAAGGCGTAAGGTACGATGTCACTGATGGCGCCCTGGCTGCGACTGACCAGTTTGGTGATCTCATCAAATGGCCGCAGAAGTCTGCACACGTCGCACATGACCTGCCACTGGCGCGGTGAAAAAAAAAAAACAAGCTCCCCAGAACCTGTCCTGCCACAGAGTTCATACAGGTAGTCATTAACTGCTCGTTTCTGCTGAAGCCACTTTATCAACTGGTAGCAGTGGAAAAGGAGGAGGCAGCCGAGGAGGAGACGGAGGATGGAGTAGGAGGAGGAGAAGAAGAGGCAGGCCTGCATGCAATCCGTGGCGGTAACACCAAATCAACACAGTTATGTTCCTTCCCTGCCTGTGTTTGCTAGACCACGTGTCTGTGGTCAGATGTATCTTAGCACCGACACTGTGTGCCAGAGATACATTCACTTGCCGCTGAACGTGGCCATATACTGTAGCTCCGGGATGCCCTTCTGGGAGAAATATTTCCTTCCGGGGACCTTCCATTGCAGTGTGCCAATGACCACACATTTTCTAAAGGCGTCTGAGTCCACCAGTTTATATGGCAGTAGTTGGCGGGCTGGCAGTTCAGACAAGCCATCGGTCAGCCGTTGGGCAAGAGGGTTATCCGGCGTCATCTTTTTTTCGCTCTAACATTTGGGCCACGGAAGCCTTCCTTTTGCCAGATGAACGCGACAATGGCACGGTGGAAGGTGGAGTGGAGGATAAATGGGAGGAGAGAGGAGAAGGAGAAGAGGCAGGACATAGAGCACCAGGAGGGTGGCTTTGTGGGTTCTGATGATGTTGCTCCCACTGGGCTCGGTTTTGGGAGGCCAGGTGCCTTTTTAAGGCGGTCGTCCCTAGGTGAGTGTTGCACAGGTTGCAGATGGCAACACTATTGTCAGCAGCGGACACGTTAAAAAAAGCCCACACTGCGGAGCCATGTGTCGGTGTCCTGGGAGCGCCAGATGTGACCGTGCATGGTGGATGGCTCGTTCCAGATACATTAGCAGTCTGCTTTTTGCCTCCTGTGCACTGTAAGTTCGGCCTGCTTCTCCTTCTTCTCCTCCCTATCTGCTGATCCATCTCTCCCTCTGAACTCCCCTCCTCTTCCTCTCTTGTGGGCACCTACGTGACATCCATCGACACGTCATCATCGTCACCTTCACTACCACTGACATTAGAGATCTCGGAGTAGGCAGCAACAACGGGGACCACCCTCCTTGGGCTGATCGGGGTAAAGTCATCAGACCGCTGGGTGGCGACCGTTGCTACCTCCTCTTCCTGATCTGATGCCAAAAATCGCTGCGCATCGGTAAGGTCTTGGAATGGATCGGAAAATATTTCCTCTGACTCGAGCGGAGAGGATGTGGTGGTTGTGGTGGTGTCTTTGGGGGTGCACACAGCAGAGAGTGAAGAGGGTGCAGATAGAGAGGATGAGGAGGGTGCAGAAGCGGAAGGCTGAGTGAGCCACTCAACCAAGTGTGGTGCATCCTTTGACGTAATCGCACGCACCTTCTGCAACTTCCCACTTAAGCTCCGGCCTGGTGCACCTCCCCGACTCCTACCACCCCTGCGGAATGGCCTGCCTCTTCCTCTGCCTGCCATATCACACCAGTAGAAATAATTTGTTCCAATAGCGTTTGTCACTCTGTGTAGCTGCGGTAAAGCAGCTAAACCGCCAAAAAATGCTGAACTTCCTAAATGCACTATATAGAAAGTATATTATTGGTATATAAGACCCCTGCTTCAATCAGTTTTTTGGGGGGGCAACTGGTATATCAAACCAGTTGAAATTATTTGTTCCAATAGCGTTTGTCACTCTGTGTAGCTGAGGTAATGCAGCAAAACCGCAAACAAATGCTGCACTACCTAAATGCACTATATAGAAAGTATATTATTGGTATATAACACCCCTGCTTCAATCAGTTTTTTTGGGGGGCAACTGGTACATCACACCAGTAGAAATATTTGTTCCAATATCGTTTGGCACTCTGTGTAGCTGCAGTATCGCAGCAGAACCGCACACAACTGCTGCACAATGCAAATGCACTATAATATACTTTCTATGTTAGAAAGTATATTATTAGTATATTACACCCCTCAGTAAGTTATACCTATCGATAGCACACCTATACAAGTCCTTAAAATGACTTTTGTGGCCCTTTTAGCTAGCGTTTGTTGTCCCCAACAGTCTGTCTCTGCTCACACAGCAATCTCTCCCTACACTGGCAAAAGACTGAATGTAAAATGGCGGCCAGATCCGGTTTATTTGTAAGGTATGGGGTATGTCCATGTGCTGAAAAATCTCAATTGGCTGTCCTGTACCACCTGATGAATGTGTCATGGGTCAAAGTTCTTCACAATGTAAAAGAATACATTGCCATATGTTCGTCCGTTCGGCGAATCGCGAACTAGCAAAGTTCGCCGCGAAATGACCGCCGGGCAAACCGCAAGCCATCTCTACTCACCATGGTTACCAATTTTGAGTTGTCACGGATAAAGCCAGAATTCGATTTCTTGATAAAGGACACGGAGATGTTCCTCCCCTGTGTTACTCCGTTCGCCCATGCAAACGAGGTGCAGATCAGTGTGACACCACCGTGCTCTGCACATATGGTATGCTAGAGTGGCACTGTGAATTGTCCCTGTAGTGTAGGCTGAGGACATGGTGGAAGATGAGGAGGCAGAGGAGGACATTGTCGCAGGACCAACGGCGTGAGAACATGGAGGCAGAAACGGCGTCATCTGGCCAAGTTGCTGATGTGGCTGTGCAGGAAACACATTCACCCAGTGGGCCATAAAGGACATGTATTGTCCCTGACCGTAGTTACAGCTCAACATGTCGGTGCTGCCGTGCACTTTTGCAGACACTGACAGGCTCAAGGACTGACCCACCTTCTGTTCTATATATTTGTGCAGGGCTGGTACTACCTTTTTGACAAAGAAATGATGGCTTTGGACTCTCCACCTTGGCTCGGCACAAGCCCTTATTTCTCTGAAAGGTGCAGAGTCCACCACTTGGAAAGGTAGGGACTGCAGCACCAGCAACTTGTCCAGGAGCACATTCAGCTTCTGTGCCGTTGGATGAGTGCAAGCATACTTTTGTCTCTTTGCAATCGCTTCAGTAATCGATTGCTGGCGGAATGACTGACCAGAAGGAGTAGGAGGAGGAGCAGAAGCATCAGTACCAGCAGATGATGGGAAGGACAGACAACTATCTTCGGCTGAGGTGGTGGAGCCTTGACTGCCTGAAATCAGGTGTGTGCCACTGGGTGATGCAGCGGTTGCTGCAGCAGGCTGGACCACCACATCGGAGCCACAGTTCTCCCAAGCCACTTTATGGTGACCCTGCATATGTTGATGCAGGGCTGTGGTGCCAACATTGGCACCCTGGCCACGCTTCACCTTCTGCCCACAGATTCTACAAATGGCCACCTTCTCCGGCGCCTTAACAAAAAACTGCCGCAACGCCAAGAAGGTGATTTTACCCCCAACACTCCGCACTGACTGACTGCTACAGCCGCTGCTTTAGTGAACCCCTGCACCACTACATTCCGGGCAGGTAGGTTCCTGCGAAGCGGGTGGTCTACCTCAGGCATGTTTAGCTCCCGAACTCCCACTGCTGCCACCCTGCTGACTCCTGGCCATGCTACCAATGCCTCACAGGCAAGCTGCCACCCTCTTCTCCCGGTGATGATGAAGCCCCTAATTCACCCGGCTTCCAAGTGCGATCAGCTACATCATAATCATTAAGTACTGTCTCCAAGTCACTGATGTCCTCCTCAACGGTCTCTGGGTCCTCTAGTAGCTCGTCCTTGCTGTATAGTGGAGCTGAGCCCACAGCATATAACACTTCTCTGGCTGAGGGAACAGAAAAGGACAGAGGCAGGTCGAGGACAGGTGAGGGCACAGGGCCTGCTCCCGGGCTATGCCAACTAAGGGTTGTGTCTGACGAACCCACCGACTCTTGGCTGGGGGTGTCTGATGTCACTTGGGATGAAGTGGATGACCGAATCAACCATTCAAGAACCTCTGAGTTGCTGGTCAAGACACGACCACTAGATGACACCAGGAGCACTGGCCTCTCGCTGCGACTCCTGCTGTCACGCCCCCTTACTCTGCTGCGACCTGAGTCTGCACCAGAAACATTTAGGCCTCTGCCACTCCCCTGTGCAGGGCCTGGCACTTCTGACTGACATACTGTTAGATCAAATATATAAATAAAAAGGAAATTAAAACACCCCAAAAAGTCGGTAATTTTCTCCCTTCACCACACAACGGCAACCCCTTTTTTTTTGCAACTAATACACGCAAAAAAGGGCTTTAGAACATATAACTGCACCGATGAACGCCAAAAATATATTTTTTTGCCTCTAATACACTCCAAAAAGGTCTATATTTTCTCCCTTCACCACACAACTGCAAATCCTTTTTTTTGTGCCACTAATACACGCCAAAAATAGCTTTAGAACATATAACTGCACTGCTAAACGGCAAATAGACCCTTACTTTTTTCCACTTACACACTCGACAAAAGGCTTTAGAACATATAACTGCACTGCTGAACGCAAATAATATATATTGTTTGCCACTAATACACGCCAAAAAGGGCTTTAAAACATATAACTGCACCGCTGAACAGCAAATATTATATACAGGTGAAACTCAAAAAATTTGAATATCGTGCAAAAGTTCATTTATTTCAGTAAAGCAAATGAAAAGTAATTGCATCAATGCAGCTTAAAATTTGAGTTTTGTGAAAAGGTTCAATATTCTAGGCTCAAAGTGTCACACTCTAGTCAGCTAATTAATCCATACCCTCTGAGCAAAGGGTACCTCAAAATTGAGACTTTGGGGTTTCATAAGTTGTAAGCCATAATCATCCAAATTATAACAAATAAAGGCTTGAAATATCTCGCTTTACAAGTAATGAGTTTATATCATATGTTAGTTTCACCTTTTAAGTTGCATTACTGAAATAAATGAACTTTGCACGATATTCTAATTTTTCGAGTTTCACCTGTATATATTTTTGCCACTAATACATGCCAAAAATGGCTTTAGAACATATAACTGAACAGCTGAACGGCAAATAGGCCCTTATTCACGCCGCAAAAGTCCTTAGAACTAGTGATGAGCGGCAGGGGCAATATTCTATTTCACAAATTTTTGGGCAAATATTAGTCATAAATTCACGAATTCGAGAATTCACCATTATTTTCTTGATTGCGAAAATCAGCAATGTAATATGCACTTATTGTGCGCGCAATTCAAGCTGCTAGAAGTTTACTGAGACTGGAGAAAATGGTTGGCACGGCAGAACATTACAATAGCTTTATATGCAGATAGAGTGCTCCAATATATTTGCGCAGATTGCGCAAATTAATGATGCGCATATTTTGGCGCAATATGTACAACTTCACATTTTGGCGGGTATGACTACACATTACTGATTGGTGCACTAAGTATTGTTGTGAACATGTGACATCACAGCACTATGTCTGGAGCATGTATGTATGGACAGCAGAACCTATTACACTTCCTAACACCCTGCACTGGAACCTATCAGCTACGCTATATCACTATCTAGCCTACACTGACTATCTCCCACTAACTATCTGTATTATATATATAAGCTAACTAACTATCTAATGTAATGACACACCAAGGCACAGAGCACAACAATGACACTGCTGTCTCTCTCAGAACTGCAAAAACTGCTTCCCTGGTACAGAAGGTAGAACTATGCTTTCCGTAATAAAATATTCTTCATGCATGACAATGCACCATCTCATGCTGCAAAAAATACCTCTGCATCAATGGCTGCTATGGGGATAAAAGGAGAGAAAGTCATGGTGTGGCCTCCATCCTCCCCTGACCTCAATCCTATTGAGAACCATTGGAGCATCCTCAAGCAAAAGATCTATGAGGGTGGGATGCAGTTACATCCAAACAGCAGCTCTGGGAGGCTAGCCTGACATCTTGCAAACAAATTCAAGCAGAAACTGTCCAAAAACTCAGAAGTTCAATGGATGCAAGACTTGTGAAGCTGCTATCAAATAAGGGGTCCTATGTTAAAATGTAACGTGACCTGTTAAAATGTTTAAAAAGTTGAAATGTTGTTAAAAGTTTGATTGAAAAAGCTTTTGATTTCAATAAATATGCTGCAAACACAACAAAGGACAATGTTCAGTTCTTTACAACCTATAAAGTGTTTTGAAACTTACTGTGCGTAATAATTTGGAACAGTGCATTGTAAGTTTTTTATATTTAAAAAAATACTGTTATCATTGAGAGTTTTGTTCAACAAAATTTAAATTGTACTCTTACTAGTTGATAACATGAGAATTATGCTGACTGTTATTTACATCAATTATTTAGTTAAATGAGAAAAATATCATTTGCATAATAATTTGGAACAGGGTGAAGGAGTCAGCATACACCTACCATCATTTAAAGTGCCTCTGATTAACCCCAAATAAAGTTTAGCTTCTTAGACTCCTTTATACAGAAGGGCCAATTATTCAGCTTAACTAAACCTACACAGTCTCCCCAATCTCAATTGATCTCCTGTACCGAAGCGGCATCCACAGTCTTTACATCTCCTAACAAACACATATGAACAAAATGGTAAACTGGATCGAAGACCAGGAAAACAGAGCATGCCAAAATAATGGAAGTCTGAAGGGGGTCCCAGAATTCAAGATGAAGCACTACCAGACGCTATCAAGCAGATCTTTATTTTATTACTGGGAGACTCATACCAATTAGAAATCACCATTGAAAGGGCACGCAGATCCCTCAAAGCCAAACCAGACCCTACATAACACCCCAGAGATGATATTTGTAGGTTGTTACACTCTAGTGTCAGAGATGATATCCTGCGCTTACCCAGAAATAACCCCCCCTCACCAGTGGAGGGCTCAAACATCTCTATCTACCAAGACCAGGCGAGAATCACGCTCTCTAAAAGAGGTATCCTCAGGCCATTGACGGAAGTACTCTGACATAGAGACATACCCTATAGATGTCTCTTCCCCTTTGGGCTCTCACTTACGATAGAAGGGAAAAGGTACATTTTGAGAAACCATTCAGAATTACCAGAACTTCTGCAACTTCTGAAGATCAACGATCTTGACATTCTGGACTGGTCTCCAATACAAGATCTCGGTGCCTTACCCACCATACCGCCTCCTACTCCGTGGGAAACAGTGGGCACAGAAAAATGCAACAAGACCTGTAGACGTCAAGGGAAGCTGACACCCAGGAGGATTGACATGGACCCCACCTGATTTATTTCGCACAAGATTAATGTTCACACCCATTTCATTGATTTTTTTCTGTGATTTGCTCTTCTAACTGTGAGTAGAAATTTAGTAGTTATAGTTAATTGTCGACAGACCGAGGCCGACACACTATGTCCAGAACGGAGGGTAATGAACACCTGTTGGCCTGCTCCAAAAGTCTGTCACATGACTTTGATTAGCCACTACCTACCAACAATCTTGAGAGGCGGTTTCTATTGCAGCGACCTCGGTCTGTCTTTAAGTTCAATGTTAATAAGCAAGACCTGGCCCCTGTGCCATCATCACTCTGACTAAGTTTGCCTTGTCTACCATTCCCCTTCCCTATAAAGTAATAAGACCTCCAGACTTGGCCCTCATGCTAGCTGGATGAATAGATAGCCTAAATGTTCTCGTTTCAGTTTTACTGGCAGATATTCAACTCTGCAAATTGCTGTTTTGTATGTTTAAGTTCAGTACAACCCCCGAGCCCCTCCTACCCTTCCCCTCACACCTAGGGCATGAATGGGTGACACACCACACAAACAATCACCACCATCACGTCCAGATAAAGTCTGGATGAACCCCCTACAAGACTTATAATGGCCAACATTAAATTGGTATCATACAATGCGAGAGGCCTTACCTCCGCAATAAAACAAAGTCAAATATTTCACCACTTCAAAAAAGCTTGAGTGGATGTCCTGCTATTGCAAGAAACACACTTCCTGGAACCAAAAACCCCCTCCTTCCATAAACACTATTTTATACAGTGGTACCATTCCCACACCGACACCAAAACTCTAGGGGAGTGTCCATTGCCATAGCCAAACACCTATCATTCGAACAGTCAGACATGTACTCAGACCCGGATGGCAGAATACTCATACTAACAGGGAAACTGAATGGCTCATTGATCACGTTAGACAACTTATATGCACCAAATACCCAACAACCATCCTGGATCCATTCTACGACACTACTTGATAGTTTAAGGAAGGAAGAATTGATTGTTGGAGGTGACCTTAAAGGGAACCTGTCACCTCAAAATCACATAAAAAACCGCCAGCATTATCTTATAGTAGCCCCCAGTCTGTTATTAATGATGTGTTTGATCCAGTAATCTGATGCTCTATACATGACAAAAACAATGTTTTAATCGCCATCAGCGCTATCTCGCCGGTCAGTCTGAAGTCAAGGGGCATTGGCCTCCTTGCTTCAATTCAAGATAAGCACGCCACCTAACTGTCCCCTCTTTTGTGTGATTGACATCCGGCAGTGCGGCCTGGGATCACGTTAGTCTCGCGCATGCGCAGTGTGCTGATGAAACCCGACTAACTGCGGGAGCCAGGTTCGCGCAGTAACAAGGATGCGTGAGACTAACGCGATCCCAGGCCGCACTGCAGGATGTCAATCACACAGAAGAGGGGGCAGTTAGGGTCGTGCTTATCTTGACTTGAAGCAAGGAGGCCGCTGCCCCCTTGACTTCAGACTGACCGAAGAGATAGCGCTGATGGCGATTGAAACATTGTGGAGCATCAAATTACCGGATCAAACACATCACTAATGACAGACTGGGGGCTACTATAAGGTAATGCTGACGGTTTTATATGTGTTTTTGAGGTGACAGGTTCCCTTTAATGTGGCATTGGACACTTCCTCTGGGAAATCCTCCCTTTCATACAAGGCACTCAAACACATCAAAAAATCCCTACAACGCCTATCCCTTAAAGATGCTTGTGCATCTCACACCCTTCAGACAGAGACTTCTCTCTCCACTCTACTTCACACAATTGCTACCACAGGATTGATTACTTTTTCCTCCAACAGACATCTCTCGGTAAAATACAATTAAGGCTCCATTCACACGTCCGCAAAAGGGTCCGCATCCGTTCCGCAATTTTGCGGAACGGGTGCGGACCCATTCATTTTCTATGGGGACGGAATGGATGTGGACAGCACACAGTGTGCTGTTAGCATCCGCATTTGCGGAGCGCGGCCCCGATCTTCAGGTCCGCAGCTCAGCAAAAGATAGAACATGTCCTATTCTTGTCCGCAGCTTGCGGACAAGAATAGGCATTTCTATAGGGGTGCCGGGTGGGTGTGTTGCGGATCCGCAATTTGCGGGTCCGCCACACACCACGGACGTGTGAATGGAGCCTAATTAGCATAGGATCTAGTATCCAGTCAGACCATTTTCCAGTAGAACTTGTATTAGCACTATCTGAACATAGCCCTTCCAGACCATTATGGCGCCTTAATGAGACCCTAATATCTATACCCACTGTACATACTAAAATACTGGAATCCTTAGACCACTACTTTTAGCACAACATGAACACTGAGGTCCCTACCGCAATAGTGTGGGAGGCACACAGGCTACAATCAGAGGTGAGCTCATATCGAT
The DNA here is from genome assembly GCF_905171765.1 of Bufo bufo. Taxonomy (NCBI): domain Eukaryota; kingdom Metazoa; phylum Chordata; class Amphibia; order Anura; family Bufonidae; genus Bufo; species Bufo bufo. The sequence continues at coordinate 601,307,283 of NC_053390.1, read as the reverse complement.
AGGCACATACCAGGAAAAACAGAGATACTCACAAATACAGCACCTTCAACGAGAGATAGGTAAACTAGAAAAACTACACAAACAATCTCTAGCCTCACCCTATCTTCAGCAACTCACTACTGCTCGTTTACAATCACGCGATCTATTAAACAGGAACCTTGCCAAAGTATTTATGTCCGTAAAACATTCCTTGTATGCCCACGGAGACAAAGCATCAAAATTGATGATGTCCTTAATCAAGAGGCGAAAACCTTGCACCCATTCCTCTGAGATACAGCCAAACGAAGGCCCCCTCACAACAGACCCAGTAGAGATTGAACAGGAATTTATTATGTTTTACACAACCCTCTATCAGATTAATTCACCTAATACAACCAAAAAGGCACAGGAAAAAAATTTCTATCGCAATTGGCTCTCCCCGCTCTCCCAGCCGCATCACATGCTGACCTATTAAAACCCTTCTCAATGAAGGCGGTCCCGGACCGCCCTGTCGAGATGCCCAAAAGGCAAAGCTCCAGGCCCAGGCGGCTTCCCGTGCTCCTATTATAAATCCTTCTCCTCGCCCCTGCTACCTCGACTAACAGCAACGTTCAATGCTTATTTAGCACAATGCTGGGTCACTTTCTTTAATTGACCCAGTCAATCTGCCAACATCTTGTATTGAAAAGCTCCAGCTGATAATGATGAGTCATGAATATTCATGAGCTTCTGACTCTCCCCGCCCACCTGCTGCTGAGTGACAGTTTGTTTCCATAGGAATCAGCAGCAGGTGTGCATGGGAGTGGCTATAGCTCTGAATTAAATATACGCTGAACTCAATGACATCACGCCGGACTCCAATCAGCTCATTAGCATGCGGCATGTGGCATCTTTGTGTGTATATTATGAGGTAACGATCTGTCACACCAGTAAGTGAATACATCTAAGGCACTTTTTAGTAGTTAATGATTGTATATAATTAGTTAGATTATAATCAAATATCCACATGACAGGTTCCCTTTAAGGGAACACCCTAATATAGAGGGATACACAAGCGGAAAATCCACACACAGCGTAGCTGCTATGCAGATGACATCCTTGTGATAATTACAAATCCCTTATTAGCCTTCCTAGCACTACAATCTATACTACAGGAATACGGACATCTCTCTAACTTCAAAATAAATACCTCCAAATCAGAAGCCCTTGGAATGAACATTAGTGATGAAGAGCATAGGATCCTGCAAACACAATATCCTTTCCAATAGCCCACTTCTCACATTACCTACCTAGGTCTTAAAATAAATTCATCCTGGAAAGACTTATACACTCTCAATTATGCCCCCATACCTAGATCATTCCAGTCCACACTAGAGTCATGGTCTCTGCCATTTCTCTCCTGGATGGGAATAAAAAAATCTAATTAAAGCAATATTATTGCCAAAGCTACTATACCTATTTCAAACCCTACCTATCCCCCTCCCGCTTTCCTTTTTCTCATCAATTAGGCAATTAACTAACAAGTACTTATGGCGAGATAAGAGACTTCGCCTCAGCAATACCCTCCTCACCCAGCATAAATCACGCGGCAGCATGTCCTTTTCAGACTGGCAGCTTTATTATGAAGCAGTACACCTCACTAGGCTGATACATTGGGTAAGAGCAGACGGTAGTAAATTATGGGGACCCTTAGAAGAACACCTAACAAGTATCCCGTTACGCTCCTTAGTTTGGGGCAGAGACAACCTACAAGCAGTTCTAAGCGCACAGAATATGGTCACCAGATCCACACTCAAGGTCTGGAACACACTCAAAGACCGGCTCAGCCTGGCCCTATCCCCACTAATGTCAGTTGCAGATCTCCCAGAACTATATCTCCCAAAATTTGAGAATAAACCCCTAAAGGTGGCAGACCTAAAACATATCTCAATATCCTCCTGTCTAGATATGGAAGAGGACGAAGACCCATTAGACTCAACATCACTATATTCGCTACAAAAAGCACATGTCCGATCACTATTACGCACCTACATCAAAAACTCTGATCTCAGGAGAGACCTCACATCATTTGAAAAGCTAATGGCAACCAAGCATCCCCCAAAACACTTGCTATCCCAGATATACAACCTCCTCCAACAGCTGAAATACCCTCTCAACAGAGTCTACATTCATGAATGGAGCAGAGACTTTGACATGAATTAGACAGAGTTAGATATCAAACATATGTACCGATTCTCACATGGCATTTCCCAATACATACGATTACAATAGAATTAATTTAAAATACTCACAAGATGGTACCTCACTCCGGTCCGTCTCAAGCAAATAAAATGCCTTAGATCAGACATTTGCTGGAAATGCACCCAATCCCAAGGCACCTACTTTCATATGTGGTGGTCATGCCCAGTACTACAGACTTTCTGGTCTGAGGTTTTGGAACTGATTAAACAAATATGTTTCCTACACAATTCTCCTTCCCCCATCTCAGCATTATTATTTTTTTAATAGTATCTTTTTATTTATTAATTTAGCAAAAAGCATAACAAACACATCAAATACAGACAATCATCAATTGAGTCCAGCACAAGTTATATACATGGGATCAATCATAACAGTTCCTCATGACCCAAGTTTATCTCAGCATTATTGAACATCATATTACAAGATATACCCTACGCTAAACGTAAACTCATACTCCATCTGACCTCTGCTGCAAAATCCCTAATTCTCCTACTTGTCCGCACAGATAAATTTTAGCTCACGATACCGCCCTCCCTACTTACCCCCCTCCCTATCTACCAGTCCCTTCGTCTAATTGTTCATTGTATGTTAACCACAGTATTACTTTATCAGATATCGCCACATCTTGACTAAACAATATGTTTAATGAGACCTCCTCTTCCATTTCACCCCCCTCCATTTCTCCTAACTTGACCTTGGAGGAGTTGTCTTGGCGAAGAGGCATTAAGATTTTTCCCTGTGATTGCTATTGTTTACTTTGTAATTCAACCTATCATTTATTTATCCTATTATCTTATAAAAGTCAATAAAAAGATAATTGAAAAGAAAAAAAGAACATATAACTGCACCACTGAACGGAAAATAATATATATATTTTTGCCACTAACACACGCCAAAAAGGGCTTTAGAACATACAACTGCACCGCTGAACGGCAAATAATATATATTTTTTTGCCACTAATACACACCAAAAAGGGCTGTAATTTTCTCACTTCACCACACAACGGCTAATAAGCCCTTTTTCCCCCACTAATACAAGCCAAAAAATGCTTTAGAACATATAACTGCACCGCACAAGGGCAAATAAGACATAAATATTTTCTTGTAATAAACCTTGTTAATGGCTGTATCAAACAGCACTTGCACCTCAATAACAAGAACGGTTTGCTGGAATTACAGAGCTGTATAATGGCAATTTGGATCCCCAGTCAGTGCAGCAAGGTGTGAAAGGATTTTTCCTATTACCCAGGCTGTAAACTCCTCTACTGAACCCTGTTCTGCTTCAATACTGTAGAATGATTCCTCCCTATCCTTTCCCTGAATTTCTATTCAAAAATCACTGCAAAAAATGCAAAAAAATGATACGCAACTGACAATACTAGCAAATTTCCCAAGCCGATGTTAAAAGCTGAGAACTTTGCCAATATCTTCCAGTCAGGAACATATCGGAGCCCCTCATGCACCACGTCACGGTGTCTCAGCACGCATGGGGTCCTACCACTCAACTGCCCGTGGTGTGTGAACAGGGTCTGAATCAGTGCTAGAAACCAACTAACAGCCAGACTTTCACATGCCTCCATAGTGGTATCTCCAATGCACTGTGAGGTAGGATAAAGCTGTGAGCCGCACCCACAACAGACCATGTGACACAGAAGGTACCAGGTGCAAAAGAATGTTACAAACAAAATAAAGTGGCACATTCTATACACATAAAGACAAAAAACTCAATGAAAAAAGGCCTAAACGGGTGAAAATGTTCCAAACCCAGACACTGTAGCATGTCTATAACCAGGGGAGCAATTCCTCCGCATGCGGTCCGCAGACAACGGCAACCCCCAGCAAAACATGCGTACAATGGAGGATGCCGGGGCGGACCACATGCACCACAAGAACATCTTACACAAAATGATACATTGTGCAGATGAAAAAATATATACATACACAAATCACTGCAAAAAATGCACCAAAATGATACGCAACTGACAATACTAGCTAATTCCCCAGGCCGATGTTAAAAGCTGAGAACTTTGCCAATATCTTCCAATCAGGAACATATCGGAGCCCCTAATGCACCACGTGGTAGGTGTGGTAGGACCCCATGTATGCTGAGACACCATGACGTGGTGCATGAGGGGCTCCGATATGTTCCTGACTGGAAGATTTTGGCAAAGTTCTCAGCTTTTAACATCGGCCTGGGGAATTGGCTAGTATTGTCAGTTGCGTATCATTTTGGTGCATTTTTTGCAGTGAATTTTGTATGTGTATTTTTTCATCTGCACAACAGACCATTTTCAGACTGTGCAGGTACACCCCCCCAACTTGTTACCTCCCCTCTGTACCCTTACTGCAGACTGCTAGCAATTATTCATAACTTCTAGTAGAAATAATAGAGGAATGGGACAACATACAGACATAAGAATAGATGCTCCAGAATTGTTAGCTTCATGCATTCCCTACATACTATTAAAACAGACATGTTAAGAGTGGTGAAAGGTCCTCTTTAAATATGAGACAGCTCCACAGTGGGTGGAGACTACTTCCTATAATGTCTCCAATACACTACACACAGAATAAGAAATCCTCCTACCATATTATTCTGCAAGGATCCCTGTGCAAGAAGTGTTTCTGAGCTTCCATCATAGGCTCTGGCAACAAAGCTAGATTAATGCAAGCCACACACACCGGAATACTGAAACATGTGCAGAACAGTCACTCACACATAGGTCACATAATGTGCACACATCTCATACATAGGAACATGGAGCACGTATGACAATAGTCCATAAGAAAAGACGCACACCAATGTATAACTTGTTGCATGCACCACTGACAAATAGAACTAATGGTGCACATATGCCACTCACACACAGAACACATGATGCCCATATGACACTGATACATAGAACACATGCAACACACACCAGTTATACATAGGCTCAAGCTCTCACAAGCCCAAAGCAGTACCCACACCTCAATCTGCACATGTGACAGCACCATTACAAAAGACTTTTTAATCATTCAAGATTTGACATCTTTTCTCATCACATGATTGTGGTTCTTTTGTAAACTTTTTCACTTTCATTGTAAGTAAATTCACACACACGTCTACGTGTAATCACTTGACTCTAGTTAGGCTACTTTCTGTGTTTTTGCTGTCCAGTTATGAGATCCGGCATGGGATCTCAAAACCACAGCAAAACGCTTCCTTTATTATAACAGAATATCCGTTATATCCGTTCTGAACAGATCCAGTTTCTTCAAATATGAAGAAACTGGATCCGGCAATAAAACCATTGTAAGTTAATGGGTGCTCGATCCAGCACCATTGACTTACATGGTTTTTGATGCAGGATCCTGCTTCTTCAGTTTCCCATGCCACACACAAAAATGCTGCTTGCAGAGGTTGTGTGTCCGGCATGGGAACGCAACAAACCGGAACGGAATGCATTCTGATACACTCAGCTCCGGTTTGTTCAGTTTTATCCCCATTGACAAAGAATGGGGGCAAAACTGAAGCATTGTGCTGCGGTTTTAAGAGCCTGTGCCGGATCTCAAAACCGGACAGCACAACGTAGATGTAAAAGTAGCCTTATCAATTAATTGGCTGATTGGGTAACTAAGGAGAAAATGACTTTCTCCCATGGGTACTATTGGTACTAGATAGTATTATTTAATGAAATGCATTAATAGTTTAAAAGCAATGTCATAGGCCAGTATGGTGACCCAATGGCTTTTTTTGCAGTAGTGGTTATTGAGTTCTTATAAAACGGTGTCAATATGAAATATGCATGAAATATGCCTGTTCTCCATTAGTTTCAGCCTTTTTCCCTTAATTGAATTCATGCGCAATAGGCTTTAGTTGTATGTACATGAAATTAGACTGTAAGGACTCATGTAAGTAGTTCAAATATTTTGTATTCAGACTGAAGATTTTATCAGTATGTGAACAATTGAAAGTAAATGATTCTCAGTGTACAACATTACAATATGTAATAAACCATTTAGTGTGACAAATGGAATATGAAATAGAAAAATGGAGTAGCTCACACAAATTTTGAAAGCATACCAAACACAGATGTCTTGCATGTCTGAGTACTTTTTTTCCCCTTCTCTTTGGCAAAAAGTAATGTAAGTTCAAAGAATTTCTTTGGGCCCACAAAGGAATTCTACTACAAAACGCTGTATGGTATAATTTTCCATGTAGGCATATACATTGCAACATTAAACACAATCTACCATAAAAGAAGTCTGCAAAGCATCTTAAAATAGACTCAGATATAGAAGACGAGAGCATCGTAGAAAGCGTTTAATGTAAACATTATTTCAAGCCATAAAAATACTAAGCAATAAAATTCTGTCTCAATTGGAAACTACTGTCTGCATATTTGCACATGAGCTGAGAATGCCAGCATTGCATCGCCAATTGTACAAAGGACTGGTCATATTGAGCAGCCATATCTATTATTGTCAAGCAACTGCTCATAAAAAACACCAAATAAAAAAGGGGAGGGTGAAATTTAAGATGACTAAAAATGCCACAGCTGATAGTTTTTATATTCACTGCGTTGTAACATCAAACATTTCAGACCAAAAGAAGTACATTATCGCTACTCCATCACCAGCTTATTATGATCGCTTTCCTCAAAAAGAATTTTAGGGATACTTAAGGAAATTTTATTGAGGGAAAAACTTTCTGCTAATATATCCAATTCTAAAGTATTCGGATATAGTCAAAATTGTCAACGTTTCCTCACGCAAACATCCAGAAAATAGCATTATGAGAGACAAATCCTATCTTCGCTGTTAAAATTGAATCTGATAGTCATCAAGAACAAAATAATAGGTCAATATAGAGAAAAATCAAGACTGTCTCTATGTCTACATTAGTGTATGGTGCATTGACACTGGAGGGGAGGTTTATCATCTCCCTTGCCCCAGAAAAGTGGCTTTAAAAAGTTTAAAACTGTGTGATTGTGACTTTAGAAATGCGCCTTTTTGAAAAAAAAAAAAAAGTTGCAAGAGCTTCTTTTTACACTGCCCTCACCACTTATCCAAAAGGGAGTGTGACAAATTTATCTTCATGTACACCAGTTTTCTGGTGCACATGAAGCCAGAAATCTAATCAGAGCTACCGTAGATTTCTGTTTGGGAGTACAGACTGCCGGAGGATTTGACTGATTTATGACGAGGCCTGCTCCTCCTCATACAGTAAATTAGGAGTACAGATGAGCGAATCAAATCCAATGAAGTGGAATTCGATCCAAATTTCAGTATAAATTCGATTCACTGTGAAGCCGAATTTCCTCGTGCTTCGTGGTAGCAAATCAAATTAACCTGAAATAATGTAAAAAACAAAAAATAAATCATACTTACCTCCTCTATTTGCTCACAACGGACCGGCCGCCACCATCTTGATTGAAGACCTCGGCCGAAATTCCATGCATGACGTTATTTTGGACGCGCTCCTGGTGCCGGCTTTCTCACTGCATCTGCGCCGACTACGTCACAGTGAGGAAGCCGTCACCAGGAGCGCGTCCTTCACTCACTGCGCCTGCGCCGAATACAGAAGTGGACGGCGCAGGCGCTGGATTTCGTCAGCGATGCTGCGAACTTGGACATCAATCAAGAGGAGCGGAGCGGGCTAGACGGAGGACCTGGGCGGGATAAATGGTTGGTAGACCGAGCCTCTAGGTGCTGAATCAACGCCCACATAGCACCTAGAGGCTCATTAGCATATTGTAAAAGTTTGTTTTTTAGGACAACGGCCGCAGGGACAAATGTAAAAAGAGCACTGTTATGTACTGCTGACAATAGCATATCGCTAATGTCAGTCAGCTACATAACAGAAACTCTGATGGTAGAAGCCCTTTAAAGAAAATACGCAGTAAAATTCTGTTTTTTAAAAGGCATCTGTCAGCTGACCTGTTACATGTGCACTTGGCCGCTGAAGGCATCTGTGTTGGTCCCATATCCATATGTGCCCGCATTTCTGAGAAAAATTATGTTTTAATATATGTAAAAGAACCTTTAGGAGCAACAAGCGTGCTGCCATTACACTTTGAGGCTCTGCTTTCTCTATAACTTCGATTGACAATTTGATCACGCCTGCCTGGCCCTATCAAGTGCAGAGGGCGCAGCAGTTGCAGAGAAAGCAGAGCCTCTAGGTGTAACTGCTATGCCCTTGTTGCTCCTCATTTGCATATATTTAAAAAAATTCTCAACATGGTGGGTACATATGAACATGAGAAAAATACAGATGTCTTCAGCTGCCAAGTGCACATGTAACAGGTCAGCAAGTTTCATAGGTACAAATCTGTTGACAGGTGCCCTTTAATGAAAAGTGTGATCTGTACAGGTACTCTAAAACCACAAAATAAGCCAATAATTAATATAAAACATAGTAATAGAATTCACAAGATGTGAATTAAACATGATTTAAACACCTAAAACCCATATGTCTCCATTGATTATATAAAAAAATGTTGTTGTCAGAAGAAAGATCGCAAATGCTTCACCCAATAGATTATACTAACAGACACCATGATGCAACTTTGTGTCATCCACTGATATTCTGGAAAATGTAATAAATGTGTCCTTATGTTGGTAGATAAGCTTCTCTGAAAACTAGAAGCTTACCTTAAAAAAAATAATAATAATAATTATTGGGAACAGAGATGAATCAATCTATTCAACATGAATTGAATTTGTAATGAATTTCTCCAAAGATTCTGATTTCAGCAAATCCAAAACAGGCCATTTTTTAATGGGGAAAAAAAATCTGAGAATGCAGTATGTTTTTAAACAGGCTGTTTGTTTCCACCATCTATCATCCATTTTCCCATAGTCATGTACACTAATAGAAATGAAAAAAGAACATGTGGAAAACTTAAAAGTGTTTTCCAAGATGTTGATACTGATGATCTATCCTCTGGATAGGTCATAAGCATCTAATCGGTGGGGGTCCGACACCTGGGACACCCGCCGATCAGCTGTGCGAGAAGGCAGTGGTGCTTGCAGTATCGCTGCAGCCTTTTCACTACTTTACCTAGGCAGAGTGATGACACGTTCATCGGTCACATGGCCTAGGCGCAGTTCAGCCCCATAGAAGTGAGGGCTGAGCTGCGATACCAAGCAAAGCCTCTATCAAATGGATGGCACTCACAGGTACACTGGTGCCTTCGCAAAAAGCTGATCAGTGGGGGCCCCAGGTTTCAGAACCCCACCGATCAGATACTGATGACCCATACTGAGGACAGGTCTTCAGTATTAAAATGTCATAAAACCCTTTTAATTCAATTGAGCTGCTAAACTGCTAGTGGAGCTTGGATAATGATCACACAACCAAGGTGTTGAACCCTTTATTTTGGTTTCTGCAGCAGGGTATACTGAGTCAAAAAAGGTATTACAACTGGTCCCACAATGTCCTGGACATTTCAAAGGCTAGTCAGCTTTTCCTCCATGAACACCAGGCAGAAATGGCCATGGTAGCTAATGATGCTCCACACAACTCTTATGTGGCCATCAAAAGCAACAATAGTGTTCAGGTAGTGTGCCTAGGTACTAATTATGGCGGCATCAGAGTTTACTGGCGTGCTGGAGAGTCTCTACTGCCATCATGCATAGTGTGGAGACACACATGACCAACACTAGATGTCATTATGTGGGGTGCCATCAGCTACCATGGCCATTCCCATGGCTATTCCAGGTGTTTTTCACTTTCTCAAAGTCTATGTTTTTGGCACTTTGACATTACTAATGTTTTTTTGGCATTGAACTTCTTAAAATGAGTTGGATTCCGTCTTTGAAGACCTCAGAGTGTCATACACGACTTTTCAGGACAATTGGGGCACTATCAATTCAGACCAAATTTATTTGGCTCAAATCAAATCTGGCAGCTTCTTCCACCAAATTAGACTGGAAATGAATTTTGTAAAATTTGTCCATTTGTAATTGGGAGCGTAAGGGTAAAATCATACACTGTAGCTATGCTGCAGATTTTCGTTTCAAATTTGCATAAAATAAAAGTTACGGATTTACCTTTTGTAATCTAAAAAAATTTGCGAATACCGCATAAAAATCACCAAGAATGATACAGCCAACTAAGGTTTACAGACCCCATTATATAGGCTGAAGCATAGAGCAGTCCTGTTTGTTTCCGATTATATGAATAAATTTCAAATATATATATACAAATAAATATATTCACCCTTTGGATCGCGGCAACCGTTATCCTTCAGGTATCTAGCAGCGGCTCTGTGTGCAGCTGTTCACAGAGAAAGGACATACTGTGACAGCGCAGATACAACTATTGAAACTTCAAACCTATTATGTTTCCGATTATAGCCTGAGATGTCCCATGTGATCACCAGTTTGGGGAATCAGTGGCACCTTTACACAGCAATTATTAGTACCAGCGTTCATACAAACATTTGCCCAATTGCTCAAACCTTGTACAAGAGCTCTAAGTTTCTTGCTCCTAAGTTTTAAATTGGATTTCTGTTAAAATGGTTGTTTTATAAGACAAATTTCAGATAGAAGCTAGCCTGGTTATCAGCTAATTGCTGCAGGTCCCGCTTTAGAAATCCCCACGGATTACTTACTATGCAAAGGAAGCTACAGCCAGATTAATGGAGTAGATTCCAGCAGACCAAGAGACAATCATGGAAGGTGTCCTAGTGAGTGGTTTCTACCTTAAAGGGAACCTGTCATATGGATATTTGATTATAATCTAACAAATTATATACAATCATTAACTACTAAAAAGTACCTTAGATGTATTGACTTACTGGTTTGACAGATGGTTACTTCATAATCATAATATATATATACAAACTTGCCACATGCCGCATGCTAATGAGTTAATTGGAGTCCAGTGTGACGTCATTGAGTCCAGCGTTTATTTAATTAACAGCTATAGCCACTCCCCTGCCCACCTGCTGCTGGTTCATATGGAAAATAACTGTCATTCAGCAGCAGGTGGGCGGGGAGAGTCAGGAGCTCATGAATATTCATGACTCGTCATTATCAGCTGGAACTTTTCAATACAAGATGTTGGCAGATTGACTGGGTCAATTAAAGAAAGTGACCCAGCATTTTGCTAAGAGAATCAGTCACTTATTTATGTTGCCCTTAGTTAGGACACCATAAAACTGGTGACAGGTTCCCTTTAAGTGATAGATAATGCAATCTTACTATTACATTACTCCTTTCTGCAAAGTGAGCAGCACTGACATTAAATACATAGTATGGAAGTCACCAGTGAATAAGACCAGAGATAGATTTATTTTAGAAACCTATGTACGGTACTTTTTGTTTCCATTTTTTTATTTTGCTTTCTATATCTTAATTAAATATTGTCCAACCTGTAAGCAGCCCCTTAGATAATGAATGAAGGCTGCTGTTTAGTTTAGAAGGCTACACTGTAATTGAAAAATAAAGGCTTCTGTTTAGTTTAGCAAGTTAAAATGTAATTCCCTGACTGATATCAGATCACTTCATTAGATGTACTGCCACTGCCCAGCTGGGCCTCTATGACAACATAGCAAGATATAATCACCCTGTGCTACACAGAGCTAATATTTTCTACCTTGCTGCCATGCTGTCCCCAAACAGAGGACAATCTGGTAGTGCTAAATGTAATCATTATGCTTCAAATATCAGTCATAGTGTGAATCACTGAATGTTTAATATGTTTAGAGGTCAAAAGAAGAGCTTCAAGCCTCTGCAGTTAAAAAACCACTTGGTTGCATTTCACTAATTGTCAGAACTTTGCATGCTATGCCATGCACCCTTATTTCCAGCTGCAGTCATAAACTTACATTTTGTAGTATACAGTTTAGGTGAAAAGTGGCTCAGTAGTGAAGAGGTTAATCATCCGTTTTTGTTTGTTGTTCATTTTATATCCAAACTGTTGGAATTGTATTGTTTTTGGGTAGCACACAAAATTATATGTAAAGGATAACGAATTTAGGCCTAAATTTATTTCGTATTTTTTGTCTCCACACTTTTTCAAAACATTTTTTAGAGGAGGTCAAACCAGCATATATACATGATTTCTACACCAATACACAGCATAGTGCACAATATTATCTGAGAGGCTCAAAAATGTCAGGGCTACGGAAAGGTTCCAAACAAGATCCAGAGAAAGATTGTGGGTAGTAGCAGCATCAGCTATCCAACCAGCAGTATTGCTAATAGTAAGCTGCAGTTGTCCCTGACGGCTTCGGAGAAGTGCAAGAGGATGAGATTGTGCATTGGATGGCTCTCAGTCACAGTAGGATGATGTGGAGGTGACTTTGACACTGTTCTGTGGAGCCAGGGGTCATAGCGTTCCTCCTGCTCCTCCTCCTTGCGGCCCCAGAAAATGCTTTCATAGAGCCATCTTGGTCTTAACTACCCATTCATAAAGGTGTCTTCCTTTTTCCTAAAAATTGCCGGATAGTCAAGAGAGTCTACCTGCTGACGACTTGTGTGAGAGTCATGACTGCTTGAGCTGCCCTAAGGAGGAGGTTGAAGAGGAGGCTTTGGATCCAATGCATAGCTGTGTTGATGGAGGTGGTCATAGTGACAACTGCATCCATGGCATTGGCAATGGGGGCAGTGACAGTGACAGTCAGGGATAACTCAGAGCAGGGAAGGGGGTCCCAGGAGCCCACCATGATATTTCATAGTCTGATAAAATCGGCAAGGAGGGTGAGGACTCTGATGACGATTGTGTGCTGGACAGGACAGGGGAGGCATATCGGGGTGCTGAGGAGGAGGCAACATCAGTGGAGAAGGGTGGTGGCAAAAGCAATAAAGAGCAGAGGCCACATATGTCCCAAAAAACCACCAGGACCACATCTGGTTCAGGATCTGGTGATTCCACTGACACTGTGGGTGGGTTAGGCCTCTTATAACTGGGGATGTAGCTGTGTTCAGAATTAAGCAATCACATTCAAAATCATGTTAAATAGGAGTCAGCATACACCTGCCATCATTTATAGTGCCTCTGATTAACTCCAAATAAAGTTCAGCTGCTCTATTGTCTTAGTCGCATCCCACAGCAAAAGCCATGGTCCACAGGGAGCTTCCAAAGCATCAGAGGGATCTCATTGTTAAAAGGTATCAGTCAGGAGAAGGGTACAAAAGAATTTCCAAGGCATTATATATACCATGGAATACAGTGAAGACAGTCTTCATCAAGTGGAGAAAATATGGCACAACAGTGACATTACCAAGAACTGGATGTTCCTCCAAAATTGATGAAAAGACGAGAAGAAAACTGGTCTGGGAGGCTACCAAGAGGCCTAGAGCAACATTAAAGCAGCTGCAGGAATATCTGGCAAATACTGGCTGTGTGGTACATGTGACAACAATCTCCCGTATTATTAATATGTCTGGGCTATGGGGTAGAATGGCAAGACGAAAGCCTTTTCTTACAAAGAAAAAGATCCAAGCCAGGCTACATTTTGCAAATGTCTCACAAAAGCATGTGGGAAAAGGTGTTATGGTCTAATGAAACCAAGGTTGAACTTTTTGGCCATAATTTCAAAAGATATGTTTGGCGCAAAAACAACACTGCACATCACCAAAAGAACACCATACCCACAGTGAAGCATGGTGGTGGCAGCATCATGCTTTGGGGCTGTTTTTCTTCAGCTGGAACTGGGGCCTTAGTAAAGCTAGAGGGAATTATGAACAGTTCCAAATACCAGTCAATATTGGCACAAAACCTTCAGGCTTCTGCTAGAAAGCTGAACATGAAGAGGAACTTCATCTTTCAGCATGATCTGAAGAGGGCTGTGCACAGGAGATGCCCTCGCAATCTGACAGATTTGGAGTGTTTTTGCAAAGAAGAGTGGGCAAATCTTGTCAAGTCAAAATGTGCCATGCTGATAGACTCATACCCAAAAAGAGTGCTGTAATAAAAATCAAAAGGTGCTTCAACAAAGTATTAGTTTAAGGGTGTGCATACTTATGCAACCATATTATTTTATTGTTTATATTTTTTTCTTCCCTCTACCTAAAAGATTTCAGTTTGTTATTCAATTGAGTGGTGCAGTTTATAGGTCACATTTAGGGTCCATTCACACGTCCGTTTTTTCTTTCCTGATCTGTTCCGTTTTTTCAGGAACAGATCTGGACCAGATCTGGACCCATTCATTTTCAATGGGTCCTGGAAAAAATCAGACATTGAGCTGTCCGTTTTTTTCCAGGACCCATTGAAAATGAATGGGTCCAGATCTGGTCCAGATCTGTTCCTGAAAAAACGGAACAGATCAGGAAAGAAAAAACGGACGTGTGAATAGACCCTAAAGGTGGAAAAAGTTCTGAAATTATTTATGTGTGTAGACTTTTTATATCCACTGTATATATAATACAGATAGTTAGTGGGAGATAGTCAGTGTAGGTTAGATCGTGATATAGTGTAGCTGATAGGTTCTGCTGTCCATACATACATGCTACATACAAAGTGCTGTCACAAGTTCACAACAATACTTAGTATTCTACCAAATATTCGCAAAATATTGTAAATTCGAATATTGCCCCTGCAGCTCATCACTACTTCTTATGTGGCATGCTGCACTCCATGGTAGACACCAGAAGCAGCTTTTAGGGCAGGAACAGTACATGTCTTTCACGGCCCACTGGGTCAATGTTTTTTGCAGTAGTGGAGAGACAGCACCCCAGCAACATGGCCAGGTCCTTTTAACCCCCTCCCAACATGAGGCTAGCTCCCACAGCAGGCACTTAAAAGCTCGCACTACCCCTCCTTCCTATCAGATGTGTCAACACACACCGTGTTGGATCTTACTGGCCTGGGAGAGAGTAGCCACAGCGGAAAGCAGTTGCAGCTATAGTACATCAAGCAGTAAACATCCTGCTGGCTGTCACCCAGCAGACCTGAACCTGTGGGTAATAACACATGCTCCCTCGCTGGAATTCAACATTGCACATGCTCGAGCGTCTGTACGAGCAGCGGAAAGCCGTGAATGATTTTGTCATGCACCAGACCACCTCAGCAGGGAGCATGTGTTGTTTCCAGGTCAGGCAGTGGCAGCTCATGCCGTTCATGCTGCAGCTGTCCCTCATCCCCTCATATGTATTTTTGAAGAGACGTTGACGCTCATGCAGCAGGTGGCGATGAAGGAGGCGTAAGAAGAACAGCTAAAGCATCCTGCTGGCCGCCCTGTAGCTGTTAAGAATCAACAATGAAAAAGTCTGATGGGGAGGAGGAGGTTCTGAGACTTGAGGAATAAGAGGAGTCAGAGTTGGAGGACAAAGAAAATGACGATAAAGACGGTGACACCAACCACGACACCCAAGTCTCAGTAGGGGGCCAGAGCCAGAAAGAACTGGCTCCTCGAGCACACTGGCCAGAATGGTAACCTGTAGACTTGCTTGCTTACTCAGTGAGAGGCGATTCAGTGACATCAAGCAGTCTGATGATTACTGGATAGCCATGCTTTCAGACCTTTCAGCCTGCCACCAGCATGTCTGAAAGGGACACCCCTCTCTGCCTCCCCACAGAGTCCCCCTCCTTCCACCACCATGAGCAGCAGAAGTCGCAGCAGCAGTAGCATCAGCAGCAGCCATTTCGGTCTCTTGAAAATGATGGAGCAGTTTCTCTATGTGCCGCAGAAGGCTGAGGCCAGTCAACCTGCCAACAGTTCCCGCCTAAAATCACAGGTTCAAGCCTACTTAAACTGGCCAGTCTCTGGTACATACCCTGTTCCATGACCCCATGGATTTCTGGGCAGGCAGACTGGAACAGTGGCCCGAACTGGTATAGCACGCTCTCTTTCTTCCTTTTTGCCCAGCCTCCAGTGTCACCTAGAGGAGGGTTTTGAGCTCTGCGGGAGGCGTGGTGACACCCAAACAGACCAAGTTGTCCTCTGCCAGTGTCCAAAACATCACTTATGTCAAAATGAACCAAGCCTGGATTGGGGAGGATTTTTACACTCCTACGGTTGAGGACGATGAATAGATCTGGCCTTGCTGGCAGTGCCCCATCTTGCCACTGTTGCTGCCTGCCTGCCTCCATCATACCATTGCCACCATCATGCCACTGCTGCGGCCTGCCAACCATTATATTCTGCAAAGGAACTGCTGCAGCCTCCATCATGCCACCGCCACTATTATGTCACTGCTGTAACCTGCAAACCATTATGTTCTATACAGCTGCTGCTGCTGCTGCTGCCTCCATCATCTATAGTAAAACATCAAGGCAGCACTGCTTACTGAGCAATCTCAGATAGTCCAATATGTGGCGGTGCCTGCAGTGCCAAGTCCTCGCCTCTGGGTCTCCTCACAAAATCATAAAAGATTAAATAACCGCAGCACTCCAACGATTCAATATCTTCAAGGATTTATTATCACCGAATGCAGCAACGTTTTGACCACACTGGTCTTTATCAAGCTCACATAATAATATACCTTAGTGAACATCTATATATATATATATATATATATATATATATATATATATATATATAGAAAAAGAAAGTCCAACGGGAGCACCAACCTAAAAAGTGGGTGCAATATCCAAAAGGGGGCAACGGCAATCCCCAATAATATAATAGAGAAAGCAGGACTGCACTCCAAGTTGTGATGAAAATCAAAGCAGTTTTATTCACCCATATTATGGCAAATCTTGCGACGTTTCAGCTCATACGAGCCTTTCTCAAGCATAGAGATAGTGAAAGTGAAGACATATAAAGCGTTACAAAAAGTGTCCCACCCATCAGGGTGTGGTTACAATCAGCTTAAATTACAGGCATATGATACAAATATAAAGTGCATGTTTCCAAAGTGACTAGTGTCATACGTTCTATAATACCAGGATACAATCCCTTTTATACAGAACAAGACATATACAAAACTTTGTTCCAATTAGAATAATAAAATAGTGACAACATAATGAATAAGGATCCCAGAAGTGAAACCCGGAAAGCCATGGAGCCCACATATACCGTCACGTTCCCTGAGCGTCTCGATCTCCTCAGTGCGCATGACCAGGATGACACCATCGTGTGAATCACAATATGAGAATCGTGCGCATGCGTTCTGTAAGGTATCACCTAACATCGCCATCTTGCTTTTGGGAGGATTGCCCTATATATCCGTTCACATTCATCACGTAGATAATAACTAGACAGAGTATTTGCTCAAAGAAGTGACTGTAGAACGGAATACATAGAGAGTGTATAGCGGACCGCAGCAGGGATCTCCTACAGATACCAGTGTCACGACCGGGGTCCCCACCTCTCGGAAGGGATACCGGACCGTGGGGCCGTATATGTCGGAGGGGGACATCTCCATGAACCCCGCCGACAGCCGTAACCCACTTGCTGGAAAAAATGCGGTCATAGAGGGGTTATCCCTCACCATTACAGAAACAGCATCGCACTAAAAATTAATAATATGTCTGGAATAGCGCGTAGAAGACAGGACGCTGTAGTTGGTACTGGGCTGCATCGCTTCCAGTAGGTTAAAGCTCAGGGATCCAAATCCAACATTGTGAAGATTAAAAGATTCTAAAAAGGCAAAAAGAAATATAGATACATTAGTTCCCAAATGTATGTTCTATTGCAGTTGCAACTGCATACAATTCTTTCACAATTCTCCTGCACTATTGCATGTATGAGGAAAGTACATCACATACATATAGGGGAAGCAAGAGTGAGCAACAGGTCCACAGACCCCTACCTGAACTCTACATTTAAGCCTCTGGGGTGCAAGCTATCCAAATCATATATCCACCGCAATTCTCTTTTCTTTAAAATTGCTAAACGGTCACCGCCTCTTCTGTGAAGCACAACATGATCTAAAATCCAGCACCTTAGATCCCGCTCGGTATGCCCAAGGGATCTAAAATGTCTGGAAACTGGTAGATCAATGCGTTTTTTTTCTTATTGAATTCCTATGGTTGTTCAATCTCAGTTTTAATTCTGTAAACGTTTCACCAATATATATCAGGTTACAAGGGCATGCTAACACATAAATTACATAAGATGATGAGCAATTCAGGTGAAATTTAATAGGATATTCCTTATGTGTAGAAGGATGTATGAAGAATCTGGATTTGCATATATAGCGGCAATTGACGCAATTGAGACACGGGTTGCAACCAAGTCCCGATTGTGACAATGTTCGCTGTACGCTGATTTTCTTAGGGCCTACATCCGCTCTAACTAAGTGATCTTTAATATTTTTACTTTTCCGATATGATAGAAGGGGAGGAGACTTGAGTTCAGGTACGTCTTTGATAGACCTACCAAGGATGCTCCAATTATCCGTGAGGACTTGTCCCATCTCCACACTGCACACACTGCACACAGAGTATGTGGACATGAAAGGTATCCTCCGGATCCTTTGAGAAATGGATGATATCTTTTTTGTATTGTTATGTAAAATCCCATTTTTTTGTTCATCTAGTAATCCATGGGGATAACCCCGCTCCCTAAATTTCCCTGCCATCGTTTCCAATGTAGTCACTAGCTCGGTCTGGTCTGATACAATACGTTTAGCACGTAGAAATTGTGAGTGCGGAAGATGTTTGACTAAACTACGAGGGTGATTACTTTCGTATCGTAGAATTGTATTCCTGTCAGTTGGCTTGACATATAGGCCTGTATTAATTGAACCATCGACCAATCTGACATTGGTATCCAGAAAGGACAATTCTGTCTTGGAGTAAGACACAGTATATTGAAGGTCAGAGTCAATGCTGTTGAGATATGTATGAAACTCAACCAATTGTGGTTCTGTGCCTGACCACAGGAGGAAGACGTCATCTATGTACCGCCACCACCCAATGACATATTGAAAGTGGTGGGATACATAGATGAAGTCCTCCTCCATGTGCCGCATATAGATATTTGCGAACGTTGGGGCCACGTTGGACCCCATCGCAACGCCACGTTTTTGACTAAAAAAGGTGTCTTGGGAGAGAAAATAGTTATTTTCCAGAATAAGTCTCAGCAAGATATTGATAAAACACTTTGAATGTTGTGTAATGGATGAATCATCCAAATATTTATTGACAGCAGAAATGCCCTTCTCGTGTCCTATTGACGTGTACAAAGATACAACGTCAAAGGACACGAGAGTGACAGTCTGCAAATCACCAATATCCACTGCTCTCAGTTGTTGCAAAAAATGCCCTGTGTCCTGAATATATGACTTTCCAGCTGTCGAGAATTCTCGTAAAATCCTATCAAGAAACATAGCGATTCTACTAAAAACAGAGTCAGTGCCAGAGACGATGGGGCGACCGGGGGGGTCCACAAGAGTTTTGTGGACCTTGGGCAGTATATATAGAACTGGAGTAATGGGAGATGTCACCGTCAAATACTCCCTTAGCCCTTCATCAATGATGCCCCCGGCCACCGCATCGGACAGACTTTTTTTGATGATATTCATGATATGAAATTTAGGGTCATTCCGTAACACCCCATACACATCCGTGTCACTGAGTTGACGTTCAATTTCTTTTACATAATTGCACGTGTCAAGAACAACCACTCCACCGCCCTTATCGGCGGGTTTAATGGTTAAATGGGGGTTGTTCCTGAGCTGGGATAGTGCCTCAATTTCAGCAGTTGTCAGATTGGGTTTATTTAATCTAGCTGTATCACCAAAAAGGGATTTTAACTCTCTGACATCTCTTTTAACAGCAGAAATGTAGGCCTCTATAGCAGGCTCATCCACATAAGGGAGAAAAGTACTTTTATTCATTAAACCCAGTTTCTTGAGTGAAAATTCACTCGAGCATGTCAGTGTGTCAACAGTGTGACCCTTAAAAAACACTTTCAACTTAATAGAACGAAAAAAATCATTTAAATCCATTTCTAAATCGAACCAGTTTACCTTGGTACTTGGGCAGAATGTAAGCCCTTTAGAGAGGACACTGTGTTGGGCTACAGTCAATTCAACTGAAGATAGATTAAAGACTATTGTCTCTTTCTCTGGGATGATGCTTTCATCGATTGTAGTCTGGTTCGGTTGTATCGCTGCTTTCCCTTTTCGTTCATACCTGCGACCTCCTCTCCTGGTTCTTGTTCCTTTCTTTTCTTTGTGTCCAGACTGTCCCCTAAAAAAGATTTATCCTCATCTGAGGGTGACTGCATAACTCTTCTCCTTTTCTTGTCGCGGTTAAAACCCATAGATGGTGCATCAGATTGTATATGTCGCCTCGTTTGTAATCATCTGCATCACGCACCCATTTACTCCTTTTACCTTCCTCCAATTCCATCTGCAGCTTTAAAGAAAAAAAGATCCCTAGAGGAATCTACGCCCAAACCTCTTTCCCAACAATGATTTGTTTTGTAAACGTTTTGAAGTACTATCGAATAGATATTCATTGGACTATATTTTACTCAACATTGAGTTTCTACAATTGGAGGTTGCTTCACTTACGGATGAGTTGTCGGATGTTGAACGGGCTCTACAGGCACAATTATCTGCTGATGAAATTACGCAATATAAAGATGAAAGTAAAGACCAACTTAGTAAGCTGCAGATGGAATTGGAGGAAGGTAAAAGGAGTAAATGGGTGCGTGATGCAGATGATTACAAACGAGGCGACATATACACGTGGCAATCTGATGCACCATCTATGGGTTTTAACCGCGACAAGAAAAGGAGAAGAGTTATGCAGTCACCCTCAGATGAGGATAAATCATCATCCCAGAGAAAGAGACAATAGTCTTTAGTCTATCTTCAGTTGAATTGACTGTAGCCCAACACAGTGTCCTCTCTAAAGGGCTTACATTCTGCCCAAGTACCAAGGTAAACTGGTCAGATTTAGAAATGGATTTAAATGATTTTTTTCGTTCTATTAAGTTGAAAGTGTTTTTTAAGGGTCACACTGTTGACACACTGACATGCTCGAGTGAATTTTCACTCAAGAAACTGGGTTTAATGAATAAAAGTACTTTTCTCCCTTATGTGGATGAGCCTGCTATAGAGGCCTACATTTCTGCTGTTAAAAGAGATGTCAGAGAGTTAAAATCCCTTTTTGGTGATACAGTTAGATTAAATAAACCCAATCTGACAACTGCTGAAATTGAGGCACTATCCCAGCTCAGGAACAACCCCCATTTAACCATTAAACCCGCCGATAAGGGCGGTGGAGTGGTTGTTCTTGACACGTGCAATTATGTAAAAGAAATTGAACGTCAACTCAGTGACATGGATGTGTATGGGGTGTTACGGAATGACCCTAAATTTCATATCATGAATATCATCAAAAAAAGTCTGTCCGATGCGGTGGCCGGGGGCATCATTGATGAAGGGCTAAGGGAGTATTTGACGGTGACATCTCCCATTACTCCAGTTCTATATATACTGCCCAAGGTCCACAAAACTCTTGTGGATCCCCCGGTCGCCCCATCGTCTCTGGCACTGACTCTGTTTTTAGTAGAATCGCTATGTTCCTTGATAGGATTTTACGAGAATTCTCGACAGCTGGAAAGTCATATATTCAGGACACAGGGCATTTTTTGCAACAACTGAGAGCAGTGGATATTGGTGATTTGCAGACTGTCACTCTCGTGTCCTTTGACGTTGTATCTTTGTACACGTCAATTGGACACGAGAAGGGCATTTCTGCTGTCAATAAATATTTGGATGATTCATCCATTACACAACATTCAAAGTGTTTTATCAATATCTTGCTGAGACTTATTCTGGAAAATAACTATTTTCTCTTCCAAGACACCTTTTTTAGTCAAAAACGTGGCATTGTGATGGGGTCCAACGTGGCCCCAACGTACGCAAATATCTATATGCGGTACATGGAGGAGGACTTCATCTATGTATCCCACCACTTTCAATATGTCATTGGGTGGTGGCGGTACATAGATGACGTCTTCCTCCTGTGGTCAGGCACAGAACCACAATTGGTTGAGTTTCATACATATCTCAACAGCATTGACTCTGACCTTCAATATACTGTGTCTTACTCCAAAACAGAATTGTCCTTTCTGGATACCAATGTCAGATTGGTCGATGGTTCAATTAATACAGGCTTATATGTCAAGCCAACTGACAGGAATACAATTCTACGATACGAAAGTAATCACCCTCGTAGTTTAGTCAAACATCTTCCGCACTCACAATTTCTACGTGCTAAACGTATTGTATCAGACCAGACCGAGCTAGTGATTACATTGGAAACGATGGCAGGGAAATTCAGGGAGCGGGGTTATCCCCATGGATTACTAAATGAACAAAAAAATGGGATTTTACATAACAATACAAAAAAGATATCATCCATTCCTCAAAGGATCCGGAGGATACCTTTCATGTCCACATACCCTGAGTGCAGTGTGGAGATGGGACGTATCCTCACGGATAATTGGAGCATCCTTGGTAGGTCTATCAAAGACGTACCTGAACTCAAGTCTCCTCCCCTTCTATCATATCGGAAAAGTAAAAATATTAAAGATCACTTAGTTAGAGCGGATGTAGGCCCTAAGAAAATCAGCGTACAGCGAACATTGTCACAATCGGGACTTGGTTG
This sequence comes from Bufo bufo, assembly GCF_905171765.1. Taxonomy (NCBI): domain Eukaryota; kingdom Metazoa; phylum Chordata; class Amphibia; order Anura; family Bufonidae; genus Bufo; species Bufo bufo. The sequence goes on along the minus strand of NC_053390.1, from coordinate 601,284,554 downwards.
CTACCCGTGTCTCAATTGCTTCAATTGCCGCTATATATGCAAATCCAGATCCTTCATACATCCCTCTACACATAAGGAATATCCTATTAAATTTCACCTGAATTGCTCATCATCTTATGTAATTTATGTGTTAGCATGCCCTTGTAACCTGATATATATTGGTGAAACGTCCACAGAATTAAAACTGAGATTGAACAACCATAGGAATTCAATAAGAAAAAAATGCATTGATCTACCAGTTTCCAGACATTTTAGATCCCTTGGGCATACCAAGCGGGATCTAATGTGCTGGATTTTAGATCATGTTGTGCTTCCCAGAAGAGCCGTTGACCGTTTAGCAATTTTGAAGAAAAGAGAATTGCAGTGGATATATGATTTGGATAGCTTGCACCCCAGAGGCTTAAATGTAGAGTTCAGGTAGGGGTCTGTGGACCTGTCGCTCACTCTTGCTTCCCCTATATGTATGTGATGTACTTTCCTCATACATGCAATAGTGCAGGAGAATTGTGAAAGAATTGTATGCAATTGCAACTGCAATAGAACATACATTTGGGAACTATTGTATCTATATTTCTTTTTTCCTTTTTAGAATCTTTTAATCTTCACAAAGTTGGATTTGGATCCCTGAGCTTTAACCTGCTGGAAGCGATGCAGCCCAGTACCAACTACAGCGTCCTGTCTTCTACGCGCTATTCCAGACATATTATTAATTTTTAGTGCGATGCTGTTTCTGTAATGGTGAGGGATAACCCCTCTATGACCGCATTTTTTCCAGCAAGTGGGTTACGGCTGTCGGCGGGGTTCATGGAGATGTCCCCCTCCGACATATACGGCCCCATGGTCCGGTATCCCTTCCGAGAGGTGGGGACCCCGGTCCTGACACTGGTATCTGTAGGAGATCCCTGCTGCGGTCCGCTATACACTCTCTATGTATTCCGTTCTACAGTCACTTCTTTGAGCAAATACTCTGTCTAGTTATTATCTATGTGATGAATGTGAACGGATATATAGGGCAATCCTCCCAAAAGCAAGATGGCGATGTTAGGTGATACCTTACAGAACGCATGCGCACGATTCTCATATTGTGATTCACACGATGATGTCATCCTGGTCATGCGCACTGAGGAGATCGAGACGCTCAGGGAACGTGACGGTATATGTGGGCTCCATGGCTTTCCGGGTTTCACTTCTGGGATCCTTATTCATTATGTTGTCACTATTTTATTATTCTAATTGGAACAAAGTTTTGTATATGTCTTGTTCAGTATAAAAGGGATTGTATCCTGGTATTATAGAACGTATGACACTAGTCACTTTGGAAACATGCACTTTATATTTGTATCATATGCCTGTAATTTAAGCTGATTGTAACCACACCCTGATGGGTGGGACACTTTTTGTAACGCTTTATATGTCTTCACTTTCACTATCTCTATGCTTGAGAAAGGCTCGTATGAGCTGAAACGTCGCAAGATTTGCCATAATATGGGTGAATAAAACTGCTTTGATTTTCATCACAACTTGGAGTGCAGTCCTGCTTTCTCTATTTTATATATATATATATATATATATACACACAATTCATATCTGATTGGGTACAACAGCTACTATTTCCTTACATATCCCCTCCCCTCAATTAACCGCATATCGCCTGTTCCAGAGACTTAATAACATTAGTACAACCCCATCTTACCTATACCCCATGCTGTAGGAACGCCCAATATATTTCAGCCGCATGTGAATGGTGGAGGCATGCAACGTGCCTCACCCTCCACTGCGCATGCGCTGCTTCGTCACTCCCGCTCGTCCGAGAAAAGTTACTTCCGGGCACCTGATCTCTTTACTTGGTCACATGGTTCTCAGCCTTGTCACACTACAGGTATATTCAAATAGACCACACGATCCTCCGTTGCCAGGGTACATCACAAACAATGGGAGCGCTCCAAGTCTAAAACCTCAACATCTCGCTTCCTCTATAGTAAATTCTATTTGGTAACCACCTTTATGTTGTTAGCAATACCACTTCCCGTGGGTGATGGGGTAGTGACCACGTCAGATGTCCCCAAGGGGTAAAGACACGGACATAACACCCATAAACAGTTCATTTTTTAATTTTTTCTTAAATTAGGTGTGTGGGGGCTCACTTCAGGGAGATAACATTCAAAACACCATTTTCATAGGGCATAAATATATTGCAAGGTAGGATTGTCAATACTCACAGTCAATTGATTGGCTAAACAGCATGCGCTGATAGTTTACACCTCGGCCCATGATGCAATTACGTCCTCGTTCATTCCAAAGGGGTTTATAGCCATGGGATAGCTTCCATCCCCATCTATGGGAAAGAGGCTTTCCTGGACCAGTTCCCACTATTCCCTCCATTTAAACAGCTTTCATCCATCACAGTTTGGTCTACCCTTCAGTGTAACCCTAACACGCACTCCACTTGGGCAACATTCCTCCTTATTTGATTCTTTTGAACAATATCCCAAAGTGCCATGTTCGCATCCCTCACTCACAGAGTTACATCTGTGCGCCCACACCCCATCCCCACAAAAAGCATTACCATTCATTGGGGTTATTGAAGATTCCATCCTAAAAAGTTACTATATAGGGTATCCTCTTACTATCTTCAAAATACAGTGATGTCGGGTTCTTTCAGGTTCTTATCATTCCTACAGCATGTGCATAGATCCTAGAGGATAAACAAGAGGAAAGGAAGGGGGAAAGAGAGAAAAAAGAAAGGGTTAATATCAGCTAAAAACCAATATGGCTACTAGCCGGGCACCAATACGTAATATTATATATCTCTAAAATACATATCTATAGGGTTAGAAGAGAGAGCCCACCTTAAATTCCCTTTTTAAGCCCCTAGGTTCCATAGTATCAAGTTCGAATATCCACCTCAATTATTTTCTTTTCAAAAATTTCTCTCTATCGCCTCCTCTCCTCAAAGGTGGAATACCATCTATAATCCTAAATCTCAATTGTGAGATGTTGTGTCGAAAGTTCAAAAAATGTTCCGACACTGGTAATTCTACCTCTTCTCTATTCTCTTGTCACTGCTTTTTAGTCATTAATTTGCGGATCGTGTATCTGTGTTGGTTAATTCTATTCTTGCAAGGTTGTGTGGTCTCTCCCACATAAAGCAGGCCACACGGGCATTGCAAGTATAGGTTTGAAATCCTAATGCAGTTACAAGATAGAGAAGTATATAGGCCCCTGAATAAAGACCCAAAATGGGAGATCATACGGAAAATCAGGCTATTGGCAGACAATGCTTATGCTAATGACCTGATTGATGAGAAATTACATACTTACCTTATGACCCCACTTCTATATGTCCTCCCTAAAATTCACAAGGACTTAAAAAAATCCCCCAGGATGCCTGATAGTTTCGGGCATTGACTCCGTCTTTTCTAATGCCACTACTTATCTTGATAGGATATTAAAGGGCTTCTTTCACCCCACTAAACTATTTTTTTTTTTTGGGTACTTATAATCCCTATACTGCGATTTATCCATACATAATGTAATTAATCATTTTGGTTCAGTAGATACTTCAAAAAAAGTACTTTTATAATATGCAAATTACCTGTCTACCAGCAAGTAGGGCGGCTACTTCCTGGTAGCAGCCTGTCACGGAACCATGAACCAGACGTACAACAAGAGATAAGTGAAAATAAGAAGGCTTTATTGAAAATAAAGCTGTAAAGCAAAAGTCCAAACGGATGGTGAAACCGAGCAGAGTCTTTGCGAAGCCAGAGGTCAGGAACCAGAAGGGTAGTCAGACGAAGCCAGGATCAGGAACCAGCAGGGTAGTCAGACGAAGCCAGGATCAGGAACCAGCAGGGTAGTCAGACGAAGCCAGGATCAGGAACCAGCAGGGTAGTCAGACGAAGCCAGGATCAGGAACCAGAAGCAGCAGCAGTCTTAGAAGCATGTGAACACAAGAGGACCAAGCAAGGAACTGAAGCCACAGACCTCCTATATATATGAGCTAGGCATCCAGCTCCTCCCAGGGGAAGGAGGAGCCGCAGGGTGGAAGGCTACAAGAAACCCAGAAACCAAGATGGCCGCCAGCACATGTCAAACGAAGGAGAGCAGCAAGCAGGTGAGACCATGACAGTACCTCCCCCTCAAGGGCCCCTCCTCCGCGGAGCACAAAACGGTTTCTGAGGGAAGCGTGCGTGGAAGGCTCGGAGCAAGGCAGGAGCATGGACATCTGCGGAGGGAACCCAGGAACGCTCCTCTGGACCATAACCACGCCAATGGACCAAAAACTGCAACCAACCGCGGACCAGGCGTGAGTCCAGGATATTGCTCACCTCATATTCCTCACGATTGCCCACTTGGACCGGACGAGGCCGAGGAACCGAGGAAGTGAAACGATTACACACCAGTGGCTTCAACAGGGAGACATGAAACACGTTGGAGATCCGCATGCCAGGAGGAAGCGCAAGGGCATAGGCTACCGGGTTTACCCTGCGAAGCACTCGGAAGGGACCAACAAAGCGAGGCGCCAGCTTGGGAGTGGGCACTCGAAGGTTGAGGTTGCGGGTGGACAACCATACACGGTCTCCGACCTGGTAGGAAGGAGCAGGCGCTCGTCTGCGATCAGCCTGGAGTCTCTGGCGCTGCGCAGAGACCTCAAGGGACTTCTGGATCTGTACCCAAGAAGCACGTAGGACGGAAAGGTGATCCTCCACAGCCGGAATATCCTGGGGAGAGAATACCTCCGGTAACACGGCAGGTTGGAACCCATAATTGGCCATGAAGGGAGACGTCCCAGAGGAAGAGTTCACCGCCGTGTTCCTGGCAAACTCAGCCCAAGGCAGGAGGTCAACCCAATTGTCTTGGTGATCGGAGACATAGCAACGAAGGAATTGCTCCAAGGCCTGATTGGATCGTTCTGCGGCCCCATTGGACTGAGGGTGGTAGGCCGAGGAGAAGGAGAGATGAATCCCCAACTGGGAGCAAAAGGCGCGCCAGAACCTGGACACAAACTGACTCCCCCGATCCGACACAATCTCCTTAGGCAAACCGTGCAACCGGAAGACCTCCCTGGCAAAAATCGTGGCCAACTCTTGTGCAGAGGGTAACTTCTTGAGAGGAACACAGTGGCACATTTTGGAAAACCGATCCACAATCATGAGAATGACCGTATGGCCTCGGGATGCAGGGAGGTCCACAATGAAATCCATCCCCAGGTGTGACCATGGGCGCTCCCCGGTGGCTATGGGTTGCAGAAGGCCCAACGGAAGGTGCCGAGGGGACTTACTCTGGGCACAAACGGAGCATGCCGCTACATATGCGGCGATGTCGGAACGTAGGGAAGGCCACCAGAACAGACGTGAAACAGCCCAGGACAGCTGATTCTTTCCAGGATGCCCCGCGGTCTTGGAGTTATGGTAGGTTCGCAACAACCGAGTGCACAACTCCTCAGGCACAAAACATCTGCCGTTGGGTCTCCCAGAGGGAGCACCAGATTGAGCCGCCAAAATCTGCTCACCCAGGGGAGAGGTCAGGCTGGTGCGAATGGCGGCCAGGATCTGATTCGGAGGTATGACCGAAGTCGGAATCGACTCCTCCCTGGACAGCTCGGAGTACTGCCGTGATAAGGCATCCGCCCTGATGTTCTTGGAACCGGGTAGGTAGGAGACCACGTAATTAAAACGTGACAAGAACAGAGCCCATCTGGCCTGACGTGGTGTCAATCTCTTGGCCTCAGAAAGGTAGGTCAGATTCTTGTGGTCCGTCAGGATGAGAACCGGAACCACCGAACCCTCGAGCAAGTGCCTCCATTCTTTAAGGGCCTGCACGATGGCCAATAACTCCCTGTCACCAATCTGATAGTTGCACTCCGCGGAAGACAGTTTCCGGGAGTAAAACCCACAAGGAAGCAGAGGGCCCTCTGGTGTTCTACGCTGAGACAGAAGGGCGCCTACTCCCGTCTCAGACGCGTCCACCTCGAGGACAAAGGGCAACCCAGGGTTGGGATGCGACAGAATCGGAGCCGACACAAAGGCGGACTTTAGGGCCTCAAAAGCTCGGATGGCCTCGAGCGGCCAGACCTGGGAATTACTGCCCTTCCTGGTCAGATCCGTGAGAGGCTTGGCCAGCATGGAAAAGTCCCTGATGAACTTCCGATAATAATTGGCGAAGCCCAAAAAGCGCTGCAGGGAACGAAGACCACTGGGCTGGGGCCACTGTAAGACAGCCGAAACCTTCTCAGGATCCATGGAGAACCCCTCAGCGGAAATGATGTAACCTAAGAAGGTTACCTGGGATCGGTGAAATTCGCATTTCTCAAGCTTACCGAACAGCTTGTTCTCTCGTAACCGTTGCAACACTCGTCTGACATCCAGAATGTGGGCCTCCATGGATTCAGAATATACCAAGATGTCATCCAAATAGACTACCACACACTGCTGCAACAGGTCACGGAAAACATCGTTGATGAATTTCTGAAAGACTGCGGGCGCATTGCACAACCCAAAGGGCATAACCAAGGATTCGTAATGACCGGTCCTGGTGTTAAACGCGGTCTTCCACTCATCGCCCGCCTTGATCCTTACCAGGTTATATGCCGCCCTCAGGTCGAGTTTGGTAAAGACCGTGGCCCCTTTAAGGCGATCGAACAGCTCGGAAATCAAGGGTATCGGGTAAGCGTTCTTGATCGTGATGCGATTGAGACCCCTGTAATCGATGCAAGGCCTCAACTCACCGCCCTTCTTTTTCACAAAGAAAAATCCAGCCCCTGCCGGGGACGAAGATTTGCGAATGTGTCCGCGTGAAAGCGCCTCCCTCACGTACTCCTCCATGGCCTCATTCTCCGCTACCGACAGTGGATAGACTTTGCCACGAGGAGGAACGGCACCAGATTGTAACTCTATGGCACAATCGTATGGGCGGTGCGGAGGTAGGGCAACCGCGCGCACCTTATCGAATACATCCCGGTACTCCTCGTATTCAGGAGGCAACAGAGAGTCAGAGGAAGTACACAGCAACTTGACAGACCCATGGATGCAACTAGCCCCACACTGCGGTGACCACGAGAGGATCTCGACCGATCTCCAATCGAAAGTCGGATTATGCTTCTGGAGCCAGGGGTACCCCAAGACCACCGAGTAGTGTGGAGACGAAATAACCTGGAGGCAGACCGACTCTCTGTGAACGGCACCAATGGCTATCCCCACTGGAAGGGTCTCATGAGTCACGTGTGGCGGCAGAAGGGGTCTGCCGTCTATCGCCTCAAGAGCCAGTGGGGAACCTCGAGCCTGCAGAGGAATGGAATTGGCGGCAGCGAACACACTATCAATGAACAAACCACCAGCACCAGAGTCCACCAACGCCTGGGTCGTCACCGAGCCCCCGACCCAGGAGAGGACAACAGTGATCAGTGGTTTGTCAACACGGGAAACCGGGGACGAGGAGACTCCACCCAAGATCTGCCCCCGACAGGATCTCAGGGTACGAGCGTTTCCCGGACGGTTCGGACATGCCAACCGAAAATGCCCACCGAGACCACAGTACATGCATCGGCCCTCGCGTCTCCGGAGTGCCCTCTCCCCCTCGGACAGGCGAGCAAACCCCAGCTGCATGGGTTCACCCCCAGACAAGTCATCCCCAGGAGGCGTGGGAGGAGAGGGAGGCACGGGTGGGACAGCAAACGTAGGCACCAATCTGTTAGAAGACCTCCGCAGGTTCTCCTTAAAGGAAGGTCTCTCCCTGAGTCTGGTGTCAATCAAAATCAGGAAAGAAATAAGAGACTCGAGCTCAACTGGTAGGTCCTTAGCTGCAACCTCATCCTTCAAGGCATCCGAGAGACCATGAGATAAAGCAGCGACCAGAGCCTCATTATTCCAGCCCACCTCTGCTGCCAGGGTACGAAACTCAATGGCGTATTCAGCTACGGATCGTGAACCCTGTCTGATGGACATAAGGAGCTTCGCAGCAGAGGCAGCACGAGCCGGCACATCGAATACCTTCCGAAGAGAAGCAACAAAACCGGAAAACTCGGCAACCACCGGATTGTTGTTCTCCCATAAAGGGCTGGCCCAGGCCAAGGCCTTGTCCGAGAGCAGCGAGATCAAGAAGCCCACCTTTGATCTCTCAGTAGGAAAGGCATGTGGCAGCAACTCGAAATAAATGCCCACCTGGTTAAGGAAACCTCGGCACTGAGTTGGCTCTCCCCCAAAGCGCTGTGGAAGAGGGGCAGAACCGGTCATACCCCGAAACACCGCAGGCGCAACAACAGGTGTCGGGGTAGACTCTGGCGCAACAACCGGAGCGGCAGTAGGAGCGAGCCCAGGAGCGACAACCGACCCATCGGCAACGGGAGCGAAATGAGCCGTGCGTTCAAGCAGGGTTTGCAACGCCACAGCGAACCGACCCAACAGGTGATCCTGCTGATCAAGTCTGGCAACCAGCGTGGGTAGCGAGGATGGCCCTGTACCGTCAGAATTCATGGCTTGGTCCTAATGTCACGGAACCATGAACCAGACGTACAACAAGAGATAAGTGAAAATAAGAAGGCTTTATTGAAAATAAAGCTGTAAAGCAAAAGTCCAAACGGATGGTGAAACCGAGCAGAGTCTTTGCGAAGCCAGAGGTCAGGAACCAGAAGGGTAGTCAGACGAAGCCAGGATCAGGAACCAGCAGGGTAGTCAGACGAAGCCAGGATCAGGAACCAGCAGGGTAGTCAGACGAAGCCAGGATCAGGAACCAGCAGGGTAGTCAGACGAAGCCAGGATCAGGAACCAGAAGCAGCAGCAGTCTTAGAAGCATGTGAACACAAGAGGACCAAGCAAGGAACTGAAGCCACAGACCTCCTATATATATGAGCTAGGCATCCAGCTCCTCCCAGGGGAAGGAGGAGCCGCAGGGTGGAAGGCTACAAGAAACCCAGAAGCCAAGATGGCCGCCAGCACATGTCAAACGAAGGAGAGCAGCAAGCAGGTGAGACCATGACACAGCCGCATCCTCCTCTCATAAAGACGCCCCCTCCTCATGTTGATTGACAGGGCCAGCGGACGCGATCGTTCTCTGCTGGCCCTATCTGCATTAAAAATCTGGCGCCGGCGCCGTACCTGTCTTGAGTCGGCGCAGGCGCACCTCAATGCGCCTGCGCCGGTGACGTCACCTCTACAGCCGGCGCAGGCGCACTGAGGAAGGAGCGGCCGAGCAAGCGTCCCCCCCTCAGTGCGCGTGCGCCGACTCAAGACAGGTACGGCGCCGGCGCCAGATTTTTAATGCAGACAGGGCCAGCAGAGAACGAGCGCGTCCGCTGGCCCTGTCAATCAACATGAGGAGGGGGCGTCTTTATGAGAGGAGGATGCGGCTGCTACCAGCAAGTAGCCGCCCTACTTGCTGGTAGACAGGTAATTTGCATATTATAAAAGTACGTTTTTTGCAGTATCTACTAAACCAAAATTATTAATTACATTATGTATGGATAAATCACAGTATAGGGATTATAAGTACCCCAAAAAAAAAAAGAGTTTAGTGGGGTGACAAAAGCCCTTTAAGGTCATATGCAACGGGGGCAGTGTCATATGTGAGGGACACTACAGATTTCCTGTCTAGGTTAAACACGATTGGATTTGAAGAAGGGGATTTGCTAGTGTCCTTTGATGTAACTAGCCTCTATACTAGTATAGACCATGAATTAGGCCTGGAGGCGGTCAAATGGGCACTTGAATCCAAACAAAGGGTGGAAATTAAATTGTTTATTCTGTCCTTGTTAGAAATCCTGCTTACCTGCAACTATTTTTTGTTTGAGGACATGTTCTATGTGCAGTGTCGGGGGAACGCAATGGGGTCTAATGTGGCCCCGACATATGCAAATAAAAAAATAAATAAATAATATATATATATATATATATGTCCTGCCTTGAGGAACAATGTATATACCCGTCCACCCTCTACGCACATGTTAGGGGGTGGATAAGGTATATTGATGATGTTTTTTTGATTTGGAAGGGCACAGTCATGGAGTTACATGCCTTTCATGACTTTATTAAACAGCTATATAGCCAGTTGAAATTTACTAAGGTCTTCTCAGCAAAGTCCTTACAGTTTCTGGACACATTGGTATATGTAAAAAATGGAAGATTAGAACTGATCTGTTTGTAAAGCCTACTGATCTTAACAATTTGCTGCGATTTTATAGTGCGCACCCCAGGAGGATGGTGGACTCCCTTCCATATAGCCAGTTTTTGCGTATAAGAAGGATAGTGTCAGACGAGAATCTGATCGACAATAGATTACAGACAATGAGTGAGAAATGTAGGGATAGAAGGTATCCAAGAGATTTGGTTAACCGTCATTTACTACAAAGTGAGTGACAACAATTACTGTCATCGGGTGGTAAAATGGAACAACAGAAGGTGAAAAGGATATAATTTGTATCCACGTACACAAAAATGAGAGGGAGGATAATGGAAATATTGAGACATAGTTTTTGTCTCAATCTTTCTCTGATGTGGAGGAATTTTTTTTTTTTACAATTTTTTTTTTTCAAAAATATAAATCTACAGTCTACCAATTCAATATCAAAAGTAATATAATACAACATAATTTCATCATGTGTTTAATCTCCCTCTTATCTTTGCCCTCCCATCCCTCCCTCCAACCCCCTTTTTCCATGGAGCTACTGTCGCGGCGCTGAGTATTCTCTTTTCCAGTTACCCCATATTTGCAGCCAAACGGATTTTTCCCCCGCTGTTTGGGCAAGACTGTGTTCATACTGCTTTACCCTATTCATATACTCCGTCAAGATTTGGATATTTCATGGATCCCCAATGTTTAACTATTATTATTTTAGCCAAAGCTATGCCCCGAAGCCAAAGTAGTTGCTCGGTTTTATTTTTATGTCTCTCTGGAAGAGTACCCAGGATTACATAGTCAATACATGCTTCATATTTCATGGGGGAACTGTTCTGCAGTTTCCGGAATATTTTAATCCAATAATCTTCTATACCCGGGCATTCCCACAGTAGGTGTTTATAATCTCCTCTCTCTTTATTGCATTTGTAACAATTCTGTTCTCTATCTTTATAAATAGTGTGTAATAGTACTGGTGTGTAATAGAGACGGTGAATAATTTTCAGAAGAATCCATGTATGGGCGAGGGAGACCGTAGACCTTTTGATGTTTCTATAAACAATCTCCCACGGATAGATTCCATATTCTGCAGGTCTTTTTCCCATTTTACCTCACCTCTTAATGTGATCGATTTTGTGTATTCATATTTTAACTTTGCGTAAATGTGCGATATAGCGGGGGTGTTTGACGTCGTGTCGTAACAGAAATCTAGAAAAGTGTTCCGTGCAATATTTAAATAGTTCTTATTTTTAGTGTAGTGTATGGCTTGTCTTAGCTGTTCATATCGAAATGTATCAATAAATCCTAATGTAGTGTCTGGAAGGATTTCGGTTAGTGGCTTAACCTGTCCTTTATAAAAAACCTGTGAGATTAAGTGTATCCCCTGTTTTTCCCAGTATTCAACATCCCCTAATTGCATAACTTGTGGTAAGTGAGCATTCCCCCACAAAGGGGTGAATTGAACCGCTTGAGATACTCCGACCAAGAGCATAACTTGTTTCCAAATATGCCTAAGCATTCTGCTAAACAGATTTGTTATTGTTTTCTTCTCAGTGATACCTGTTTCAAGAATATAAAAAAGATCCTTCCAGGGTCTACAGTACTCCCTAAAAATTAGCCGTATACAGTTATTCTTTCGGTTTCTCACACACCATCTCATTTGTGCAGCTGCATAATATCCTTTTAGGAAAGGGACAGAGATTCCTCCCTCTTCTTTGTACAGATATTGTATTTTGATTCTAACCCATTTGCGCCCCCATATTAATTCATTGAAAAGGGTCTCTAGTTTATTAAAAAACATATCTTCAATCGTTATTGGACTTGCATTTAGTACATATAATAGCATTGGTAATAACGTAATTTTTATAAGGGCAATACGGTTGATTTGTGACAGGGGAAGTTTTAACCATGTTCTAATTTTTTCCTTTACTTTATCTATTATTGGGAGTATGTTCAGTTTCGTATAGTATTCCAATTTAGTCCCTATGTGGATACCCAGGTATAGTAAAGAATCTGATGGGGCCAGTATACTAACCCGAGAATTGTAACCCGGTGGAACTGGGCGTCTTAATGGGAGAAATTTTGATTTTTCCCAGTTTTTTTCATATCCGGATAGGCCTCCAAAGTCGTCCACGCTTTCCATAACCCTGGGCAGATTCGTATACCCCCTCCCTAGAAAGAGCAGGATATCATCTGCGTATAGGCTTATTTTATAGACTTTCCCCTCGCACCCAAAGCCCTGTACTTCCTCATCTGCTCTGATTTTACATGCCATTGGCTCCAGGAACAACGAAAATAGCAAAGGGGAGAGGGGGCATCCCTGACGCGTTCCTCGAGTGAAGGGGAAGGTGGGGGAACATTCCCCATTAATTCGGACTCTGGATACCTGGTTTTGATACAGAATGTGAACCCATCTGGAGAAGTATTCCCCTATTTTCACCCGTGTCAACACTCTCCAGAGAAAGGACCACTCCACCCTGTCGAAGACTTTGGCCACGTCCAAGGACAGAATGGAGCAGTCCTCCCCATCCCCTATCTGTATATTCAAAAAAGCCCTCCTTACATTGTCCTGTATATTCCTTTTGGGAATGAACCCGTTTTGGTCAGCATGGACGACTTTGTGAACAACAGTTTTTAATCTGTTGGCTAACAATTTAGCAAGGATTTTGTAATCTGTGTTCAACAGAGAGATGGGGCGGTAGGAGGTCGCTAACAACGGGTCCTTCCCCTTTTTGGGGATTAATGTGATAATTGCTTCCATCCATGAGGGGGGTAGAGAGCCCAGTATCCAGGATTGGTTTAGTACTTCCAACATTTGAGGGAGGATAATTTCCTCATGTTTACGGTATAAATCAAATGGAAAACCATCCAGCCCTGGAGACGTATTGCCCTTGATAGATTTCAACGTGGTTTGTAACTCGATCAATTGAATCGGTCTATTCAACCATTCAATATCTTGTTTGTCAAATTCCGGGATCTTAATGTTATCCTGCCTCTGTCCTGATTCCCATAATATTGTTACTCCCTCTTTGATTTTTTATTATTGTGGATAGCAATCTACTCGGTTTACTGGATTCACTGAAGGTCCTCTGCCCCAAGAAGAACATTTTATTCTGCGCTTTCTTATATAGATATTGTTTATATTCATCTTGCGCTTTTTTAATTGGTGTTGTTTTTCTGGGGTGTTTACCCCAGTGATCTCCTGCATTAGCTGGTTAAGCGTCCCTTCTATTTCTTTTTGAGTTTGGGCATAGAAATTCTTCTGTTTCCTAATTTGGTATGAATATATACCTCGGAGGTATGCCTTAAGCGAGTCCCAAACCATATGAATATGTGTTGAATTAATGTTGTCACTCCAAAAGGACTTTATTTCTACGTTAATCTTATCCATATCCCTTATCAATGTCATCCAGTGGGGATTAAGTTTAAAGATCCTATTTTTGTTTGGTTTTTTTAAGACTTTCAATTAATACCATGACCGGGGAGTGGTCGGAAATACCGTGACTTTCATAATTCATTTTTTTAACCCTGTTGATGAGCCCGGGGCTAGCGAGGGCCAGATCAACTTGTGACATGGACCTGTATGTGTTACTAAAGCAAGAAAATGCTTGCTTATTTCCATAGAGGGATCGCCATATATCAACCAGTGCCATTTCTTTGCACATTCTGAATAATAATGTACTTGAACTGGCATTTTGTTCATAATTGGTTATGGTGGATATTCTATTTATTTTTACGTCCATGACCGAGTTGAAATCGCCCACCACCAGCACCGGGCACTCCTCTCGTGTTGAAATATCATACATCAGTTTACATAGCACAGTTACTGTGAAAGGGGGTGGAATATACAGTATATGAAAGCGATAATACTCCTTTAACCCTGCCATCAACAGTGGAGGAAAATATACCGACTCTCTGGATCAATTAATTGTTCTATTGGGTCGTAATCTACCTGTCTATGCACATAAACACTAATTCCACGAAAGTATGTGGAATAACAGGAATGATATTTATGAGAGGCCCATCTCCTTCCGCCAAGCGCTGCCACTTTTTCACCTGATAGGTGTGTTTCTAACAGAGCCACTATGGCAGGTAGGTGTCTAGAAACTAAGTCAAACACTGCGCACCTCTTAATTTTATCCGCAAAACCGCGAATGTTCCATGTCAATATTCTTGACATTTTATTTTTTTTTATGACAGCACAGAGCGGAAGGACAGGGGCACACGCAGCAATACACCATCAATACCCCGACAAAGCCCCCCCCCCTACGCCTACTCCCGTGCTGACCTGCGAGTCGCTAAATGTGACTCATAGGTCTCTAACTATAGGCTATCCCTCCTCCCCCCCGTCGTCGACCCCCCCCAGCTCCCCCCTGTATTACTGCAAGTGGATTATTTAATGCCCTTAGAGTCCATCCAATCTGCTGCATCGCTTGGATTAGAAAAAAATTGAACCGTTTCTTTGTAGATAACCCGTAATTTAGCTGGGTACATCATAGAGTATTTTAGTTGGGCATGTTTCAATCTCTTCTTTACATCTTTATATTCTCTTCTTTTGTCTTGCGTTATTTTAGAAAAGTCTGGGTATATCTCTATGTTGGCATCGTTGTATTTAACCGTTTGTATCTCTCTTTTCCATATAAGGATATTGTCTCAGTCTCTTGAGGAAGCCATTTTAATTAACAGTGGCCTTGGTGCTGACCCTGGTGGTAATTTTCTTATTGGGATGTGGTGCTCTCTCTCCACTGTATGTGTTAGGGCTGCTTCTACAGCTATTACGTTGTCTGATAACCATTTTTGGATGAAGCTCGTAGGGTCATCTCGTTCTACTCCTTTCGGAAAGCCCACTAATTTAAGATTATTTCTCCGGGATCTGTCCTCCAAATCCGCCATTTTTTCTTTAAGTGCCTTATTGTCACTTTCGACTGCTTCAATCCTTTTTTTTATCTGATTGGTTTCTTTTTGCAATTCTGTAGTTGACATTTCGGACTCTTTTATACGTTGCCTCATTTTGTTTAGATCATCTCGAATTACTGAGTTGTCAGTCTGCACTGCTGCCACCGCAATTGTCAGGGTACTTAACGATTGGTTAGTTGTTTTAACTGCCTCTAGTATGCCCGCTAGTTTAAAGTCGATATTACTCATCTGGTTGTCTGCTTCTAATGCCCTGTTTTCTCCTGCCCTGTTAAACAGGTTTTCCGTTTCATCATAGTCCTCCATTTGCGATGGCTGTTTCTGATTGCTCCTCGTCTTACTTAATGGGGGTGGGGATTTGAGATATTTGTCTAGCTGCGTCAAAGTGTTCCGTACTGTGCCACCTTTTGGTGATGAAGTTCCCACCGACTTTCTATTTTGTAGTTTTGGCGCCATTTTTTTTTCCTCCCCCCCCCCTTTTCCTCCTGTTGCAAGATTTCTGTCAAAGTTTATGTTGCTCAGATCCCTATATTTCTAAACAGGCAGTCATGCATGTCTTATATTGCAGGCAAATATAGCAGGGGATCTTACGTGTCCTTAGTGTCCTTAGTCTCCTGGTTTCCTGGGTCGCAGATATCTTCGGAGTAAGGTATTCCCGGTGTTTTTCTGCGCGGCCCGCCTATGATGTTCAGCGGCCGTCGCTTGATCACTGGGTGATAGACTCCACTAGGCTGATACGACCACCTGGGACTCGGAGGTTCAGGAATCGGAGGAGCGGCGTCTGGCAGCCAAAGGACTGCATCAATATGGCGCCCAGAGCGGAACTTCACAGCCAGATAGCCCCACAGCTTCACAGGGCGGCTCAACAGGTGAGGCAGCAGGCAAAAGGAGTGACCGCTCTCAATGCGGCTCAGGGCAGACGGAACTTCCAAGGGCAGATCAGCAGGTAAGGTGGCAGATGGATGAAGCGTCTGCTCTAGGTGCAGTTTGGGGCAGGCGAAGCCTCCGTGGACGGCAACAGGTGAGGCGCAAACTGACAGAGCGACCGCTCTCGATACAACCTGGGACAGGCACGAACTTCTTAGGGTGGCTCGGCGGATAAAGAGGCAGTCCCTGTATGACGTAGAGTTAACCCACCAGACTCAGCAGGTACAACGGCGTCTCAGCGGTGGTTAATCAGCTCTGCAGCATATCTGAGACGGCATGTGGGCGCTGTATCAGGTGCCGGAGCTGAGGCCGGTGTTGGGGGCGGGGGACCGCAGCACGCCCGTGTCATGCCACTACGCCTCCATGATGTGGAGGTATTTGAATCCCCCCCACTAATGTCCTACAAAATATCTGGGAATTTGAGTGATAACCTGCCACATGCGGCTATTGTTATGAAGAGTAAACAGGAAGGTTGAAAGGGTTGTTACCCTTGTCTAAGCTGCTGCAATTGCAGCAATCTGATAAAGGGTGATACCTTTTGTCATCCTAGGAGAGGCAAGAAATATAAAATTGAGGACTTCTATACCTGTGCCTCTGAATTTGTGATCTATGTCTTGCAATGCCCGTGTGGCCTGCTTTATGTGGGAGAGAAAAAACAGCCTTGCAAGAATAGAATTAACCAACACAGATACACGATCCGCAAATTGATGACAAAAAAGCAGGGACAATAGAATAGAGAAGAGATAGAATTACCAGTGTCGGAACATTTTTTGAACTTTCGACACAACATCTCACATTTGAGATTTAGGATTATAGATGGTATTCCACCTTTGAGGAGAGGAGGCGATAGAGAGAAATTATTGAAAAGAAAAGAATTGAGGTGGATATTCGAACTTGATACTATGGAACCTAGGGGCTTAAATAGGGAATTTAAGGTGGGCTCTCTCTTCTAACCTTACAGATATGTATTTTAGAGATATATAATATTAAGTATTTGTGCCCGGCTAGTATCCGTGTTGGTTTTTAAGCTGATATTAACCCTTTCTTTTTCTCTTTCCCCCTTCCTTTCCTCTTGTTTATCCTCTATCGGAGGATCTATGCACATGCTGTAGGAATGATAAGAACCCAAAAGAACCCGACATCACTGTATTTTGAAGATAGTAGATGGATACCCTGTATAGTAACTTTTTAGGATGGGCTCTTCATTAACCCCTATGAATGGTAATGCTTTTTGTGGGAACGGGGTGTGGGCGTGCGGATGTAACGCTGTGGGTGAGGGATGCAGACATGGCACTTTGGGATATTGTTCAAAAGAATCAAATAAGGAGGAATGTTGCCAAGTGGGGTTTGTGTTAGGGTTACACTGAAGGGTAGACCAAACTGTGATGGATGAAAGCTGTTTAAATGGGGCAATAGTGGAAACTGGTCCAGGAATGGCTATGGTCTTTGGAATGAATGAGGACGTAATTGCATCATGGGTAGAGGTGTAAACTATCGGCGCATGCTGTTTAGCCAAACTATTGACTGTGAGTATGGACCACCCTACCATGCAATATATTTATGCCCTATGAAAATGGTGTTTTAAATGTTATCTGGGGTTGTACTAATGTTATTAAGTCTGTGGAACAGGTGATATGAGGTTAATTGAGGGGAGGGGATATGCAAGGTGATGGTAGCTGTTGCACCTAATCAGATATGAATTGTGTATATATATAGATGTTCACTAAGATATATTATTATGTGAGCTTGATAAAGACCAGTGTGGTCAAAACGTTGCTGCATTCGGCAATAATAAATCCTTGAAGATATTGAATCGTTGGAGTGCTGCGGTTATTTCATCTTTTATGGCTGCCTCCATCATGCCATTGCTGAGGCCTGCCGACCATCATCTTCTGTAAGGCTGATGCGACCTCCATCTTGCTGCTGCCTTTTTGCCAACATGTACCATGAGGCTACTGCTGCTGCAGCCGCCGCTGCCTAAACTGCTGCTGCTCTTCGGTGCTAATACCCTACTGCCATGACCATTAACACAAAGCATCTACCACTACAACTACTACTATGAATTCTACTATCCATAGACAGCCTTGTATGTTCCATGCTATGCTGCTTCTGCTGTCACTACTATCGTAACCGCATGCCACTATATCCGTACCCTTTCCTTATCCACACTGCACTTCTGCTGCTCCCAGTTAAAAGGGAAAATTGTTTAGGCTCATTCACAATGAGCCACTTTTTCTTCTAACAATCAACACTGGTGTGTGTCGCATGCGCAGGCATTCTGACCTTTTCAAGGCATCATTTTTGAATGCTTGGTCTCCCCAAACCAATTTTTGATTTTTAATCTTGTAACACTGTGTGTATTTAAACATCATCTGCCCCCG
Source organism: Bufo bufo (assembly GCF_905171765.1). NCBI lineage: Eukaryota > Metazoa > Chordata > Amphibia > Anura > Bufonidae > Bufo > Bufo bufo. The sequence continues at coordinate 601,266,225 of NC_053390.1, read as the reverse complement.
ATAAGGAACATTTTTTGGAAGCTTTGGAATATGAAAAGCATAATGCATGTTTTAAACATGCTATATGTTAACACCATCAAATGTACATTTACCCACAGCTATGTATGTCAGTGTTACTCAGACATTATTTACTTTGCTGTCATTGTACTCCAGAGCTTGGGGAGGTGGGAAAGGGAAAAAGAAAAAAAAAAATCGTAAAAAATAGTTTTCCTGAAAGTTCAGAGTTCTAGAAGACTAGAGGCGGTTATATACCCATTTTCAGGGCAACTGGAGCAACTTCGGTTTGGCCCAAGCCCCAAACTGACTAGGGCCTGAACTGAAGTTTTTTTTAAATTTGGCTAACCTGATCGAAACCGAATCTCGAGTGGCTTGCTAATCTCTAGTTCAATGGTAATGTGACATCATTTTAGAAGGCTGAAAGTGTCACTTTGATAATATGTTTTCTATGAAAGGCCAAAGTCAAATAACTGCTGCCAGCGGTTTCTTCTATTCTCAATTGGAATGCACATTCTTTAACATTCCCCAGAACTTACTTTTGACCTCTTCCTGCAAAAATGACAGTTTTCATAAAACAATTTATGTGAATTTGGTGCAAATACTATAAATGAGAAAAATGCTGCACAAAATTCATTAAATTGCTTATGCAGTACTGTCACTATATGCACCTTTTTTCAGGGGACTATTGTACCTTATTTGTCCTAGTATATGGATTGAAAATAGTGTGGCTGGGAGTTTTGAATCGAGGATATGTTTTAACCCCTCAGTGTCCACTTCTTTCCCTCCATGTTAGCTCTTAATGAACAGTCATTTGAGGATGATTGCAAAGTTCTATAGATCTCAGTTTCCTGGACCTAGTAAGTAAAAGGTTTAGGTTTCAGTAGATATAACATTAAACTGATTGCAATATGTTCTCCTCTTGACTTCTTCAAAACAAGACTGCTCCTATTTTGAAGGAGTAGAATGATTCTCAAAGTATAACCCACAAACCTCCTCAGCATTAATTAAATATCCAACATGGATCAAATAGGATATCTGGAATATGGTCATTAGCATATATGGCTACTTAATCTCAACTAAGTCAGTCTGTAGAATACCCCGTGGATCTAAACTATAGTGTGCATGTAGTCAATCGCCTTGATATACTGAGAGAGCCTGATTTTTGTATAACAAATTTTGCTGAAAAACAAGGTTATATTATTCTATTGATGTCAGTAAACCAAATTAAGGCTTTAGCTAGCCAGAAAATAAAGCCACCAAACATTGTTTGGTAATTTTTCTGCAATTGTTGATTCCTACCTAACATGGCATAAATGATGTTGCCTGTATATTGACTAAATCTCATTTTTAGTTTTCCTTCATTTATTTTAGACATTGTAAAAGAAATACAAAACTAACTGAAAAAGTAAGACTGAGTTTACAAGTTATGTGATTGATAAGTGGATGTATTGTCTCATTAACATTGTCATTTATGAATATATTTGTTGTCTATTAAAAATGTTAATACTTTTGGATGAGTTGGGGATTTGTATGTAGCAAAATGAAAAGAGAAATGTCTGCTGTAAATGATCATGTTTTCTCTTGAGGAGATTGAGGGATAAGGGTGGTATGTATGCTCCTTTTTTGTTAATATATGTAATTTGTGATATATGTAATTTGTGATATATGTCATTCTGCTAATGAAAATAATAAAACTATAAAATCCACATAGCATCCTGGCTATATAGGGCTAATCATTCACAATTAATTTTAATTTGTACAGAGTCTTTTGCTCACAAATATTAATAATACACTGTAATTCTTTAATCAACTCAACATACTTGAAATTGCTTAAGTGGCTATATCAACTTTTGACTGCTGCAAATATATGTTTCTACCATCTAGTTATGAAATGTCAATCATTTTAATATCACATTAATATATAACTATAAATAACACATCTGCAGAAATAATATAGATAATATCTTCATATTAATTTCCCTCATATATCCATTTACAATAAGACAGTAAATACGAACTAAAGACATTTTTACCGGCAGAAATCAGGAACATAATTACTTTTATTTTAGGGATAACAACCAATAAACCAAAGCCCTACATTGTTTTCCTCATTTAACTTATGTAAACAGAACCACAAGCATCAGAGGTCATAAGACGCACAACTAGGGCATACTACCAGACACCCAAATACAAAGAAAGTCGACGTGCGATGAAACAGAATTATAAAAGCCAGACTGAAATAAACGAATGAAAATTGTGTTCTTTACTTATTACAATATAAAATGGTCATAAAATGAAAAGTATAGGCATAAAACCCAATTGCTGCTTTGGCCTTTCAGAGATATTACAGTACTCTAATATAAAAAGGAGCCGCTAGTAACGGGCTTTTATTCCATCCACTTAAATACTGTACTAAGTCTGGTAATACCACTGTGAAATCATAAGCCAGTTCTTTAGCGTGGTTGTATCTGTTACAAATTTAATCTTCACTGCTATGTCACAACTCATTTTATCCTAGAAGCTTTAAGACGTGGTGCAAAAAAAGTGTTTCTGTTATTCAAGAAAAACCTGAAACTGACTGTTTAAAAATACCTGTCTACACCACCACTGTCCATGATCTGTCAGCGACAGCCACTTTCCCATAGCCTTCGAGTACAAAAATTGAGCAACTAGGCTTGCATTAACTTTACATTTCTTACAGAAATCACCATTGGATCTTTCTTACAATAACACAGTTTCAAACGTGAAAACATAAGCATTAGAAATTAAAGACGCGTTTCGGGTACTACAGAGCGGTCTATGAAAATAAGAACCAGAAAGGGTCATATAAGGTGTTAGCCCAACAACAAAAATGAACAGTTCTTTTGAAGACATTATATGTGGAAATTGAGGTCAGCTAAGGTTTATGAAAGCCAACTGAGATCTTCACAAAGAAAGGGCAGTAAACAAGCTAAATTTATCAAATGAAGTGGAAAAAAAAACAAAAACTTTCCAATGTCAATCTCGTTTCAGTTTCACATCAGAGCTTTAGGGAAGGTTATACAAGGGTTACTTAAACTCTGATAATTATATTTTATTAGGGCTTAATAAGTTGTAGTACCTTTGGATTATTGCTTTATGTGACAATTTGTTGTTGGACAAATTTGAAGCAATCTGTAACTCATTTCATCCATGACATAATTACTCTATGGCATATACACATTAATAAGAGCCATAAAGATATGTGTATTACCTTCAGCTATCACGACTAAATATAAAGTTATATAAACTGTAATAATATATAAGCTTTAACTTATAATATTTTATTTGGGACACAGACATGAAAACTGTTACATAATATTGTCAAACACCATTCCATTATATTTTTCCCCTTTTGCATTGTATATAATATTAAAGTTGACTATTACATACGAATATTTATGCGATTGCGCAAAAATTTGCCACTTTTTACACTCACTTGCGCCAAATTTTGCGAACTTTTTCATGTGTACACCACTCACTCCAGTTTTGTTATATGGGTGGAAAAGTGGGTGTGGTTAGCTATGTTAATTAGTTTCGCTCCAGATTTATCATTGAGGCTTTTTTTTTAAAGTCGCAAATAAGTCGCAATCTCACTCCAGGAGGAGGGTGGAGTAGGAAAATTGGAGTAGCTTCTCTAGACAGAAGTGTTAGGTTTAAGGACAATCCAAATTTATCAAACAACATGCACCATTTGATAAATGTGGCACAAAGTACTCCAACACAGACTCAAGCAAAACTGACTTCGAATATTCTCCTAATGATAAATTCCCCCCATAGACTACACTTGCCCATGGCTTTTATAAACATTAACAAGTTAATATTTCTGTTTTGTAGATTCCATTGAAATCTTTTACTTGTTTCCATCTTTATAAAATGTTAAAAGTGGAAATTACATTTGTCTATCCATTCAGAAAGAATTACATGATACTTTTTAAAGAACCTCAATTTTTTTCTTGTGGATTGCTATATTATAAAAGTAAAATGGGAAAGCTAGATTGGTATGTAACAGACAAATGCAGAAACAGATAGAAATATATATAGACAGATAAATAAACAGATCGATATGGATGTAACCATACAAATGATAGGAAAAAAATTAAATTAAAGAAAAGAGCAAGATAAAAATAGAATCTCAAAGTGCCAAAATTGTCACATCATTTTGTTTGTTATACCAACAAAAAGAATATTGTACTTGACACATTTCCATTTCGAAAGCACAAACTTGAAAAACAATTTCATTTAATAAACATAAAATAAATTATATAAACACATGAAGTTCTTTCTATACTGTCTATACTGTAAAGCTATTTACCAAAATGATGCCAAAATAAGATACAAATAAATACATGTTGGATGGATATTGGATTGTGCATATGCATACCGTAGACTTTGTATGGTTGCTTTAACATGAGACACATTAGGGAAGCTAAGAAGAAGGGACTGAATATAAAGAGAGCAGATTCCATCACTGTCTTTTAGATTTGTCTGTTTTATATTTTAAATAATTCACTTATTGTAGCAGTTTCATGGATTTATATTTAGGGTAATTCAATTGTATATTAATATATGGTAACATTAATTTGTTCCAGAATTACAAAAACAATATGACTCTTATTATAACTTATTATTGATAGTAGTATCTTTTTTTGTTATCATTTAGTATTGTTTATTATATTGTTCTCATTGTTAATTTTTATTAATGTTATGTTATTAGTGGAGAATGTATGTAATCTGCTACAAAATATCAGCTTGTATTTGCTAACAAAGTTATGAATTATTAATAAGCTCAATATACAGTGAGCAATGTAGCCAAATGAAATGCATATAAAACAATGCATCCTGTTATAATTTTTTAATATTAATACACTTATTAAATATTTTACTTATATCTACAGGGAAATTACCATTTCATTTTTCAAACCTTCCTCTGGTCCTATTTAATTGTCTATGCGAGCCAGTACTTATTTTCGCTTCTTTCATGATAGGGGGTGCTTTAAAATTTTGCCTTAGGCAGTGTATCCAAAGTTTGACTTGTAAAGGAAAAACAAAGTGTAATATTTTTCCCACGCTGCTGAATGCAATCAGTAATTAATTCTGCTACAGGCAGTATAGATGCATGCTCTTCCCAAACAAGTGAAGATGATTTAAACGTTCTGTACAATATCTGAAACATTTTTGTATAGCATCTTGAGAATTAGCTTTTTTTTATTTCAAAGTCAAAATATATTTTCTATTATTGTTATAAGTTTTACAGAAAACCTGACATAATGCATACGTTGGAAATTCTAGAAGCAGATATATTTTCTCTAAAAATTCTATTATTTTTTATCTGTTTTCTTATCTTTTTATAACTTAAATATATCCTTAATTAAGCATAATTTATTTTTCAAGTTTTACATTTAATATTCTTCCATGTTATTTTGCTACATTTATCTATCTATCTATCTATCTATCTATCTATCTATCTATCCAGGTATCCATCTAATATCTGTTAATTTGTCTAGCCATCTAATAGCCAAAGCATTTCATAGCACAATTAAATCTCCCTTTTAATCGCTCCAATCACAGTTAAAGCCACTGTTCTTTTTATGTTGAATCCAGACAGACTAAACACACATAAAATGTGTGCTTTTTAGTAATAAATTATAGATGTCCAGCAGAAGGCAGTATTACAGTAACTTTATCCTGCAACATAATGTGTTTACTAGCATATGAAGCAGTTTAGGGCAACTTAATCATAGCGTAAGAAAATATGTTTAGATGTCCTGTCTTATTTTTCATTGTTAACATTTATCCTCTTGAAACCTAAATATAACAATGCAATAAGAGACATTACTAGAGCTTTCAAGGCCCATATCAAACCACCAAGCAATCTATGTTACAACTATTTTCCCTTCTGAAATGGCAGGCTATATAACGTGAACTTACTGTTCAGGACTTACCATGTTAAACAAAGCACTTGTTAATGAGCTGTATCTCCAGGAACATAGACGTGTAAAGGTATTATCTTCAGCACGGAAATCTCCATTATTCATATTAAACAAGCCTCTAACCTCACACTCATTAACCTTTTTGTATTATGATGATCATTTGATTTTCTACTTTCTGGAATGCTTGTTTTATAGAACCAAGGGGGGAAAAAAACTAACAATAATGCCCCCCGCCCACCTTAATTTTAGTCTGTGTCAACAGAGGGAGATAATAATTTTTATTTAATGTGTGTTGTGTACAAAGTCTGCTGATCACCTTCTTCCCATTTTGCAAAATCCGTGTTAAAGAAGCTTGCGCTGACAAGTAATGTAACAGCATATGTTTGGATTTTTGTATTTCAAAGATCCGACTAGTTTATCTGAATTCCAGATTTAGAGCTTTGTTATGTGTGATAGTTATGATAATATGATCACTATAGGCAGTGAGACAGGGAGACACAAATCCCTTTGAAAATCCCTTCCTCTATTTCGTACAGCTGCTGCTGATGCAGTTTAATATCTCATAGAATGATTGAAAAAAGAAGGCCAAACTCCCGTTTTAATAAAAAAAAATTTAACAGGTCTACATATAGTTATGAAAGATGTTATTTGCAATGCCAATCTTTAATAAAAGAAAGTTTCTCGAATCAAAGACTTTCCCCAGAGGAAAACCAATATGAGCGACTTTTTTTTTTGCATGTACTATTTAATACTCTTTAAAGGTTATAAAACTGGGAGATAAAAATAATTAAGTTTCTACTTTTTTTTTCTTTTTTTGTTAAGGATCAGAGTTTATGAATGATCAAACAGCTTTATTCTCGCATGAAGGAAGATTGCTTATGAGAAACAGAGTGTAAAAATAAGATGGATATAAAATAGTGGTGAGCCCGCTACGCCTGGACACCTATTTCTTTATATAACTGGAGTTCATGTTATTATTTGCATTACTTTGCTTTTCAACCCAAAAATATAACTTGAGATTGAATAGTATAGTGGTTAAGAAAGATCTTAAGTATATGGTAACCTACGGACTCCACCAAAGGGTTATCACAATAGTAGAAGTCTATGGGAAAGGAAGTTATATCCTTGTTAGTAACCGCTTGAGTTTAGCTTATTCGCTGTGTCATGCCTAGTACAAGGCCTCAGTGATGGTGCAGGGATTCAAAGGACATAAAAAAAGAATCTCTGTATTGTGCACTGCACCCTTAGGCTTGCATTAGACATAACACAGTATATCACATTTACCTGGGGAGTTTCTTTCACCCTTTTCCACATACACATAGTTTTACCTAGAGTGATTCTTTCACTGCTTCCTGCTATATATGTATGATGGAAGTTGGTCTTTACCCATGCTGTCCACTCAGGAGCTGGGTTGGCACCGTATCTTGAGGATCACTGCTGTTTTACAAAGCAGACATCCTATGGCACTAAGCAAAGGCATTCAAACCCTGAAATGTTTTGGTCAATTGCAGCCACGGCACCTGAGAAGCCATTTACTGGAAGTAGGCTCCATCCTATGACAGAATGGAACCATGTAATACAATTATGGGAGCAGTTTAGTTACTATGGCAGCCAGTAGCCTTGCAAAGGCTCCCAGACCTGCCATAGTAAAGTTTCTATTAAGTCCTGCTTCAGACAGAACTGAAGAGGAATGCAGCAATGCTGTCATAGACTGCAATAATAAACTGTGATCTAATAATCACGTTTAAGTCATTTGCCTTTTCCATTTTAGGAATAAAAATTAATGAATAAAAAAGCATTATTGGAATTTATTTTGCATGCTGAATGCCATAATGGAGAAAAAAAATCTAAATACTGAATTTATATTTTTTTTATTGCTTTGCCTTCCCCAAAAAACTGAACAAAGCTGGACAAAAAGTTATATATACCCCAAAATGGTATCAATAAAACCTATAGCTTGCAATACAAAAAGAGCTTTTGCACAACTTCTTAGATAGAAATATAAAACGTTATGATTATGCAAAGAATATTAAAAACAATCCAAAGCTTTTTAAAATTATTAAAACATATGGAATACTACAAACCGGATTCCAAAAAAGTTGGGACACTATACAAATCGTGAATAAAAACTGAATGCAATGATGTGGAGGTGCCAACTTCTAATATTTTATTCAGAATAGAACATAAATCACGGAACAAAAGTTTAAACTGAGAAAATGTACCATTTTAAGGGAAAAATATGTTGAATCAGAATTTCATGGTGTCAACAAATCCCAAAAAAGTTGGGACAAGGCCATTTTCACCACTGTGTGGCATCTCCCCTTCTTCTTACAACACTCAACAGACGTCTGGGGACCGAGGAGACCAGTTTCTCAAGTTTAGAAATAGGAATGCTCTCCCATTCTTGTCTAATACAGGCCTCTGACTGTTCAATCGTCTTGGGCCTTCTTTGTTGCACCTTCCTCTTTATGATGCGCCAAATGTTCTCTATAGGTGAAAGATCTGGACTGCAGACTGGCCATTTCAGTACCCGGATCCTTCTCCTACGCAGCCATGATGTTGTGATTGATGCAGAATGTGGTCTGGCATTATCTTGTTGAAAAATGCAGGGTCTTCCCTGAAAGAGATGACATCTGGATGGGAGCATATGTTGATCTAGAACCTGAATATATTTTTCTGCATTGATGGTGCCTTTCCAGACATGCAAGCTGCCCATGCCACACGCACTCATGCAACCCCATACCATCAGAGATGCAGGCTTCTGAACTGAGCGTTGATAACAACTTGGGTTGTCCTTGTCCTCTTTGGTCCGGATGACATGGCGTCCCAGATTTCCAAAAAGAACTTCGAATCGTGACTCGTCTGACCACAGAACAGTCTTCCATTTTGCCACACTCCATTTTAAATGATCCCTGGCACAGTGAAAACGCCTGAGCTTGTGGATCTTGCTTAGAAATGGCTTCTTCTTTGCACTGTAGAGTTTCAGCTGGCAACGGCGGATGGCACGGTGGATTGTGTTCACTGACAATGGTTTCTGGAAAGATTCCTGAGCCCATTCTGTGATTTCCTTTACAGTAGCATTCCTGCTTGTGGTGCAGTGTCGTTTAAGGGCCCGGAGATCACGGGCATCAAGTATGGTTTTACGGCCTTGACCCTTACGCACAGAGATTGTTCCAGATTCTCTGAATCTTCGGATGATGTTATTCACAGTTGATGATGACAGATGCAAAGTCTTTGCAATTTTTCGCTGGGTAACACCTTTCTGATATTGCTCCACTATCTTTCTGCGCAACATTGTGAGAATTGGTGATCCTCTACCCATCTTGGCTTCTGAGAGACACTGCCACTCTGAGAAGCTCTTTTTATACCCAATCATGTTGCCAATTGACCTAATTAGTGTTAATTGGTCTTCCAGCTCTTCCTTATGCTCAAATTTACTTTTTCCAGCCTCTTATTGCTACTTGTCCCAACTTTTTTGGGATTTGTTGACACCGTGAAAATTGGAATCAACGTATTTTTCCTTTAAAATGATACATTTACTCGGATTAAACGTTTGATCTGTCATCTACGTTCTATTACAAATAAAATATTGACATTTGCCATCTCCACATCATTGCATTCAGTTTTTATTCACAATTTGTTTAGTGTCCCAACTTTTTTGGAATCCGGTTTGTATATAAATTTGCTATAATCATACTGACTTACAGGAAATGTGCAATTTATACTGCACACCATGAAAGAATGAAACCTGTAGAGTGGTGCAGTTGCACTTTCTTCAAATTCCACCCTATTAATATTTTTTTTTCGGTTCCCCACCACATTGTATGCAATGTTGATTGGTGCTATTAGAAAGCACAGCTTGTCCCATGAAAAAAAAAATCACACTCTCATCTGACTATGTTTACAGAAAGATTTAAAGTTATGTCTTTTAGAAGGCAGAGAGTAAAAAAATGCAAATGTGTGTTTTTTTTTTAAATAGGTTAGAAATTATGTGCCATTTCAATTCCCAAAATATCTTTATACCTTTGAAACTCCATTTTTGTGTTAAGGACTAGGGATGAGTGAATCTATTCGTATGAATCATTTTGTTCATTCGAAAAAATGTAAATCTGTGAGGGAGCATCCCTCTACAGACAGTTAACGAATGTGCTGGCAGATTAACATGGTCACATATCTCGGGCTATCATTATAACCTTGCGCATGCACCTTTACTGCAAATATCAATGTATGCGCAAATCATAGGACAAGTTAAACGAGTTAAATGAATCGCAATTGTGCACACTAAGCTAAAATTAGTTGATGTTGATTCCTTTAATTATCTGATACTCGCAGTAGTGGAGCATGTGCAAGATTAACAAGGTCGTTCAAGATGTGATGCCATATTAATCTATTGTCAGAGGGAACGTCCAGAAATATTGGGACTTATCCATAACATGGATCTCAAAATCCTTATCATTGAGTTAAATCATAACATTTTGGCTGCCTGCAGGGATCATAAGAGCTTATTGTAGACTGCAAATTCATATGCAATATTTGACAGTACCAGCAAGGCGGAGATTTTCACACACTGCAAATAAAAATCTGCAGCGTTAATTGACCTGCATTGTGGATTTTAAATACTCATCATAGAAATTTATGCTGTGTATTTTCACCCTGGATTTCAACCTTTTCTATTGCAAAGGGTGAAATCCTCAACATACATTTTTCCTCCACAAACTATCTCTTCTGCAGACATAACCTTAAACAGTATACAGTAAGCTCCAAAGCTCCCTCTGGTGGCAGCTGGCACCTAACTTTAGGATGTAGAGTTTTATATGAAAAAATTTACATCTGGCTGGTGTAGACAAACTGTGAATTTAACTTGAAATGGCAAACACCATTTTTTTTTCACTGTGTGAAATGTTATTTGTTAACCCCTTCCCGACTGCCATACGGCTATATACGTGCTATTTGCACATGCCCTGTGCAGCTAGCACGTATATACACGTGCTGGCAGCGCTTTAATCCCAGCTCTGATCAGCGCTGGGATTAAAGCTCCTGCAATCTAGCAGGAGCAGTTCGGGTCCCGGCTGACAGACGCAGTAGGGACCCTGAGGAGAAGACAGGAGCGGTTTATTACCGCTTCTGTCTTCTCCTGTGGCGGCAGAAGGACAGCGCTGCACGAGCACGGGGGGAGGAAGCATTAGCTGCTTCCTCTGCTAGTTAGGTGTCTAGAGCAGGTGCAGGAGCAGAGCTGCAGGGTCTAAGTTAGACCCTGATCAGCTCTGCCTGTGTGTCATTCCCCCTCAGGGGGATTTTTTCCCCTGTAACTGGGGATCCTGTGGATGCCCCAGTTACAGTGGAAACAGTGAAAAAAAAGTTAAAAAAAAAAAAGTCTGTGTCCTCCAGAGGTCTTTTAATGACCTCCTGGGAGACAGATTATGTGCCAAAAAAAATTAAAAGATAAGTAAAAAAAATAAATAATAAAAGATACAAATAAAAAAATATATATACATATAAAAAATGCCGTCGCTAACAGAATCCATCACCATAGTCGCCCCGTTCACTCAAACCTATACATGTTATATATGAAAACGATCACAAAATATGTAACTTATTGCAATAATTAAATTTTATGTCAGGTTTTAATATTTAAGAAATAAAAAGCTATAATTAAAAATATATATTTTTAATAATAATTAGCAGTTTTTCTTTAAATTAAAACAAAAAAAAGAAAAGAAAAACTAAAAAAAACATTCTAATAAAAACTCCTAAGTGTCAAGTAGAGTTGAGCGAACACCTGGATGTTCGGGTTCGACGAGTTCGGCCGAACTTTCGAAAAATGTTCGGGTTCGGGATCCGAACTCGACCCGAACTTCATCCCGAACCCGAACCCCATAGAGGTCAATGGGGACCCGAACTTTTGGGCACTAAAAAGGCTGTAAAACACACCCGGAAAGGGCTAGAGGGCTGCAAATGGGCAGCAAAATGTAGTTAAATCCCCTGCAAACAAATGTAGATAGGGAAATGATGAGTTAACATAAAATAAATAAAAATTAAACAATATTAATTGGAGTGAGGTCCCATAGCACAGAATCAGGCTTCAAGTCACCCACCAATGGAGAAGGTCACTTACTATTATTTTGACCACAGCACCCAGACAAAGGAGAGAGGTCCCACAGCAGAGAACCAGGCATCATATCACCCACCACAGGAGTAGGCCACCATTTAGTTACTTTGACCCCTACACCCAGACGGAGGAGAGAGGTTACACAGCAGAGAATCAGGCATTTAGATCACCCACCACAGGAGTAGGCCACCATTGAATCAGACCCCGGCAACCATGTCAGATGGCACAAGCATAAGCTTTATATCAATCAGCACAGGAGAAGGCGACTTTGACAGACTTTGACCCCTACACCCGGACAGAGGAGAGAGGTTTCAAAGCAGAGAATCAGGCATTTAGATCACCCACCACAGGAGTAGGCCCCAATTTAATGGGACCCCGGCAACCATGTCAGATGGCACAACCATCAGCTTCATATCAATCAGCACAGGAGAAGGCGACTTTGAAAGACTTTGACCCCTACACCCAGACGGAGGAGAGAGGTTTCACAGCAGAGAATCAGGCATTTAGATCACCCACCACAGGAGTAGGCCCCCATTGAATCAGACCCTGGCAACCATGTCAGATGGCACAACCATCAGCTTTATATCAATCAGCACAGGAGAAGGCGACTTTGAAAGACTTTGACCCCTACACCCAGATGGAGGAGAGAGGTTTCACAGCAGAGAATCAGGCATCATATCAACCACCACAGGAGAAGCCACCATTTAGTTACTTTGACCCCTGCACCCAGGAAGAGGAGAGAGGCACCACAGCACATATTCTGGCATCATATCAGCCACCACAGGAGAAGCCACCATTGAGTTACTTTGACCCCCGCACCCAGGAAGAGGAGAGAGGCACCACAGCACATATTCTGGCATCATATCAGCCACCACAGGAGAAGCCACCATTGAGTTACTTTGACCCCCGCACCCAGGAAGAGGAGAGAGGCACCACAGCACATATTCTGGCATCATATCAGCCACCACAGGAGAAGCCACCATTGAGTTACTTTGACCCCTGCACCCAGGAAGAGGAGAGAGGCCCCACAGCACATATTCTGGCATCATATCAGCCACCACAGGAGAAGCCACCATTTAGTTACTTTGACCCCTTCACCCAAACAGAGGAGAGAGGTTCCACATCAGAGAATCAGGCATCATATCAACCACCACAGGAGTAGGCCACAATTTAATGGGACCCCGGCAACCATGTCAGATGGCACAACCATCAGCTTCATATCAATCAGCACAGGAGAAGGCGACTTTGAAAGACTTTGACCCCTACACCCAGACGGAGGAGAGAGGTTTCACAGCAGAGAATCAGGCATTTAGATCACCCACCACAGGAGTAGGCCCCCATTGAATCAGACCCTGGCAACCATGTCAGATGGCACAACCATCAGCTTTATATCAATCAGCACAGGAGAAGCCACCATTGAGTTACTTTGACCCCTGCACCCAGGAAGAGGAGAGAGGCCCCACAGCACATATTCTGGCATCATATCAGCCACCACAGGAGAAGCCACCATTGAGTTACTTTGACCCCTGCACCCAGGAAGAGGAGAGAGGCCCCACAGCACATATTCTGGCATCATATCAGCCACCACAGGAGAAGCCACCATTGAGTTACTTTGACCCCTGCACCCAGGAAGAGGAGAGAGGCCCCACAGCACATATTCTGGCATCATACTAACCACCACAGGAGAAGCCACCATTGAGTTACTTTGACCCCTGCACCCAGGAAGAGGAGAGAGGCCCCACAGCACATATTCTGGCATCATATCAGCCACCACAGGAGAAGCCACCATTGAGTTACTTTGACCCCCGCACCCAGGAAGAGGAGAGAGGCACCACAGCACATATTCTGGCATCATATCAGCCACCACAGTAGAAGCCACCATTGAGTTACTTTGACCCCTGCACCCAGGAAGAGGAGAGAGGCCCCACAGCACATATTCTGGCATCATACTAACCACCACAGGAGAAGCCACCATTGAGTTACTTTGACCCCTGCACCCAGGAAGAGGAGAGAGGCCCCACAGCACATATTCTGGCATCATATCAGCCACCACAGGAGAAGCCACCATTGAGTTACTTTGACCCCCGCACCCAGGAAGAGGAGAGAGGCACCACTGCACATATTCTGGCATCATATCAGCCACCACAGGAGAAGCCACCATTGAGTTACTTTGACCCCCGCACCCAGGAAGAGGAGAGAGGCACCACAGCACATATTCAGGCATCATATCACACACCACAGGAGAAGGCCTCTTTCAGTGATTTAGGCCTTTGGACCCAGACAGAGGAGAGAGGCACCACAGCACATATTCTGGCATCATATCAGCCACCACAGGAGAAGCCACCATTGAGTTACTTTGACCCCTGCACCCAGGAAGAGGAGAGAGGCCCCACAGCACATATTCTGGCATCATATCAGCCACCACAGGAGAAGCCACCATTTAGTTACTTTGACCCCTGCACCCAGGAAGAGGAGAGAGGCACCACAGCACATATTCTGGCATCATATCAGCCACCACAGGAGAAGCCACCATTTAGTTACTTTGACCCCTTCACCCAAACAGAGGAGAGAGGTTCCACATCAGAGAATCAGGCATCATATCAACCACCACAGGAGTAGGCCACAATTTAGTTTATTTGACCCCTGCACCCAGGAAGAGGAGAGAGGCCCCACAGCACATATTCTGGCATCATATCACACACCACAGGAGAAGGCCTCTTTCAGTGATTTAGGCCTTTGGACCCAGACAGAGGAGAGAGGTCAGAGATTAGCTTCATATCCCCCAGCACAGCAGAAGACCGCTTTATTTGACTTAGGCCTCAGCACCCAGACAGAAGACAGAGGTAGCATGGCAGAGGTTATGGCTTCATGTCACCCGTTAGTTTAACCGGCCACTTTCATCTGGTTAGGCCCCGGCGCCCAGACAGAGAAGAGTTTCATTCAACTGTGGGTTTCATAAAATTTGTATCAAATAAAGAAGTGGCCCGTAGCACAACAAGACATGTTTTAGGCAGTTAATAAGGACTACTCTGCACAAGGGAGGGACAGGTCCTGTGGGATCCATGCCTGGTTCATCTTTATGAAGGTCAGCTTGTCCACGTTGGCTGTGGACAGGCGGCTGCGCTTGTCAGTAATGACGCCCCCTGCCGTGCTGAATACGCGTTCAGATAAAACGCTGGCCGCCGGGCAGGAAAGCACCTCCAAGGCATAACATGCTAACTCTGGCCACGTGGACAATTTCGAAACCCAGTAGTTGAATGGGGCCGAACCATCCGTCAGGATGTGGAGGGGTGTGCAGACATACTGTTCAACCATGTTAGTGAAATGCTGCCTCCTGCTAACACGTTCCGTATCAGGTGTCGGTGCAGATAGCTGGGGCGTGGAGACAAAACTTTTCCACATTTCTGCCATGCTAACCCTGCCCTCAGATGAGCTGGCCGTGACACAGCTGCGTTGGCGACCTCTTGCCACTCCTCTGCCTTCACCTTCCACCTGTTCCCCTGTGACATGTGGGAATGCTCTCAAGAGCGCCTCTATCAGCGTGCGCTTGTACTCGCGCATCTTACGGTCGCGCTCCAGTTCAGGAATTAAAGTGGGCACATTGTCTTTATACCGGGGATCCAGCAGGGTGGCCACCCAGTAGTCTGCACACGTTAAAACGTGGGCAACTCTGCTGTCGTTGCGCAGGCATTGGAGCATATATTCGCTCATGTGGGCCAGGCTACCCATGGGTAAGGACAAGCTGTCCTCTGTGGGAGGCGTATCGTCATCGTCCACCGTATCCCCCCAGCCACGCACCAGTGATGGGCCTGGGCTGCCACCCCGCTGTGAACTTGCGTCATCCTCGTCCCCCTCCACCTCCTCCTCCTCATCCTCCTCGTCCTCCAGTACAGTGCCTTGGCTGGCGACTTGTGAACCTGTCCTCTGCTGCTTAAACAAACCTCCCTCTGAGCCACTTCGAACAGACTGGCCCGAAAGTGTTAGAAACGAGCCCTCATCCTCCTCCTCCTCCTCCACCTGGGCCACCTCCTCTAACATCATTGCCCTAAGTGTTTTCTCAAGGAGACATAGAAGTGGTATTGTAACGCTGATAACAGTGTCATCGCCACTGGCCATGTTGGTGGAGTACTCGAAACAGCGCAGCAGGGCACACAGGTCTCGCATGGAGGCCCAATCATTGGTGGTGAAGTGGTGCTGTTCGGCAGTACGACTGACGCGAGCGTGCTGCAGCTGAAACTCCACTATGGCCTGCTGCTGCTCGCACAGTCTCTCCAGCATGTGCAAGGTGGAGTTCCACCGGGTGGGCACGTCGCATATGAGGCGGTGAGCGGGAAGGCCGAAGTTCCGCTGTAGCGCAGACAGGCGAGCAGCGGCAGGATGTGAACGGCGGAAGCGCGCACAGACGGCCCGCACTTTATGCAGCAGCTCTGACATGTTGGGGTAGTGGTGAATGAACCTCTGCACCACCAAGTTCAGCACATGCGCCAGGCAAGGGATGTGCGTCAAACCGGCTAGTCCCAGAGCTGCCACGAGATTTCGCCCATTATCGCATACCACCAGGCCTGGCTTGAGGCCCACCGGCAGAAACCACTCGTCGGTCTGTTGTTCAATACCCCGCCACAACTCCTTTGCGCTGTGGGGCCTGTCCCCCAAACATATGAGTTTCAGAATGGCCTGCTGACGTTTACCCCGGGCTGTGCTGAAGTTGGTGGTGAAGGTGTGTGGCTGACCGGATGAGCTGGTGGAAGCAGTGGAGGAGGAAGCCGAGTAGGAGGAGGAGGCTACAGGAGGCAGAGAATGATGCCCTGCGATCCTAGGGGGCGGAAGGACGTGCGCCAAGGAACTGTCCGCCGGGGGCCCAGCCGCCACTACATTCATCCAGTGTGCAGTTAGTGAGATATAGCGTCCCTGGCCGTGCTTACTGGTCCACGTATCTGTGGTTAGGTGGACCTTGCCACAAATGGCGTTGCGCAGTGCACACTTGATTTTATCGGACACTTGCATGTGCAGGGAAGGCACGGCTGTCTTGGAGAAGTAGTGGCGGCTGGGAACCACATACTGCGGGACAGCCATGGCCATCAGCTGTTTGAAGCTGTCTGTGTCCACCAGCCGGAATGACAGCATTTCAAAGGCCAGCAGTTTAGAAATGCTGGCGTTCAGGCCAAGGGCTCGAGGGTGACTCGGGGGGAATTTGCGCTTCCTCTCTAAGGTTTGAGATATTGAGAGCTGAACGCTGCTGTGTGATATAGTGGAGACGCTAGTTGACGGTGGCGGTGGTGGTGGTGTCGGTGGCACATCCTCTGTTTGCTGCTCGGCAGGTGGCAACATTCCTCTCGAGGCGGAAGCCGAGGCAGCAGCGGTAGAGGGAGCAGGGGGAGCCTCAGCGAGTGCCTGGTTTTTAAGGTGTGTACCCCACTGCAGTTCATGCTTTGCATGTAGATGCCTGGTCATGCAGGTTGTGCTGAGGTTCAGAACGTTAATGCCTCGCCTCAGGCTCTGATGGCAGAGCGTGCAAGTCACTCGGGTCTTGTCGGTAGGACATTGTTTAAAGAAGTGCCATGCCAGGGAACTCTTTGAAGCTGCCTTTGTGGGGCTGGGTCCCTGTTGGCGATGTCCAGTAGCAGGCGAACTCTGGGGGCGGCGGCTCGTCTGCTTTGGCCCCCTGCTCCCTCTTTGGCTTCGCTGTTGTCTCGGTCTCACCACTACCTCTTCCTCTGAACTGTGAAAGTCATCGCCACGACCTTCAGTCCATGTGGGGTCTAAGACCTCATCGTCCTCTGCATCGTCTTCCACTCAGTCTCCCTCCCTGACCTCCTCCTGTTCAGTCTGCACACTGCAAAAAGACGCGGCAGTGGGCACCTGTGTTTCGTCATCATCAGAGAGTCGGTGACTCTGCTGTGGTGGTATTCCCATGTCCTCTTCATCTGGAGACATAAGTGGTTGTGCGTCAGTGCATGGTATGTCTTCCTCCACTGGGGAAGGGCTAGGTGGACGCCCCTGGGAAACCCTGGAAGCAGAGTCTTCAAACAGAAGAAGAGACTGCTGCATAACTTGTGGCTCAGACCGTTTCCCTGATATGCTTGGGGGTGATGTGACAGACTGATGGGCTTGGTTTTCAGGTGCCACCTGTGCGCTTTCCGCAGAAGACTGGGTGGAAGACCATGTGGTGAACGTGCTGGAAGCACTGTCGGCCACCCAATCGATTAATGCCTGTACCTGCTCAGGCCTTACCATCCTAAGAGCGGCATTGGGCCCCACGAGATATTGCGGTACATTCTGCCGGCTAGTTGAGGGAGTTCGTTCCCTACTGTGTGCGCCTGGGGCCGAACGGCCACGTCCTCTACCAGCAACAGAGGCTCCACGGACACCACCACTACCGCGTCCTTGTCCCTTAATAGTATTTTTCTTCATTGTTGCGATTCAACTCGCACCACAATGAAATATATTATTTTTTATAAGCAAAATCCCCTCACTGGAATACTTTCAGTCTTTTGACTGTATGGATTACAGATGGAATGACTGTTATATGTGAGTACCGCTTTCTTTGACAGATTCTAGTATGGGTACATATATGTTTTCCCAACCCCAGCACATTAGTTTGCTAATTCCAGATGTATGAAACGCAGGCCTAACTGTATCTAGTATATTGAACGCCAGATAAACTAACTTGGCCTTTTTTAAATAAAAAAAATCCCCTCACTGGAATACTTTCAGTCTTTTGACTGTATGGATTACAGATGGAATGACTGTTATATGTGAGTACCGCTTTCTTTGACAGATTCTAGTATGGGTACATATATGTTTTCCCAACCCCAGCACATTAGTTTGCTAATTCCAGATGTATGAAACGCAGGCCTAACTGTATCTAGTATATTGAACGCCAGATAAACTAACTTGGCCTTTTTTAAATAAAAAAAATCCCCTCACTGGAATACTTTCAGTCTTTTGACTGTATGGATTACAGATGGAATGACTGTTATATGTGAGTACCGCTTTCTTTGACAGATTCTAGTATGGGTACATATATGTTTTCCCAACCCCAGCACATTAGTTTGCTAATTCCAGATGTATGAAACGCAGGCCTAACTGTATCTAGTATATTGAACGCCAGATAAACTAACTTGGCCTTTTTTAAATAAAAAAATAATTCCCTCACTGGAATACTTTCAGTCTTTTGACTGTATGGATTACAGATGGAATGACTGTTATATGTGAGTACCGCTTTCTTTGACAGATTCTAGTATGGGTACATATATGTTTTCCCAACCCCAGCACATTAGTTTGCTAATTCCAGATGTATGAAACGCAGGCCTAACTGTATCTAGTATATTGAACGCCAGATAAACTAACTTGGCCTTTTTTAAATAAAAAAAAAATTCCCTCACTGGAATACTTTCAGTCTTTTGACTGTATGGATTACAGATGGAATGACTGTTATATGTGAGTACCGCTTTCTTTGACAGATTCTAGTATGGGTACATATATGTTTTCCCAACCCCAGCACATTAGTTTGCTAATTCCAGATGTATGAAACGCAGGCCTAACTGTATCTAGTATATTGAACGCCAGATAAACTAACTTGGCCTTTTTTAAATAAAAAAAAAATTCCCTCACTGGAATACTTTCAGTCTTTTGACTGTATGGATTACAGATGGAATGACTGTTATATGTGAGTACCGCTTTCTTTGACAGATTCTAGTATGGGTACATATATGTTTTCCCAACCCCAGCACATTAGTTTGCTAATTCCAGATGTATGAAACGCAGGCCTAACTGTATCTAGTATATTGAACGCCTGATAAACTAACTTGGCCTTTTTTAAATAAAAAAAATTCCCTCACTGGAATACTTTCAGTCTTTTGACTGTATGGATTACAGATGGAATGACTGTTATATGTGAGTACCGCTTTCTTTGACAGATTCTAGTATGGGTACATATATGTTTTCCCAACCCCAGCACATTAGTTTGCTAATTCCAGATGTATGAAACGCAGGCCTAACTGTATCTAGTATATTGAACGCCAGATAAACTAACTTGGCCTTTTTTAAATAAAAAAAATTCCCTCACTGGAATACTTTCAGTCTTTTGACTGTATGGATTACAGATGGAATGACTGTTATATGTGAGTACCGCTTTCTTTGACAGATTCTAGTATGGGTACATATATGTTTTCCCAACCCCAGCACATTAGTTTGCTAATTCCAGATGTATGAAACGCAGGCCTAACTGTATCTAGTATATTGAACGCCAGATAAACTAACTTGGCCTTTTTTAAATAAAAAAAATTCCCTCACTGGAATACTTTCAGTCTTTTGACTGTATGGATTACAGATGGAATGACTGTTATATGTGAGTACCGCTTTCTTTGACAGATTCTAGTATGGGTACATATATGTTTTCCCAACCCCAGCACATTAGTTTGCTAATTCCAGATGTATGAAACGCAGGCCTAACTGTATCTAGTATATTGAACGCCAGATAAACTAACTTGGCCTTTTTTAAATAAAAAAAAAATTCCCTCACTGGAATACTTTATGGCTTTTCACTGTATGGATTACAGGTGGACTGGTATTAGTAGGGGTGACACAAGCACGCCCAAGTCCCTGATGTAGGATTTCTATGGCACAGACCACTATTACAAGTGATTAATGGACGTTGGGAGAGATTGTGCTGCAGCACTAGTCCCAAGATGGCCGCCGCCTATCAGCCCAGTAACATGTGCCACAAAATGGTCTGCACAACCTTTAAAAAAAATAGCCTTGGACTGTGCTGCTAAATCGCTATTGGTCTGAATCCCAGGTGTAGATGTCTGACTTGTTTGGAGCTTTGGAATGCACACTGTGGCAGCTTCTGCTGCAGCACTACAAGTCGCAAAATGGCGGCCGGCGGTCAGCCCAGGTACATGTGGATGGAAAAATCACTCTGGCCACTCTAAAAATAGCCAATCCCTATCAAAAAAGCAGCTCAGCTGCAGTTGTTCAGATGAATCACAGGTGGAGGAGAGAAATTTGCTTCCAGTTATTCAATTATCCCTGCCTATTCTCGCCCTAGTATCAGCTGCGTCTATCCCTGTTCTATTCACATCGGGAGTGAGCACGTCCCGACGTGCGCACAAGCTTATAAAGAGGCTGAGTCACATGCTGCACTTGGCCAATCACAGCCTTGCCAATAGTAGGCATGGCTGCGATGGCATCTTAGGGCAAGTAGTATGATGCATGTTGATTGGCTGCTTTGCAGCCTTTCAAAATGCGCCAAAATACATGCCGAACGACGAACCCGAACCCGAACTTTTACGAAAAAGTTTGGGTTCGGGTCCGTGTCACGAACACCCCAAAATTCGGTACGGACCCGAACTATGCTCGAACTGTTCGCTCAACACTAGTGTCAAGTAAATAAAAAAAATTGCAAACATTATTTTTGTAGCAAACAAATAAAAAAGCTATGGTCACTAAACCACCAGGTGCACAAAATCACTAAAAGTTACCTGGACATTCAGGAAATGTACAATTTTTTTTTTTTTCGGGACGGCACATATATACGGATAAGAACACCTCATCCGATCCGCAAAACAATGCAAACTGGATGGGGAACAAAAATATGGTCATTTGCATGAGTCCTTATGCTGAAATGTTTGCTATCTGATTTATTTACCAAGCCAGTTATGTGAGAGCACTTAAAGGCTATGTACACCTTCAGAGGTAATCTTTGTTTATGATTGCAGTTTACTCATTTTACTCATTTTTGGCAAAAAATCATATTTTCAATTGGCCTTTATTAAAAATATTGAGCTGTTCTGTCACAAAGGGTTAACTGTTTTTCTAACTGTGTGAGTGCTACTTTCACTTTCACTTTTGTGCTGGTCATCTAATAAACCTTATCTTTATTCTAATAAGAGGTCATAAACACTTAAGGGCCTTTTACACGGGCCTAAAATTGAACAGATCATTGCTAACAAGCACCGCCAATCACCAGATGAACGAGCAAAACGCTAGTTCATCATTTAACCACCTGCCATCTGGGCCATTTGCCCCCTTCCTGACCAGGCCAAATTTTGCAAAACTGACATATCTCACTTTATGTGGTAATAACTTTGGAACGCCTTTATTTATCCAAGTCATTCAGAGATTGTTTTCTCGTGACACATTGTACTTCGTGATAGTCATAAATTTGAGTCAAAATATTTCACCTTTTTTTATGAAAAAATCCCAAATTTACCCAAAAATTTGAAAAATTCGCAATTTTCTAAATTTCAATTTCTCTGCTTTTAAAACAGAAAGTGATACCTCATAAAATATTTATTATTTAACATTCCCCATATGTCTACTTTATGTTGGCATCATTTTGGAAATGTCATTTTATTTTTTTAGGACGTTAGAAGGCTTAGAAGTTTAGAAGCAATTCTTCAAATTTTTAAGAAAATTGCCAAAACCCACTTTTTAAGGACCAGTTCAGGTCTGAAGTCACTTTGTGGGGCCTACATAGTGGATACCCCCATAAATGACCCCATTGTAGAAACTACACCCCTCAAGGTATTCAAAACCGATTTTACAAACTTTGTTAACCCTTTAGGCGTTCCACAAGAATTAAAGGAAAATGGAGATCAAATTTTTAAATTTCACTTTTTTGGCAGATTTTCCATTTTAATCAATTTTTTTCTTTAACACATCGATGGCTAACAGCCAAACAAAACTCAATATTTATTACCCAGATTCTGCGGTTTACAGAAACACCCCACATGTGATCGTAAACTGCTGTATGGGCACACGGCAGGGCGCAGAAGAAAAGGAACTCCACATGGTTTTTAGATGCCATGTCCCATTTGAAGCCCCCTGATGCACCCTTACAGTAGAAACTCCCAAGAAGTGACCCCATTTTGGAAACTAGGGGATAAGGTGCCAGTTTTATTAGTACTATTTTTGGGTACATATGATTTTTTGATCATTCATTATAACACTTTATGGGGCAAGGTGACCAAAAAATTGGTTGTTTTAGCACAGTTTCTATTTATTTATTTTTACAGCGTTCACCTGAGGGGTTCAGTCAAGTGACATTTTTATAGACCAGATTGTTACGGACGTGGCGATACCTAATATGTATACTTTTTCTCATTTATTAAAGTTTTACACAATAATAGCATTTTTGAAACAAAAAAATTATGTTTTAATGTGCCCATGTTCTGAGAGCTATAGTTTTTTTTCTTTTTTGAGAGATTTTCTTATGTAGGGGCTCATTTTTTGCGGGATGAGGTGACGGTTTTATTGGTACTATTTTGTGGGACATACGCGTTTTTGATCACTTGGTGTTGCACCTTTTGTGATGCAAGGTGACAAAAATTGCTTGTTTTGACACAGTTTTTTTTTTTTTTTTTTACGGTGTTCACCCGAGGGGTTAGGTCATGTGATATTTTTATAGAGCTGGTTTTTACGGACGCGGCAATACCTAATATGTATACTTTTTTTATTTTTTCTATTTTTAACTTTTTTTTTTCATTCCTTACTTGGGGACTTTTTTTTTTTTACATGTGAAACTTTTTTTTATTTTTTTATTTTCAAACTTTTATTTTTATTTTTTTTATTTTACACTTTTCGTCCCCCATAAGGTCATACAAGACTTCTGGGGGACATTTACTTCACTTTTTTTTTTTTCACTGTTGATTTCTCCTGTAACTGGGGTTGACATAGTAGTCCCAGTTACAGGACAAATACACCCCTAGAGAGGCTGTACAGCAGCAATCTAGCGCTGTACAGCCTCAGTGCAGGGCTGATCGAGGTCTCTGACAGCCGGGCCGGAACAGGAAGCGCATAGCGCTTCCTTCTCTGCATACACAGCGCTCGGTGAGTGCTGTGTCTGCAGCGATCCGGAAGGCAGGGACACATGGGAACTGTCCCTGCCTTGTCTTAGGGTTGCCCTGCTGTCACTGACAGCGGGCAACCCGATCAGCAGCTGCACGATTAGCGTTCAGCTGCACTTTCTGAACGGACGTTCTGGAACGTCCGTTCAGAAATAGACGTCCACCCATAGGACGTTTATATCCTATGGGCGGACGTAAAGCGGTTAATTTAATTGTATTTTTTGTATAGCACAAAAAAGTATCGCTTTCCTATGGCAGATTGTGCTGTGTAAACATGATCTGCTGCCGGGAAACAATGAGACACTATGGGGAAGAGCGATGGCTTTAGCCATCACTCCTCCCCATACTCTGGAGAAGCTGGAGGAGATCGCTGCCTTGTAATTGCACCAATCTCCTCTGCTAGCGTTCGGCAGATTGACGAGAAGGAGTACTTCCTTATTGACAATCTGCTAGATTGTCGTCTTGTATATAGGGACCATTATTTAAGCCACATTCTTATCTGTAACAATGAGTGTTTATAATTAAAGATGAGCGAATCGAAGCTGACGAAATAGAATTCGATCCGAATTTCAGGAAAATTTTGACTTGCACCGAAGCCGAATTTCCTCACGATTCGTGGTAACAATTATTTTTTCCTAAAATGACTGCTTCACGTGTGAGGACATGGAGCAAAGAACTCTGGGAAGGCGGGATCACCCATAATGCCATGCATGCAGCCAATCAGCAGCCAGCCAGCCCTGTGATGTCACTAGGGGTGCACCGAAATTTCGGCAGCCGAAAATATCGGCCGAAAATGCACCTAATCCACTTCGGCCGATATTGTTACATATCGGCCGAAAATATGGGGTGTGGGATTTGTCACCCACCATCTGCGGGCGGGCGCCGGGCGGGCGGTTTACTTTGTCACTGCATCTTAATTTTACCTTACAATCGTGAGGCTCCAGTAACTAACAACTCTGCAGGCAGAGCGGAGGGCGGCGTAACGTCACTTACTCACGTGACGCGCCTGCTCCGCCTCCTTCATTCATAAAGTGGGCGGAGCAGGTGCGTCACGTGAGTAAGTGACGTTACGCCGCCCTCCGCTCTGCCTGCAGAGTTGTTAGTTACTGGAGCCTCACGATTGTAAGGTAAAATTAAGATGTAGTGAGTGATTAGTCTGCTGTGAGCAGCAGGGCCGGGGCTGTTATGGGTAGGGGGATCGGTCTATGGCACTGCTATGGGGAGGGGGGATCTGTGCACTGCTATGGGGAGGGGGGATCTGTGCACTGTTATGGGGAAAGGGATCTGTGCACTGTTATGGGGAAAGGGATCTGTGCACTGTTATGGGGAAAGGGATCTGTGCACTGTTATGGGGAAAGGGATCTGTGCACTGTTATGGGGAAAGGGATCTGTGCACTGTTATGCCCATAACAGTGCACATATCCCCCCCTCCATAACAGAGCCACCCACAGATCCCCCTCTCCATAACAGCGCCACCCACAGATCCCCCTCTCCATAACAGTGCCACCCACAGATCCCCCTCTCCATAACAGCGCCACCCACAGATCCCCCTCTCCATAACAGCGCCACCCACAGATCCCCCTCTCCATAACAGCGCCACCCACAGATCCCCCTCTCCATAGCGCCACCCACAGATCCCCCTTTCCATAGCGCCACCCACAGATCCCCCTCTCCATAACAGCGCCACCCACAGATCCCCCTCTCCATAACAGCGCCACCCACAGATCCCCCTCTCCATAACAGCGCCACCCACAGATCCCCCTCTCCATAACAGCGCCACCCACAGATCCCCCTCTCCATAACAGCGCCACCCACAGATCCCCCTCTCCATAACAGCGCCACCCACAGATCCCCCTCTCCATAACAGCGCCACCCACAGATCCCCCTCTCCATAACAGCGCCACCCACAGATGAATTTCATTCATGAAAAAGAATTATTAATAAAATCATTAAAAAAAAAGTATTTTAAAAGTATTTGGGCAAAAAGGCAGTTTCGGTTTCGGTTTCGGTTTTCGGTCAAGGGCATCCTGAATTTTCGGTTTCGGTTTCGGACCAGAATTTTCATTTCGGTGCACCCCTAGATGTCACAACCCTATAAATAGCCTCAGCCATCTTGGATTCAGCCATTTTCCAGTATACTTAGTGAAGGGAGAGACATCAGCAGGCGCTAGGGACAGTGCTAGAAAAAACTTCATTGTGCAAAAAAAAAAAACGATTTACCAGTGCAGAGAAAGATTATTCAAGGTGTAGGGAAAGGATAGGAGGAATCATTCCACAGCATTTATGTTGAACAGGGTTCAGTAGGGGAGGTTACAGCCTGGGTAATAGGAACAATCCTATTACACCTTGCTGCACTGACTGGGGACCCAAATTGCCATTGTAATTCCAGCAAACCATTCTTGTTATTGGGGTGTTACAGCCATTAACAGGATTTATTGCAAGGAAATATTTCTATGTCTTATTTGCCCTTGTGTGGTGCAGTTATATGTTCTAAAGCATTTTTTGGCTTGTATTAGTGGTAAAAAGGGGCTTATTAGCCATTGTGTGGTGAAGTGCTAAAATTGCAAAAAACAAGTATATTTGCCATTGAGCAGTGAAGTTCCAGTGTACTACAGCCATTTACAGGGTGTATTAATATGATAGATACGTACGTCCAATTAGCCGTTCTGTGGTGAATTGTGATTGCTGTATTTATTTTTGGGGGATGTATCAATAGGAAAAAAAATACGGGAAAATTGATGGGTGATTGTAGACCTTCTTTTGCTGTACAGACCGAATTACGTCGATTAGCCATTAAGTGGTGAAATTATTTTGCGAAACAGCCTTTTTTTGGAAAATTAATGGGTGATTGTAGACTTTCTTCTGTATGAACCGAATTACGTCGATTAGCCATTCAGTGGTGAAATTTGTTTGTGATACAGATTTTTTTTTGGAAAATTGGTCGGTAGCTATTACTATGGTCAAGGACAATATATGTCCTTTACGGCCCAATGGGGGAATGTGGTTCCTGTCCAGCCACACCAGCAACTTGGCCAGGTGACGCTGCTTCCGCCTCCACGTTCTCGTGCCGTTGGTCCTGCGACAATGTCCGCCTCTATATCCTCATCCTCCAGCATGTCCTCAGCCTACACTGCAGGGGCTATTCACAGTGCTCTTCCAGCATACCACATGTGCAGGGCACGGCAGTGTCATGCTGTTCTACATCTCGTCTGCCTGGATCAACGGAGTAACACAGGGGAGAAACAGCTCCATGTCCTTCATCAAGAAATTGAATCCTGGCTTTCTCTACGACAACTCAAAATCAGAACCATGGTGAATGAAAACAGGAAGAACATGGTGTCGGCGCTGTGTCAAGAAGGGCTGAGCCATGAGCGCTGCATGGCACAAGTGTTTAATCTGGTTGTCAAACGGTTCCTGAAGTCTTCCACCCATCTGCAAGACATCCTAAAAATGACCAGAAAACCTTGCATGCACTTCAGCCACTCGTACACCGCAATGCACACCCTCTTTGAGCTGCAGCAGCAGAACGGCATCCCCAACATAGGCTTATATGCAATGTTTCCACCCGTTGGAATTACACCCTCCATACATTAAACCGTCTATACGAACAGAGAAAGGCCATAAACAATTTCTTGATGATCCAAGCAGACAGTAGTACTCCCCTGTGTAACTTTCATGTCAGCCAGTGGCAGCTCATGCATGACATCTGCCATTTGCTCAGACCCTTTGAGGAGGCCATGTTATTTGTCAGTCGCCAGGACTACGGGATGAACAACATCATTCCATTGCTTCATGTCCTGGAACAGATGCTGGTAATTCTGGCTAGTCAGGGGACTGGAGACATGGCACCTAGATCTCATGGCCACATGAGTCCTGTGGGGGATGAACTGGAGGATGAGGACATTGGAGCACAAGCAATGTGTAGCAAAATGGGTGGTTTTTACACACAGGTGACAGAAGAGGAGAAGCAGGAGCAGCCAGATGAGCAACAGGACGATGAGGAAGATGAAGCGGAGGACACAGACACACCGTGGTGGTATGCAGTGGAGATGGAGGCAGGGAGTCCCTCTGAGTCACTTGCACAAATGGCCCTATGCATGCTCACTTGCTTGCGTAGTGACAGACGAATTGTCACTATTTGGCAGAGGGATGACTTCTGGCTCTCCACCTTGTTGGACCCTCGCCACCGGTCCAAAATAGGGGCCTTTTTTACACCCGCTGAGAGGGAGGACAAACTGAACTACTATAGAGACATCCTATGTAGTGAGTTGGCCGCTGCCTATCTGCACCATCGTCCATCCTCTCGCAGGTCTGACCGGGGGGGGGGGGGCCCTCTGCGCTCATGTTCCACTGCTGTGGCAGGGTAAGGGGGGGTTAGGAGCTGTTCCAGCTCCATCAGCAGCAACTTCACTGATGAGCAGCTTTCTTCACCCGCCTAGTGAAGAAAGTACTTACCAGCAGGTAGACCTGGAGCAGGACCTGAACCAGCAGGTGGTGGCATACTTGGACAGCACCCTGCCACCCCACATTAAAGATTTGCTGGACTACTGGGCAGCCAAACTGGATTTGTGGCCGCAACTAGCAGAGTTTGCCCTGGAAAAGCTATCCTGCCCGGCCAGTATTGTGGCATCAGAGCGGGTGTTTAGTGCGGCTGGGGCCATAGTTACTCAAGAAGAACTCGCCTGTCCACTCAAAATGTGGAGAGACTGATGTTTGTCAAGATGAATCAAGCGTGGATCACCCAGGATTTCCACCCACCAATGCCTGATGTATCAGACTAGATTATCCATGGTGCCACACCAACACTTTGACAAAAGAGACCGGTTTCCTCCGGCTACCTGCCTCAGCTACTATTCTTATGCTGCCACCCGCCTGATGCCACACATCTCATGCCAAGTGTCCCTTCTTTCACCCACCATCTTCAGCTGGTACTGGTATTGCCACCCACCTCCCCACTCTGTCGCCGGGTCACTCTGTGGTCTCCTGATGCTGCTGCCACCTCCACACTGTGTCACCTTGTTACTTTGTGGTCTCCTAATGCTGCTGTCACCTCCACACTATGTCACCTTGCTACTCTGTAGTCTCCTGATGCTGCTGCCACCTCCACACTATGTCACCTTGCCACTCTGCGATCTCCTCATTCTGCATTCTGCTGTGGTCTTCTGATGCTGCTGCAACTTCCACAGTATGTCACTGGGTCACTCTGTGGTCTCCTGATGCTGCCACCACCTCTACACTGTTATTGGGGTCCACTCTGTGGTCTGCTCCTGATTTTGCTGCCTCACCACTATGTCATTTGGCCACTCTGTTGACTTCTCATGCTGTTCCCACCCTCCCCACTTCATGACTGGGCCACTATTTTGCCTTTCGGCTGACATCATCATTTATTTGACCCTTCTTCTGATTTGTCAGAAGGAAGGGAAAAAAAGATGCACAACGGATCCTGTCTGTGTAGCAGCTGTAAGGCCTGTATGGTCCCATCAGAACTGGCTTGTGATTTGGTATCCAAAAGCAGAAGTGGGTACAAAACACAGAAGACATTCAAATATTCCATTCACGTGTCATCTCTGTTTTGACTGCCCAAATAAGTGAAGTGTGCAGTGATTCTAAGAGCGAAGCCTGTCATCTGCATGTCATACTGACTCACAGTATTATTTCACTACCAGAGCAGACTCCCTATGCATGTTACTGCAAGACACAGTGTTCTACATCACTATAAAGGCTCTCTGCATCCAGAAATCAGCTGTTTTTTAACTAAATTCGGCACAAATAAATTCAGATCAAGCCAAATAGTTTCAAAAAATTTGGCGTACCGGCCGAATCGAATTTTTGAAAAATTCTCTATTTATGAGAGAGCAGAGATAAGGAGCCTGTCAGCTCCCCAAGTGACAGAAAAGAGAAAATCCAGAGGCTGCTACTAGAGCATCTCAGCTATGTACAGAAAAAAGGGCTCCATATTTTTTATAAAGATTTTTAGCTCAAAATGAGTACAATGCAATAATAAAAAAAAGGTAAATTAACACAAATTAAAAACAAATGACTACATTTTTACAATTACAATGAAATTAAAATTAAAAATAGGTACCCTATTACAGGATGTAATCAAGCATGCCCTGTCTTTTTTACTACCATTTAAATCATATAACAATAATAATAATAATAATAATAATAATAGCAACTGATATTATCCATATATCTATTCAGCATCACCTGCACCAATTGATTTTCCATTCTAATTTTCCCATGTTAGGCTACATGCACACAACCGTATGTGTTTTGCGGTCCGCAAATTGCGGATGACGTTCCGTATTGCTTCAGTTTTTTTTGCAGATCCGTTTTTTTTTACGGATCCATTGTAATAATGCCTATCCTCCGCAAACTAGAAAAAAATAGGACATGCACTATTTTTTCGCGCGATTTTCACGCACGGTTGCTAGGAAACGATCGGGATGGAGACCCGATCATTAATATTTTCCCTTATAACATGGTTATAAGGGAAAATAATAGCATTCTGAATACAGAATGCATAGTAAAATAGCGCTGGAGGGGTAAAAAAATATATATAAATTTAACTCACCTTAATCCACGTGATCGCGGAGCCCGGCATCTCTTCTGTCTTCATCTTAGCTGTGTGGAACAACAGGACCTGTGGTGACGTCACTCCGGTCATCACATGGTCCATCACCATGGTAAAAGATCATGTGATGGATCATGTGATGACCGGAGTGACGTCGCCACAGGTCCTGTTGCTCCACACAGCTAAGATGAAGACAGAAGGAGATGCCGGCTCCACGATCAAGTGGATTAAGATGAGTTAAATAATTTAGTAATTTTTTTTAACCCCTCCAGCGCTATTTTACTATGCATTCTGTATTCAGAATGCTATTATTTTCCCTTATAACCATGTTATAAGGGAAAATAATACAATCTACAGAACACCGATCCAAAGCCTGAACTTCTGTGAAGAAGTTCGGGTTTGGGTACCAAACATGCCGATTTTTCTCACGCGAGGGCAAAACGCATTACAATGTTTTGCACTCGCGCGGAAAAATCGCGCATGTTCCCGCAACGCACCCGCACATTTTCCCGCAACGAAGAGGCCTAACTCTTAGGCCCCTTTCACACGGGCGAGTATTCCGCGCGGATGCGATGCGTGAGTTGAACGCATTGGACCCGCACTGAATACCGACCCATTTATTTCTATGGGGCCTTTCACATGAGCGGTGATTTTCACGCATCACTTGTGCGTTGCGTGAAAATCGCAGCATGCTCTATATTCTGCGTTTTTCATGCAACGCAGGCCCCATAGAAGTGAATGGGGTTGCGTGAAAATCGCAAGCATCCGCAAGCAAGTGCGGATGCGGTGCGATTTTAAGGCACGGTTGCTAGGAGACGATCGGGATGGAGACCCGATCATTATTATTTCCCCTTATAACATGGTTATAAGGGAAAATAATAGCATTCTGAATACAGAATGCAAAGTAAACTAGCGCTGGAGGGGTTAAAAATAAAATAATTTAACTCACCTTAGTCCACTTGATAGCGCAGCTCGGCATCTCCTTCTGTATTCTTTCTTCAGGACCTGGGTAAAAGACCTGTGGTGACATCACTCCGGTCGTCACATGGTCCATCACATGATTCATCACCATGGTAAAAGATCATGTGATGGATCATGTGATGACCGGAGTGACGTCACCACAGGTCCTTTACCCAGGTCCTGAAGAAAGAATACAGAAGGAGATGCCGGGCTGGCGCTATCAAGTGGACTAAGGTGAGTTAAATTATTATTATTATTTTTTTAACCCCTCCAGCGCTAGTTTACTATGAAATCTGTATTCAGAATGCTATTATTTTCCCTTATAACCATGTTATAAGGGGAAATAACACAATCTACAGAGCACCGATCCCAAGCCCGAACTTCTGTGAAGAAGTTCGGGTTTGGGTACCAAACATGCGCGATTTTTCTCACGCGAGTGCAAAACGCATTACAATGTTTTGCACTCAAAAAATCACGGGTGTTCCCGCAACGCACCCGCACATTTTCCCGCAATGCCCGTGTGAAAGAGGCCTTATAATTATATCAGTTTATATAGTTTACATGTTTTAACCAAATTTTTTAATTGTCACTTACTTCTAATATCAATTACTGGATGACTAACATACAAAGCTTGGAATCAAGAATTGTCCAGTTGTTATTTATGGACAGACAAAGCTACTATCATAAATTCCAATCCTGTTTCAGTGGTTGTATTGTAACTGTTTGTCCCCAAGGCTAGTTAAATCTTGTTTGGCCAAAATATGTTTTAGCAGGATTCCCATGTATTGAAAATTGTCGTCGGCTACACTTTTTAATTTAGTAAAAGAAATGCTGATGCATAATGCGCAAATATGTGCCAAAATAATACTCTTTTACTAGATGTTGGGATAAGACACAAAATTCTCCCTATACACTGAATATGCACCACAAGTGGTATAAGAACGGCCTAATGACAGATTGTTTAAATCCCATTTTATATAGACATTTTTGTGATTTGTGTCACTATTTCTATTCCAAAAAATGCCTAAAATCATACAGCTTTCACACTGGCCACTGGCCTAATAATATGTTGAATATGTTGAAACTTCCTATCTGTACAAATAGTTTTTCAGCTGAGCAGTCATTGTATTATCATCATAGGCATGATCATAACGACATGATAATTACAATCTCTTCTGTATAAATAACAAAGGATCCACCGTTTACAATAGCTCACAGTTTAATTAATCCCCCCGATCTCTACACAGGTCACAAAGCATGCCAAGAAACATCTCCAATAGAATTCCCCTCCTGACCATTGTGTCTATAGTTCATGTGGCTGCTCTCAAAGAACAGATTTTAGATGTGTTTTAGAAATCGAAATAAGGACATGGCTTATTAAAATAAATAAATAAAAAATAAATGTTTAGCATTCAAATGTGATTTAAACAATAGGTCATTTTCTGATGACATTTTTCATTTAAAAAATCAATGGCCCCCATGGTTCCTTCATCACATTTTGACACATATGAATTTTTCACCTTTCACTTTCCAGAGGAGCTGTGACAGGTGGAATGATAGGTGGAATCTGATTGGTTGCTATGGGCAACAAAGCGTGTTCTACTTTACTCCAGTTTGATAAATCTCCCCCATAGTTTTCATTTCCAAAGGTTAATTTCTAATAGTCCAATATGTTGATATATTCTCTGTGTCTCTAACTGCTGGAATATTAATGCACGCCATAAACATGTTTCTTATGAGACACTACTTAAAGTACTAAAGTATAGAAACAACTTATTATTAATAATCTGTTTAATTCATTACTAGTCCCAGTCTTCACCTCCACCTAGCCTGGGCGTAACAGCAATGGTGATGCCCTTTTTGTGCCAGATGTCTTAAAAAATATATCGTAACTCGGGAATGGAGCCTCAGATCAGGAAAAGAAAAACCGTGTTTTATTCAGGTGAACTTCAGCAATGTGTCTATACAAGCGGTTGAATAGATAGGTCGCTGGTGACACACTCCCTTTAAAAGAATACATAGTCCACCTCCATGACTCTTCAGCATTGTTGGAAGTCTTTTTTTTAGAAACTAAGGGGGAGATTTATCAAAACTGGTGTAAAGGAAAACCGGCTTAGTTGCCCATAGCAACCAATCAGCTTCCACCATTCATTTACCAAAGGAGCGCTGAAAAACGAAAGGTGGAATCTGATTGGCTGCTATGGACAACTTAGCCAGTTTTCCTTTACACTAGTTAGGATAAATCTTCCCCTAAGAGTATGTGACAGCTTCTAATTGTATGTTAATTGTATTGCACAGTGGAGTGACACATAATGTAATTGTAATTGGTGTAACGTTAACTAGCTGTGACCCTTTTAGACTGTGTAGATATATTATGTGTCAATGTTACGATAGCAGTAGCCATTAACGCTTTCCAGTGATTATGTAACACACGGGGATGTATAGTGATATCTCTGTTACATTGACAGCTAAAGCCATGACCACACTGTAAAATGTATTTCATTGTGCCTGTCATAAAGATTGCTAAATTAACATGTAAAAAGAAAAACCAGAGATCCGCACTAAAGACCGACACTGCTAAATACAAAAGGCAAATGTAGACCCTGAGGCCCCTTTCACACGAGCGAGAATTCCGTCCGGGTGCAACGTGTGACGTGAACACATTGCACCCGCACTGAATCCTGACCTATTCATTTCAATGGGGCTGTGTAGATGAGCGTTGTTTTCCACGCATCACTTCTGCGTTGCGTGAAAATCGCAGCATGTTCTATATTCTGCGTTTTTCACGCAACGCAGGCCCCATAGAAGTGAATGGGGCTGCGTGAAAATCGCATTGCATCCGCAAGCAAGTGTGGATGCGGTGCGATTTTCACGGATGGTTGCTAAGGAGATGATAATAAATATGGATGAGGTGCATTCACTTCATTATTTTTCATTATAACATGGTTATAATGGAAAATAATAGCATTTTTTAATAAAGAAAAGAATGCTTAGTAAAATGTCCCTTGAGGGTTAAAAAATAATAAAAATCTATCTTCATTCAGCAGGACCTGCGCTGGAGGGGTGAGCGTGATGACGTCAGCGCAGGTCCTTTTGCAGATCCTGCAAGAAAAAGAAAGAAGAGGATACCGGCTTCGCGATCAAGTGGATGAGGTGAGTAATGTTTTTATTATTTTTTAACCCTCAAGGGACATTTTACTTAACATTCTGTATTAAAGAATGCTATTATTTTCCATTATAACCATGTTATAATAGAAAATAATAAAATCTACAGAGCACGAAACCCAAACCCGAACTTCAGTGAAGAAGTCTGGGTTCGGGTCTGGGTACCACATTCAGTTTTGTATCACGCACGTGCAAAGCGCATTAAAACGCTTTGCATTCGCGCGGAACAAAAATTGAACTGAACGCGATCGCAGACAAAACTGACTGAAATTGCGTGCTTACTCGAACCGGTTTACTAAAATGCACCCTGAACGCATCCGGCCCTCACCCGCGACGCCCGTGTGAAAGAGGCCTTAGGGCTCATGCACACAACAGTATTTTGCGTTCAGTATGCGGTACATATACTGAACCATTCATTTCAATGGTTCAGCAAAAAAAAACTGAAGTGTCTCTGTGTGCGTTTCGTTTCAGTATTCCCGTATTTCTGTACCGTGAAAATATAGAACATGTCCTATTCTTGTCCGCAAATCACGGTGCTTGGTTCCATTCTATTCAATGGGTCCGCAAAAAAAATGGAACACATACGGAAATGCATCCGTACGTCTTCCGTATCCATTCCGTTTTTGCAGAACCATCTATTAAAAATGTTATGCCCAGCCTAATTTTTTCTATGTAATTACTGTATACTGTATACGGCATATGGAAAAACGGAAAGGAAAAACGGAAAGGAAACGGAAACACAACTGAAGCAAAAAAACGGAACAACGGATCCGTAAAAAACAGACTGCAAAACACTGAAAAGCCATGCGGTCGTGTGCATGAGACCTAAGGCTGGGTTCACACTTGAGCGTTTTACAGCGCGTTCAAACGCGCTGTAAAACGCTCAACACATGAAAACCAATGCTTCCCTATGGCCCTGGTTCTCACTTGAGCGTTTTACAGCGCTGAAAAACGCGCTGTAAAACGCCACTACGCTCAAACAAGTACTTGAGCTTCTTTGGGGCGTTTTGACGCGCGTTTGTGGCCATAGGACATTGCAGTCAATCACACAAACGCGCATCAAACGCGCGTTTACTATTGCAAAAAACGCTCGTCAAAAACGCGTGTCAAAAACGCGCGTTAAACGCGCATATCAAAGACGCTCAGGTCTGAACCCAGCCTAAATGTTCTCCTCTCAAACCTAATTACTTCAGGAGCTTTTGCTTGTTCTGCCCTTATTGGGCAGTGACAATAAATGCAAAACCCACAAATGGACTTATAATGAAGAAAACCCTATTTTACCACACCAATGAAAAGAAATATCAGAACAGAATGAAATATCTTAGTAAAAGCGTCCCAGGAATTTTAAATTAGCGTCAGAGATCTAAGAAGATATGGTTTGCACCCATCAATGTTATAATATTATTAGGAATATGTGCTTAGTACATAACAAATAGAAAAAGAAAATATCTCAGATATTTATTCAAATCGGATGCCACCGAAAAGAGTAGATTAAAAAAAATGCTTGGGTGACATTTGTGTTTAGAAAGTGACCTGTAAATAAATAGTTGACCTAACAGTCTTCCCAAGGGGGGAAACTGAAAATTGAAAGGCCAAGGTCACTTATTAGGCTAAAAGGTTAATTTCACCTCAAAATGAAAGTTGTACAGAATGTGAGATAGAGCCGTGTTTTGAAGCAGCAGAGAGGGGCTTCAATTTTCACTATTTATCATTCTCTTCTATATGTGGATGCGTGTTTGCAGAGGGAGCATTTTATGACAATCTGCTAAACGGTTTATGAGAGCAGCGCAAGCATCAGCTGAACATGATATTGTCCAGCGAATGACAAAACTTCCATTGGTGCTTCTGGTTCAGCTCATTCACTGGAAGAGATCTAATGTATGTTTGTTCTCTGGATTAGGTATTTGAGAAGCCTGAGAAGCCTTTTTTTCAGCACCATGCATAAAACAAAAAAATGCGTGCAGAGAAAATCTTGCATTGTGTGAAACAATGAGCGCCCATTATCATAAAATCTCATGTAGCTAATAAACACATAATATAACGTCAATCACGCTTCATATTTATTTCTCTGAACACCGTTTTTTATATAATGCAAAGCTCAGAATGGGGAAATAAACTAATAAAAAAATATATATATATATAAAGAAAAATGGTAGCACTCTCACAAAAATTGAGTAAAAAGAAAAATTCTTTATTCACCCATGTGGTCACAATGATTTGGCTCATCCATAGAGACTTTCTCAAGCAAGGCTCTATGGATGAACTGAGACTTTATGACCATATGGGTGAATAAAGAATTTTTCTTTCCACTCATTTTGAGAGTGCTGTCATTTTTCTTCTTTTATAGTCCTGCATTTGTTGCCAGATCCATTGGCCTGCACTTTAATATTTATATTTGGCCTGCTATGCTGCCATTGTCTTCTGTTTATATATAGGAAAGTCCAAGTTTATGGGCAGCACTGCAACAAAAGAGTGAAAACGGCATCTCCGAATAGTGAAAATGTGCGTTTAATCACCAGTAAGTTTGCTTAGTGGTGATTAAACTTACATTTTGGCTCTTTGGAGGTGCCGTGGAATTCACTGTTTATATATATATATATATATATATATATATTGTAAGGGATCGCCTCTTATTCGGGGGTCATTCTCACAATGATCTTCATTGACCACAGGGTTAGGGGCCAAACATTGCTTTTATTTGGCACCTCAGCAAAACCAACACAAACAATACAAATAAAACACCTGCCCGGCTGGGCTCTAACTAAACATGAGGACTCCCTACCTCACTGAAAGCCGTGTTCACACACGGGAAGAACATGCGGCTTTTCCCAGCCTAACAATCCAGCACTTCCAGGCTGTAACAAAGTCCAGTACCTTTTGGGGGATTGTGGCTCAGAAGTCGTCCTGACTCTGGCATAGCGACTGTCGATTCCAAGACCTCGCGGAGTCCCCCAAAGTTCAGAGCCTTCCCAGACCTCTGCTGCACACAGACTCTTTCCCCTTCTAACAGTCTGGACTGGGCTCTTATCCCAGACTGATTGTTCCACCTGGTGGGGCCTCTGACCTGCTGATTGAGCGAAGAAATGGAAACTCCTGCCATATCTCTCCCCTAGCAGCCGTGAGGCCTGTCACTGCCTCACATATCCCCCCCCCTTTGTTCAAGCCCGTAGGGGTGAACACTAGCACCAAACCAAGATGCTTGTGAGAGGGCATCTACCTGGCCTACAGTCTTCCCTTTATTCTGCCAGACCCAGGACAACAGCGCTTGGTTTGTCACGAACACAAGTTTATTATGGAGTAGATAATATCTATGGGACTTTCTTCCCCATCTCCTGAGCAGGTACTCTCTTTCACAAGCAAGGATGTTACGCCTTCGCACCCATGGCCTCTCTCTTTTTTGATTCTCGGGCTTCTGTACATGCTCCCCATGTCCTTTCTTGGACTGCTGCAACTCTTGACTGAACGGTACCAGTTCATGGTTGTGTCTCGACCCTTTCTCCTTCAGCAGAGCAGGCTTGTCCCTGCACGCTTTTTTAAAGTGCCTCCGGTGCACATCTTCCATCTTCCCAGCTGTGGTTTCCCCCACTTTGGCAGCAGTTTCAGAGACCTCTGCTTCTTTAGTGGCTTTTTCCTCATCAGTAGCCACTCCTTCGGTCTCTGCAGCACCTGAGGACTTCACGTCCCCCAACACCTCGGCCTTAACTTCTTCAGCCTTTGTTTCCTTGGACCCGGCATCATATACTTGCCCTTTCAAGTCCTTCTCCTCATTCTCCAGAGGCTCACCCAGGGAACTGTTCTCCTTTTGGGAGGAATTCCGGAGAGCCAGCCCACAGTAGTAGACAGGATCTGCATACTGGTCGTCCATCTCCTCATATTTCTTCCCCAGCAGGCTGCTGGCTACTCGGAAGACCTTGTAGATGGAGGGGATGTCTTTTGCGACCTGGACCTGGTTACACACTGTCATGAGACTCTTGGCCTCTGCATCCACATCAGCCCCATCAACGGGTTCAGCAGAAAGACCTTCCATCTTCTCTGCCTCGGGCGGTACTACAGCGCCATCATCTCCAGGCCGCCTCCTAACAGGCTCTGGCTTAGACCTCTTGACATCCTCAGAGGATTTTCCTCTTCAGGTTTCTCATTTTCCACCTGCTGCTCGAGAGCACGCTTAGACTTCTCCAACTCATAGACGTTCTTCCCGACGTCATCTTTTGAACTCATGAGATCTTCCATCTCTGCTCTGAGTTGCCTGGTCAGCCTCTCAAATTCATCTCGCTCCTCAAGTACTTCTTCAAGAGCTCTGGCCAAGGAGAGGGCCTTGGTCGCCTTCTCTCGAGCATCAGTCTCGGCTTAGTCACGTTCTTCGGCATATCTGGCCGAGGTGGTTTTCTCTTCAGCCAGGAGCTTGTCAAACATCTTCTGTTTCTTCTCGAATTTAAACACAATTTGTTTCTGGTGGTCCAGGTCTACCATCTGATC
Source organism: Bufo bufo (assembly GCF_905171765.1). Lineage (NCBI taxonomy): Eukaryota > Metazoa > Chordata > Amphibia > Anura > Bufonidae > Bufo > Bufo bufo. Next base: position 601,227,138 of record NC_053390.1, on the reverse strand, counting down.
ACGCAACTCTTGATCAAGTTGAGCCATCCTGGCTTCCAAATGTCTTTTCTCCTCCAAGAGAGCAGATTTTTCTGAGGCGCTATTTAGAACCTCATCCTGCTCTGCATGAAGTCTGGATCGCTCAGAAGCTGCAAGTTCCTCTTGAAGTTGGAGAATTTCCGCTTCTATTAGTGACTCTAGTTCCTTCAGTTCATTAATCTCTTTCTGTGACTCCTCTGCGAGAACCGCTAGCCCCATCTCTAGCGTATCTAGGGACTGTGCAGAGCGAGCGAAAACATCTTCAAGTTTGTAGCTGTACTGTCCTGTCAGGTCATCTACAACTGTCTGGATATGAGCTTCAGACACTAGGCTGTCACCTGACTGAACTCTCGTCTCGTCAGATATAACTGTCATCTGGTCGCTACTAGTAACCACTTTAGTTTTGCTGGGTCTTGACATGGTAGCCTCACTCTAGGAGTTGCTAACTGTCACGGCACATACGCCACTTATACTGCTCGTGTCATTATTAACCCTGACCTCTAGGGGCACCCATGAGTCAATCCCCACCTGGGACATTTTATTAATCATAGAAACCTGTGGAGACTGCACATCCACCTCTGGAACATGTAGTACACCCTCTAGCCCCGCCACATTGTCTACAATGGGGTCTCCTAGCAGTGTTTCTTCAACATTTATCAACACTTTTATATCAGACACATGTTTACCAACAGGGGGAGCTTTTTCCCCAATCACAGCCTGCAAAGGAAAAGGCATGTCATTATTATCACATATTTCACATGACATCTCATTTCCATTATGCATTTCGGCAAATATGGTACCATCACTTTGCACCTTATCTGCACCCTTGTTCTCAATGTGCAGCTCCTTCACATTATCATTTAAAAGGACAGGTACAGGTTCTGCAGGAGTTTTGTCACTCTCTGCAGAAGTGTCTCCATTACTTAAAACCTCCAAGCATAAGGGGAAATTACGGCCCACCATTCCCTCATGTATGAGCGTATTTGTAACATCAGGTTCACAAGTCCCAGTTCTTACCGGAGACTCTCCCTCAGTGAGAACCACCTGATAGTCCATATTATCCACATAATTGTCCTGAACATGTAACACTCTATCAGTATCTGGGGCGGCCATCATGCTACCTCTTAACTGGGCTAGCATGGGATCTCTGACTTTCACCACCCCAAATCTAGCTTTGATCACAGACTCTTTCCCCTCCTAACAGTCTGGACTGGGCTCTTATGCCAGACTGATTGTTCCACCTGGTGCGGCCTCACACGGGTATATTTCATAAATTTCATTTAGGCTGGTTTCACACGGGCGTTGCGGGAAAAGATGTGGGTGCGTTGCGGTAACATGCACGATTTTTTCCCGCGAGTGCAAAGCGTTTTAATGAGAAAAATCGGCATGTTTGGTACCCAGACCCGAACCCGGACTTCTTCACAGAAGTTCGGGTTTGGGTTCAGTATTCTTTAAATTTTATTATTTTCCCTTAATAACATGGTTATAAGGGAAAATAATAGCATTCTTTAATACACAATGCTTAGTAGAAGGTCAATTGAGGGTTAAAAAATTAATAAAAATTAACTCACCTCCTCCAATTGATCGCGTAGCTGCCGGTTTCCTGTTCTTTCTTCATGACCTGTCAAAGAACCTGTGGTGACGTCACTGATGACGTCACATGGGGATGGATCATGTGATGTATCATGTGATGAACACAGTGATGTCACCACAGGTCCTTTGACAGGTCTTGAAGAAAGAACAGGAGACCGGCAGCTAGGCAATCAATTGGAGGAGGTGAGTTAATTTTTTATTTTATTTTTTAACCCTCAATTGACCTTCTACTAAGCATTCTGTATTAAAGAATAAGATTAACTGGGCACTCTCAGGATACCTGGACCATTTGAAATTTATTAGCATATAATATCATAAAATAACAATAAATAACAGTATATACTGGCGGTGATAATAGAGGACTATCTATCTATAACAACTATACCATAATACACAACATGCAGTATAACATTATAAAACACATGGATAATAGATATCTTGAGTAAGACAATTTCCTCCCTCAAGGTAGATCATCAAAGTATGTATGGCCCACTGATCAATTAGTCAGGTGGTGATCACATACAGTTTTTAGAATATATTTCCCTTAGATTTTGTTCTTGGACACTATAATGAGTACAGAAGGACTATAAAAAGGTGTCCAAGGTGTTTTCCGAAAAAAACGCATCAGAACCGCATGGAAACCGCATGGTGTCAGATGTGTTTTTTGTTACGTTGGAACCACCAGACTTATATCCATATGGGGATGAAAGGGTTTTTACATATTCAGCTGCAAAGCTAAATTAGAGCATGCTTCTGTTTTATTGTGATTGTGATTTAAAATGTTGTCATTATTATAATATATTTTAAGATTAATTTAGCATATATGTATATTTATATATTAAAGGTATATTAGTAATTAAATAGTGTGAGGATTTTGATAAATGGAAATAGATGCAGAGAGATAGAGTGGACCAAACAGTTGATCCACTCCAGGTTTTTGGAATACTTGTTTCCCGCAGGGACATTCAATCACGTAGATGACTTCAGTCGAATTGCATGACAAAAATGCCCCAATTTTATGTTTGTGCTTATTTGTGGCGGAGACAATTTCATTCGTTCTACGTGGGAAATCTGTAATCCTACAGTTTCCACATTGTCCACACCTAAAGAAGCCATTAATATTTGCCCAACTCTGAACTGAACAAATTTGTTTGCTTTCTTTCTTAATGGTTGGGGCCACTTTGATGTTTAGACATGAGGCCTTAGTAAATGTGATAAGGGGGTTAGATGAAGTTATGGGGCCTAATATCTTATCCTTTTTTATTAGATGCCATTGTTTGTTTATTATCTTTCTAATTCTCTTATATTCACTGTTAAAAGGTAAAATCATACGGAGGTCAGTTTCCTTCTGTGCTTGCTTTACTCCCTCCTTTTCTTTAAAGAAATTTTCTCTTTTCATATCCCTTACTTTATTAAATGCTCTATCTAAAAGTTCCATGGGGTATTCTTTTTCTAAAAATGCTTTTTTCATTTCTACTGCTTCCTTCTCGAATTGGTCGTTCAACGTGCAATTGCGTTTTATCCTCCGAAACTGGCCCTGATAATATTAATGAGCCAGCTTGGGAGGTGGCAACTGCTGTAGAGGATATAGCTATTTCTGGTTGCTGGTTTAGTGTATGTACAACATTTTAATTTATTATTCTCAACATAAATGTTTAAATCCAGAAATTCTAATTTTTCATTGTTTATCGCTCCCGAAAATGTAAGATTAAAAATATTTTAATTAATTTCTTTTAAAAAATCGTCCAACTTTTCCCTACCAGATTTCCAAATAAAAAATACATCATCGATGTATCTTTGCCAGATCTGTCAATTTTTTATAAGTATTTATATCTGACAGTTGCCTTAAGCATTCAGCATTGTACTGTTCCAAATCTTGCACTACTATTGATCCTCCCTTATCCGCAGGGCGGATAATGATACTATTCTCTTTCTGTAAATTCTTTAATGCTATAATTTCTTCCTTAGTAAGGTTTTGGCGTGCATATCTTGTTTTCTCTTTTACCCCACGTAGGTCATTTTCTACGCATTTTTTGAAAGTCGCCATCTCCTCACTCATTTTGTTTCTAGGATATTTTTTCGATGAATTTTTTTAATTTGTGTGGGTGTATTGTTCCAATTGTACCCTATTGTACCCTAGGATTCTTTAGGAAGTATTTCTTTAAGCAGAGACGTCGCATGAACTTCTCCACTCCAATATAGGTCTCAAATTTATTCAGCTTAGCCGTCGGGGCAAATTTTAAACCCTTGTTCAATAATTGTCTTTCAGTATTGGACAAGGTGAAGGTACTCAAATTTATAATGGAGTCATTTTCAATCTGGCATCCTGTTATCTATGGTAATGCCTTTCTCTTTCACTTTCCCCTCCTGATCCTACCCTTCCTTCCTCGTGATACCTCCCCCTGGGTGAGTGATTCCGTTTGTGTGAGTCGCAGTGTTGGTTGTGCTGTCTCCTTATTGTTGGTGTCTTGTGCTCCTGTCGTGCATTCTGTGATCTGTGCTCTGGTCGTGAGTTCTGTGGTCTGGTCCTCAAATTGTAAGAGTGATCTACGGGTGTGTATGGGTGAACTAATGGGGGTCTTCTTACAGGTTATCTCTGTCTCATGCGAATCCTGTGATGTGGAGGGGTCCGGTCTAAAAAATGTTCTCTATCTTCTAAGATTTCAAATCTATTATGGACCGGTACATTAACATTAACGTGTTTGTGTGTATCCCTTTCCCTAATGTGATCCTCCCTTAAAGTGTTCAATTCTTGTTGTGTGAAATCTAAACCATCTATCATTTCTCCTTCCATGTCATGCTCCCTCCGTTCCCTTCTCCCCTTCCTATTATAATGAAATGTTTTCACCTTCTTTTCAATAATTTCTCTTTCTATTCTGTCTAAATTATTACATAACTTGGAGTGGCAGTTATTCAATTCCTCGTTCTTGGGAAATCTATCCACTATGACTTTCATTTCCGCTATCCTCTTAGAGGTCTCTTCCAAAATCTCTAAACGTCTCTTAATAATTAAATTAGTCAATGCGACGGACTGTTCATGTAACAGGCCGTCCCATTCTTTATCAAACTCTACGTTACAGAGATCTTAGGCGGGCACTTTATTAAAGGTTAATCCTTTCGGAATCTGATTAACTTCTATACACCTTTTCAGGGTTTTGATCTCCATCTTTGTCTTAATTGACGAATCAGTAATACTTCCAAATCTCTAAATGTATTCCCCACATAATATTCTTCATTCATCATCTCATTTTCATCATCCTTGAAAAGAAAATTATCGACTTTAAGTCTTTTAGATTCAATATGGTCCCAGATATCTGTGGTCATAGTTAGTCCGTGCAGTTACAAGGGTGATATAGTAATGGAAAAAAGAAAAATTAAATGTAACGCACAAGAGTAACTACTGCCCCAAGAGGTGCACTCAGTTGGGTGGGCTCACCCAGTCCACTCCAAAAAACAATGTAATAGAATAAGATTAACTGGGCACTCTCAGGATACCTGGACCATTTGAAATTTATTAGCATATAATATCATAAAATAACAATAAATAACAGTATATACTGGCGGTGATAATAGAGGACTATCTATCTATAACAACTATACCATAATACACAACATGAAGTATAACATTATAAAACACATGGATAATAGATATCTAAAATGTGGTAAAATTTGAGGAATAAAATGGAATAATCGATAATGAAATAATCATATGAATATTCAGCCGAATATTTGTATGGGAAAGTCACGTAGCTAATGGTAGCGATAAAACTGTGTCCTCTGATGTTGTCCCATTCAATATAATAACAGGGGTATCCGAAGATTCTGCAATCCCAATATGCAATCAGTGCACAGTCTCTTAAGCGGCGTCCCGCTTATAGCATCCACCAGCGGCGTCCCACTGGACTAGAAGTCACAAGAGTTTTAAATAGCTGGATATAATTGCTGGATAAAATCGAACGGTCTTACCGTCTCCCTTGATAAGTCGACCAAGATGATATTATGGTCCTCTGAATATGTAGACCGATAGTTCGTCATAAATTCGCACGCTGGCAATTGTTTGGCATGTGTATTCAGGCCTTCTCCATGGAATCAGGCCTTACAAGTTCTATTCCGAATAAACCATTCGTGTGACAGACGATTCCTTCTTTGCGACAATCCAGTCAATTCTCCAGCTTCCCAAGTGGTCCAAAATTTGGGGTCCTGTCTAGGCTAGACGTGACTTTCCCATACGAATATTCGGCTGAGTATTCATACGATTATTTCATTATCGATTATTCCATTTTATTCCTCGAATTTTACCACATTTTAGATATCTATTATCCATGTGTTTTATAATGTTATACTGCATGTTGTGTATTATGGTATAGTTGTTATAGATAGATAGTCCTCTATTATCACCGCCAGTATATACTGTTATTTATTGTTATTTTATAATATTATATGCTAATAAATTTCAAATGGTCCAGGTATCCTGAGAGTGCCCAGTTAATCTTATTCTATTACATTGTTTTTTGGAGTGGACTGGGTGAGCCCACCCGACTGAGTGCACCTCTTGGGGCAGTAGTTACTCTTGTGCGTTACATTTAATTTTTCTTTTTTCCATTCTGTATTAAAGAATGCTATTATTTTCCCTTATAACCATGTTATAAAGGAATATAATACAGTGAATAGACTTTCATCCTAGCAACCATGTGTGAAAATCGCACCGCATCCGCACTTGCTTGCTATTTTCACGCAACCCCATTCACTTCTATGGGGCCTGCGTTGTGTGAAAAACGCACAATATAGAGCATGCTGCGATTTTCACGCAACGCACAAGTGATGCGTGAAAATCACTGCTCATGTGCACAGCCGCATAGAAATGAATGGGTCCGGATTCAGTGCGGGTGCAATGCGTTCACCTCACACATTGCACTCGCGCAGAAATCTCGCCCGTGTGAAAGGGGCCTTAATGTTTGTGTGTGTCGTTAAAAGATATCGACAGTATCCCCCATTACAGTGACCTCTACAGAACCCCGCCCCTTTAACAGTGAGCTCCATAGTCCCCCACCCCTTAACACTGACCCCCCCACAGTGCCCCGCCACTTTAAAATGGGACCTCCACAGCAGCCCATCTCCTTAACTTTGACCTTCACAGCAGCCCGCCCCTTTAACAGTGAGTTTCACAGCACCCCACTCCCTTGACTGTGACCTTCTCAGGGGTCTTCCCCCTTAGCAGTGACCTCCACAGTACCCTGCTACCTTAACAGTGACCCCACAGTACCCTGCTGCCTTAACAGTGACCTCCACAGCAGTTGCCCCTTTAACAGTGGTCCCTGCCCCCTTAACAGTGACCTCCACAGTGTCCGCCCATTTAAAAGTGACCTCCACAGCGGCCTGCCCCCTTAACAGTAACATCCACAGTGCCCGCCCCTTTAACAGTGACTTCCACAGCGCCCTGCCTTTTTAACGTTAGCACTACACGACATGTGTCGCATGACATTTTGTCTCAACAACTTTTATAATGATAGGCTATGGTGTTGCACTGCAACATTTGACATGCTGCAACACGACAGTCGCAAAAAATCCATCCAAGGATGTCACATGTCACAGTGCAACAACATAGACTATCAGGGGCGGATATGAGCAGATGAGAAACGGCAATTACTGTTTAATGAGGTGGATGATGATGAGACAGATAGCAGTTCCAACAGAGGCAGGGCAATACTTTCCAAAGCCTGGGACAGTTTCATGACACTCCGCCAGCACCCTCACCCTGATGCGCGGCCTACTGTCACAAAGAGGGAAACATTTCAGAAGATGGTGAAGGAGTACATAGCAGACTGTGTCAGCGTCCTCAAGGATCCCTCAGTTCCTTACAACTACTGGGTGTCCAAGCTGGACACGTGGCACGAACTGGCGCTCTATGCCTTGGAGGTGCTGGCATGCCATGCTGCCAGCGTTATGTCTGAGCGGGTATTTAATGCTTCTGGTGGCATTATAACAGATACATTTCTGGAAAAAATCATGTAAAAGGCGGCTCTCCCATTAATCGTAGGGAATAGGGTGCACTGAACTAATAGACCCACCCTGTCTGAAAAAGAGAATATCAAATACGTTTTTTTTTGTTTTGTTTTTTGACTTTCAAAAGCTTTATTACACAAAAGCAAGTGTACAATATTGGAGAGGTCAAACATACTTCCAGTAGGATGACAGATTAAGAATCAATATGAACATTAAGTATGAACAATGGGTAGGTCACAAGATAAGTCTGTGTCTTCAAGTATGGTTTGTGGAAGATTTCTGGTTGATTTCCGGAGAGAGTCAGCTGTCTGCCTTAGGTGATGGTAAAGCAAGTTTAGGGCTAGCATGTTTGTTTGGGGGAGACCGCTAATATTACTGAGGGAGGTTGTGGCCCAGAGTGTTTTCCTCTCACTTATAAAAACCCCTGTGATCCTTCCAGTCGAGCCATATGGCATTGAACTTGTGAATTAGTCTCAATTTCCAAAAGGAAATCTCCTCAAGTCTGTAAATCTACTTTGGCATACTATTATTCTATAGAAGGGATTTCCATGGAAAGCCAATGTTGGGGAATAAGAAATCTAGCAGCATTAACTAGCTGTTTGAAGAGGCCGAGATTGGGGATCCCAAGATGTTGGATATAGGTTCAGGAGAGCAATCTCAGGTAAAGGTTGCAGCGAGGCCCCACAGATTTGGTTACATAAGCTGAATATCTGTTTCCACCAGTCAAGTAATAATGGGCAATCCCACCATATATGGAGGAAGGATCCTCTAGCTTTGGTATACCCCCAGCATGTGTTCGAGGCAGGCGCAGACTACAGGTAGGTTTTGTCAGGGGTCTTGTACCATCTGGTGACGACTTTGTAGCTGTTCTCCTGTATTCTAACGCATCTTGATGTCTTATGAGGAGAGGTCAAGATGTTGTCTATCTCCTGTGCGGAGAACGAACGTTTAAAATCTTTCTTCCATAGTTTAATGAACGCTGGGGTAAAGGAGGTGTCTGGAGTCCGTAATCTATTATACAGTTGGGAGATGATTCTAGTTGGGACCTGAGCATCGCTAATTAGACTCTCCAGCCAGACCTGTGGGCGGAATAAGTCTTGTAAATTGACATTTTGTTGAATATATGTATGTAGGAAGTACAGGGGGGTAGGGTTAGGGAGCTGGTAATTAAATTTATTTCTCAAGTCTACCATGGTAATCAGGCAAGATTCGACAAATGGGTCTCTCACTGGGATTATAGAGTTTTTAAAATGACACGGTACACTGTGAGGGCTCTAGGAGCTACGTTTATTACGTATCTGACTTAAAGGGGTAGTCCAGGTTCAGAGCTGAACCCGGACATCCCTCCATTTTCACCCCGGCAGCCCCCCTGACATGAGCATCGGAGCAGTTCATGCTCCGATGCTCTCCTTTGCCCTGCGCTAAATTGCGCAGGGCAAAGGCATTTTTAGGAGTTCCGGTGACGTACCGGGGCTCATCATGGGGCTGACAGGAACCCCGGTGACGTCACCGGCACTGATAGGCGGGATTTAGCTCTGCCCTAGCCAGTTAAACGGCTAGGGCAGAGCAAAAGCCCGTCCCTCAGAGCCGGTGACGTCACCGAACACACTGCCGGGCGGAAGTTACCGCCCGGCAGTGTGTTATTGAAAACAAAAGAGCCCGTGCCCTGCGCGATTTAGCGCAGGGCATGGGAGCACATCGGAGCATGAGATGCTCCGATGCTAGGCTCAGGGATGCTGCCGGGGTGAAAATAAGGGTATGTCCGGGTTCAGCTCTGAACAACCCCGGACAACCCCTTTAATATTTGAGATGGAAATGGTATTAGGTGATGAGTGTCCTGTAGCCATTTCCAGGTGGATATAGTTGCTTTCATTAAGAGGGAGGCGATAGGGGGAAGAGGTTGTATGATCCTATGGCCTAGTAGGAAGGCCCTAAAAGTGGAGTCTAGAAGTGCTTGTGCTATGGAAACCCATGATTTGTGTGAAGGGGCTCTCAACCAATCTATTGCTCTTGAGAGAAAAATCGCCTTCCCGTAGAGTTCCGGATCGGGGAGAGCTGTACCGCCCCATTTTTTTGCTCGGTTCAACGTTTTGTATGAGATGCAGGCTTTCTTTTTGTTCCAAATATACGATCGAAATAGGGATCTCACATTGGCCTAAAATTATGAAGGAATTGGGATGGGGAGTACCTGCTGTAGGTATGTTAATTTGGGGAGGATTATTGAAGTTAAAATATTTTTCCTGCCAAACCATGAGAGTATGGGTAGGTCTAAGTTAGAGAGTGTCTTTGTGATGTCCTTCAATAGGGGGGTGTAATTTAAGGAGAACAATTGAGAGGGATCTGCACTGCTCTTCACCCCTAAATATGTCAGGTGTGGGGCTATCCAGTTGAAGGGAGATATTTGAGCTAAATGATTTTTAATAGCTACAGGCAGACCAGAGCTTATGACTAATGATTTATTATAATTTACCTTAAAATTAGAGTAGAGGCCGTAATTCTCTTTGTGTTGGTATATCCGGGGGAGAGCTAATTCTGGATTGCTAATCTTAACCAGTAGATCATCCGCAAAGGCAGCTGTTTTATGTTCCTGATCAACCAGTGTAATACCCTTAATTACTGTGTCTTGTCTAATGGATTGCAGGAGGGGTTCCAAGGTCAGGACAAAAGGAGAGGGGACAAGGGGCACCCCTGTCTAGTGCCGTTTTTAATGCTGAAAGGGGACGAGAGTGTACTGTTGACTGAAATAGAGGCAGAGGCATTCAGGTACTGTCACGACCTTGGTCATGGTCGTGACTCCTTTACCCGCATGCAGTTGCCCGCGGTCTGCTCTTGTTGTTCAACCACTGGGGAGTGCTGTTACTATGTTGCCTCACGTGTGGTTGCCGCTGGCAACATAATAGTATTGTCAGTATAGTGCCCTGAGCTGTTGCTAGGCAGCTTGCTGTCAAGTGCATGCGGTTGCACCTGGCAACGTGTGTTTATATGTGTGCACTTTCCCTGTCTGGTGTGCACGGGGTTTATTGTGTGTGTATTCCCCTTTTAGTGGCTTCACTACCCTGTTTGGTAATGGAAGGGTTAACTCCTTTCCTAGTGTGTGTTGACCATATGTTATATTTGGTATAGTCTGTTAACTATGTTGTGACCTCGCAGTACCTATTTGTTGCATATTACTAGCAGTCGGCATCCATGTAACATCTTTTTGTGATGACTATTTTATCAACTTTATTTATGTATTTTATATAATACTTGTAAATCTAGTAGAAGCAACACTGGATATCTTCTGTAGAATTGTATGACATTTATACATCGTTGGTCAGTAATAATACTGCGTGCATGTACCCTCTTTACTACCCTATGTACATGTTTGCACTTCCACTTTGCATTGATGAATTAATATCACCATATACCTCCAACCTATGAGATTTTAAATGTTCTTAATTATGTGAAGCCAGATTTTTGTATTTATGAAGTGTTTAATAAAAATGTTGATTATTTGAGTATATATTGTGTGATGAAATTATTGTTTGCTTAAACTTTGATCCATATATTTTCTATTATGGGTGAACTGTATTGTTTGTCATTAAAGACATGTCGCGGGGAGTCAATATTATATAGAGCTTCGTAGAAGTTCCTAAAATGAGTCGTGATTTGGAAAGGGTCATATGTCAAGGAGCATGAAGATCTCTGAGTTTATGTACGTAGTTGTCCATTTTCCTTTTCTTGACCCTTTGAGTCACAAATTTCGATGCTTTATTGCCATGCGCAAAAATCTTTTGTTGGGAATGCAGGTAAAACTTTGCCGAAGCCGTGTTTAGGATGTTTTTAAGGGTAGATTTAAGTTCCTTAAGTTCCAATAAATGTGTTTGTAGTAATGAACGTTTATGTATGCCTTCCAAGCACCTGATCTTGTTGTGAAGGAAATCCAATTGTTTGTCTCTTTCCTTTTTAATATGGGAGCCTATACTGATGCAGTGGCCTCTAAAGAAAGCTTTGTATGCATCCCAAAGTGTCTGGGGAGAGAATTCAGGAGTGTTGTTTTGGGCAAAGTAATCGTCTAGTAGCTGCTGAAGTTGGATTTTAGTTTCTGGGTTTCCCAGCAAATATTCGTTTAGGTGCCAGGGTTTATTATATGATCTTGCTTTAGGGGCTGTTAAGGATAGGTAAATTGGAGCATGGACCGATAGGAGGAAAGATCCCACGTCTGCCTCTGCACATAGCTGAATGTGATTTTTTGTAATTTACAAATAGTCCAAACTTGGTACGAATTATGAGCTGAGGAGTAGAAAGTGTAGTCAATAACGTCTGGGTGAAGGGTTCACCATGCGTCTATTAAATGGGATCTCCAGAGCCTGGAGATGAGGGAGCTAAGAGCTCTCTGGGAGTGGATTGATTTATGTGAGGAGGAGTCAAGTAGTGGGTTCACCACAAGGTTAAAGTCACCTCCAAATAGTGTTATACCTTCCTGAAAAGATTCTGCAATAACCAGGACCTTTTTGAACCAAGGGATTTGTTTGTTGTTTGGGGCATACACATTAATAAATGTGTATGTATGAGATCCTATTTTGCCCTTGATCATTAGGTATCTTCCCTCTGTGTCTGTGATTTGAGCATCTAGAAGGAAGGGGATATTCCTCTGGAATCCTATGCTTACTCCTTTGGAGTTATAAGATGGGGAACCACAATGGTACCACTGAGAATAATGAGAGAATGAGAGGTTTGAAAAGTGATTAATCTTCAAATGTGTCTCTTGTAAGAACAAGACGTTTGCTCTGTCTCTCCTCAAAACTCTAAATAATTGGTGTCTCTTGGAGGGCGAGTTGAAGCCATGTACATTGTAAGAGGCTACTCTTAAATCAGTCATTGGAATTATCTAGGGAGACAGCGCAAAACGTTTATAGCAGATTGCTCATATTAAAGTGTATATACCAGAGTAGGTACTCAACTGACCTAAGATGGGATTGAAGCATCTTGGACCGGAATCGATGAAGCTTGACTCTCTCCAAAAATTGCTCAAGTGACCTTCGAACAATTAAAACAATAAAACAAATAGAAAGACAGTAATTATGTCTGAGCAGCGAAGGGGGGGGGGGGGGGGGGGGGGAATTGGAATACAACCATTGGTGAACTGTATCTCTAACAGGTAGATATAGGACCTGTGAATCGGGTCAGCTGGCTAAAACAGAACCGGACCGGTTCCCAGGTACCCGACATTTCTAAGACCTTAATAGGTAAAACAGTACAGCATGGTACTCAGTGAAGCAAGGGCGAGGTGGGCTGTGTTTATGGGTCATTACACCGCCCGTTAAGTAGATAAGTAGATTATTCTAGTGTGGGGGGGGGGGAAGGTGGGGGGGGGGAGGAGGGAAGTGACTGCTAGATGGAAAAATATAGTTACGGGCCATGGAACTCTAAAGATTATTCAGAGCCAGGAGGGGAGAGGATCCCGAAGGTCAGAATGTTATGCACCGGACGAGAGCCTTAGGTAGGTATGCAGTTTTTTTCCGTGGGGATCCATGGAAGTTTGATAACCCAAAGTTGTCCAGATCTGTTCCTTAGGTGTAGGGATAACGGTATCACCAGGCCTTTTTTTCTGGTGGAACGACCCGGAACGGTGTTCCGCCACCTATTTTCTGCCGACTCGCCCTGCCCCCCTTTGGTTACTGCAGGGCCGTTTCTTGGGGCGGGCTGGCCAGGCAGCCGCATGGGGCGCTGTCAGAAGGGGGGCGCCGGCAGGGCACAGCAGGAGATGAGCGCTGTGCTTCCATTGTGGAAGCGCTCACTCATCTCCAAAGTCATCTCATCTGTATCGCCGTCCTCAGGACGGCAATACAAATGTCTGTAATGCGGCAGGGCAGGGAGAGGTGTGGCCGGCAGCCTATCAGAGGCCGGTGCAGGCGGCGCAATGATGTCATCGCGCTGCCTGAGTTTTTTTTTTTAGATGTAAAAATGACAATCCTGGCACATAAGGGGGGCTGCTGGGCTGGCACAGACATAAGGGGGGCTGCTGGGCTGGCACAGACATAAGGGGGGCGCTGGCACATAATGGGGGGCTACTGGCTACTGGCACATAAGGGGGGCTACTGGCACATAAGGAGGGCTGCTGGCACATAAGGGGGGCTTCTGGCACAGACATAAGGGGGGCTGCTGGCACAGATATAAGGGGGGCTACTGGCTACTGGCACATAAGGGGGGCTGCTGGCACAGACATAAGGGGGGCTGATGGCACAGACATAAGGGGGGCTGCTGGGCTGGAACAGACATAAGGAGGGCTGCTGACACATAAGGGGGGCTACTGGCTACTGGCACATAAGGGGGGCTACTGGCACATAAGGGATAAGGGGGGCTACTGGCACATAAGGGGGGCTACTGGCACATAAGGGATAAGGGGGGCTACTGGCACATAAGGGGGCTACTGGCACATAAGGGGGGCTACTGGCACATGATAGGAGGCTACTGGCACTTGATAGGGGGCTACTGGCATTTGATATGGGGCTACTGGCACTTGATGGGGGCTACTGGCACATGATAGGGGGGCTACTGGCACATGATAGGGGGGCAATCAGGCTACTGGCACATGATGGTGGGGGGCTCTTATTACTGGCACATGATTGGGGGCATCTATGGGGGCACATCTTACTGGCACATGATATGGGGGCACATCTTACTGGTACATGATTGGGGGGCATCTATTGGGGCACTTATTACTGGCACATTATTGGGTGGCACTATAGGGACTTCTACAGAGGCTAAAAAGAAGGGGTATTTTATATGGGGGCTCTGTATAGGGGCATTTTATACTGGGAGGGAAGGAAGGGGCCAGGCCAGGCCAGGCTGCGCTGCCCATGTGTGGACTAGGGCGGCCGCGGGCACTGGCAGCCTGGCTGTCACGACCGTCACTGGCAATTTTACTTGCATCCCTGTTCTCTAAAGGGGCGGTTTTAGGGAGTGGTCCTATGAGTGGGTAGGGGCATGGCCAGGGGAGGGGGGGGTGAGTTCCACCACCTTTTCTCTGAGAAAAAAAGCCCTGGGTATCACCAATGTCCACCAGGACCCCACTAACAGAAAAAGGGATGTTTTTTTTTTTTTTAGGTCCCCTCTCCTGTCAGTGTGGGTCTGGAATAAAATCCGGGCAAAAACAGAAACTAGAAGAGTTCAGAAGGCAGAAGTCAGAAGGAGTTCGAATTGATCCTTCTTGGTGTTAAAGGCAAGTTCTTCCTCTTCTGGCGTTGAGCTTTAGGGGTTTGTCTAGTCTCAAACGGGACTGTTTTCAGAATCTCTGGAAGAGAGGTTAGATCTTGTATGAAGTTCCAATTCTCGATCTTCAGAGGCTGTATCTCTAGGTGGTCAAACAGCTGGGCTAGGTTGGCGTGAGAATGAACGGTAAGTCTGCAAACTTTAAAAGCGAAGGTGAGACCAAATGGAAAGGTCCAGTGATAAGGTATTTTTTGGTTTCTGAGCCAGTCCGTCAGGGGTTTGAGGACCTTGCGCTTTCTAAGAGTAATGGGCGCTAGATCTTGGTATATGTTGATATTTGCACCTTGGTACATAACTGCAGTGGAGTTGCGGGTCTTAGAAAGGACAGTTTCCTTATCTTGGAAATTAAGGAAGCGACAAATGACGTCCCTAGGGGGGTCCGATGGATTTGGCTGAGGGCGAAGAGCTCAGTGGGCTCTTTCTAGTATTATTTGCGATGAGTATTCTGGGCCTAGTAGGTCTGCAGAAATGGATTTAATCGCTATCGGTACCTCAGAGGCATTTATGTATTCTGACACTCCACGGAACAGGAGGTTATTTCTCCTTCCGGTTCCTGGTCCTCGAATGCTGTATGGACCGCGTTGCGGTGTTCTTGACATTTCTGCAGACTGAGGGATGCCGCTGTTTGCCTGTCTTGCATGGCAGCTTGCATAGATTCCAGCGTCTCCACTCTTCCCCCTATGTGTCTCACATCCTGGCGGAGGGAGGCTAATTCGTGGGCCACAGGCTCTATCGCTTCGGATTAAGCCCTTTTAAGGTATTTCCTTGAGATCGGGAGGCTTTGTGATCCCCTTGCCTCCTCCGTATCACTCTCGCCTTCTGAAGCCTGTTGCTCACTCATGGATGCCTCGTTTTGTGGTGCGGGCGCCATCTTAGAGTCTTTGGCAGCGCTTATTGCTGCGGCTTTCCTGATGAATTTATCCATTTCTCCTTCACCAGTCGGGTTCTTCTGGGGGCGGATGGTGTCCCCGGGTTTGGGATTTACTATTTTCGCCATATATTTCTGGCGTATGCTAGAACAAGTCTGTGTAGCAGGGCTCAGGCGCGTGACCATTCCCTTCGGGCGCTAGCTCCGCCCCCCTCAAATAAGTTTTGACAGGTACACTTGGACTTATGTGGATAAAGAGAATTTCTATTAAAACGTAGTGTCACGGCCTTTGGTTTGCGCTGTGACACTGATGCCACATTTGTGGTTGCCCGCGGCAACGTGTTGCTGTGAGAGCATGCGATGGCAGTGTCTCGGCCTTCTGGGTGATTGCCGGGACATAGTTGCCACGCATGCTGTTGCCGGTGGTAACATGTAGATTGGTATGCTTGTGTGTGCACTTCACCTTTAAGTGGCTTCCTTCCCTTGTCTGGTGTAGGAAGGGTTAACTCCCTTCCTAGTGTTTTGTGAACACTGGGTTTATGTGTGTGTGGGTGTGGCTGCTTGGGCTATTTAGCCTCTGGTGGATGCCTGAAGCTCTGGGTTCCTCCAGCTTTGGTGTATGCTGGTGGTTCCCGATTCCTGGCTTGTTCCATCTGTCCAGTGAGGGCCATCCTTGTGGTCATAGATGTTCTATGTCATCCCGGTGTCTCCTTCCCTTCCTGTCCCTATTTGTATGGAGTGGGTTATGTGCAGGGTGTTTGAATGTCTAGTTTGGTGTTACATGTCTGGTTGTGTTTGGTGTCATGTTTACTAGACATTCCTGTGTCTCACATTTATTGCAGCTATGGATGTCCTGGGTCCCTGTGTGGTTTGTGGTGTGTGCTCTGTCCTTTAATGTTGGTGTGGACACCAGCACTTGTGCATGGGTTCCAGTCAGTGTGTCTGTGGCAGGTAAGTGTGTTATGGGTGTCGCTTACCTGCCATCTCCATATGCTGTATGTGTTCCCCTCTCCTTGCAGCCTGGCCTCAGATAGAGACTCCTCCATGACTGGGATGAACAGGTCGTCTCTTCCCTGCTCCTTGATGACAGATTACCAGGGCGACTTAGGGTCTCTAGGAATCCTGAGTATGAGTCGTCCTACCATCGGGGTCCGCTCATACGGTGAGGAGTCAGGGAGAGGATTAGGGATGTTGTAGGAGGTGACCTGCTCCCTTATTACTCCTTTTGGCCAGGCTGATCCCCCTTTTATCCTTTTACACCGCTCGGTGGGGAGTTTCCCCCACTCCCCGCAGTGACAGTATGACCACAAGGGTGGCCCTCACTGGACAGATGGAACAAGCCAGGAACCGTGAACCACCAGCATACACCAAGGCTGCAGGAACCCAGAGCTTCAGGCATCCAGCAGAGGCTAAATAGCCCAAGCAGCCCCACCCACACACACATAAACCAAGTGTGGCAACAGTGTCACAGCGCCAAACCAAAGGCCGTGACACGTATGCATAAAATATCACAAAATAAAGATTATAAGAAATACAATTAAAGGTGATTCTAATGCGCTGCGAAGAAGAGTTATTTCTCTGTATATATACCTATATATCCTAGCATATCAATAAATAGTGGAATGTTCAGAAGGGTATGCGTTTTTTTATTAAAAACCGCATGATCAGCCAACAGAATGTGCAAAAAAGATTCCACCGATATCTATAATATATATTATGCGCTCACCTAAAAACAGACCATAATTGTAATAATATATATCATGAAAATCACTTCCTCAAATATTGGAGATTTCTCTATTTGTGTAGTCGCTGTGGCTTGATGGTAAATTCCAAATTAAGATCTCTCAACATAGGTGAAGCGTATAAGTAAATATTCACAATCACTCTAAAAACAATTCTGAATCCCACAGTACGTAGGTAAGTATTCCCTTTAGGTAGGTAAGTATTCCCTTTAAGGCTTAGAATGGTATTTATGTTAAAGGGTCCACTATTTTGTCTTTTAATACATAGTGCCATAATACACAATATAGAGATATTCAAAGCATCATCAAAAAACATTGGCACTATGTATTAAAAGACAAAATACTGGTCCCTACTATTCCTCAAATCACATTCACAAAAGCACCAAATCTGGGTCTAAAAGTAGCCCCATCTATAAAATGTAATCAGAAGAAGCCACAATAAATCCAGAAATGGGCTAATACTGTATGTTGGGCTTTTATAGATGTGGGAAATGCTCAAACTGTAACATTACTACATTTCCACGTAAGAGGACTCAAATAATATCCACCACCAATTCATATTCACATACAATAAAATAATTTTTGACATGCGATTTCACTGATGTCATCTATATCTTGCAGTGTCCCTGCAATAAACAATATATCAGGAGGACTAAGAGGACACTTAGGAAATTTATTTCTGGCATATTACCAATATTAAGAAATGTTTTGACAAATATTCACTTTCCAATCACTTTAAATAAGTGCACAATCAGAATCCGATGGGGAAAACATATGCAGCAATGGATGGCTATTTGACTGACATCTATACAGAGCCCAGATCACGTGGGACATCAAGTTTGCAGAGCAGCTACATCGATAATACTTTCTGCACACTTGGGACGCCGAGCCTTGCAGCCGTAGCACATAGACGGCAGGCCGAATCCTAGAGCGGCGGTGCTTTCAATCAGAAGGAGTAGCAGAGGCAAATCATACCAGTGCCGGAGACCACGTGGGACGCCACGCCGAGGCACAAGACCCTGCTTTCTACATTGAGCCTTCAGAACTCTAAGTAGCAGCCTGTAATTACCTATAGTTGATGGAACGATTTTATTGTCAGAACAAAAGAGGATGAATTAACTGTTATTTGGAACGGGAGCTTTTATCCATATATGACGTCAAAACCCAGCTAAATATCCAAGTGGACTGTGCATGCATGATTTTACTCAAACATAAATACTATTCCAAGCCTCAAGGGAATACTTACCTACGTAAAGGGAATACTTACCTACGTACTGTGGTATTCAGAATTGATTTTAGAGTGATTGTGAATATTTACTTATACGCTTCACCTATGTTGAGAGATCTTCATTTGGAATTTACCATCAAACCACAGCGACTACACAAATAGAGAGTTCTCCAATATATGAGGAAGTGATTTTCATTAGGGTTGTCCCGATACCACTTTTTTAGGACCGAGTACAAGTACCGATACTTTTTTTCAAGTAGTCACCGATACCGAATACCGATACTTTTTTTAAATGTCATGTGACCGTTTTGGGGGATCTGTGGATCTGTGGATGACGCACTGTCATGTGGGGGATCTGTGGATGGCACTGTTATGGGGGACCTGTGGATGGCACTGTTATGGGGGATCTGTGGATGGCACTGTTATGGGGATCTGTGGATGGCACTGTTATGGGGGATCTGTGGATGGCACTGTTATGGGGGATCTGTGGATAGCACTGTTATGGGGGATCTGTGGATGGCACTGTTATGGGGGATCTGTGGATGGCACTGTTATGGGGGATCTGTGGATGGCGCTGTTATGGGGATCTGTGGATGGTGCTGTTATGGGGGATCTGTGGATGGCACTGTTATGGGGATCTGTGGATGGCACTGTTATGGGGATCTGTGGATGGCACTGTTATGGGGGATCTGTGGATGGCACTGTTATGGGGGATCTGTGGATGGCACTGTTATGGGGATCTGTGGATGGTGCTGTTATGGGGGATCTGTGGATGGCACTGTTATGGGGATCTGTGGATGGCACTGTTATGGGGGATCTGTGGATGGCACTGTTATGGGGGATCTGTGGATGGCACTGTTATGGGGATCTGTGGATGGTACTGCTATGGGGTGGGATATCTGTGGATGGCATTGTTATGGGGTGGGGGGATCTGAGGATGGCATTGTTATTTGGTGGGGGATCTGTGGATGGAACTGTTATGGGGAGGATCTGTGGATGACACTGCTATATGTCATCCACAGATCCCCCTCATAACAGTGTCCCCCAATACACCGGGCCCCGCCGCTCACCGAAGTATTTATAAACGTGAATCCTTATCCTGTTGTTAAGTTGAACTAACGCTGCCCTCTCCCATGTTCCCCTGTATCCCCCTGTATCCCCACAGCACTTACTTAAGCTTCCATAGCAGGCAGAGCGGACGGCAGCAGTAACGTCACTCACTGACGTCGCGCGCCTGCTCCGCCTGCTTCACTCATAAAGTGGGCGGAGCAGGCGCTCGACGTCAGTGAGTGACGTTACTGGTGCCGTCCGCTCTGCCTGCTATGGAAGCTTAAGTAAGTGCTGTGGGGATACAGGGGAACATGGGAGAGCGCAGCGTTAGTTCAACTTAACAACAGGATAAGGATTCACGTTTATAAATACTTCGGTGAGCGGCGGGGCCCGGTGTAAGAGTACAGTGACTGCACCGGGCCCCGCCCCTAGTTACGCCCATAGTATTCTATTTATGTATCGGGGCGGGGTATCGGCGGCTGAGTACCGCCGAGAAAACTCGGAATCGGTCCCGATACCGATACTAGTATCGGTATCGGGACAACCCTAATTTTCATGATAAATATTGTTACAATGATTGTCTGTTTTTAGGTGGAGCGCATAATATACTGTATATTATAGATATCGGTGGATTCTTTTTTGCACATTTTGCACATTCTGTTGGCTGATCATGTGGTTTTTAATATAAAACGCACACCCTTCTAAACATTCCAATATTTATTGATATGCTAGGATATATAGGTATATATACAGAGAAATAACTCTTCTTGTCAGCGCATTAGAATCACCTTTAATTGTATTTCTTATAATCTTTATTTTGTGATATTTTATGCATATGTTTTAATAAAAATTCTCTTCATCCACATAAGTCCAAGTAAGTGAGGGAGTGCCTGTCAAAACTTATTTGTTATTATAACAGATAAGCGTATCCGCTTGTCAACTGAAAATGCTGACAGGTTGACTCTTATAAAAATGAACAAGGCCTGGATTGACCATGACTTCTCGACTCTACCAGATGAAAGCTGATGAACATAAAGGCACTTTAAATGTGTTGTTTATAATGTACTGAAAACACTGTATTCCCATGCACCCCTTCCACCACAAACAAGGGTATATGGTTGAATCTTTCTTTTCTTATCCTCCTTCTCCTGTTCCATCATATCAACATGCTTATTTGTTGCATACAATGCCCTCACATATATACCCTTCGCATGTATGAAGGCCGATTTATTGGCCTGTATTTGTGGGAGGGGCGGCAGCAGCCTTCATTAACCTCACAGGTGTTCCCCTCTGGGCTCAGCATCGGTGCTGTGTACCCTCCCAACTAGCCCTTCTTTTTCATGTTACATCTTACAGGGTATGCCCTCTTTTAGGCGTCCCTCCTACACAGCGGTTATGGCACAATTCAAGCCGCTTAAATCTAGTTAGTTAGGCAGGTTAATGGTCACGTCTCTAGTTGCCTTCGTCTCACAGGTAGCCGAGACCACAAATAATGATTTACAGGGTCAGCTCAGCTGCAGGCCCTCGTATATAATTTTTATAGGGTCAGCTCACCAGCAGGCCCTCACCTACAATGTTTTACAGGGTCAGCTCACCAGCAGGCCCTCGCATATAATTTTTTAGAGGGTCAGCTCACCAGCAGGTCCTTGCATATACTGTTTTACAGGGTCAGCTCACCAGCAGGCCCACACCTACAATCTTTTACAGGGTCAGCTCACCAGCAGGTCCTCGCATATCATTTTTTAGAGGGTCAGCTCATCAGCAGGCCCTCGCATATTATGTTTTTTATTTTTTTATTTTTTTATTGAGAAATATAGGACATACAAATGAAGTACATGTTATAATGATAACAGGTTGAGTGACAGGTTATGGACAATAACATTGCATTGTAGTGGATGGTCATAGATGGTAATGAACCCTACATTAATTACTTCCTTTACTATCAATTACGTCCAAACACAAAAAACATACATCCCAGCGAGGAAATGTAATTGTTCTATGTCTTTGTACATAAAGGTTGTCATGGGTAAGGTTATCCTTAAAGGGTTTCTAGGTGAAGTTCCTGTATTTGGTCCAGGCACTCCAGCTAGATCTAAAGAATGAAAACCTTTGATCTTCCCAGGCTGAGATCTCCTCTTATCTGTAGATCTGATCTACTTTCTCTTTCCATTGAGATATGGAAGGGACCTCAGATGCCAACCAGAATTTCGGAATAAGTATACGTGCTGCACTTAGCATACAATAAAAGAGTCTAGTGGGAGTCCCTTTATAGGATCCTAAAAGAGCCAATTGGGAAGACATTGGAACTACAAGGTTACAAATTTTGTTGGCCAGGCTAAAGATTTCGGTCCACCATTTATGTATAAGTGGGCAAGACCACCAGATATGGTAGAATGAACCTCTATGTTCTTCACATCTCCAACATGTGTCCGACCCAGTCAAACTATATCTACAGGTGATATCTGGAGTCCTATACCAGCGAGTTAAGACTTTATAGCTGTTTTCCTGGGTACGGACACATCTGGATGACCTGTGCGGTATTAATAACAGTTGAGAGATCTCCTCCTGAGAAAAACCAACACCTAGATCTTTTTCCCATTGCCCTATAAAAGCCGGTTTAGCCATATTTGTGGGTGAGTTAAGCTTTTTATACAATTGGGATATCAGTTTGCTATGTCTAGAATGGTCGACTAGTAAGCTTTCAAACCACGTTAGTGGTCGTAGGAGAGATTCCATGGGTACATTTTTAGTAATGAAGGACCGAAGAAAGGAAAGCAGATGTGGGAAGGGTTTGCAATCAGGAAAAATGTGTAAAATCTCTTTGTTGCTTAATACTTTGCCCTCCTCCCCATATAAGGAAAGATCTTTGATGGATATCAAATGCTTTGGTCAGATCCTGAAAAGATGAGATGGAGAATCTCTGACCGTTGAAGAGAAAGGACAGACCAAAGGGAAAAAGCCACTTATACATCACTTTATTATTACGTAGCCACTTAGTTAGTGGTTTCAGAGCTCTCCTTTTCTTTAAGGTGGTTTGTGCCAAGTCCTGAAATATTGAAATAGGACAATCATCCACGCTTATTTGTGGGGCATTCCTTGCTTTATTCAGTATAGCATCTTTAACAGGATAATGCAGAAATTTGCAGATCACATCTCTTGGTGGTTCTGTAGGTTGGGGTTTAGGGCGTAGTGCTCTGTGTGCCCTCTCAATGATTATTTCATGTGATGAATCTGGGCCTAGCAGCTGCATGCATATGTTGGTTACAGCTTCATGTATTTCATCTGTGCCCACTGTTTCAGGTATGCCCCTAAATCGCAGGTTGTTGCGTCTTCCCCTGTTCTCCTGGTCCTCCAGGAGTGTATACAGGGAGTTCAGGTGTTTCTGGTGCTGGGACAGAGTGGAGGAGGTATTATTCTGATGCGATATAATCGCCGATTGTGTGTCCTCTAACACCTCCACCCTCCTTCCTATGTGGCACATGTCTTCTTTAATACAAGCGAGATCGGATCTCAGGGGTTCCAGTGCTTCATTCAGTGCGTCTTTTAGGAACGATCTGGATATAGGCAGGGTGTCAGTCCCAGGGGAGACCTCCCTTACCTTCTCAGAGGCAGCTGCAGTCTTCACACTGTTCCCCGCCGCTCTCGGCGTGCCGGGCGCCATCTTGGATTCTTTAGCCACATGAGCTTGAGCAGCTTTCTTTAGGAATTTATCCATAGATTCATTTGGAATTGTTTCCTTGTTGTGTCCCTGCGAGTCCCCGGGTCTGGGGCCACCTATCTTGACCATTTTGGGTCCAAATCGCAGATTAAATAAGGCTGTGAGGGCTTTTTACACAGCAGAGCTGCACTTCAAGCTGCCATCTAGCTCCGGTGCAGGCTCCGCCCCCCCGCATATTATGTTTTATAGGGTCATCTCACCTGAAGGCCCTTGCATAAATTTTTTTAGAGGGTCAGCTCACCAGCAGGCCCTTACCTACAATGTTTTACAGGGTTAGCTCACCAGCAGGCCCTCGCATATAATTTTTTAGAGGGTCAGCTCACCAGCAGACCCTCATCTACAATCTTTTACAGGGTCAGCTCACCTGCAGGCCAGCACCTAAAATCTTTTACAGGGTCATCTCACCAGCAGGCCCTCACCTACATTTTTTTACAGGGTCAGTTCACCAGCAGGCCCTCGCATATAATGTTTTACAGGGTCAGCTCACCAGTAGGCCTTAACCTACAATCTTTTACAGGGTCAGCTCACCTGAAGGGCCTCGCATATAATTTTTTAGAGGGTCAGCTCACCAGCAGGCCCGCACCTAAAATCTTTTTTAGGGTCAGCTCACCTGCAGGCCCGCACCTAAAATCTTTTACAGGGTCAGCTCACCAGCAGGTCCTCGCATATAATTTTTTAGTGGGTCAGACTACCAGCAGGCCTGCACCTAAAATCTTTTATATTGTCAGCTCCCCTATAGGCCCGCACCTAAAATCTTTTACAGGGTCAGCTTACCTGCAATCCTGCACTTTAAATCTTTTACAGGGTCAGCTGACCTACAGGCCCTCATCTAATTATACCTAATAGGTAATTTGCGCGCATGCTGCCTTGCTTGGTTGTAGTAGCCGTTTCTCAGGCTTCCTCTCCGAATCGAACCATGACATCAAAAATAACATCAAAAGTTGATAGGGCAAACATCCGACTGGATTGTCGCCGTCACGGGAATGTGCGATCGGCCCCAGGTTATCTAGAGTCAACAAAGCGGCAGCAGGCCCTCGCCCATAATGTTTTAGATGGTCAGATCAGCAGGCCCTTGTTCCAAATGTTTTGAGGGTCACCAGCAGGCCATCAATCATAATTTTTCAAGGCTGTGTATAATGCCCTCCTTTATGTGTAACAAAGGGTGTATTGGATTGCCGGTTACTTGTAATTTTTGGCAGCCCTTTCACTTAACGCTTAAGCTTTATGAGTGTAGGAGTCCCACTACATGAACAATTGTACCACAATGTGAATAAGGCCCTCCTTTATGTGATATACAGGTTGTATCGGAGTGCCTCTTCCTTGTAATTTTTGGCAGCACTTGCACTTTATATACAAGTTTTTATACAGGAAAGAATGATTCCTAACAATTTTTCTTCTAAAATAGATTTTATCTTCGGTTTTGTGCGTATTATTGTCAGTCAGCAGCGACCTGGGAGTCTAAGATGCATCCAGACATCCTCCCCATGATGTTTCAGAACCATTTTGGTGGTGTTTCAATCAATTTCTGACCTTTTCCTATGAACCAGGCACCTTCCCCTTTTCAGAGCAGGGAGTGCCTGGTTTAATGCTTGGGTTCTCCCATTGACTTCTATTGTGCTCTGGTGCATCCCGATGTGTTCGTCCAGAGCACCCGAGCACTTTGGTGCTCGATCAACACTAGTTGTTAACCTTTCTCGAGCCCCGCTACAAAATGAACTTCTCATCTCTCATTCCTCTGGTGGAGAGAACTTACAAAACGGTGCAATACCAGAAGGTATTTGTTGAAAAATTGCTCCCAAAATTTCCATCTGACAACGCTAGCAGCAGAGCCCGTAGTTCCTTGGGCAACTGAGGATGGGAGACAAGGGGAAGACACAGCAGTTCCAACAGAGGCAGGGCAACACTCTCCAAAGCCTGGGACAGTTTCATGACACCTCACCAGCACCCTCTCCCTGATGCACGGCCTACTGTCACAAAGAGGGGAAAAAAATTGGAAGATGGTGAAGGAGTACATAGCAGACTGTGTCAGCGTCCTCAATGATCCCTACTGGGTGTCCAAGCTGGACATGTGGCACAAACTGGCACTCTACGTCTTGGTGGTGCTGGCCTGCCCTGCCGCCAGCGTTTTGTCTGAGCGGGTATTTAGTGCTGCTGGTGGCATTATAACAGATAAGCGTATCCGCCTGTCAACTAAAAATGCTGACAGGTTGACTCTTATAAAAATTAACAAGGCCTGGAGGAAAGCTGATGAACATAAAGGCACTTTAAATGTGTTGTTTATAAAGTACTGATTACACTCTATTCTCATGCACCCCTCCACCACAAAAAAGGGTATATGGTTGAATCTTCCTTTTCTCATCCTCCTCCTCCTCTTCCATCACATGAACATGCTTATTCATCACATATAATGCCCTCGAATATATGCCCTCTCATATAATGTTTTACAGGGTCCGCTCACTTGCAGGCGCTCGCATATAAAGTTTTACAGGGTCAGTTCACCTGCAGGCCCTCACCTGCAATCTTTTATAGGGTCAGATCACCTGCAGTCCCTCGCATATAATGTTTTACAGGATCAGCTCACCTACAGGCCCTCGCATATAATGTTTTACAGGGTCAGCTCTCCAGAAGGCCCTCACCTACAATTTTTTACATGGTCAGCTCACCTACAGTCACTCACATATAATTTTTTAGAGGGTCAGCTCACCTGCAGGCCCTCACCTACAATCTTTTACAGAGTCATCTCACCTTCAGGCCCTCACCTACAATCTTTAAAAGTCTGTAAAAGTGGCGTACTACTCGGACAACATCGTTCCCAGCAGTGACCTGGGAGTCCAATATGCATCCAGACATCCTCCCCATGCTGTTCCAGAACAATTTTGATGGTGTTTCCATCAATTTCTGACCTTTTCTTATGAACCAGGCACCCCCCCCCTTCCTCTTCAGAGCAGGGGGTGTCTGGTGTAATTCTCGGGTTCTCCCATTGACTTCCATTGTGCTCGGGTGCTCTTGAGATGTTCGGCCCGAGCACCCGAGCACTTTTGTGCTCGATCAACACTAGTTAGAATTCCACCAAAGACCTTGTAACTATGATCTATGATTGCTTTGTAGATTATAGAGGATAAACATAAGGCACGACTCTGTAATTTGTCAGACTAGACTCAAGGGGTCATCTACTAAGCTGAAATACCCCCTCTTACGCCATTTCTAAATATGTGGCTGTGCCATGGGCGGGGAAGGGGACAGGCTGGCAGTCTCATTCATCATTTTAATGTGGCTGGTGACAGCCACATTACCTGCGGTTAAGCACCACCCTGTCTTCCACAAAGTCCAGTCTCAGTAGCTAAGGCCTCTTTCATACGGGCGTCATGTTTTTTGCCTGGATAAGATGCGGGTGCATTGCGGGAAAATGCACGATTTTTCCGCGCGAGTGCAAAACATTGTAATGCGTTTTGCACGCGCGTGAGAAAAATCGGCATGTTTGGTACCCAAACCCGAACTTCTTCACAGAAGTTCGGGCTTGGGTTAGGTGTTCTGTAGATTGTATTATTTTCCCTTATAACATGGTTATAAGGGAAAATAATAGCATTCTGAATACAGAATGCATAGTACAATAGGGCTGGAGGGGTTAAAAAATAATAATAATAATTTAACTCACCTTAATCCACTTGTTCGCGCAGCCCGGCTTCTCTTCGGTTTTCTTTCTTCAGGACCTGGGTAAAGGACCTGTGGTGACGTCACTTCACTCATCACATGGTCCATCACATGATCTTTTTTACCATAGTGATGGATCATGTGACGGGCCATGTGATGAGCGCAGTGATGTCATCACAGGTCCTTTACCCCGGTCCTGAAGAAAGAAGACAGAAGAGAAGCCGGGCTGCGCGAACAAGTGGATCAGGGTGAGTTAAATTTTTTTATTTTTTTTTTAACCCCTCCAGCCATATTGTACTATGCATTCTGTATTCAGAATGCTATTATTTCCCCTTATAACCATGTTATAAGGGAAAATAATAATGATCGGGTCTCCATCCCGATCGTCTCCTAGCAACCGTGCGTGAAAATCGCACCGCATCCGCACTTGCTTGCGGATGTTTGCGATTTTCACGCAGTCCAATTCACTTCTATGGGGCCTGCGTTGCGTGAAAAATGCACAAAATAGAGCTTGCTGCAATTTTCACGCAACGCACAAGTGATGCGTGAAAATCACCGCTCATGTGCACAGCCCCATAGAAATGAATGGGTCCGGATTCAGTGCGGGTGCAATGCGTTCACCTCACGCATTGCACCCGCGCGGAAAACTCGCCAGTGAGAAAGGGGCCTAAGAGTCTGGTCAACAGAATCCTCACCCTGATCCTCCTTCCTCCCACCATGGAGAGTCTTGGCAAACAAGTGATCCCACACTCTGATATTCCGAGGAGCTTTCATCACCATTCCTTGATATGGCCCTCTCACCAAGCCCACTTAAAGAGGGACATGAGGAGATCTTGTGCACTGATTCTCAAACTCTTGAGCATCCACATTTAAAAAAAGATGACAGTGGGGAACGGCAATTAGTGTTTCACAAGGTGGATGATGATGAAGAGACACAGTTGCCAATAAGTCAACAGCAATTAGTGTCTCAAGAGGTTCATGATAACATCAATAAGTGAGGTTCTTGTTAGGTCAACAAGTCAGGAGGATGACCAGAGCGAGGAAGTGGAAGAGGAGGTGGTGGACGATTAAATCACAGACCCAACCTGGGAAGGTGGAAAGCTGAGCGAGGACAGCAGTACACAGGGGGAGGGATCCGCAGCACCGCAACAGGCTGTAAGAGGCAGTGGGGTTGCAAAAGGGAGAAGGCGGGCCACACCAAAGAGACCCGCAACTGTTCCCCGAAACACCCCCTTGCGGCAATCTCCCTTGACAAGGGGTAGGTGTTCTGCAGTCTGGCGCTTTATTGAGGAAAGTGCGGACAATAAAAGAATTGTTATTTTTAACCTGTGCCATACCAAAATAAGCAGGGTCGTGAACACTAGCAACCTCACCACCACCAGCATGATCCGCCACATGGCATCAAAGCACAATCAGTGTCTGCAGGTCACACCACTGCCTCCTTTTCCCCTGTGTTACATGCTGGCCAACCCCTGTCCAAGACGAAGGTCCGGATGCCTCCCGCCCTGCACCTGGACCTTTGCAAGCACCATCAGCGACCACATCCACTTCTGTGTCCCAGCGCAGCGTACAGATGTCCATACCCCAGGCCTTTGAACGAAAGCGAAAATACCCAGCAACCCACTCACAGGCCATAGCACTAAATGCGCACCTTTCCAAATTGCTGGCCATGGAAATGTTGCCATTTAGGCTTGTGGACACTGAAGCTTTCCGCAGCCTGATGGCGGCGGCGGTCCCTCGTTACTCAGTCCTTACTTTTTTTTCCTGGTGTGCTGTCCCCGCCTTACACCAGCGTGTGTGTCCCGTAACATCACCAGCGCCCTGACCAATGCAGTTATTGGGAAGGTCCACTTAACGACTGACACATGGACAAGTGCTTTTGGCCAGGGACACTACATTTCCCTGACGGCACATTGGGTGAACGTTGTGGGGGCCGAGAGCGAGTACCCTGTGATGGCACAGGTGCTACCGACGCCAAGGATTGTGGGATTGCGGGCCCTACTTCCATCAGGATTTCTGCCACCATCTACATTATTGGCTGCAACCCCCCCTTTTCCTCCTCCTCCTCCACTTCCACCTCTGAATTCTCATCTTGCAGCACCAGTCAGCCATAAGTCAGTAGCTGGAAGCAGTGGAGGACTGCAGTGGGGAAGCGGCAACAAGCCGTGCTGAAACTAATTTGTTAGGTGACAAACAGCACACCGCCGCAGAGCTATGGCAGGCTATAAGGGACCAGACTGAGCTGTGGCTCTCGCCACTCAACCTAGAACCAGACATGGTTCTGTCTGTTAATGGCCGTAACTTGGTGGCAGCTTTGGAGCTCGGCTAGCTCACACACATACCATGCCTAGCCCACGTGTTCAACTTAGTGGTTAAGCGGTTTCTCAAAACCTACCCCAATTTGCCTGAGCTACTGTTGACGGTGCGCCTCATGTGTGCCCATTTCTGAAAGTTATCTACAACTGCCGCCAGTCTGGCAACGCTGCAGCAGCGCCTGCAATTGCCAGCTCAAGGACTGTTGTGCGACGTGAGAACGTGCTGGAACTCCACTTTCTACATGTTGGCCAGGCTTTGCAACATGGTTGTCGCCTTTCCAGTCAGCTTCCACTCTTCACAAGCAACGAGTGGGCATGGATGTCTGACCTATGTGAGGTTTTAGCAACTTTGAGGAATCAACACTGATGGTGATCGGCGATGCCGCTATTATCAGTGTAACCATCCCACTTCTGTGTCTACTGAAACGCTCGCTGCTCACAATGAAGGCTGACGCTTTGCATGTGGAAGAGGTGGAAATGGGGGAAGACAGTACATAGGGTGATAGCCAGACCACCCTCAGTTTGTCTTCCCAGCGCGAATTGGATGATGAGGAGGAGGAGGAGTAGGAGCAGGAGACGGTTGCCTCCGCTACAGAGGGTAGTACCCATAGCAGGTTTATTCCATCTGTTCAGCGTGGATGGGCCGAAGAGGAGGAAGAGGATGAGGAGATAGATAGTCATCCTCCTGATGAGGACAGCAAAGTCTTGTCTGTTGGGACTCTGGCACACATGGCTGAATTTATGTTATGATGCCTTTCCCGTGACCCTCACGTTATACGCATTTTGGCCAACACCGATTTCTGGTTGTTCACCCTTCTCGATCCCCGCTACAAAGAGAACTTCTCATTTCTCATTCCTGTGGTGGAAAGGACGAGCAAAATGGTGCAATACCAGAATGTCCTTGTGGAAAAATTGCTCTAAAAATTTCCATCTGACAACACTGGCGGTAGAGTCCGTAGTTCCTTGGGCAACCGAGGAGGGGAGATGAGGGGAGCACACAGCAGTTTCAACAGAGGCAGGGCAACACTCTCCAAATCCTGAGACAGTTTAATGACACCCCGCCAGCACCCTCACCCTGATGCGCAGCCTATTGTCACAAGGAGGGAAAAAACGTTGGAAGATGGTGAAGGAGTACGTAGCAGACTGTGTCAGCGTCCTCAGTGATCCCTCTGTGCCTTACAGCTATTGGGTGTCCAAGCTGGACACGTGGCACGAACTGGCGCTCTACGCCTTGGAGGTGTTGGCCTGCCCTGCTGCCAGTGTTTTGTCAGAGCGGATATTTAGTGCTGCTGGGGATATAATAACTAGTGATGAGCGGCAGGGGTCATATTCGAATTCACAATTTTTTGCGAATATTCGTTGAATATTCGCGATTTTGAATATTCACTATATCCTTAATTTTTTTTACTCGAGAAATTGGCAATGTAATGATCGCGTAATATGCAAATATTACGCTATCAATACAGGTGTGGGTCAAAAATAAATATATAGCACTATATTTGATATAGTGCTATATATTCGTTTTCTAGAATATTCTTCATTTTTTAACTTTTGAAGTCATGATTCCTCCCTGCTTAAGTTGCTTGTCAAGCAACTTAAGCAGGGAGGAATCATGACTTCAGATGGAAAAAAATTACGAATATTCAAAAAAATTAATATATAGCACTATATCGAATATAGTGCTATATTTTTTTTTTCTTACAATATTCGAAAAAAATAAAGAATATTCTAAAAAACGAATATAAAGCACTATATCGAATATAGTGCTATATATTCCTTTTTGACCCATGCCAGTATTGATCGCGCAATATTCGCATATTACGCAATCATTACATTGCCGATTTTCCGAGTAAAAAAAAAAAAGAATATTCAAAAAACAAATATATAGCACTATATTTGAAATATTTGTAAATTGTGCTCATTATCATCAATTGTGACATTGTGGTCTTTAATGCAAGGTACAGATCCATTTATTCCATGCTTCGCTTCATAGTTCTACTGTTCTATTTCATACACAGAATTTTTGAATGTCCCATTTATGTTAGAAGATGCATATGGAATGAGCAGAAAATACAAGAGCGTTTAAATCAACATCACCTTGTGCATGGAGAGTATTACCTCCATAAGAGCTGCACATGTAACTGCTTGCAAAGAGCATAGCAAAATAAAATTGTATTAGTATCTATTTCCCTCTCCACTGCAATGTTTAGTTGCTCTGTGGCACTATGTATAGTATACTCTCAGGTGGTATGCTCTTATGACTAGCACTTCTCACCTACCTCCACTTGCTAGCTGATTAAAATGCAGGAGTATGGCTTCTCCTCAGCACACACTTTCTGCATACATACTACTGCCTCTAGGACTCAGGGCACTGCTATTTATTATCCCAAAGACATGAGCTCTCAGTATAACTTTAGGACCTGCCTACTTATACTTATATCAGGTGGCCAAAATATCCTGTGTCCATATAAGCATATTATTCAACAATAATAACACAATTGGCAATAGTTGCCAGAATAGCCTCAGTGCTATTTATAGCATTCACAAATGCAGTGCTACACATTTATAGCACAGTACAATCCCATCTCATCAGTGCTTTTCTCTCTGTTCCCAGTGTGGCTCACCTATAGTGTCCATGGCATGCTGGTCAAGGCAATATGTCTTCTCCAGAGTGATGGTACTGCCCGCAACCTTTCCAACCGATATTCAGCTCTGTCCAGGGCCTGTGCACACAGGGTATTTCTCTTACCCACCTTTTTAAAATACCCTCACTTGCAGTCTACAGCAGTAAAGGTATGAATGCAAGTTACATACAGTATAACTTGACATAATAACATGCAATAACATAGCATAACACATGCATGCTGATCTATTAGTCAGTAGCTGCACATGTCACAATCACGTAAAAGTTCAACTGTCTCTAGCAAAATTGGAGCCGGGATTGTAACAAGATCAAGTGGTATGGAAGGTATGAAATGCACAGAAAAGTCTGGTCCTGTTACATTATTTTGTTTTTATTTTTACATTTCATGGAATGTATCATGTTTCAATTCACAGGAGATCGAAAAGCTATAGCAACCGTATAACTCATAATAAAATGTCTATTCAATCCTTCAGATCAAACTTTTCATTTCTTTGTCTTTGACAAAACCAGAGATGTACTGCTATCAGGCATTGAGTCTACAGCTTTATCTAAATATCCCATGGATTTTAGGCTATAGCAGGACATGCCATGTATTATTCTAGCGATATATGTATTATATAGACATTCTCAAATGGGTAAACGATGCTTCTTAAATGAGATTCTATTGCATTGCCAGCTCCATAAACAATAATTGCTGCTAAAAGACAGAATTTTGTTGTATAGCCAGTAATCCAAGTTTCACCATGGAACTACTGCGGTTGTGCACATCACATTACATTGCTTTATTATTAAAACCTGAGAATGGTTGGAAATAAAATCAGGATAACCAAGTTTTACTGCTGATCATTGCAATATCTTACCAAATATATTTCATATCGTTAATTTAAAGGACAAGCTTATCTTTAGATATGTTATGGACAATAGCTGTACACTCCTGAATGTATTTTCTTTTGGTGTACAAAATATATTGAATATCTCTTTGACTCTCTATTGGTTTTTGACTAAGGCTTATTGCACACGACAGTATATTTTCACGGTCCGCAAAACGGGGTCCCGTTTTTCCGTGGTCCGTGACCGTTTTTTCGTCCGTGGGTCTTCCTTGATTTTTGGAGGATCCACGGACATGAAAAAAAAGTCGTTTTGGCCGTGCGGAGCCAAACGGATCCGTCCTGAATTACAATGCAAGTCAATGGGGACGGATCCGTTTGACGTTGACACAATATGGTGCAATTTCAAACGGATCCGTCCCCATTGACTTTCAATGTAAAGTCAGGAGTTAATATACCATCGGATCAGAGTTTTCTCCAATCCGATGGTATATTTTAACTTGAAGCGTCCCCATCACCATGGGAACGCCTCTATGTTAGAATATACTGTCGGATTTGAGTTACATCGTGAAACTCAAATCCGACAGTATATTCTAACACAGAGGCGTTCCCATGGTGATGGGGACGCTTCAGGTTAGAATATACTATGAACTGTGTACATGACTGCCCCCTGCTGCCTGGCAGGTGCTGCCAGGCAGCAGGGGGCAGCCCCCCCCCTGTAGTTAACACATTGGTGGCCAGTGGGCCCCCCCCTCCCCTGTAGTTAACTCATTGGTGGCCAGTGCGGCCGCCCCCCCCCCCTCCCCTGTAGTTAACTCATTGGTGGCCAGTGGGCCCCCCCTCCCCTGTAGTTAACTCATTGGTGGCCAGTGGGCCCCCCCTCCCTCCCCTGTAGTTAACTCGTTGGTGGCCAGTGGGCCCCCCCCTCCCTCCCCTGTAGTTAACTCGTTGGTGGCCAATGGGCCTTCTCCCCTCCCTCCCCCTCCTAATTAAAATCTCTCCCCTATCATTGGTGGCAGCGGAGTGTACCGATCGGAGTCCCAGTTTAAACGCTGGGGCTCCGATCGGTAACCATGGCAACCAGGACGCTACTGCAGTCCCGGTTGCCATGGTTACTTAGCAATTTGTAGAACCATTATACTTACCTGCGAGCTGCGATCTCTGCGTCCGGCCGGGAGCTCCTCCAACTGGTAAGTGACAGGTCCGGCCGGGAGCTCCTCCTACTGGTAAGTGACAGGTCCGGCCGGGAGCTAACTACAGGGGAGGGAGGGGGGCCGGCCGCACTGGCCACCAATGAGTTAACTACAGGGGGGGGGGCCCACTGGCCACCAATGAGTTAACTACAGGGGAGGGGCCGCACTGGCCACCAATGAGTTAACTACAGGGGAGGGGGGGGCCGGCCGCAATGGCCACCAATGTGTTAACTACAGGGAAGGGGGCTGCCCCCTGCTGCATGGCAGCACCTGCCAGGCAGCAGGGGGCAGTCATGTACACAGTTCTGTTAGTATATTCTAACCTGAAGCATCCCCATCACCATGGGAACGCCTCTGTGTTAGAATATACTGTCGGATTTGAGTTTTCACGAAGTGAAAACTCATCTCTGAAAAAGCTTTTATGCAGACGGATCTTCGGATCCGTCTGTATAAAAACTAACCTACGGCCACGGATCACGGACACGGATGCCAATCTTGTGTGCATCCGTGTTCTTTCCCGGACCCATTGACTTGAATGGGTCCGTGAACCGTTGGCCGTGAAAAAAATAGGACAGGTCATATTTTTTTCACTGACTCAAACCACGGATCACGGTCAAGGATGACAAACGGTGCCTTTTCCGAGTATTCCACGGACCCATTGAAAGTCAATGGGTCCGCGAAAAAAAACAAAAAACGGAACAACGGCCGCGGATGCAACGGTCGTGTGAAAGAGGCCTAACAGTCTCACTTCTGTAGTCAGATTCTAGTAGAGGCAACTTTTAACAGGGTTTTCCTATTTGCCTCAACATTCTTTAATAATGTAAATTATGAAGGTAGGTGTCATTTTGTAATGTATTTCTTTTACCTATATTGCTCCTAGTCCTATCTTCGGTTTTGACCTGTAGTCACCATGTCCATGCAGCTCTTTCTTATTTCCTCTGATGTTATTAGTAACCATACACATTATACATCACATCCTGTTGCTGCAGGTTTACTTCTGTATGAAAATCACTGAATTTCTAAAAACTTAGCATCACACATTGTATGGCACGGGGTTATGAAATGAAAGAACATTACAATAACAGCTGTTAATTATCATCTTATCTTTATCATCAATTTATTATTATTTATTTGAAATAACACTTGTTGACAAATGAATGTCACTTCCTGTTCCTCCTAAGCTAAATGAAATACTTTGAGCAACATGGCATGGGACGAAACAGGTAGCGGCAGTAGCAGGGCTATTCACATTACTGGGGAGCAGATATTCTATAAGTCATCAGATGTGTTTCAGTCTGATTCTAAAGTACCCCGATTTTCGTGAAAAGTTGTGTATGAGACTTTGATGTCTTGAGAAGTATGAGACTTCGGATCTGTCTTGAACACAATTGAAAGTCAATGGGGGACGGATCTGTTTTCTATTGTGCTAGATTGTGTCAGAGAAAATGGATCCGTCCCCATTGACTTACATTGTGTGCCCCAGGACGGATCAGTTTGGGTCCTCTTCGTCAGGCGGACAGCAAAACGCTGCAAGCAGCGTTTGGTGTCCGCCTCCAGAATGGAATGGTGACTGAACAGAGGCTAACTGATGCATTCTGAGCGGATCCTTTTCCATCCAGAATGCATTAGGGCAAAACTGATCTGTTTTGGACCGCTTTTAAGAGCCCTGAACGGATCTCACAAAAAGAAAGTCAAAACGCGAGTGTGAAAGTAGCCTAAGGGTTAGGCAGGAAAAAGTTGCAAGCTAGCAGAAAAATTCGCCCATTTTAATTTTATAGAAAGGGTCTAAAAGCTTGGCTATCCAATCGTCATCCTTTTGCTTGATGCTATTGACATGCTTGTCAGCATGAAAGCATGAAGCTGGCCTGCTAACCAGCATTTATGATGATTTATTTGTTTGGTTTATGGCTAGCTACGTCGCCATTATTATCTGGATAAATGGCTGTTGTGGGAACCAGACTTGCACAACTGTGGAGGTGTCAGTAGCACCTGGCCTCTTTGCAATGGTTCATCATTAACCCAGTTTGCTATGAAAAACATTTACTGTCCATTCTTTATAGCTGGAACCACCCTCACTTCAGACCCCCATATCAGTCCCCAATATCAGAATTCAGATCAGATTCCCATATCAAACTTCATATTAGAACGCCATCAGACCTCAGATCATCAGACCACTATATCAGTCCCCAATACCAGACCTTAGATTAGACGAAAAAACAATTAAATGAACTTACCTCTGTGGAGGGTGCCGCCACACATCCCGCCACTCCTCCTGCTTCCTGCTCTTCTCTGAGCCCATGCTGCACTGTGACTTAACATCACACAGCCTCAGGTCATAGTTTGCGCACTATGCCCTTGTGCTGTACGCAGTCAGGACAGTACAGCATGGGCGCGGAGAGGAACAGGAGGCGGTGAGTAAAGGCAGCAGCAGGAGCACTATGTTTACTGCTGCCAGCGCCTATTGCATACTAGTGAGCGCTTCCATATTGGAAGAAGCTTCGCAATTTTTCCCCACTTTTGGTGAGAAAAAATGCATCTTATAAAGTGAAAAACATTTGAAGAGGTATTTGAAGAGTGTAGCAATGAATGGAACCCCCACTATAATTTTAAAAAGTTATCTGAAAAGGTAGAAATCTAACAACACAAAAACAATCAAGGTAAAAAAAAATAACATATTTTACATGTCCAGGTATTCTATAACTTAGAAATATATATAATTTTTAGTTAAAACTGATCATTGTGTGTTGAAACATTTATGTAAATTATAAAAACTTTACTAAGACTATTTACCTAAATAAAGAGCTTCAATGTCTCCATGATGGGAGACAATGCCAAACAATGGCTTTTTTTTTTTGGCTTGGAGAACCTGAAGAAACAAAGGTTATGTGTCATGTACTGACACAGTAAAGGTAGATGTAATGGAAAAAGTTAAGAATAGAAAAATAAAGCATAATGACAACAATTATTAAATAACTGGCCAAGCAAGATTAATATACAGTATGTCATCATCCATCATTATTTCATTCTTATGCTTGGTTCACTTCTTTGTAACAACTCAGTTTTCATATCCTTTTGTAGTGCACTAATTAATTAATTTAAATCATGCCAACTTTTTATTTACATGATTTTATAAATAGCTGCCATATTTCTTGGACTATACGACACAACATACTATAAAACAACCCAAATTTAGAACAGAAAATTTTAAAAAAAGAAAATTCTACTTATTCAACCTTCCCTGGTGGAGGGGATCAAGGTCACTAACTTTGGGGTCTAGTGTAGAGGTGGTTGTTTTGGTTAGCTCCTGTTAACCTTAGTGTGTCATCTACTGATCACTGAAACAGCAATGGCTTGTGTGTCATCTCATATTCAAGTAAATGTGTCTCCTATCATTGCTCAGCAGTGTCTTGCCATGTTTGTTCTGTTAGATTTTTTATTTTTAGGCACTTTTTTATTCTCCATAATCATGACATTTTATAAACACATACACAGCTCTGCAGTATGCAAATTATACACACACAGCAGTCTCACTGATCCAGTGAAGTGCTGTATGAACACTTTGATGATTAAGGTGATCACAAGTTTGTCTCTATCAATACCAGGTGCGTTTGGATTTAAGCTATACTGCAATTGAAAGTAATAAAATAACAAGTTAGGTAAAGGGATTTTTCAGGGACAAATTTAAAAAAATAGGTAAAATGGATTAAAAAATAACAAATAAGCATTGCTCACCTTCACTAATCTCACAAAGATCCCTTTCCAATGGTGTGCTAGATGCTCACCACTCAGTTTCACAGACCTACTCCAATCATTGGCCTTAGCAGTCAACCTGTGATTGGATAAGCAGACTTTTCCTGGCATGTCAAGTTGGAACATGAAGTGAAGACCAGTGGGGACCAGAGTATCATCAGAATGGCAACAGCAGAGAAGTGATGGAGGAGAGTAATTCTTATTTTTTTTATAATTACCATTGCAATGTGCATTAAACTACCTTCTTTCCAGCAAGGGTCTTCTTTCTTTTTTTCATGTTGTCATTTAGATAAAAAAAGCGATTTTTCGGGTATGCTAATGAACCTTCAAGGTGCCCAGAGGGGCGTTATTCCTCTCCTCTAGAGCCCAGTAACGCCCCCTGCAGTGCCCAGCCCGCCTTAATTTCAAGCCCAGCACGTCTCCTCATAAATACATTTCCTCCCACAGCCGAGCTGAACGGCGCCGCCCCCTCCGCTACTTCATATAATGTATTCAACATACAAACCTTGCTTCATCCTTTCTTGCGCATGAAATCTCGCGCAGCCGCAGTATCACCGACTGCCTGCACCTGTCCGATCCTACGGCTCCTGAGGGCAACAGCCTCAATAGTGTCACTGGGCATGCACCGAGCCCAGTGACGGAATCAGAGCGCGAGATTTCATGCGCAAGAAAGGATGAAGCAAGGTTTGTATGTTGAATAAATTATATGACGTAGCGGAGGGGGCGGCGCCGTTCAGCTCGGCTGTCGGAGGAAATGAATTTATGAGGAGCCGTGCTGGGCTTGAAATTAAGGCGGGCTGGGCACTGCAGGGGGGTGTTACACGGCTCTAGAGGAGAGGAATAACACCCCCTCTGGGCACCTTGAAGGTTCATTAGCATAACCATTTTTTTTTTATCTAAATGACAACATGAAAAATAGAAAGAAGACCCTTGCTGGAAGGAAGGTAGTTTATTGTACATTGCAATAGTAACAGCTTATTATGCTAAAACCTGATGACAGATTCCCTTTAAGGTCATTAGATTGCAGCATGCTGAGTAGGAGTTGATTGTCTAAAGTGTAAAACACTGCAGAGGGATCTAGAAGAATCAAAATAGAATAGCTGACCATAGGTTGCGGCATTATGAGATCATGTGATACTTGCAGGAACCAGATTCTATGGGGTTGAGTAGACAGATAGCAGATTAGGCAAGAGTAGACCAGGCATTTCAGGAGTTTGTAAGGGGAATTTAAGGGAGATCAGTGGTTTAGCAGGGTAGGACTGTGTATGAGATGGGGTTTTCAGGAATTGGGTTATTACAGCATCTTTAAAAGAGGAGGGAAAGATACCAGAAGATATAAAGGTTAACTGTTTTAGTTAGGTGACTAGTGACAGCTGGAGAGAGACCTGATGAGGTGTGAGGGAATAAGGATCAAAAGTGCAGGTAGTGGGTTGAGGAGAGTAGAGGAACCTGGATATTTCTTCTGTTGCTTGATCAAATGAAGAGAGTAAACAAGAGGAAGTGTAGAAGGGAATGGGACCAGTACTATCTGAAGACAGAAAGATTAGTTTCTACCAGATGTTGTCACTTTTATCTTTGAAGTAATTGGCTTGGTCTTTACAGAGGTCTGTGATAGGCCCCTGCACTTTATGGCTAATGAGGAAGTGAACAGTGTCAAATTGTTGTTTGGGATTGCTGGATATTGAGCTTTTGATCATCAATTTGTCATGGAGGAAATCTGCTGACATAGACGGTCGGCATACCTAGAGCGCTGATGAAGAGAATGTGCTTGAGACATGTTGTAAGGTGATCTTTATTTATATTAATAACAGTGCTTAACAAGCAAGTAACATGACAGATATAGGTAAACATTCTCATATAAGGTGTTTGCATTGTTTAACAACTTGCCGACAGCGTGTTGACTATATACTATATATCTCTGGACGGATGTTTTGAAATGTCCGTGCAGAGATCGCAGCTGCACGTGCAGCTGCGGGAGTGGGGATCACACTGTCAGTAACAACTGGGCACCCCATAGAGAAGGCAGAGGTGGGTTTTCACCATCCCTGCCTTCTCCTTTGCTCTTTACACAGTGCTCAACAACGCTGTGTATAGAGATTAGGAAGCAGCAATACACCTTAATGCTTCAGTCCCAGTAGTCATGTGACCACAGGGAGCCAGGAGTTTGTGACAGCTGCTGGGTCTTAACAGACCAAAATCATCTCTGCAGTGAGGTTGAATGTCCCTATTCTCCCTGTAACTGTCAACTGCAGTTACAGGATAAATTAACAATACAAAAAAAAATGTTAAATGTCCCCCAAACATCCCATATATCTAAATCACCATTATGGAAAGGGAAAATAATAAAAAAAAAAATTAATTGCACATTGTGCTATTAAAGAAATGAAAAATATGTGAAAAACAGATTAGTTCCCCCTTTTTATCTTTCATTTCCCTGGTTATAAAAAACAAAAACATATAAAAATGACATAAAAATAAAGCCTCATATATCACTGAAAAAAAATGCAAAAATGATTCATATAACCAAATGGGGGAAAAAAAAGTTATGTCTTTCAAAGATGCAAGTCCTAAAAACAAAAAAATACAAAAAATGAGTTGTCAGGAAGGGAGATAAATGGCCTGGTCTTGAGCTGGCTACAATTTATTTAATGCATTTTATATAGTGCTACTATATTCCACAGTGCTTTACATACATTATCATCCAACTGTCCCCAATGGGGCTCACAATCTAAGGTCCCTATCAGTATGTCTTTGGAGTGTGGGAGCAAACCCATGCAAACATGGGAAGAACATACAAACTCCATGCAGATGTTGCCCTTGGTTGGATTTGAACCTAGGACCCCAGCGCTGCAAGGCAACAGTGCTAACCACTGAGCCACCGTGCTGCCCACAGCACAATGAGACCGTATATCACAGAAAAGCTTTTAAAAGTCACTTCTTAGGATTTTAGGATATGATTGAATTCCATTTCTTATTATCATAATAACAACATATAAATATTCTCTACATTTGGCTATACTATTTTGGCTATATATCATCTTTCGATATGTTATTACTAGTGTTTATCGAGCACCAAAGTGCTCGGGTGCTCTGGCCGAACACATCGGGATGCTCGGGTGCTCTACCGAGCACCCGAGTATAATGGAAGTCAATGGGAGTACCCGAGCATTAAACCAGGCACCCCCTGCTCTGAAGAGGGGAGGGTGTCTGGTTCATAGGAAAAGGTCAGAAATTGATGGAAACACCACCGAAATGGTTCTGGAACATCATGGGGAGGATGTCTGGATGCATCTTGGACTCCAAGGTCGCTGCTGGGAATGATGTTGTCCAAGTAGTACACCACTTTTATAGACTGACAATAATACGCACCAAAACCGAAGATAAAATCGATTTTAGAGGAAAAATTGTTAGGAAACATTCTTTCCTGTATATTTACTTGTATATAAAGTGCAAGTGCTGCCAAAAATTACAAAGAACCGGCACTCCAATACACCCTTTGTTACACATAAAGGAGGGCCTCATACACACCCTTGAAAAATTCTGATTGATGGCGTGCTGGTGACCCTCTAAAAAATTTGGAACAAGGGTCTGCTGATCTGACCATTTAAAACATTACGGGCAAGGGTCTGCTACTGAGCTGACCTTCGAAAAAATTATGGTTGAGGGCCTGCTGCTGAGCTGACCATCTAAAAAATTATGGGAGAGTGCCTGCTGCTTAGCTGACCATTAAAATTTTTTACAGTGTTCAAAGCAGGTCGGGCCGCCTGAATACTTCAGCTAGGAATAATGGAATAGGACTCCGGTTCTATTTTGTTGGTTTTCGGAACTGGGGCCATGATTAAGAGGGACGGACGGGGGCATCCGTATTGAGCCGCTAGAGGTGAAATTCTTGGACCGGAGCTAGACGAACCAAAGCGAAATCATTTGCCAAGAATGTTTTCATTAATCAAAAACGAATTCTAAGACGATCAGATACCGTCGTAGTTCCGACCATAAACGATGCCGACCGGCGATCCGGCGGCGTTATTCCCATGACCCATCGAGCAGCTTCCGGGAAACCAAAGTCTTTGGGTTCTGGCGGGAGTATGGTTGCAAAGCTGAAACCTAAAGTAATTGACGGAAGGGCACCACCAGGAGTGGAGCCTGCGGCTTAATTTGACTCAACACGGGAAACCTCATCCGGCTTGGACACAGAATGGATTGACAGATTGATAGCTCTTTCTCGATTCTGTGGGTGGTGGTTCATGGACGTTCTTAGTTGGTGGAGCGATTTGTCTGGTTAATTCCGATAACAAACGAGACTCCTCCATGATAACTAGTTACGCGACCCCCGTCGGTGAGGATTGTGTTGACCAGACTCTTAGATAGAGAGACTGGACTTGTAGGTGATGGCCTGCTGGTGAGCTGACCCTCTAAAAAATTATATGCGAGGGTCTTCAGGTGAGCTGTCCCTGTAAAAGATTGTAGGTAAAGGCCTGCCGGTGAGCTGACCCTGGAAAAATTATATGCGAGTGCCTGCTGGTGAGCTGACCCTGTAAAAGGTTGTAGGTGAGGGCCTGCTGGTGAGCTGACCCTATAAAAGATTTTAGGTGAGGGCCTGCTGGTGAGCTGACCCTGTAAAAGATTGTAGGTGAGGGGCCTGCTGGTGAGCTGACCTCTAAAAAATTATATGCGAGGGCCTGCAGCTGAGCTGGCACTGCAAAACATTATATGCGACGAATAAGCATGTTGATATGATGGAAGAATTGGAGGAGGATGAGAAAAGGAAGATTCAACCATATACCCATGTTTGTGGTGGAAGGGGTGCATGGGAAAACAGTGTATCCAGTACATATAAACAACACATTTAAAGTGCCTTTATGTTCATCAGCTTTCTTCTGGTGGAGTTGAGAAGTCATGGTCAATCCAGGCCTTGTTTATTTTTATAAGAGTCAACCTGTCAGCAGTTTTAGTTGACAGGCAGATACGTTTTGTTCTGTTATAATGCCGCCAGCAGCACTAAATACCTGCTCAGACAATTTGCTGGCGACAGGGCAGGCCAGCACCTCCAAGGCGTAGAGCCACGTGTCCAGCTTGGACACCCAGTAGTTGTAAGGAATTGAGGGATCATTGAGGACGCTGACACGGTCTGCTATGTACTCCTTCACCAACTTCCAAAATTTTTCCCTCCTTGTGACACTAGGCCGCGCATAAGGGAGAGGGTGCTGGCAGGGTGTCATGAAACTGTCCCAGGCTTTGGAGAGTGTTGCCCTGCCTCTGTTGGAACTGCTGTGTGTTCCCTTTGTCTCCCCTCCTCGGTTGGCCAAGGATCTACGGACTCTACCGCCAGCGTTGTCAGATGGAAATGTTTGAAGCAATTTTTCAACAAGGATTTTCTCGTATTGCACCATTTTGCTCGTCCTCTCCACCAGAGGAATGAGAGATGAGAAGTTCTCTTTGTAGCGGGGGTCGAGAAGGGTGAACAACCAGTAATCTGTGTTGTCTAAAATGTGTATAACGTGCGGGT
This sequence comes from Bufo bufo, assembly GCF_905171765.1. Lineage (NCBI taxonomy): Eukaryota > Metazoa > Chordata > Amphibia > Anura > Bufonidae > Bufo > Bufo bufo. The sequence goes on along the minus strand of NC_053390.1, from coordinate 601,183,778 downwards.
CACGGGAAAGACAGCCTAACATGAAGTCAGCCATCTGTGCCAGAGTACTAATAGGCAAGACTTCGCTGTCGTCATCAGGAGGATCACTCTCAATCTCTCGGCTGAAGCTGTCAATGACTTGCGGAAATGTGCACACGCGGCGCACCTTCACCAGTAGCTCAGGCAAATTGGGGTAGGTTTTGAGAAACCGCTGAACCACTAAGTTTAAGATGTGTGCTAGGCATGGGATGTGTCTGAGCATGCTGAGCTCCAAAGCTGCCACCAAGTTAAGGCCATCATCAGACACAACCATGCCTTGTTCTAAGTTGAGTGGAGAGAGCCACAGCTCAGTCTGGTCTCTTATCCCCTGCCACAGCTCTGCGGCGGTGTGCTGTTTGTCCCCATAGCATATCAGCTTCAGCACGGCCTGTTGCCGCTTCCCCACTGCAGTGCTACACTGCTTTCAGCTACCGACTGATGACTGACTGGTGCTGCACGCGGATAATTCGGAGGTGGAATTCGAGGAGGAGGCAGAGGAGGAGAAGTGGGGGTTGGAGCCACAAATGTAGGTGCTAGAAGAAAACCCTGATCAACCTAGGGCCCGCAATTCTTGGCGTCGGTAGCACCTGTGTCATCCCAGGGTACGACTCGCTCCCGGCCAACACAACATTCACCCAGTGTGCCGTCCGGAAAATGTAGCATCTCTTCCCGAATGCACTTGTCTATGTGTCCGTGGTTAAGTGGACCTTCCCAGTAACTGCATTGGTCAGGGCACGTGTGATGTTATGGGACACATGCTGGTGTAAGGCGGGCACGGCACACCTTGAAAAATAGTGGCGGCTGGGGACTGCGTAACGAGGGATGGCTGCCGACATCAGGCTGCGGAAAGCCTCAGTGTCCACAAGCCTAAATGGCAACATTTCCAGGGCCAGTAATTTGGAAAGCTGCGCATTTAATGCTATGGCCTGTGGGTGGCTGCCTGGTATTTGCGCTTGGTTCAAATGCCTGGGGAAAAGACATTTGTACGCTGCGCTGGGACACGGAAGTGGATGTGGTCGCTGATGGTGCTTGCGAAGGTCCAGGTGGAGGGCAGGAGGCATCCGGTCCTGTGCCTTTGACAGGGGATTGACCAGCACGTAACACATGAGAAGCAGAGGCAGTGGCGTGACCCGCAGACACAGATTGTGATTGAGATTTCTGCAAGGGGGTGCTTCTGGGAAAAGTTGCAGGCCTCTTTGGTGTGGCCCGCCTTCTCCATTTTGCCACCCCACTGCCTCTTCCAGCCTGTTGTGGTGCAGCAGATCCGTCCTCCTCTGTACTGCTCTCCTCGCTCGGGTTTCCACCTTCCAAGGTTGGGTCAGTGACCTCATCGTCCACCACCTAATCTTCCACTTCCTCACTCTGATCATCCTCTTGACGTGTTGACCTAACCACTGCGTCAGTTATTGACAACTGTGTCTCATCCTCTTCCTCAACCTCTTCAGACAGCAATTGCCGTTGAGTTATTGGCAACTGTGTCTCATCATCATCCACCTCATTAAACAGTAATTGCCGTTCCCCACCGTCATCTTCTTGTGATTGTAGATGCACAAGAGTTTGGGAATCAGGGCACAAGATCTGTCCCTCTTCAAGCATGCTTGGCGAGAGGGCCAAATCAATGGATGGCTCTGAAAAGAACTCCTCGGAATATACGAGTGTGGGATCACTTGTTTGCCCAGACTTCCAGGTGGGAGGAAGGAGGATCAGAGTGAGGATTGGGTTGAGGAGACTCTTGCTGGTGGTGCTTAAACAACTGGAAGCATTATCTGCTGCATTCCGACCGAACACCTGGTCGCACTGGTCTGACTTCAAGAGTGGAGTCCTGCACCGCCCTGCAAACTGGGACATGAAGCTAAGTATCGTGAATGATAATTTTTCCTGTGCTCTGGCAGCAGGCTCAGTTTGACCGCGCCAAAGGGCCACTGCCTCTGCGTGCACCATCAGCATCACGGCCACTGCCCTGTCCCTTACTGCTCGCCTTCTTCATATTAAATATTATATATGATTAAAAGTCTGTCACACGTACAGTAGCGTAGGATTTGGAAGTGTATGCGCAAACAAATTAAAAAAGATATTTGGGATGTGGAAACGTCACACAGGAGATAGCCCGCAGATAATGTCAATGCTGTCACCAGCGGCTAATTAAAAATTACAGGGAATGTCACAGGTATTTGGGATAAGGAAACGTTATACGGGAGAGGTATTACCGGTAATGTCACTATCCGCAGCGTCTACGCAAAAAAGTGCACTGTATGTCATAGATACATTTTTTAAGCGCACAAGTTACACTGGAGATGTGCCCCTGGAAATGTCACTGTCAGAAGAGGACACCATCTATTGACAAAGTACACTGTATGTCACAGATACATTTTTTAAACGCACACGTTACACTGCAGATGTGGCCCTGGTATTGTCACTGTGAGAAGCGGACACCATCTATTAACAAAGTACACTGTATGTCAAAGATACATTTTTGAAGAGCACACGTTACACTGCAGATGTGGCCCTGGTAATGTCACTGTCAGAAGCGGACACCGTCTATGGAAAAAGTACACTGTATGTCACAAATATTTTTTGAATGTGCACACTTTACACTGGAGATGTGGCGCAGCTAATGTCACTGTCCATAGCGGACACCTTCTACGAAAAAAGTACACTGTATGTCACAGATACATTTTTTCAGCGCACACATTACAACTGCAGATGTGGCAATGGTTATGTTACTGTCAGAAATACACCGTCTATTGAAAAAGTACACTGTATGTCACAGATATTTTTTGGATGTGCACACTTTACACTGGAGATGTGGCGAGCTAATGTCACTGTACACAGGGCCGACTTTTCTATCGGCTACAGGCTCTATCGTAGGGATGGGCTGCACCTCAATGGGGAAGGGGCAGCTGTGCTGGGGAGAAAGATGGCTAGAAGGTTGGTTTAAACTAGGGACTGGGGGGGAGGGAAATTACATTATAGGAGGGGAAGATAGGGCAGATAGAGACCGGGTGCAATGTAGTGGGACTGGGGGAGGAATGGGAGGAGGGACTAGAACAGTTCAGAAGGAAAGGTGTAGGGTAAAAAATATACATAAACCTCTCAAATGTATGTATACTAATGCCAGAAGCCTGACTAATAAAACTGGGGAACTGGAATTAGTGATGTGTGAGGAGAACTATGACATAGTGGGAATAACTGAGACATGGCTGGATGATAGCTATGACTGGGCAGTTAATGTACAAGGTTACAGTCTGTTTAGAAAGCATTGTCAAAACCGGAGAGGGGGAGGGGTTTGCCTTTAAGTAAAGTCTTGTCTAAAGCCCACACTCCGTAAAGATATAAGTAAGGGACATGAACATGTGGAGTCACTGTGGGTAGAGATACCTGGAGCTAAAAACAACAATAAATTACTAATAGGAGTTTATTATAAACCACCTAATATACCAGAGTCCACAGAAAATCTACTACTAAACGAGATAGACGAGGCGGCAAATCATAATGAGGTGGTTATTATGGGGTAAACCTGAATAGATTCTTGATTGGTAGTTGTATGAAAGAACACTGTCACTGGGGCCGACTACCTTTGTAGTTGGCCCCAGTGACAGGGTTATTATGGGGGACTTCAACTACCCAGATATATACTGGGAAACTGAAACTTGTATATCTCATAAGGGTAACAGGTTCTTGGCAATAGACAATTATCTCTCCCAACTGGTTCAGGACCCGACTAGAGGGACGGCCGTACTGGACTTAGTATTAACCAATAGGCCTGACAGAACAACAGACGTGCAGGTTGGGGGACACCTGAGAAATAGTGACCATAAAGTAATAACCTTCCAATTATCATTCAAAAGAGCGTTTCTACAGGGAGGAACAAAAATACCAAACTTCAAAAAAGCTAAATTTAGCCAACTAAGAGAGGCCATAGGCCTAACTAACTGGGACAAAGTCCTCAAAAATAAAAATACAGCCACAAAATGGGATATCTTTAAAAACATCCTAAAATCTCATTGTGAGAGGTACATACCGTATGGGAATAAAAGGTTAAGGAACAAAAAGAAACCAATGTGGATAAATAGAACTGCAAAGAAAGTAATAAATGACAAAAAGAAAGCATATAAATCACTAAAAAAGGAGTGTAGCACGGAAGCACTGGAAAACTATAAGGAAAAAAATAGAACATGTAAATAACAAATAAAAGCGGCCAAACTAGAGACCGAGAGATTAATTGCCAAAGAGAGTAAAACTAACCTTAAAATGTTCTTCAATTATATAAATGTTAAAAAGTATAAATCTGAAGGTGTCGGCCCTTTAAAGAGTAATGAGGGAGGACTCGCAGAGAGCGATGAGGAGAAAGCAAAGCTGTTAAATATTTTTTTCTCCAATGTATTCACTGAGGAAAATAAACTGTCAGATGACATGCAGAATGTAAAAATAAATTCCCCATTAAAAGTGTCCTGTCTGACCATGGAAGAAGTACATCAGTGACTTAAAAAGATTAAAAAAGACAAATCGCCAGGACCGGATGGCATACACCCCCGTATCCTAAGGGAATTAAGTAATGTCATAGCCAGACCCTTATTTCTGATATTTGCGGACTCTATACTGACAGGGAGTCTCCCACAGGATTGGCTCATGGCAATTGTGTTGCCAATATTCAAAAAGGGTCCAAAAACAAAGCCTGGAAACTATAAGCCGGTAAGTTTAACATCTGTTGTGGGTAAACTGTTTGAAGGTTTTTTGAGAGATGCTATCTTAGAGCATCTCAAGGGAAATAACGCCATATCAGCATGTCTTCGTGAGGGATCGGTCATGCCAAACTAATTTAATCAGTTTCTATGAGGAGGTAAGTTCTAGACTTGACAGCGGCGAATCAATGGATGTAGTATATCTGGACTTCTCCAAAGAATTTGACACTGTACCACATAAAAGGTTAGTATATAAAATGAGAATGCTCGGACTGGGAGAAAACGTCTGTATGTGGGTAAGTAACTGGCTCAATGATAGAAAACAGAGGGTGGTTATTAACGGTACACACTCAGATTGGGTCCCTGTCACTCAGGGGTCGGTATTGGGCCCTATTCTATTCAATATACACTGCTCAAAAAAATAAAGGTAACACAAAAATAACACATCCTAGATCTGAGTTAATTAAATATTCTTCTGAAATACTTTGTTCTTTACATAGTTGAATGTGCTGACAACAAAATCACACAAAAATAAAAAAACGGAAATCAAATTTTTCAACCCATGGAGGTCTGGATTTGGAGTCACACTCAAAATTTAAGTGGAAAAACACACTACAGGCTGATCCAACTTTGATGTAATGTCCTTAAAACAAGTCAAAATGAGGCTCAGTAGTGTGTGTGGCCTCCACGTGCCTGTATGACCTCCCTACAATGCCTGTGCATGCTCCTGATGAGGTGGCAGATGGTCTCCTGAGGGATCTCCTCCCAGACCTGGACTAAAGCATCTGCAAACTCCTGGACAGTCTGTGGTGCAACGTGACGTTGGTGTATAGAGCGAGACATGATGTCCCAGATGTGTTCAATTGGATTCAGGTCTGGGGAACGGGCGGGCCAGTCCATAGCATCAATGCCTTCGTCTTGCAGGAACTGCTGACACACTCCAGCCACATGAGGTCTAGCATTGTCTTGCATTAGGAGGAACCCAGGGCCAACCGCACCAGCATATGGTCTCACAAGGGGTCTGAGGATCTCATCTCGGTACCAAATGGCAGTCAGGCTACCTCTGGGGAGCACATGGAGGGCTGTGCGGCCCTCCAAAGAAATGCCACCCCACACCATTACTGACCCAATGCCAAACCGGTCATGCTGGAGGATGTTGCAGGCAGCAGAACATTCTCCACGGCGTCTCCAGACTCTGTCACGTCTGTCACATGTGCTCAGTGTGAACCTGCTTTCATCTGTGAAGAGCACAGGGCGCCAGTGGCGAATTTGCCAATCTTGGTGTTCTCTGGCAAATGCCAAACGTCCTACACGGTGTTGGGCTGTAAGCACAACCCCCACCTGTGGACGTTGGGCCCTCATATCACCCTCATGGAGTCTGTTTCTGACCGTTTGAGCAGACACATGCACATTTGTGGCCTGCTGGAGGTCATTTTGCAGGGCTCTGGCAGTGCTCCTCCTGTTCCTCCTTGCACAAAGGCGGATGTAGCAGTCCTGCTGCTGGGTTGTTGCCCTCCTACGGCCTCCTAAGTTATGCACATGGGAAGGAATAATGCAATTCATCGGTACATACTCGGTATCACTGACATGGAAAAGGATCTAGGAATTTTAATAAACAGCAAACTAAGCTGCAAAAACCAGTGTCAGGCAGCTGCTGCCAAGGCCAATAAGATAATGGGTTGCATCAGAAGGGGCGTAGATGCCCGTGATAAGAACATAGTCCTACCACTTTACAAATCGCTAGTCAGACCACACATGGATCTCTGTGTACAGTTCTGGGCTCCTGTAAACAAGGCAGACATAGCAGAGCTGGAGAAGGTCCAGAGGAGGGCAACTAAATTAATAACTGGAATGGGGCAACTACAGTACCCTGAAAGATTATCAAAATTAGGGTTATTCCTTTAAAAAAAAGATGACTGAGGGGAGATCTAATTAATATGTATAAATATATCAGGGGTCAGTACAGAGATTTATCCCATCATCTATTTATCCCCAGGACTGTGACTGTGACGAGGGGACATCCTCTGTGTCTGGAGGAAAGAAGGTTTGTACACAAACATAGAAAAGGATTCTTTACGGTAAGAGCAGTGAGACTATGGAACTCTCTGCCTGAGGAGGTGGTGATGGTGAGTACAATAAAGGAATTCAAGAGGGGCCTGGATGTATTTCTTGAGTGTAATAATATTACAGGCTATAGCTACTAGAGAGGGGTCGTTGATCCAGGGAGTTATTCTGATTGCCCGATTGGAGTCGGGAAGGAATTTTTTATTCCCCTAAAGTGGGAAAAATTGGCTTCTACCTTACAGTTTTTTTTTTTGCCTTCCTCTGGATCAACTTGCAGGATAACAGGCCGAACTGGATGGACAAATGTCTTTTTTCGGCCTTATGTACTATGTTACTATGTTACTATGTTACAGCAGACACAATCTACGAAAAAGTACACTGGATGTCACAGATATTTTTTGAATGCGCACACTTTACACTGGAGATGTGGCGCAGCTAATGTCACTGTCTGCAGCGGACACCGTCTTTGGAAAAAGTATAGTGGATGTCACAGATATTTTTTGGATGCGCACACTTTACACTGGAGATGTTTTTACGCAGCTAATGTCACTGTCCACAGCAGACACCGTCTTTGAAAAAGTATAGTGGATGTCACAGATATTTTTGGGATGTGCACACTTTACACTGGAGATGTGGCGTGGCTAATGTCACTGTCCGCAGCGGACACCATTTACGGAAAAAGGACAATAGATGTCACTGATATTTTTTGGATGTGCTCACTTTACACTGGAGATGTGGCACAGCTAATGTTACTGTCTGCAGCAGACACCATCTACGGAAAAAGTACACTGTATGTCACAGATCAATTTTTTGAGCGCACACGTTACACTGCAGATGTGGCACTGGTTATGTCACTGTCAGAAGCGGACACCGTCTATTGAAAATGTACACTGTATGTCACAGATATTTTTTGGATGCGCACACTTTACACTGCAGATGTGGCACTGGTTATGTCACTGTCAGAAGCGGACACTGTCTATTGAAAATGTACACTGGATGTCACAGATATTTTTTGGATGCGCACACTTTACACTGGAGATGTGGCGCAGCTAATGTCACTGTCTGCAGCGGACACCGTCTACGGAAATAGTACACTGGATGTCACCGATTTTTTTGGGATGTGCACACTTTACACTGGAGATATGGCGCAGCTAATGTCGCTGTCTCCAGCGGCCTAACTTTTACACGCTATTTAGCGCAGGATTCGCTAAAAGTAGATATTGCTGCCACACACAATAGTCCTTAGAAGGACTTTTGGGTCTGGAACGTTTTAGCTATTTTGCCCAGTTTCCGGTTAAAAAAGATATTGCTGCTGCACACACAATAGACCTTTAAAGGACTTTTGGGTCTATAAAGTTTTAGCAATTTAGCGCAGGTTGCGCTAAAAGTATGGACTGCTGTCTCTGTCCCTTCCTCAGCACAACTCTCACTGACTAAGAATGACCCCAATGACGCGTTCCGGCCAGCCAATCACTGTAATAGCAGCAGTCAACATGGCTACGGCATTACACTGGTGTTCGGCCAAGCATGCTCAATCATCACTAGTTATTACCTCTATATGCCATATATTGAACTTTCTATATATTAATGAACTGGCGCCAATTGCTTGCAAGTAGAATTTTTTAATGACTTTTTTATTAATTTATTAAATGGATTGTGCATCACCGCTACCCCGTTAAAGAGCTTATCGTCTGGGATGCTGGGAGTTGGACTCCTACCAATCTGACATGGATGACCTATCCTGGGGATAGGTCATCCATATCTACGTGCTGCACAACCTCATTAATAATTTGAATTGAAATCATCTGTGTGAGTCATACATTAGTTCAATGGTAGCATTGCTCTTTGGTTCTCATACTTAATGTCACCTTTGGTGTCTTTTTCAAAAGATTTCCCTGTTCCAGCTGTAACCTAGTAAGCATCTACCCTTGAACTTAGTGTCCCTGACCATGTTTAGTCTCTCCATTGCCATGATCTGGCTGTGTGGACAACATATGTCTGCTCTTGTCTTCTTTTCCCAGACGGTCCTTTGATTTCTGCCACCTCCAAAAGTAAATTAACTTGTTGGTATGCCTATGAAAACTTTTAATTACTCTCTGTGAATAAAATGCAAGCCTGCTTCTCGACTCATTCAGCATCTGGGAGTCCCTCATCCCTGCTCGCTAGTGATTTGTTACAGATTTTTCGACAACAAATGGTTTATAATGTGGCTGCCAATTAGACAAGCACTTTGATTGAAACAATCATACTTTGATTTTCAACAAATTTGAGAACTCATGGTATGGGCAAGTATTCTTTTCATGTTCTCTGCTTATTAATAGTGTTCTTAGTACAGAACTGCTAAGCCCTGGAACTCAATAAGATAAGCAGCTGCACAAACTGGCCATGACAGAACACTTATTTCAATTTTGAAGAAAACAGAACAGGTCTGACAGATCGCAACTCTGTCTTTTTCCACCACACAGACAACTGCCATTTAAGGCAATATCAGCATGTTACATGTACTTTGACTTACAGCAAACATCAAAAATGGAAAATTAGTCTTTTCCCTGCAACAGGTAAAGGACTAACATTGATACATAATGTCCCCCCCCCACTTGCGCTTCCATTCTGCTTCTACTACCGATTAGCTTTTAAGTCAAAACATCTTTTTCTTATTTCCTTTTGAATTGATGCATTAACACATCTTCTTGTCGTTTATAGATTATTTTCAGATGACTACAGCTTCTTCTCTATTTCACAGTAGCATACCCGCCATAAAACCAAGCAAAACATGGCAAGGACGTCTGGGAGACGGGAAGGGAAGGCAACTTCTCAGAAGCAGAATATTTAAATGGTTCTCAACGATGGACCTTTGTTAGAAGGGTTCTTTGCTAATATGCAGATCACATAGTGTCCCGACAGTAGTGTTGATCACGAATATTCGAATTGCGAATTTTAATCGCGAATATCGGCACTTCGAGAATTCGCGAATATTTAGAATATCGCTAAATATATTCGGAATTGCGAATATTCACATTTTTATAAAATACCAATTCATGTGAATTTTTTATGCGCATATTTTAGGCGAATTTTATGCGAATTTTCGCAATCAAGAAAATAATGCCTGGAGATCATGAATTCGCAAATTCTCGAATATATGGCGAATATTCGCCTAAATATTCGCGAAATATCGTGAATTCGAATATTGCCCATGCGGCTCATCACTACCCGACAGCTGTAATCTGTGAAAAAAAACTGTCAGTAGTAAGTGTTCACTCTACGTGCAGCGCCACCACAGGGGAAATTAAGTATTACATACTGGTCATTCAAATGACACAACTGGCACTCCAAGGCAACAGACACTCTTGGTAACTGATCTTCACCGTGGCAAAGAGACGATAATCCTTAGCACAGGAACTTTGAGAATTCACTGATAGGTTATAGACAACCCTTTTAAAATCTGAATATTACCACTGCAAGACTCCACTTAAAGCGTCAATAGCTTTTCAAAAAACTTTTAATATGTCATATAGAGGCATGAAATAATGTCTGATGGCTGTATCTCTTCACAACCAACAAAACAATATCAAACAATCTATACTAGTGTATCTGGCAAACTCTACAACATAACATCTGTCATTCGGTTCCATACAATGGCCAAACGCCTTCCTGGATTTAGGTTTACACTATGGGTAAGGCCTCATGCACATGGCCGTTGTTTGGGTCCGTATCTGAGCCGCCGTTTTTGCGGCTCGGATGCGGACCCATTCACTTCAATGGGGCCGCAAAAGATGCGGACAGCACACGTTGCTCCGTTCCGTGGCCCCGCTAAAAAAACAGAACATGTCCTATTCTTGTCCGTTTTGCGGACAAGAATAGGCATTTCTACAATGGGCCGCCCGTTCCGTTCCGCAAATTGCGGACTGCAAAAAATGGAACGGTCGTGTGCATGAGGCCTAAATGAATATTTCCTATACACTGTTATCATATATATTTTTTGCACATGCATATGATGATTATGCTGGTCATTTAAAGATTGATTATACTCACCCTGTGTATTCTTATCCAGTGATGCCGTATATTTCCGTGCATTGTTTTTAACATCTTTTATAGATGACTTAATAAAGTATTTATTACTATTATAGTGCGGTCTGGCATTTTTCTGTATTCTTTGTTATGCTGTAGGCCAGGGGTAGGCAACCTCCGGCACTCCAGCTGTTGTGAAACTACAACACCCATCATGCATACTTACTTGTCTCTTCTCCAAACTCCCATAGAAATGAAAAGAGCATGCTGGGAATTGTAGTTTCACAGCAGATGGAGTGCCGAAGGTTGTTGACCCCAGCCAAAGGCATTATTATTTTTCTGGTACTATATGGTCAATACATATGGATTACAATGTTACACTGTTTTTACGGTTTATTACTGGTTATTTAAGTTGTAGTTAAGGCTACTTTCACACTGGCGTTTCTGGGTCCGCTTGTGAGATCCGTTTCACGACTCTCACAAGCGGCCCAAAATGGATCAGTTCAGCCCCAATGCATTCTAAATGGATAAGGATCCGTTAAGAATGCATCAATTTGGCTGCGTTTGGTCTCCGTTGCGCTTTTCAGGCGGACACTAAAACGCAGCTTGCAGCGTTTTGGTGTCCGCCTGACGATGCAGAGCCAAACGGATCCGTCCTGACTTACAATGTAAGTCAATGGGAACGCATCCGTTTTCACTGACACAATATGGTGCAATTGAAAACGGATCCGTCCCCCTTTGACTTTCAATGTAAGTCAGGACGGATCCGTTTGACTTACACTTAGATTTCGACTTTTTTTGGACAGAATAATGCAGACGGATCCGTTCTGAATGGATACAAACGCTTGCATCATCGGTGCGGATCCGTCTGTGCAGATACAAGACAAATCCGCACCAAACGTGAGTGTGAAAGTAGCCTAACATAGGCTGGTATTTTGAGTGTGAATGGCAGGCTTGACTGATAAAGTTTCTCTGGCCACTTTACCTCAGTGTTGACAATGGGCAATAAGCAAGAAAAGGTAAAATCAGCTGATCATTTCTATGTTATAATTTGTTCAAATGATACTTGCCCATATGTCTCTCTGTCCTTTGTCTATCTATCTTTCTATCTCATATGTATTTATCTATCAATCTCTATCTATATATCTATCTATCTATCTATCTATCTATCAACTATCTATATATCTATCTATCTATACTATCTATCTATCTATCTATCTATCTCATATCTATCTATCTATCAACTATCTATATATCTATCTATATATCTATCTATCTATCTATATATATATCTCATATCTATCTATCTATCTCTCTATATCTATCTATCTATCTATCTATCTATCTATCTATCGATCTCATATCTATCTATCTATCTATCTATCTATCTATCTATCTATCTATCTATCTATCTATCTATCTATCTATTCACATACCTACATCATCTATCCACCAATACAGACACACAAACAATGTCAAAATACAAAGCAGGCTATAAGTATCATTATTACTTTCCATTTTTATTATCATGCATACAACAATTGCACTTGAATTAAATGTGGTATCAGTTGTAATGTTATTCATTCCAAAAATGTTTGACATGATTTTGTGTTCTTTCATTCTTTGAAGAATCCTCAATTAGGCGCAAGGAGTAAAATACTTTTCCTCACGATTTTCATAAAAGACATCCCAATTCCCTATGAGGCTGTTAGTTTTCATCGCTCTCATTTAAGGGCTGAGGAATAGACATAACTATTTTCCTGACAAGTTGACGGAGACTGCCCGGCATTGTAGAAATCGTTTTGTTTTTATGAAGAAGATATTCACAGCTAACTGCAATCCAGCTGTGGGGCTGCTTTGTGCACTCCTCATATTTCATGCAGTTACGAATGACTGTAATTTGTAAAACTGCTAACTGGGGAGAAAATCCCATCAAGCTACCCTTGGCCTTTTACAAAACCAAAGATGAATATATCCAAATAAACATGAAAATGGGAACAAAGTTGCCATCACTCTATAGCTAAAGGTGTTTTCTGTGAATTTTATACTGATGACCTATCCTCTGGATAGGTTATCCTATCTGATCGATAGGGGTCCGACACCTGGGACCACTGCCGATCAGCTGTTTGAGAAGGCAGTGGTGCTCCTGCCTTCTCTCTGCTTTCCCTAGGCCAGTGATGACATGTTCATTGATCCCATGGCTTAGGAGCAGCTCAGCCACATTCAAGTGAATGGGGCTGAGTGCAATATTTATTTATTATACTCACTGATATGTCGCTGACATATTCTGCAGCCCTTTACAGACATTAGCATTAACCTGTCCCCAATGGGGCTCACAATCTAAGGTGGCTATCAGTATTTGGAGTGTGGGAGGAAACCGGAGTACCCAGAGGAAACCCACACAAACACGGGGAGAACATACAAACTCCATGCAGAGGTTGTCAGATTCGAGCCCAGTGCTGCAAAGGAACAGTGCTAACCACTGAGCCACTGTGCTGCCCCAAGCATAGCCGCTATACAATGTACAGCACTGTGCTGCCCCAAGCATAGCCGCTATACAATGTACAGCACTGTGCTGCCCCAAGCATAGCCGCTATACAATGTACAGCACTGTGCTGCCCCAAGCATAGCCGCTATACAATGTACAGTACTGTGCTGCCCCAAGCATAGCCGCTATACAATGTACAGCACTGTGCTGCCCCAAGCATAGCCGCTATACAATGTACAGTACTGTGCTGCCCCAAGCATAGCCGCTATACAATGTATAGCACTGTGCTGCCCCAAGCATAGCCGCTATACAATGTACAGTACTGTGCTGCCCCAAGCATAGCCGCTATACAATGTACAGCACTGTGCTGCCCCAAGCATAGCCGCTATACAATGTACAGCACTGTGCTGCCCCAAGCATAGCCGCTATACAATGTACAGCACTGTGCTGCCCCAAGCATAGCCGCTATACAATGTACAGCACTGTGCTGCCCCAAGCATAGCCGCTATACAATGTACAGCACTGTGCTGCCCCAAGCATAGCCACTATACAATGTACAGCACTGTGCTGCTCCAAGCATAGCCGCTATACAATGTACAGCACTGTGCTGCCCCAAGCATAGCCGCTATACAATGTACAGCACTGTGCTGCCCCAAGCATAGCCGCTATACAATGTACAGCACTATGCTGCCCCAAGCATAGCCGCTATACAATGTACAGCACTGTGCTGCCCCAAGCATAGCCGCTATACAATGTACAGCACTGTGCTGCCCCAAGCATAGCCGCTATACAATGTACAGCACTGTGCTTGGTGAGCTGTGAGAAGCCCTCTCAAAACAACTGATTGGCTGGGGTGCCGGGTATCGGACCCCCTAGATCAGGTACTGAATCCTGTAAAAATAAAAATCCTGTAAAACACTTTTAATATCCATCAAAAATAGGCTGGGTTCTGAGTAAATTTGATGAGCACCGTAAATGTCCACTTCTTACTCCATGGTGGTGCCTCTTTAAACTTTATGGGGATGAAAATGATATTTGCTTAAAATGCCTGATGGATTTCAGTGGATAGAGTGCAAATGGAAGTCTCACGAAAGTAAAATGTGGTAACTACTTCCAAAGATGAAACATTACATAGAAGATTCTATGTAAGTTGTAGTTTTGCCGCAGATAACAACTGTTCTGGTCTCTGTTTTCATCACAGTTTTTGAAGACACGCTGTAACTGTTTTTCAACTGCTATTTTTCACCTGGAAACAATATAACTTTAGTACTGTATATGATAAAATAAAAGTAGTTACTGGGAAAGCTATAATTCACTGCCAAGTCCTAGGCATCATCTTTCTCTGCTTAGTAACAGGCAACACACTAAGGCCTCATGCACACGGACGTTGTTTTGGTCCGCATCCGAGGGGCAGTTTTGGCGGCTCGGATGCGGACCCGTTCACTTCAATGGGGCCGCAAAAGATGCGGACAGCACTCCATGTGCTGTCCGCATCCGTTGCTCCGTTCCGTGGCCCCGCAAAAAAAATATAACATGTCCTATTCTTGTCCGCGCTTTGCGGACAAGAATAGGCAGTTATATTAAAGGCTGTCTGTGCCGTTCCGCAAATTGCAGAACGCGCACGGACGCCAACCGTGTTTTAAGGATCCGCGATTTGCGGACCGCAAAACACACCATGGTCGTGTGCATGAGGCCTAAGGCTACTTTCACATCTGTGTTTTTACTGGATCCGGCAGGCTGTATCCATTATGATTATCAACGGATCTGTCACTAATACTATTGTATGTCAATAAGGGAAGGATCCATTTTCTTTTGTGTCTGAGTACACGGATCCTGCACCATTGACTTACATGGTGTGTCATGCTGTATCAGTTTTGCTCCGCATCCCATGTCGGCAAAAAAAACACTTCTTGCAGAATTTTTCTGTCCATCATGGGAACGCAACCAAACGGAACAGAATGGATTATGGTGTACTACGTTCCGTTCAGTTTTGTCCCCATTGACAATGAATGGGAACAAAACGGAAGTGTTTTCCTCTGGTATTGAGATCCTATGACAGATCTCAATACTGGAAAGGAGAAACACAGATGTGAAAGTAGCCTAATAGTTCATCAATTGTGATAGAGAAGTGTTTTTCCTCTGCAGAATTTTGGCACATTGTGTGGCCACTACGATAATTTATAGGATCTCCACCACTACTCCTTCCATCTGTATAACTCAGAGAAGAATTCCACCAATGCCTCAATAAAAGTCCATAGAATTCAAAATTTCCATGGCACCAGATGACAACCTGCGCTAAAATTGCTAAATCTTTACAGACCCAAAGGTCCTTTTAAGGACTATTGTTGTGTATGACAGCAGCAATATATATTTTTAGCGCAACCTGTGCTAAATTGTTTAAACTTTACAGACCCAAAAGTCCTTTTAAGGACTATTGTTGTGTGTGGCAGCAATATCTATTTTTATCACATCCTGCACTAAATAGCGTGTAATAGTTAGGCCGCTGCAGACAGCGACATTATCTACTGTGTAACGTGTGCGCATCCTAAAGATATTAGTGACATCCAGTGTACTTTTTCTGTAGACGGTGTCCGCTGCGGACAGTGAGATTAGCTGCGTGTGAGTTTAGGAAAACGAGAGGAATGGTAAAAAATCTGGCAACTAAAATGTAATGTTGATAAGTGCAAGATAATGCACCTGGGGCGTAAAAACCCCAGAGCAGAATATAAAATCAGTGATACAGTCCTGGAAAGGGATTTAGGGGTCATTATTTCAGAAGACTTAAAGGTAGGCAGACAATGTCATAGAGCAGCAGGAAATGCTAGCAGA
This sequence comes from Bufo bufo, assembly GCF_905171765.1. NCBI lineage: Eukaryota > Metazoa > Chordata > Amphibia > Anura > Bufonidae > Bufo > Bufo bufo. The sequence continues at coordinate 601,167,689 of NC_053390.1, read as the reverse complement.
ATGCTTGGGTGTATAGGGAGAGGCATTACTAGTAGAAAGAGGGAGGTGCTCATGCCGCTCTACAGAGCACTTGTGAGACCTCATTTGGAGTATTGTGCTCAGTACTGGAGGCCATATCTCCAGAAGGATATTGATACTTTGGAGAGAGTTCAGAGAAGAGCTACTAAACTAGTACATGGATTGCAGGATAATACTTACCAGGAAAGATTAAAGGACCTTAACATGTATAGCTTGGAAGAAAGACGAGACAGAGGGGATATGATAGAAACTTTTAAATACATAAAGAGAATCAACAAGATAAAAGAGGAGAGAATATTTAAAAGATGAAAAACTGCTACAAGAGGACACAGTTTTAAATTAGAGGGGCAAAGGTTTAAAAGTAATATCAGGAAGTATTACTTTACTGAGAGAGTAGTGGATGCATGGAATAGCCTTCCTGCAGAAGTGGTAGCTGCAAATACAGTGAAGGGGTTTAAGCATGCATGGGATAGGCATAAGGCCATCCTTCATATAAGATAGGGCCAGGGGCTATTCATAGTACTCGGTATATTGGGCAGACTAGATGGGCCAAATGGTTCTTATCAGCCGACACATTCTATGTTTCTATGTTTCTATGTTTACATCTCCTGTGTAACGTGTGCACAACTGCACATCCAAAAAATATCAGTGACATCCAGTGTATTTTTCCGTAGACGGTGTCCGTAGACAGTGACATTACCTGGGGTACATCTCCTGTGTAACGTTTCTACAACCCAAATACCTGTGACATTTCCTGTAATTTTATATTAGCCGCTGCTGACATCAGCGACATTATCTATGGTATTTCTCCAGTGTAAAGTGCGCGCATCTCAAAAATATCAGTGACATCCAGTGTACTTTTTCCGTAGACTGTGTCCTCTGCGGACAGTGACATTACCTGGGGTACATCTCCTGTGTAACGTTTCCACAACCCAAAAACCTGTGACATTCCCTGTAATTTTATATTATCAGCTGCTGACATCAGCAACATTTTATGTGGTATTTCTCCTGTGTAATGTGTGCACATCCCAAAAATATCAGTGACATCCAGTGTATTTTTTCCGTAGACGGTGTCCGCTGCTGACAGTGACATTACCTGGGGTACATCTCCTGTGTAACTTTTCCACAACCCAAATACCTGTGACAATCCCTATAATTTTATATTAGCCGCTGCTGACATCAGCGACATTATCTATGGTATTTCTCCAGTGTAAAGTGTGCGCATCTCAAAAATATCAGTGACATCCAGTGTACTTTTTCTGTAGACGGTGTACGCTGCGGACAGTGACAATAGCTGCGCTACATCTCCTGTGTAACGTGTGCACATCCAAAAAATATCAGTGACATCCAGTGTACTTTTTCCAAAGACGGTGTCTGCTGCGGACAGTGACATTAGCTGCGCTACATCTCCTGTGTAACATGTGCACATCCCAAAAATATCTGTGACATCCAATTGTACTTTTTCCATAGACTGTGTCCTCTGCGGACATTGACATTACCTGGGGTACATCTCCTGTGTAACGTTTCCACAACCCAAATACCTGTGACATTCCCTGTAATTGTATATTATCAGCTGCTGACATCAGCGACATTATCTGCGATATTTCTCCTGTGTTACGTGTGCGCATCCCAAATGCCTCTTTTAATTTTTTTGCGCATCCACTTTTAAGCATATATAACATTTAATATGAAGAAGGCGAGCAGTAAGGGACAGGGAAGTGGCCGTAATGCTGATGGTACACTCAGAGGCCCTGGCCCTGGGCGTGTTGAAACTGTGCCTGATGCCAGAGCACAAGAAAAACAATCATCCACGATACCTAGCTTCATGTCCCAGTTTGCAGGGCGGCGCAGGACAACGCTCTCGATGTCAGACCAGTGCGAACATGTGGTCGGTAGGATTGCATTAGATAATGCTTCCAGTCGGTTAAGCACCACCCTGTCTTACACCAAGTCGAGTCTCAGTAGCCAAGAGTCCGGTCAACACAAGCCTCACCCTGATATTCCTTCCTTCCACCATGGAGAGTCTTGCCAAACAAGTGATCCCACATTCGGATATTCCGAGGAGCTCTTTTCAGCGCCATTCCTTCATTTGGGCCTCTCGACAAGCCCTCTTGAAGAGGGACATAAGATCTTGTGCGCTGATTCCCAAACTCTTGAGCATCCACAGTCACAAGAATATGACGGTGGAAAACGGCAATTAGTGTTTCACGAGGTGGATGATGATGATGAGACACAGTTGCCAATAAGTCAACGGCAATTAGTGTCGAAGAGGTTAATGATGAGGATGAGACACAGTTGTCAATAACTGAGGATGTTGTTAGGTCAACAAGTCAGAAGGATGAACAGAGTGAGGAAGTGGAAGAGGAGTTGGTGGACGATGAAGTCACTGACCCAACCTGGGAAGGCAGCCTCCTTCCCCCCTCTCTTTCTGATGTAGCTATTCTAGCAATAAATCCGAATGCCCATGCCCTGAATCGCTTCACTAGCGCTATCGCGCATGCACGATGATGTAACACGTCCCGTGACGTCACGAGCACCTGCGCGATGACGTCAGACGTACGGCGATCCCCGCCGAGCGCGGCTATTTGATTCCACTGGCTGTGGCTCATTTGCTGGATGCCATCCTCCACGCCAGACGCTCCTTTCACCCAGGTTGGTTACTACACATGTACCTTTGTGTTTTCTCTCATTTCTGGTTTCTTCTAATCCTGTATCAGTCTCTATAGTAGACTTGAACCACCCATTTCTATCTCGTCATTTTGGTAAATATTGGCACTCTATTGGACAATGTTGAAATAGCCTATTCTCTACTTCTATATACCATACCGATTCATTACTAGTATGTGAATATTGATACATCCAGGCATTCACACATAGATAAAGTGTCCCCCTAAGACTAACCCATATTAATATAGAATCATAAATTCTTTTTTACAGGTTCTAATTGTTTACTAGGAATCTCCTGACCTTTGTGTTACTCTGCAACTGACCCCTGTCTCTAATGGTTCCCTATGATCACCTCTGATATATGATATATGATGTTCAAATTGCATGATATGTTTTTTTTGTGTACCTCGCATCCTTACCCCTCGATCTCTAACGTTGCTACATTACTACATACTCCATGGACTTGTACAGCAATATAACCCTGATGTATATCTCTAAAATCCAGGATTATGTACAACCCTATGTATAATATATGTATTTCAATTTATTATTTTACCTTAGGCCGTGAACAAGGTCTTGGGATGAGACCGAAACATTGGCCTTAACTAACTTAATTTTCTGGATGGATAAATAAACAACTATTTACTTTCAATTCGAGTGCCGCGGTTTCATATACTATATACTGGGACATTTTTATGACACCCCGCCAGCACCCTTACCCTGATCCGCGGCCTACTGTCACAAGGAGAGAAAAGTTTTGTAAGATGGTAAAGGAGTATGTAGCAGACCGTGTCAGCGGCTTCAATGATCCCTCTGTGCCTTGCAACTACTGGGTGTCCAAGCTGGACACGTGGCACAAACTACGCCTTGAAGGTGCTGGCCTGCCCTGCCGCCAGGGTTTTGTCTAAGTGGGTATTTAGTGCTGCTGGGTATATTAACTGATAAGCGCATCCGCCTGTCAACTGAAAATGCTGACAGGTTGACTCTTATAAAAATGAACAAGGCCTGGATTGCCCCTGACTTCTCTACTCCACCAGAGGAAAGCGGCTAAACAAAAAGGCACTTTAAATGTGTTTTATATAATGTACTGAATACACTGTATTCCCATGCACCCCTTTCACCACAAAAAATTGTATATGGTTCAATCTTCCTTTTCTCGTCCTCCTCCTCTTCCATCATATGAACATGCTTATTAGTCTGCCCTCGCTCTTAATGTTGTAGAGGGTCAGCTCACCTGCAGGCCCCCGCATGTAATGTTTTAGAGGGTCAGCTTACCAGCAGGCCCTCACCTACAATCTTTTAGAGGGTCAGCTCACCTGCAGGCCCTCACATATAATGTTTTAGAGGGTCAGTTCACCTACAGGCCCTCGCATATAATGTTTTAGAGGGTCAGCTCACCAGCAGGCCCTCAACTATAATGTTTTACAGGGTCAGCTCACCAGCAGGCCCTCGCCCATAATTTTTTCAATGGTCAGCTCAGCAGCAGGTACTCACCCATAATTATTTCGATGCTCAGATCAGCAGCAGGCACTGACCCCTAATGTTTTAGAGAGTCAGCTCTGCAGCAGGCCCTCGCCCGTAATGTTTTAGAGGGTCACCAGCAGGCCCTTGCTCCTAATGTTTTTGGGGGGTCACCAGCAAGCCATCAATCATAATTTTTCACGGGTGTATGATGCCCTCCTTTATGTGTAATAAAGGGTGTATTATAATGCCGGTTCCTTGTAATTTTTCGAAGCCCTTTCACTTAATGCATAGGCTTTATGAGTGTAGGAGTCCCACTACCTAAACAATTGTACCACAATGTGAATGAGGTCCTCCATTATGTGATATACAGTTTGTATCGGAGTGCCTCTTCCTTGAAATTTTTGGCAGCACTTGCACTTTATATATAAGTAAATATACAGGGAAGAATGTTTCTTAACAATTTTTCCTCTAAAATGTTTTTTTTTTTTTTTTTTGAGCGTATTATTGTCAGTCTGTAAAAGTGGCTTACTACTCGGACAACATTGTTCCGAGCAGCGACCTGGGAGTCCAAGATGCATCCAGACATCCTCCCTATGCTGTTCTCGAACCATATCGGTGGTGTTTCCATCAATTTCTGACCATTTCCTATGAACCAGACACCCTCCCCTCTTCAGAGCAGGGGGTGCCTGGTTTAATGCTCGGGTTCTCTCATTGACTTCCATTGTGCTCAGATGCTCGTAGAGCACCAGACCATCCTGAGGTGTTTGACCCGAGCACCCGAACACTCGAGCACTTTGGTGCTCTATTAACACTAGGAGTCGGCTGGGGAAGGGGTTTTATCATCATTGAGAGAAGAGGGTGGAAGCTTGAGTGTAAGGCAGCGGCAGAGCCAGCAAGTCGATAGCATGGCCGGGAGTCAGCAGGGTGGCAGCAGTGGGAGGTCAGGAGCCAAACATGCCCGGGTTAAAACACCTGCTTCTCAGGAGCCTACCTGCCTAGAAAGTAGTGGTGCAGGGGTTCACGGAGGCAGCAGCGGTAGCAGTCAGTCAGTGCTGAGTGTTGGGGGTAAAATCACCTACTCGGCGGTGTGGCAGTTTTTTGTTAAGCCAACGGAGGAGTCGAACATGGCCATTTGTCGAATCTGTGGATAGAAGGGGAAGCGTGGTTAGGGTGCCAATGTTGATACCACAGCCCTGCGTCAACATATTCAGCGTCACCATAAAGTGGCCTGGGAGAACCGTGGCTCCAATGTGGTGGTCCATCCTGCCGGAACAAACGGTGCATGACCCAGTGGCACGCACACGATTTCAGGCAGTCAAGGCTCCACCACCTCAGCCGAAGGGAGCTGTTTGTCCTTCCCATCATCTACTGGTCCTGATGCTTCTGCTCCTCGCTCATCTACTCTTCATCAGTCATTCCGTCACCAATCGATCACCGAAGCGATTGCCAGGAGACAAGAAAATGCGTGCACTCATCCAATGGCGCAGAAGCTGAATGTGTTCCTGGCCAAGTTGCTGGTCCTGCAGTCCCTCCCTTTTCAAGTGGTGGACTCTGCACCTTTAAGAGAACTGATGGCTTGTGCAGAGCCGAGGTGGAGAGTCCCAAGCCGTCATTTCTTTGCCAAAAAGGCAGTACCAGCCCTGCACAGATACTGTATGTAGAATAGAAGTTGAGCCTGTCGGTGTCTACCAAAGTGCACGGCAGCGCTGACGTGTGGAGCTGTAACTACAGTCAAGGACAATATATGTCCTTTACGGCCCACTGGGTGAATGTGGTTCCTGCACAGCCAAACCAGAAACTTGGCCAGGTGACGCTGCTTCCGTCTCCACGTTCTCACGCTGTTGGTCCTGCGACAATGTCCGCCTCTGCCTCCTCATCCTCCACTTTGTCCTCAGCCTCCACTATAGGGACAATTCACAGTGCTCCTCCAGCATACCACATGTGCAGGGAACGGCATTGTCACGCTGGTTTACACCTCGTTTGCCTGTGCAAACGGAGTCCCACAGGGGAAGAACTGCTCCGTGTCCTTCATCAAGAAATCGAATCCTGGCTTTCTCCGCGACAACTCAAAATCGGAACCATGGTGACTATGAATGGGAAGAACATGGTGTCAGCGCTGCGTTAACGAGGGCTGAGCCATGCGCCCTGCATGGTGCACATGTTTAATCTGGTTGTCAAGCGGTTCCTGAAATCTTCCATCCATCTGCAAGACATCCTAAAACTGGCCAGGAAACTTTGCATGCATTTCATCCACTCGTACTCCACCTTGAGCTGCTGAGGCAGAACAGCATCCCCCAACATAGGCTGATATCCAACGTTTCCACCCTCCATATGTTGAACCGACTATATGAACAGAGAAATGCCATAAACGATTTCTTGATGATCCAAGTGGACAGGAGTACTCCCCTGTGTAACTTCAATGTCAGCCAGTGGCAGCTCATGCTTGACACCTGCCATCTGCTCAGGCCCTTTGAGGATGCCACGTTATTTGTCAGTCGCCAGGATCAGGGCCGGATTAACGTAGGGGCTGATGGAGCTGCAGCTCCAGGCCCCTACCATAAAATAGGCCCATCCGCCAGCCAAAAGGCCGTCGGGAGCGGCCCGCGCTAAAAGTCCTCTGTTGTCAGCTGTCACACAGCGCACAGACAATGCAGAGACGCTCACCTCCCGCTGGCAGCAGGGAGCCTGAGGGAGGGACTCTGGAGGAGCGTAATATGATCCTAGAGTGGAAGCTGCTTCTGCCAGCCCCGCCCCTCCCCGCCCACCAACCAATCAGAGCTGAGGCAAGGCAAGCACTAGCAGCTCTGAGCCGTCTGAGTCGTACAGGGAGTCTAAGAATAGAAATGAATCGAATGAGTCACAAGTTAAAAGAATCTAAAGATCCGACTTAGTTAGAGACTCATTCGATTCTTTGAGTTAAAAGAGCCGTGAGTCAGAGTCTAGAACAGGTTACACTGAGGCTGTCAGAGTCTAGAACAGGTTACACTGAGTCAGACTCTAGAACAGGTTACACTGAGGCTGTCAGAGTCTAGAACAGGTTACACTGAGGCTGTCAGAGTCTAGAACAGATTACACTGAGGCTGTCGGCTGCTTTTGTTGCAGCAGTGATAAGATTAAGGGACAGGAGCAGAGAGATGAGAGAAGTGACAGATGACACAGAGTTTAGATAACAGGTTGAATTAACCCTTTAGGATCAAATTGGCTTCTCAGGAGATCTATATGTTAAAGGCATCTCGTTCAGTAGCTATATAACTAAGGGTGGGTTCACATCTCCTTTATGGATTCCGTTAAGTGGGGACTATTTTATTATCAGCCAGTGACTGTGTTACTGTAATACTGTTATCAATTCAGCACATAGTTTTCCCTGTGCAGCATTCACTTTTCACTTCACTTGGTTCGTTGTACTACTGTCAGTGTCAGACTGTTGTCACTGTGGGTAACAATGCACAACAGACAACAATGCACACCACAGTGATAGCTCCTGAGTCCTGTCCTGAGTCCTGTCCTGAGTCCTCCTGTCCGGCGTCAGCCTCAGCTTCCCTTCACTATCACTATAATCAATCACTCTTCCTGATCCTGACTCACTCATTAGAGAGCTGAAGAGCCGACTGAGTCAGCAGCAGCAAGTGAATCGAATGGATAGCATCTGCGCATGCGCACCGGCACCTAGAGTCTTCGGTTCACTTGCGAGTCAGCTCAGCAGTCAGTGGCTCAGCAAGTGAACCGAAGATCCGATTCATGAATCGGTTCATCTGAAAGATCCGAACTTCCCATCACTATTGTACACAGCGCAGCGTGCAGGAGAGATAACCGCTGGCGCACTGAGGTCATATCCGGCGGGCTGCGGCATTACAGAAACAGCACCAGCTGCTCTGACGTCCTGCCTCCGGATATACGTCACAGGATATCCGGCGGCAGGACGTCAGAGCAGCTGGTGCTGTTCCTGTAATGCCGCGGCCCGCCGGATATGAGCTCAGTGCGCCCGCGGTTATCCCTCCTGCACGCTGCACTGTGTACAACCTGCTTAGCAGTTTCGACCAGCACACGGCCCCGAGCGCTCAGCCACACCAGCTCGCGAGACAGCAGGAGCTTCTGGAGCAGGGCAGGTATCAGATAAACCTCATCCAGTTGGAAGGGAGGGCAATCATAGTGCTGTTATGATTTATGGACACAGCTCTCAGCATGCTTAGCCAGCCTTCTATCTGACTGGCTAAGCATGCTGAGTGCTGTGTCCATAAATCATAACACAGCTCTATGAAAATTACTGTTTTTAGCTGCTGTTGTCCACAGTCCACAGCAGCTAGAAAACAGTAATCTTCATAGTCATGTTAAATGATCACTATAGTGTCAGGAAAACAAAGCGGTTTTCCTGACACTATAGTGCCCTGGGGGTGCCCCCACCCTCAGGGTCCCCCCTCCCGTGGTCCCCATCCATGTTGCCAAGATAGACGCCAAATGAAGGGGTAGTTGCAGGAACAAAATACTTTAATGGTATCGATAAAATATATATGTAATTAAGACACTGAGTGCAGTTCCATAAAAAGGCCCAGCAAAATCCTCAGCACCAGGCCCATGATGCTCTTAATCCGGCCCTGGCCAGGATTACGGTATGAACAACGTAATTCCACTGCTTTATATGCTGGAACAGATGCTGGTAAATCTGGCTGGTCAGATGACTGGAGATGTGGCGCATACACCTCACGGCCACATGAGCCCTGTGGGGGATGAACTGGAGGAGGAGGAGGACATTGGAGCACAAGCAATGTGTAGCGAAATGGGTGGTTTTTCTACACAGGTGACAGGAGAGGAGGAGCAGGAGCAGCCAGAGGATCTACAGGGCGACGAGGAAGACGAGGCAGAGGACCTAGACACACCGTGGCGTTATGCAGTGGATATGGAGGCAGGGAGTCCCTCCGAATCACTTGCACAAATGGCCCGCTGCATGCTTACTTGCTAGCGTAGTGACAGCCGAATTGTCACCATTCGGCAGAGGGATGACTTCTGGCTCTCCACCTTGTTGGACCTTTGCCACCGGTCCAAAATGGGGGTATTTTTCACACCTGCTGAGAGGGAGGACAAACTGAACTACTATAGAGACATCCTATGTAGTCAGTTGGCCGCTGCCTATCTGCGCCATTGTCCATCCTCTCTCAGGTCTGACCGGGGGGCCTTCTGCGGTCACGTTCCTCTGCTATGGCTGTTGTGGCAGGGTGGGGGCGTAGGAGCAGTTCCAGCTTCATCAGCAGCAACTTGAGTCTAGAGTCGCTGATGAGCAGCTTTCTTCACCCGCCTAGTGAAGAAACTACTCACCAGCTGAAGCAGCTAGACCTGGAGCAGGACCTGAACCAGCAGGTGGTGGCATACTTGGACAATACCCTGCCACCCCACATTGGACTACTGAGGAGTAGTGTTGGGCGCGAATATTCGAATCGCGAATTTTAATCGTGAATATCGGCACTACAAGAATTTGTGAATATTTAGAATATAGGCTGCAATATCTTTGTCAGAGCTTAGCAACATCCCTAGCAACCAATAGGAAAGTTGCCTACCCCTTACTATATAAGAACCTCCCAGCAGCTATTTTCTACAGTTTTTAAAGTTCTGAGAGAGACAGCAGTGTCATTGCTGTGCTCTGTGATTTCCACACTACATTAGATAGATAGTTAGATAGCTTATATATATAATACAGATAGTTAGTGGGAGATAGTCAGTGTAGGTTATATCCTGATATAGTGTAGCTGTTGCAGTGCAGTATGTTACTGTAGGTAGTGTGATAGGTTTTGCTGTCCATACATACATGCAGACCTGATAAAATGTGAAGTTTCACAAATTGCGCCAAAATATTTGTATCATTAGTGCCGATTAGCGCAATCGCTAATATATTGGAGCACTTTAACTGCATATAAAGCCATTTTTAATGTTCTGCCGTGCCAACTATTTTCTCCAGTCTCAGGAAACTTCTAGCAGCTTGGAAAATTTAGCAAAAGTGACCCACGCCTGTATTTCACACGCATTACGCGAATATTACATTAGTGGAGAGACTAACCTTTGTCCAGATGAATCATGTGTGGATCAGCCAGGATTTCCACCCACCAATGCCTTATGCATCAGACTAGATTATCCATGGTGCCACACCAACACTTTGACAAAAGAGACCAGTTTCTTCTGGCTACCTGCCTCAGCTACTATTCTGATGCTGCCAAATGCTCCTTCTTTCACCCACCATCTTCAGCTGGTACTCATATTGCCACCCACCTCCCCACTCTGTCACCGGGTCAATCTGTGGTCTCCTCATGCTGCTGCCACCTCCTCACTATGTCACCTTGCCACTCTGTGGTCTCCTGATGCTGCTGTCACCTCCCCACTCTGTCACCGGGTCACTCCATGGTCTCCTGATGCTGCTGTCACCTCCACAGTATGTCACCTTGCCACTCTGTGGTCCCCTGATGCTGCTTCTGCCACCTCCACACTGTCATTGTGCCAAGAAAAAAAGGGGTGTCAGTCAGCACATCCCAACATAGCCATATTGTGGCAGTAAAAACGGATCCCCATTAACTTACATTGTGTGTCAGGACGGATCCGTTTGGCTCAGTTTCGTCAGACGGACACCAAAACGCTGCAAGCAGCGTTTTGGTGTCCGCCTCCAAAGCAGAATGAAGGTAGAACTAAGCCAAACTGATGCATTCTGAGCAGATCCTTATCCATTCAGAATGCATTAAGGGCAAAACTGATCCATTTTGGACTGCTTGTGAGATCCCTGAACGGATCTCACAAACGGAAACCAAAATGCCAGGTGTGAAAGTAGCCTTAGGATCCCGTCTTACAGAGATCGCCTTGACGTGTGCCCAAATAGTTTTGTGCCCAAATAGTTTTGTACAAAATGTATTTGCCAAGCATCTCTAATTTACATAATACGCATAGCATTAGCATTAGAATACTTTTTTGTACTTTATTTGGTTTGCAGAGTGCTGTTGCATTGTATTTTTTACTTTGTCATTGTGCCACTCTGTGGCCTCCTCCTGATGCTGCTGCTGCGGCCACCTCCAATCTCTGTCATTGTGCCACTCTGTGGCCTCCTGATGCTGCTGCCACTTCCAAACTGTAATTTTGCCACTCTGTGGCCTCCTGATGCTGCCGCCACCTCCACAATGTCATTGTGCCACTCTGTGGCCTCCTCCTGATGCTGCAACCACCTCCAGACTCTGTTATTGGGCCACTCTGTGGTCTCCTCATGCTGCTTCCACCTCACCACTATGTCATAGGGCTACTCTGTTGATTCTCATGCTGTTCCCAACTTCCCCACTTCATGACTGGGCCACTATTTTGTCTTTCGGCCTGGCTGACATAATCATTTATTTGACCCTTCTTCTGATCTGTCAGAAGGAAGGAAAAATGAGACGCACAATGGATCCTGTCTGTGTAGCAGCTCTAAGGCCTGTATGGTCCCATCAGAATTGGCTTATGATTTGGTAGCCAAAAGCAGGAGTGGGTACAAAACACAGAAGAAATGCAAATATTCCATTCACATATCATCTCTGTTTTGGATCCACTCCTGTTTTTTTGGCATTAGCAATACTGACGGATTACTGTCCAAATGCTGACCGAGTGAAGGCAGATGCTCCACAGACAGGATCCGTTTTTTGTGGGTTATTGTTCTGATGGATCAGAGGAATGGCAAAATAATCAGTGACGTCAACACAAATTTTCTGCTGACACCCTCTCCACTCTGTCGGTGGGCTCTACTTGTATAAGCGTTTAATAGAACAGGTTCTGTAGACATCTATGTGGAATCAGCTGACGACGGTGTAAAAGGAGTGCGCTTCTTATTGACACTAACATCGACCGGTAAGGCTGAGTTCATAGTTATTTGGCCAAGTAACTTCCCAAATAAGTGAAGTGTGCAGTGATTCTAAGAGCGACGCCTGTCATCTGCATGTCCTACTGACTCACAGTATTATTTCACTACCACAGCAGACTCCCTATGCGTGTTACTGCAAGGCACAGTGTTCTACACTATAAAGGCTCTCTGCAGCCAGGAAATAGCCATTTTTAACGCGATTAACCACAAATAAATTTGGATAAAACTTTATTTATTTTTTTAATTCGGCGAACAGGCCAAATTGATTTTGAAAAATTCGCTTAACTCTAATTGTTATAAAGAGACTACAACAGTTCTTATTAGAGTTATTAATCACACTACTTAATTCAGGAATATGATCAGAAAATGAAAATGTTGCTCAGTTTTTTTCTATAATTGCTTTAACTTGTTAACAGGTATACCAAGCTTAGTAAATTTGTATCATTATCACTTTTTCTTAATATTTCATTTTTTTCCTGGAATAATCTAGGTGGTGAAATAAAATCATTGTTCACATCTCAGCAGGCGTGATAGAACAATTCACTGCCTATTATCATTCTTGCTGCTTCTCAATCAACTGGTCTGCGCACACACATTTACTTTTACCTAGTTGAGAACCTATCTTCTCAACGACAGAATTAGATTAGAAGCTCTCCAGCACGTTCCGTATCTCTTCAACAACCATTATTTCTTAATGGAAATAATGACAAGAGCATCAGGGATAAGCATACCACAGGGTCCATCTACACACAATGAACATTTTATAATTAAAGGCCAGCTCTCAATAAATACTGAATGAGACTGACTTGTAAGTGATACAATTTCCCTGCAATACCACAGAAATACAAATCAATTATTTGAGATAAATATTAATAGACAGGAGAATTTTAAACCAATTGTAATTCAGGATGCAATGTTTTCCTGTAAATCTCAATGATCACAGATATGTTCAGAATGAATATTTATATATTTAATATATAGTGCATTCAGAAAGTCTTTAGACCCTTTTACTTTTTTCACATTTTAAGTTGCGGTCTTGTGGAACTCAATCTGCACTCAATACCCCATAATCAGAAAGTGAAAACAGAATTTTAGAAATGTTTGAAAAGGTATTTATCAAGGAAAAACAAACAAATGTCATGGATATAAGTATTCAGAGTGACCTTTTGCTATGACACTTGAAATCTAGCTCTGGGACCTCCCTTTGCTCTTGATCATCTTTGAGATGTTTCTACACCTTGAATGGAGTCCTCCTGTTGTAAATTCAGTTGACTGAACATGATTTGGAAAGTTATAACCCTGTCTATATAAGGTCTCACATCTGAAAATGCATATCAGAGCACACATCAAGCTATAACTGCCTGTAGAGCCCAGATACATGATTGTGTGGCAGCACAGATCTGGTGAAGGGTACACAAAATTTCTGCTGCAATGAAAGCTTTCAAGAGTGTAGCAGCCTCCATAATTCTTAAATGGAAGATGGTTGGAACAACCAGGACTCTTCCTAGAGCTGGCTGCCCTACCAAACTAAGTAATCAGGGGAAAAGGGCTTTGGTAAGAGAGGCAACCAAGAACACAATGGTCACTCTGTTTGAGGAGGTTGCAATCAACTGTTTGAGGAGGTTGCAACGCTATGGTGAGTGCCACAGTCTCCTTCCAGCTCACCAAGCACAATGCCATACATTGTATAGTGGCTGTGCTTGGTATTGCAGCTCAGCCTTATTCGTTTGAATGGGGCTGAGCTGCGCCTAGGAAGAGGTCTAACAGAGTCACAGGATAGTCCATTAGTATAAAAATCCCAGAAAACCCCTTTAAGGTTATGCATCCTCTTATAGATTTAGAAAACATAATACCAACTGGGGCCTATACTTATTCAAGTTCAAGTTATTCAATTAATGCATCGCATGGCGTTTCTACATACTCTTCAAAAATGGTTGTGTAGCACCGAAGTTGTGTGCATAAAGTTGGATTTACACAGCCCAATTATCGGGAAAGAACATTCATATGAACGCTCATCCTGGTGTCGCAGATCAAATGATGAACGAGCAAAATGCTCATTCATCGGGTGAAATAATCTGAGGTGCGGACAACTCAATCATTGTTTCTGGGCAGCAGACAGTCTAAACAGCACTCTGCTGCCCAGGAGCAATGATTTTGTATGAGGATAAGCAACTGTAGTAGTGATCGTTCGTCCTCTCACTGTGGAGGTGATCGCTGCATCCAGCGCTTCATCTCCACTTTACGAGCAGCTGACTTTTGGGAAGGAACGCTTCTTTCCAGACAATCAGATGCTCCTCAAAAAGTGTAAATTTGCCTTAAGGAATAATAATCAGATAAGTAAACAGGCCCAAAAATCCATTACAGTCTGATCACCTAAGGCTGAAATCTATATTCTACCAAGAACCTATCTGTATTTATGATCAGTTTCTGAGATCAATATAATCAATGATCATGTAACTGAAAATTGCATGTATGTATGATCAAAGATTTAAACAAAAATGTTGAGTTGAAAAATAAGTAAGTGAATCTTTTGGAATTACATGATATCTACATTGATTACAAAAAAATGTTATCTGGTTGTTATCTAAGTCACAATTATAGGCAAACAAAATCTAAACAAACTAATAAAACACAGTTGTAGCACTTATTTAACATTTATGGTCCAGAAAGACAAAGTAAGTGAAACTTTGTGTTCATGACAATGCTAAGAGAAATGTCTAATGTTATTAGGAGATAGGATTGGAAGTGTGGGTTTCAATGGTGTGTTACCTATTAAATAAAGGCATATAAAGCCTTTTTACTGACAAATCTTTTCATCTCAAGAAAGAGTGGTTATTATTGTGAATTATGCTCCAATGCTAACAACATTCAGAAGACCTTAGAAGAAATTTTAGAGACATCTAAAGCTGGAAAAGCTAAAAAAAAAAAACATTTCTGAAGGCCCGTGTGTATATCAATGCTCAGAAATGTTATCAACAATTGTGGAAAATTTTAAAGATTGTAAAAAAATGTACGACTGCTGCACCTCTTCTCTAGGACTGAACATTCTATTAAGATCACTCCAGGAGTATAACTGGCAATCATGAAAGAGGTGAGAAGATGGTAACTGCAAAAAACCTACCAAAGCCTTTAGAAACCTATCTTTATGTTTCCATTATTAGAAAAACAGCGTGCATAAGGTATGCCAGAGACTACCTGGATGTTCTATAATGCTTCTGTGAAATATGCAATTGCCATATTAAACAAAAGTGGGAATTTTTTTACACAAATATACAAAACCACGTTTGGAGGAAAAAACTGCACATCAACACCAAATCCAAATCCCAACACCAAAACCACATCCAAATTGTGACGCATGATTGACGGAACACCATGTTTTGGGGCTGTTTTGTTGCTGGGCTTGATTCCCACTTTCCCACCCACTTAAAAATTGGAGTAAGTGGTGTAAAATGCAAAAAGTCACACAATTGTTTTTGCAATTAAACTCAAAGATTTGCGACTTTTTGAAGTCAGAATTGTGGAGTTCAGGGCTTTATAAATTCCCCTCCAATGACTAAAAGCACAAATCTAAATTAGCTAAAGAATGGTTGTAAAATACATAGATTTGTATTTTCCAAAGGCCAGGTTACAGTCCTGGCCTTAACCCTATCTTGTTGCTATGACAAACCTGAGGAAGGATGTGCACAAAAGACATCCCAAAAATATTTCTGAACTGAAAAACTATTGCACAGAGAAATTCTCCAATATTGTACAAATCTTATTTGCAGCCACAGTAAACAACAGATCTACAATTATTAAAGGGCTCACTTTTCAGAAGTGTGAATGGTTATGTTGGGACTCTAAGCATAGCAAACTGCCTTGCTTGACTTTTTCAGTCAGACCATTCACTCCAGCCAGAGAGATCCCCCATATAGAGAGCAGAAAGAGTATTAGAGCATCACATATTACACTAATCAATGCAATGCTCTTCAAGAGAACAACAGAGCTGTCATACCATTATCCCAAATTCTTTTTATAATGAGCATTACACTTGAAATAAAATCTTCCCCTCTTGCACTAAATTGGAAGCGGTGGAGCGCACTGGCTCCCGCTCATCGCCCAGGAGAATGTCATCCTCGGTCTTCTCCGCCCAGCCACGGACAAAACCAGGGATCCCCGAAAAGTTTAAAGCCTGCTCTTCATGCTTCTCCTCCCTCCAGCCAGCATCCTCCTCTGACTCCTTCTCAGACTCTTGCTGACTTGTCTCAGATGGAGTTGCCGCCCCTTGGAATTCATTCAGCATTGCGACTTCCTCATCTTCCAGCTCCTGCTCCTCGATTAATGACACAACACAATGCACGCTCCAGAAAGAAGGCGTAAGGTACGATGTCACTGATGGCACCCTGGCTGCGACTAACCAGTTTGGTAATCTCATCAAATGGCTGCAGAAGTCTACATGTGTCGTGCATGAGCAGCCACTGGCACGGTGGGGAAAAAACAAGCTCCCCAGAACCTGTCCTGCCGCAGAGTTCGTACAAGTAGTCGTTAACTGCACATTTCTGCTGGAGCAGCCTATCAAGCATATACAAGGTGGAGTTGCCGATGAGCGTCAGCAAGGCAAGCCATGACCGTGTAAGATCTTCTAAAATGGCCAGAGATTTTCCTAGCCTGACGCAAGATGTCCTGGACCCCAGGGTATTTCGCAACGAATCACTGCACAACTAAGTTCAGGATGTGTGCCATGCACGGCACGTGTGTCATTTTTCCCTGTTTCAGCGCGCTCAGCAGCTTGACACCATTGTCGCACACCACTTTTCCAACTGTCAAATTGAGCGTGGTTAGCCACTGATCGGCCTGTGACCGCAGAGCTGAAAACAGTGCAGGACCGGTGTGGCTTTTGGCTTCCATGCACAACAGCCGCAGCACAGCATGGCAACATCTTACCTGGCACGTCGAATAGTTTCTGGGGATCTTGGGGGGTGAAGCGGAATAGGCGGTATCAGTGGAAAAGGAGGAGTCAGCCGATGAGGAGATGGAGGATGAAGTAGGAGGAGGAGAAGAAGAGGCAGGCCTGCATGCAATCCGTGGCAGTAACACCAAATCCACACGGGTGCCAGAGGTTACATGCTTGATGGTCGTCAGAAGGTTCTCCCAATGGGTTCTTCCCTACCTGTGTTTGCTAGACCACATGTCTGTGGTCAGATGTATCTTGGCACCAACACTGTGTGCCAGAGATATATTAACTTGCCGCTGAACGTGGCCATATAGTTCAGGGATGCCCTTCTGGGAGAAATATTTCCTTACGGGGACCTTCCATTGTGGTGTGCCAATGGACACAAATTTTCTAGGCCTCTGAGTCCACCAATTTATATGGCAGTAGTTGGCGGGCTAGCAGTTCAGATAAGCCAGCGATCAGCCGTTGGGCAAGAGGATTATCCAGCGTCATAATTTTTTTACGCTCGAACATTTTGGCCACGGAAGCCTGCCTTGTGCCAGATGAACGCGACAACGGCATGGTGGAAGGTGGAGTGGAGGACAAATGAGAGAAGAGAGGAGAAGGAGAATAGGCAAGACGTGGAGCGCCAGGAGTGTGGCTTTGAGGGTTCTGACAGCGTTGCTACCACTGGGCTCGGTGATGGGAGGCCAGGTGACTTCTTAAGGTGGTCGTCCCTAGATGAGTGTTGCGCTTACCACGACTTATGCATTGAAAGCACAGGCTGCAGATGGCAACACTATTATCAGCAGCTGACACGTTAAAAAAAGCCCACACTGCGGAGCCATGTACCCGCGTCCTGGGAGAGCAAGATGTGACCGTGCATGGTGGATGGCTCGCTCCAGATACATTTGCAGTCTGTGCACTGCCTGTGCACTGCCTGCTTCTCCTCCTTCTCCTCCCTATCTGCTGCTCTGTCTCTCCCTCTGAACTCCCCTCCTCTTCCTCTCTTGTGGGAACCCATGTGATGTCGATCAACACGTTATCATCGTCACCTTCACCACCACTGACATTAGAGATCTCGGAGTAGCAGAAACAGCGAGGACCACCCTCCTTGGGCTGATCTGGGTACTGTCGTCAGACCGCTGGGTGGCGGCCGTCGCTACCTCCTTTTCCTCATCCGATGCTAAGAATAGCTGCGCATCGGTAAGATCTGGGAATGTATGGGAAGATAAGTCCTCTGAATCGAGTGGAGGGGCTATGGTGGTGGTGGTAGTGGTGTCTTTGGGGGTGCACACAGCAGACAGTGAGGAGGGTGCAGATACAGAGGATGAGGAGGGTGCAGAAGCGGTAGGCTGAGTGAGCCACTCAACCAACTTTGATGTGCCTTTTGAAGTTATCGCACTCGCCTTCTCCAACTTCCCACTTAGGTTCTGGCCTGGTGCACCTGCCCGACCCCTACCATCCCTGCGGATTGGTATGCCTCTTGCTCTGCATGTCATTTTCTAAATTACCCTTTACCTAAGTACGTAGAGAAGAGCAGTATTTGTGGAAGAAGGTATATCGCAGCCCTCAATCAGTATTTGGTGGAAAAAGGTATATAGCAATAGCACCCCTCAATCAGTATTTTGTGGAAGAAGGTATATGGCACCCCTCAATCAGTATTTGGCAGAAATAGGTATATAGCACCCCTCAATCAGCATTTGGCAGAAACAGGTATATGGCACCCCTCAATCAGTATTTTGTGGAAGCAGGTGTATCGCAGCCCTCAATCAGTATTTGGTGGAAGAAGGTATATAGCAATGGCACCCCTCAATCAATATTTAGTGGAAGAAGGTATATGGCACCCCTCAATCAGTTTTTGGCAGAAACAGGTATATAGCACCCCTCAATCAGTATTTAGCGGAAACAGGTATATGGCACCCCTAAATCAGTATTTTGTGAAAGTAGGTGTATTGCAGCGTTTAATCAGTATTTGGTGGAAGAAGGTATATAGCAATAGCACCCCTCAATTAGTATTTAGTGGAAGAAGACATATGGCACCCCTCAATCAGTATTTGACAGAAACAGGTATATAGCATCCCTCAATCAGTATTTGTCGGAAACAGGTATATGGCACCCCTCAATCAGTATTTTGTGGAAGCAGGTGTATCGCAGCCCTCAATCAGTATTTTGTGGAAGAAGGTATATAGCACCCCTGAATCAGTATCTGTCGGAAACAAGTATATAGCACCCCTCAATCAGTATTTGGCGGAAACAGGTATATGGCACCCCTCAATCAGTATTTTGTGGAAGCAGGTGTATCGCAGCCCTCAATTAGTATTTTGTGGAAGAAGGTATATAGCATCAGCATCCCTCAATCTGCATTTTGTGGAAGAAGCTATATGGCACCCCTAAATCAGTATTTGACGGAAACAGGCATATAGCACCCTTCAATCAGTATTTGGCAGAAACAGGTATATAGCACCGCTCAATCAGTATTTGGCGGAAACAGGTATATAGCACCCCTCAATCAGGATTTTGTGGAAAAAGGTATATATCGCACCCCTCAATCAGTATTTAGCGGAAACAGGTATATGGCACCCTTAAATCAGTATTTTGTGAAAGTAGGTGTATTGCAGCGTTCAATCAGTATTTGGTGGAAGAAGGTATATAGCAATAGCACCCCTCAATTAGTATTTAGTGGAAGAAGACATATGGCACCCCTCAATCAGTATTTGACAGAAACAGGTATATAGCATCCCTCAATCAGTATTTGTCGGAAACAGGTATATGGCACCCCTCAATCAGTATTTTGTGGAAGCAGGTGTATCGCAGCCCTCAATCAGTATTTTGTGGAAGAAGGTGAGCAATTAGGGTGTGGCTGTTTAATTAGGGTGTGGCTGTCTAATTAGGAGACTTTAAAAACTCAGCAGTAAGAACAGCACAGCCTTTTTGATTCCAGAGGGGAAGCAAACCAGGCTGGTGCAGTGAGCTGCATTTATATTAATATAAGCAGATATATAACGCGAGTTTGACCGCGACGCGTGGTTGATTAAGTGTGGTTGTGTAAGTGTGTGACTTAAGATTAAGTGAGGGAGTATCTGAGAGCTAAATTATTTGTGGACATTGATAAGTGGCTGTGTTTGACTGTATTTTGTGCTGTGATAACACTTTTTTTTTCCTTCTCCAGGGGTTGCACAGGTGAGCAATTAGGGTGTGGCTGTTTAATTAGGGTGTGGCTGTCTAATTAGGAGACTTTAAAAACTCAGCAGTAAGAACAGCACAGCCTTTTTGATTCCAGAGGGGAAGCAAACCAGGCTGGTGCAGTGAGCTGCATTTATATTAATATAAGCAGATATATAACGCGAGTTTGACCGCGACGCGTGGTTGATTAAGTGTGGTTGTGTAAGTGTGTGACTTAAGATTAAGTGAGGGAGTATCTGAGAGCTAAATTATTTGTGGACATTGATAAGTGGCTGTGTTTGACTGTATTTTGTGCTGTGATAACACTTTTTTTTTCCTTCTCCAGGGGTTGCACAGGTGAGCAATTAGGGTGTGGCTGTTTAATTAGGGTGTGGCTGTCTAATTAGGAGACTTTAAAAACTCAGCAGTAAGAACAGCACAGCCTTTTTGATTCCAGAGGGGAAGCAAACCAGGCTGGTGCAGTGAGCTGCATTTATATTAATATAAGCAGATATATAACGCGAGTTTGACCGCGACGCGTGGTTGATTAAGTGTGGTTGTGTAAGTGTGTGACTTAAGATTAAGTGAGGGAGTATCTGAGAGCTAAATTATTTGTGGACATTGATAAGTGGCTGTGTTTGACTGTATTTTGTGCTGTGATAACACTTTTTTTTTCCTTCTCCAGGGGTTGCACAGGTGAGCAATTAGGGTGTGGCTGTTTAATTAGGGTGTGGCTGTCTAATTAGGAGACTTTAAAAACTCAGCAGTAAGAACAGCACAGCCTTTTTGATTCCAGAGGGGAAGCAAACCAGGCTGGTGCAGTGAGCTGCATTTATATTAATATAAGCAGATATATAACGCGAGTTTGACCGCGACGCGTGGTTGATTAAGTGTGGTTGTGTAAGTGTGTGACTTAAGATTAAGTGAGGGAGTATCTGAGAGCTAAATTATTTGTGGACATTGATAAGTGGCTGTGTTTGACTGTATTTTGTGCTGTGATAACACTTTTTTTTCCTTCTCCAGGGGTTGCACAGGTGAGCAATTAGGGTGTGGCTGTTTAATTAGGGTGTGGCTGTCTAATTAGGAGACTTTAAAAACTCAGCAGTAAGAACAGCACAGCCTTTTTGATTCCAGAGGGGAAGCAAACCAGGCTGGTGCAGTGAGCTGCATTTATATTAATATAAGCAGATATATAACGCGAGTTTGACCGCGACGCGTGGTTGATTAAGTGTGGTTGTGTAAGTGTGTGACTTAAGATTAAGTGACTTTAGATTCAGGGACTTCAGTGGGGGACTGCACTTTGTTCAAGATGTGAGCAAATTACCCGTTTGGAATCGCTAATCGAGTCTCTAAATGGGCAAGTTGCAACACTGAGAGGCATTGACAATTTGCAAAAAAGTTTGCTTCTCACCGAGCAAGCACTCTTTGGGGTAGATGAGGGAGAGGGTGACAGAGAGGAGGCTGAGGAAAGTGAGGTAGCTAGCTGGGTAACAGTTAGAAAGCGGGGTAGAGGGAAGAGTGCCAGGGAGGCTAGCCCTGATCTGACACACCCCAACAAGTTTGCACGTTTGGCAGATGAGGGGGATATCAGTCCAGGGACAGCACTGCCGCAGCCGGACACTTCCTCTGCCAGTCAGGGGAATGTCAGCTCCGGTAAGCAGGGGACCAGGAGAGCAGGGCAGGCCAGACAGGTGCTGGTAGTGGGAGACTCAATTATTAGGGGAACAGATAGGGAAATCTGTCACAAAGACCGTGATCGCCGAACAGTGTGCTGTCTTCCTGGCGCTAGAGTTCGACATATCGCGGATCGGGTTGACAGATTACTGGGAGGGGCTGGAGAAGATCCAGCGGTCATGGTCCATATCGGAACCAATGACAAAGTTAGGGGTAGGTGGAGAGTCCTTAAAAATGATTTCAGGGATTTAGGGCAAAAGCTTAGGGCAAGGACCTCAAAGGTAGTATTTTCCGAAATACTACCGGTACCACGGGCCACACAAGAAAGGCAGCGGGAGATAAGGGAAATTAACAAGTGGCTCAAGAACTGGTGTAGGATGGAGGGGTTTGGGTTCCTGGAGAACTGGGCCGACTTCACTGTCGGCTACAGGCTCTATCGTAGGGACGGGCTGCACCTAAATGGGGAAGGGGCAGCTGTGTTGGGGAAGAAGATGGCTAGAAGGTTGGAGGAGTGTTTAAACTAGGGACTGGGGGGGAGGGTAATTACACTATAGAAGGGGAAGATAGTGCAGATAGAGACCGGGGGCAAGGTAGTGGGACTGGGGGAGAAATGGAAGGAGGGACAAGAACAGTTCAGAAGGAAAGGTGTAGGGTAAAAAATATACATAAACCTCTCATATGTATGTATACTAATGCCAGAAGCCTGACTAATAAAACTGGTGAACTGGAATTAGTGATGTGTGAGGAGGACTATGACATAGTGGGAATAACTGAGACATGGCTGGATGATAGCTATGACTGGGCAGTTAATGTACAAGGTTACAGTCTGTTCAGAAAGGATCGTCAAAACCGGAGAGGTGGAGGGGTCTGCCTTTATGTAAAGTCTTGTCTAAAGCCCACACTCCGTGAAGATATAAGTGAGGGACATGAACATGTGGAGTCACTATGGGTAGAGATACATGGAGCTAAAAACAACAATAAATTACTAATAGGAGTCTACTATAAACCACCTAATATACCAGAGTCCACAGAAAATCTACTACTAAACGAGATAGACAAGGCGGCAAATCATAATGAGGTGGTTATTATGGGGGACTTCAACTACCCAGATATAGACTGGGAAACTGAAACTTGTATATCTCATAAAGGAAACAGATTCTTGGCAATAACCAAAGACAATTATCTCTCCCAACTGGTTCAGGACCCGACTAGAGGGACGGCCATACTGGACTTAATATTAACCAATAGACCTGACAGAACAACAGACGTGCAGGTTGGGGGACACCTGGGAAATAGTGACCATAAAGTAATAACCTTCCAATTATCATTCAAAAGAGCGTTTCTACAGGGAGGAACAAAAATACCAAACTTCAAAAAAGCTAAATTTAGCCAACTAAGAGAGGCCATAGGCCTAACTAACTGGGACAAAGTCCTCAAAAATAAAAATACAGCCAAAAAATGGGATATCTTTAAAAACATCCTAAAATCTCATTGTGAGAGGTACATACCGTATGGGAATAAAAGGTTAAGGAACAAAAAGAAACCAATGTGGATAAACAGAACTGTAAAGAAAGCAATAAATGACAAAAAGAAAGCATATAAAACACTAAAACAGGAGGGTAGCACGGAAGCACTGAAAAACTATAAGGAAAAAAACAGAACATGTAAAAAACAAATAAAAGCGGCCAAACTAGAGACCGAGAGATTAATTGCCAAAGAGAGTAAAACTAACCCTAAAATGTTCTTCAATTATATAAATGTTAAAAAGTATAAATCTGAAGGTGTCGGCCCTTTAAAGAGTAATGAGGGGGGAGTCGCAGAGAGCGACGAGGAGAAAGCAAAGCTGTTAAATATTTTTTTCTCCAATGTATTCACTGAGGAAAATAAACTGTCAGACGAAATGCTGAATGCTGAAATAAATTCGCCATTAAAAGTGTCCTGTCTGACCCAGGAAGAAGTACAACAGCGACTTAAAAAAATCAAAATAGACAAATCGCCAGGACCGGATGGCATACACCCCCGTATCCTAAGGGAATTAAGTAATGTCATAGCCAGACCCTTATTTCTGATATTTGCGGACTCTGTACTGACAGGGAATGTCCCACAGGATTGGCGCATGGCAAATGTGGTGCCAATATTCAAAAAGGGTCCAAAAACAGAGCCTGGAAACTATAGGCCGGTAAGTTTAACATCTGTTGTGGGTAAACTGTTTGAAGGTTTTCTGAGAGATGCTATGTTAGAGCATCTTAACGGAAATAAGCAAATAACGCCATATCAGCATGGCTTCGTGAGGGATCGGTCATGTCAAACTAATTTAATCAGTCTAGGTAAGTACTAGACTTGACAGCGGCGAATCAATGGATGTCGTGTATCTGGACTTCTCCAAAGCATTTGACACTGTACCTCATAAAAGGTTAGTATATAAAATGAGAATGCTCGGACTCTGAGAAAACGTCTGTAAGTGGGTAAGTAACTGGCTCAATGATAGAAAACAGAGGGTGGTTATTAACGGTACATACTCAGATTGGGTCATTGTCACTAGTGGAGTACCTCAGGGGTCAGTATTGGGCCCTATTCTCTTCAATATATTTATTAATGATCTTGTAGAAGGCTTGCATAGTAAAATATCAATTTTCGCAGATGACACTAAACTGTGTAAAGTAATTAACACTGAAGAGGACAGTATACTACTACAGAGGGATCTGGATAGATTGGAGGCTTGGGCAGATAAGTGGCAGATGAGGTTTAACACTGAGAAATGTAAAGTTATGCACATGGGAAGGAATAATGCAAGTCACCCATACATACTAAATGGTAAAACACTCGGTAACACTGACATGGAAAAGGATCTAGGAATTTTAATAAACAGCAAACTAAGCTGCAAAAAACAGTGTCAGGCAGCGGCTGCCAAGGCCAATAAGATAATGGGTTGCATCAAAAGGGGCATAGATGCCCGTGATGAGAACATATTCCTACTACTTTACAAATCACTGGTCAGACCACACATGGAGTACTGTGTACAGTTCTGGGCTCCTGTAAACAAGGCAGACATAGCAGAGCTGGAGAGGGTCCAGAGGAGGGCAACTAAAGTAATAACTGGAATGGGGCAACTACAGTACCCTGAAAGATTATCAAAATTAGGGTTATTCACGTTAGAAAAAAGACGACTGAGGGGAGATCTAATTACTATGTATAAATATATCAGGGGGCAGTACAGAGATCTATCCCATCATCTATTTATCCCCAGGACTGTGACTGTGACGAGGGGACATCCTCTGCGTTTGGAGGAAAGAAGGTTTGTACACAAACATAGAAAAGGGTTCTTTACGGTAAGAGCAGTGAGACTATGGAACTCTCTGCCTGAGGAGGTGGTGATGGTGAGTACAATAAAGGAATTCAAGAGGGGCCTGGATGTATTTCTGGAGTGTAATAATATTACAGGCTATAGCTACTAGAGAGGGGTCGTTGATCCAGGGAGTTATTCTGATTGCCTGATTGGAGTCGGGAAGGAATTTTTTATTCCCCTAAAGTGAGGAAAATTGGCTTCTACCTCACAGGGTTTTTTTGCCTTCCTCTGGATCAACTTGTAGGATGACAGGCCGAACTGGATGGACAAATGTCTTTTTTCGGCCTTATGTACTATGTTACTATGTTAAGGTATATAGCACCCCTGAATCAGTATCTGTCGGAAACAGGTATATAGCACCCCTCAATCAGTATTTGGCGGAAACAGGTATATGGCACCCCTCAATCAGTATTTTGTGGAAGCAGGTGTATCGCAGCCCTCAATTAGTATTTTGTGGAAGAAGGTATATAGCATCAGCATCCCTCAATCTGCATTTTGTGGAAGAAGCTATATGGCACCCCTAAATCAGTATTTGACGGAAACAGGCATATAGCACCCTTCAATCAGTATTTGGCAGAAACAGGTATATAGCACCGCTCAATCAGTATTTGGCGGAAACAGGTATATAGCACCCCTCAATCAGGATTTTGTGGAAAAAGGTATATATCGCAGCCCTCAAGCAGTTTTTTTTGGGCAATAGGTATATCACACCTGTTGCAATTAGTTACTCCAATAGTGTTTGTCCCTCTTTCTAGCTGCGGTATCGCAGCAGAACCGCACACAACTGCTGCACAATACAAATACACTTTAATATAATTTCTATGTTAGAAAGTATATTATAAGTAGAGGTGGGACGAATGCAATTTTTTTTCGAATCCGAATCCGAAAAGGTTCTCGATTCGAATATATCGAATCTTTTTAATGTCGAATCCTATGAATCCTGTACATAAGAATTGTCCAACAGTATAACAAACATATTTCGCATGAAAACTTACAATTACTTGGCTTGGCCCTTGGGGATCTCGGACACCACTTCAACACTTGGCTAGGGGGCTCGGTGGAGCTGATGTGTTTTATCCTAATGAGAAAAATTTCATAATAAGGATTTGGAGGGGCAGAGGGGTAGCAGAGCAGGGAGAGGCTGGTGCTGCTACTAGGGGGTCATACCATGGGGGAGTAATAAAGCAAACCATAATGCCCCCCCAGTAGAAATAATTCTCCTTATAATGTGACAGTGCAAAAAATACCCTCTTTTAATGCCCCCAGTTGAGCTAATGTCCCCATAGTGCCCCCATAATGTGCCAGTATAAAATACCCCTATATAGTGCCCCTAGTAAATGCCCCCATAGTGCTCCTCTCCCCCCTTCCTCCTAGTGCCCCCCATTATGTACTAGTATAAAATGCCCCATATATAGTGCCCCAGTAGATACCCTCAGTGTCCCCCATAATTTGAAAGTATAAAATTCCCTTCTTGATGCCCCCCTTAGATGACCTCATAGTACTCCTCTCCCCCTTCCCCATAGTACTCACCATAATGTGTCCCAGTATAAAATTCTACTGCACAGAGCCCCCCATATAAAATACCACTTCTTTGTGGCCTCAGTAGATAATGTGCCAGTAATTTGTGCCCCCAATAATTTGCCAGTAATAAGTGCACCCAATAATGTGCCAATAATAAGTGCCATCAATCATGTGCCAGTAATAAGTGCCCCCAATCATGTGCCAGTAAAATGTGCCCCCATAAATGCCCCCCAATCATATGCCAGTAATAGCCCTCCCATCATGTGCCAGTAATAAGAGCCCCCCCATCATGTGCCAATGTGCCAGTAATAAGAGCCCCCATCATGTGCCAGTAATAAGAGCCACCCCATCATGTGCCAGTAATAAGAGCCCCCCCCATCATGTGCCAGTAATAAGAGCCCCCATCATGTGCCAGTAACAAGAGCCCCCCATCATGTGCCAGTAACAAGAGCCCCCCAATGTGCCAGTAACAAGCCCCCTAATGTGCCAGTAAAACTATTGTACATATAAAAAAAAAACACTTATACTTACCTCCATGTCAGCGATGCGATTCAGGCATCTTCAGGCCTGTGTCCCGCGCTGTACGGCTCAAGCGGCGCGATGACCTCATCGTGCCGCCTGCGCCGGCTTCTGATAGGCTGCCGGCCTCTGATAGGCTGCCGGCCTAGTGCCTGCAGCCTATCAGTGGAAGGGACACACCTCTCCTTTTCCCTGCCCCGCCGCAGCACAGGCATCTGTATCGCTGTCCTGAGGACGGCAATCCAGATGACTATGGAGATGCGACGTCGCGGCGGGATTCGTCAGATTCAAATTCCGTAAATTACTTCGGGATTCGAGTCCACGAATCCCACGAATCCAGCAAGATTCGAGGGATTTGTGGATTCGTTGTCCCACCTCTAATTATAAGTATATCACACTCCTCTATATAACACCTATCGATAGCTCACCTATACCAGTCCTTAAAAGGACTTTTGTGGCCCAATTAGTTAGCGTTTGGTGTCCCTAACTGTCCCTGCTCCAAAATGCAACTTCTCTCTACACTGGCAAAACACATAATGTAAAATGGCTGCCAGATCGGGTTCTGTTATAGGGTTGGGGGTGTGTCCATGTGCTGAAACGTCTCAATTGACTGTCCTGCCCCACCTGATGGATGTGTCATGGGTCAAAGTTCGGCGCTATGCAAAAAAATATGGTGAGTGCGAATATCGCTATATGTTCGGCGAATCACGAACGAGCAAAGTTCATCGCGAAACGACTGCCGGGCGAACCACAAGGCCATCTCTAGTCCTGGACTACTGAAGGTAGCAAAGTTTGGGGTGCCTCTGGCTAATATTTTAGTTGTATTGTAAAATGCCTTCTCACAGTTGAGTAAATAGCCTGTAAAGGAAAAGGGTAAAGGAGGAAATTCATTATTCCCTCTTCTCCCGATGTTGGCTTAAAAAAGTTGCAAAAGTACAGTTATGCAACTTTTTCAATACCATTGCTGCCCTCGCCAGGCTTACAAAAAGGGAACATGGCAAGGGCAGGGTGTGAGCAGGTTCTTTGACACCAGAACATTCCTTATTTAAGTCAAAAATTGGCATAAATAATGACTAAAACCCATGACAGCTCTGAGCTGCCATACATTTCAGTTTAGCACACACACTATCGGTGAAGGTATGTAATTTTTGATGAGGCCCTATCAAGACTAGTACAGTAGATATAATTCAGGGCAACAATATTTTGTTTGAGCGATTTTTTCATACTGTCTTACTGTTCACACGACTATTTCAGGAGAAAAGCCAGTAGCTTAGTCAGCTACTATAAAGCAAAGATGAGCAAATGGCAATTAACCCCCTCTGCATCTTCAAACTGATCTGCCTGAACATGGTTTATTCAAGCAGAAAAGGACAATACTGTTTTGAAAGAGTCCAGGCTATGTCATTGCAGGGTGGGCTCTTCTGAGTTCTAGAATGCAGCTAGAGCCATGTTATTAGTCTTATTTTAAAGCCAAGCTTAAAAAAAGACCAATATCAGTGTAGCGTGAATTAAATTAGTTTGACATGAGAGCTGTAAATTTAGTAACTTCAGCTCTCACTTCAGCCTGTGTGGAGAATTTTCACATATTGGGGACTTTTTTTTAATATATATATATATATATATATATTCAGTAGAGAGGTGAAAAACTGAGCTCACTAGCTCATGTAATCACTCCACTCAGTTAAATTAGCCGTTTAACCTCTCAGATGCTGCAGTCAATGCTGACTGTGGCACCTAAGTGGTTTTACAGAAAAATTTTCAAAATATTTTTTCTCCTATACTCAATATTTTATTAAAATATAAGCCACATCTGTAATGACCCCTACTATAAATGTAGCTCTTTCCAGACCTCCACTGCACATGTATAGCAGAAGTCCAATCTTTAAAAATGGTGCCCACTCACAAGTACAAATGATGCCATAGCCACTAGGATTCTGTGGTTTTAAACAGCAGACACCCAAGGCTAATATCTGGAATCAGTCATAACACCAATTACAGAAACTTAACCCCTCAGAATGCAGTAAATACAAAATCCATAAAACTATGGCAGAATTGCTTTTTTTCCCAATTCCACCCCATCTGGAATTTTCCCCCCAGCTTCCCACTACATCATATGCACACGCATCTCTAATGAGTTAAGGTGAGGCAGCCTCCTCAGGCAGAGTCATCTAGGGGAAGGTGTCACTGTGAAATACTGACACTATGGAGGAAGAACTGCATGCACTGCTGTGCTTTTAAGACTATTGAGGTGTGGGCAGGACCTCCTTACTCCCTCCTGACAGCTGCCTGGCTGCACTGCATACAGTAGAGCCAGCCTAGGATCTTCTCTTCTCCACATCCACAGAGCTGCGTTCTGTATAGAGAATGGGCAGTGAATGATAACCTGTGACCACATATGAACTTCCTGTCAGGTGATGGGTTATAAGTAGAGATTAGCGAAGTTTTTAAAAATTAGATTCGGCAGCTTAGCCAAAGTTTGGCAAGAAATTTGAATCCTTACTAATTAATTCTTCACAAATCACTATAAATCAGATATATGCAGGACTTAGGGTACGGGATTCTGCCATGCAGCAATGAACTGCACAGCCAATTAGCCCGCAGGTGCCTTTTATTTAATAATGAAGACCATACTGTATAGTCAGTCTTCATTGTTAATGTCCATGCAGCACTTTTAATGCACCTTTAAACAGGGGCTGTTGCTGGTTATGTGGGGGCACAATATGTATATTATTGCTGTTCTGGCATGCAATCTCCTGCAGGTTAAACACAGAATATTAATCAGCTCTGGCATACTGTACCTACTGTATTTCTCCAACCCCCAGCACTCTCCTGCCCTGCAGGTGGGAGCCCTTCTTCTGCCATTAACTTTTCCTCCTTTTCCACATCCTCTAATATCGATGAGAATATGTCATCAGGAACATCTAGCTCCTCCTCTCTCTGCATCTTGTTGACTTTTCTAGGACTTGGAGACTTTGACGGATGATTTGGAAGAAGTAAAACCAGAAAAACATGGCAATGGTAATGTCACATTCGGGAGTGGGAGGGAAACACCACACCGAACATAGTAGGGAAGGGGGTGAGGGAATAAGGCCTGGAAACTAGGGAAAGAAGATGGACACCTCGTAGTAAAACCCTAATGAAGTCCTGGTTAACTACCAGTATGAACAGACCGCAGAGGTAGGTGAGTTCATACACAGGAATACCTAGTGTCCTAATTCACCGTATAGGACCCTGGTACTAATGTAAGGACTGAGACAACCTGTTCCTCCAAAAGGAAGGATGAACAGGAGTCTCCCTCCGGCCTTAATACAAATGACAGGGAAATGCAAAACACAAAATAGCCCAAACAAAATACAAAAGGGAAAAAAACACTTAATTTTAAGTGGCTATGGCAGCACCAGGAACTCAGCTAAGATCCACACACCAGCTATCCACAACTCAAACTGAAGCTATAAACCGCTTAGCATAGTGGGAGAAAAAACTATAAACAGAAAAGGTTAAATTACCATAATAGCCCTTTAGAACTTTAGGATTTTTGGACCCCGGACCCGAACCCAAACATTTCAGTAAAAGTTCAGTGTTTAGCGAGTTAATGGCGCTTTTTGAAAAGCTGCAAAGCAGCCAATCAACAAGCGTTTAACTCGTGTGCCCTTAGAAGCCATCACAGCCATGCCTACTAATGTCATGGCTGTGATTGTCCAGTGCAGCATGTGACCCAGCCTCTATATAAGCTGGAGTCACATAGCGCTGCACGTCACTCTGCTCTGATTAGTGCAGGGATAGGATGCTGCTGCTGTGAGGGAGAGAATAGGACAGAATCTTTAATCAGAAGTGCTTGTTAACTCAGCGATCTACCTAGATTTTGTTTTGTGGGTGCAGTGCACAATCTATTTACCCTGCCCTGCCCTTAGTTAGGTGGGCGGTGGCCATTTTATGCAAGTTCTGTGCAACAGCACAGCATATGTGCATTTGTGACAGTGAAATAGAAGCTTGAAACACTGCAATTATATTCTGGGTTTAAAAAAATCACCCATTTTTGGCAAGACCCTACATCTGTGGCCTTTGCAGCATTAGTCAGTGTGCAATTTAAGCTAGAAATACAGCAATCATTTTCTGGGTTTTAAAAAACACCCTTTTTGGGCAAAATACTCAATTTTACAGCCCTTGCAGCACCTGTCATTGTGAGATACATGCTTTAGATACTGCTGTGCTATTCTGTTATTAAAAAAAACACCCATTTTGGGCAAAATACTTAATTTGCGGCCTTGTCTGCATCTGTCAGTGTGAAATTCAAGCGTTATATACTGCTGTCGTATTGTGTTATTAAAAAAACACCCATTTTGGGCAAAATACTTAATTTGCGGCCTTGTCTGCATCTGTCAGTGTGAAATTCAAGCGTTATATACTGCTGTCATATTCTGTTACTAAAAAAATACCCATTTTGGGCAAAGTACCTAATATTGCAGCCTTTGCTGCATCTGTGATTCTTAAAAACAAGCTTGAAATACTTCAATAATTTTCTGGGTTTTAAAAAACACCCTTTTTGGGCAAAATATTAAATTTTACAGCTCTTGTCTGAATCTGTCAGTGTGAAATTCAAGCGTTATATACTGCTGTCATATTCTGTTAGTAAAAAAACACCCTTTTTGGGCAAAATACTCAATTTTACAGCCCTTGCTGCATCTGTCAGTGTGAAATTTAAGCGTTATATACTGCTGTCATATTCTGTTATTAAAAAAACACCCATTTTGGGCAAAGTACTTAATATTGCAGCCTTTGCTGCATCTGTGATTGTTAAAAACAAGCTTGAACCACTTCAATAATTTTCTGGGTTTTAAAAAACACCCTTTTTGGGCAAAATACAAAATTTTACAGCCCTTGTTGCATCTTTCAGTGTGAAATTCAAGCGTTATAAACTGCTGTCATATTCTGTTATTTTAAAAAAACACCCTTTTTGGGCAAAATACTTAATTTGTGACCTTGTTTGCATCTGTCAGTGTGAAATTCAAGTGTTATATACTGCTGTCATATTCTGTTATAAAATAAGCCTTTTTGCGCAAAATACTTAACCATCTCAGCCCCCCTAGCTTAAACCCCCTTAATGACCAGACCACTTTTTACAATTCTGCACTACACTACTTTCACGGTTTATTGCTCGGTCATACAACTTACCACCCAAATGAATTTTACCTCCTTTTCTTCTCACAAATACAGCTTTCTTTTGGTGGTATTTGATTGCTGCTAAGATTTTTTGTTTTTCCGATATTAATCAAAATAGGCCGCAATTTTCAAAAAAAATGTGTATTTTTAACTTTCTCTGGTTAAATTGTTCAAAAATAATTACATTTCTATACAAGTTTGTGTCAGAACTTATTGTGCTACATGTCTTTGATTAAAAAAAATCCAATAAGTGTATATTTATTGCTTTGCGCAAAAGTTATAGCATGAACATGAACTCGCCATGCCCCTCACGAAATAACCTTGGGGTGTCTTCTTTCCAAAATGGGGTCACTTGTGGGGTATTAATACTGCCCTGGTATTTTAGGGGTCCTAAAGCGTGAGAAGTAGTTTGGAATCCAAATGCGTAAAAAATGCCCTGTAAAAATCCTAAAAGTACTCATTGTAATTTGGGCCCCTTTGCACACCTAGGCTGCAAAAAAGTGTCACACATGTGGTATCGCCGTACTCAGAAGAAGTAGGGCAATGTGTTTTGGGGTGTATTTTTACATATTCCCATGCTGGGTGAGAGAAATATCTCTGTAAATAACAACTTTTCCATTTTTTTTAAACAAAGTTGTCAATTTACAGAGATATTTCTCTCACCCAGCATGGGTATATGTAAAAAGACACCCCAAAACATATTTCCCTACGTCTCCTGAGTACGGCGTTACCACATGTGTGACACTTTTTTGCAGCCAAGATGCGCAAAGGGGCCGAAAGTCCAACGAGTACCTTTTAGGAGGGCATTTTTAGGCATTTGGATTCCAGACTTCTTCTCACGCTTTAGGGCCCCTAAAATGCTAGGGCAGTATAAATACCCCACATGTGACCCCATTTTGGAAATAAGACACCCCAAGGTATTCCGTGAGGGGCATAGCGAGTTCATAGAAGATTTTTTTTTTGGCACAAGTTAGCGGAAATTGATTTTATTGCGTTTTTTGTAGAGCCTAAGGGGACTTTAATGTACTGATATAGATCTGATTGCGATCAGTCTTGATCACTTACAGATACTATATAGTACTTGTGCTGATTAGCGACAGCGATGACGCTAATCAGCGACTAATCAGTGACTGCGGTGCGGTGGGCGCTAACTACCTAACAAGTGGCTAACTAACTGGCGGTGATAAGGGACCCTTAGGCCCCATTCATACGTCCGCAATTCTGTTCTGCATTTTGCGGAACGTAATTGCGGACCTATTCATTTCTATGGGGACAGACTTTGTCCCGCTCGGATCCGGAATTGCGGATCTGCACTTCCGGGTCCGCACTTCCGTTCTGCAAAAATATAGAACATATCCTATTCTTATCCGCAATTGCGGACAAGAAAAGGCATTTTCTATATAGTTCTGGCAATGTGCGGATCCGCAAAATGCGGAAAGCACATTGCCGGTGTCCGTGTACGGACGTCTGAATGGAGCCTTACAGGGGGGTGATCAATGACAGGGGGGATCAGGGAGTCGATATGGGGTGATCAGGGGTTAATAAGGGGTTAATAAGTGACAGGGGGGGTGTAGTGTAGTGTGGTGCTTGGTGCTACTTACAGAGCTGCCTGTGTCCTTTGGTGGTCGATCCAAGCAAAAGGGACCACCAGAGGACCAGGTAGCAGGTATATCAGATGCTGTTAACAAAACAGCGTCTTATATACCTTTCTGATGTTAAAAAAATCGCATCTACAGCCTGCCAGCGAATGATCGCCGCTGGCAGGCTGTAGATCAACTCGTTTACCTTGCGATCCTGTAAACGAGCGCTCCTGTGAGCGCGCATTCACAGGAAATCTCGCGTCTCGCGAGATGACGCGTAGATGCGTCAAGGAAGAATAACCCGGCCGCCCGCAGGACGCATCCCTGCGTTAGGCGGTCGGGAGGTGGTTAATTTGCGACCTTGTCTGCATCTGTCAGTGTGAAATTCAAGCGTTATATACTGCTGTCATATTCTGTTATTAAAAAAAACCTTTTTGCGCAAAATACTTAATTAAAATTTTACAGCCCTTGCAGAATCTGTCATTGTGAGATACGCGCTTTAGATACTGCGGTGCTATTCTGTTATTAAAAATACACCCATTTTGGGCAAAATACTTAATTTGCCTGCCTTGGCTGCATCTGTCAGTGTGAGATACACGCTTTAGATACTGCTGTGCTATTCTGTTCTTAAAAAAAAAAAACATTTTGGGCAAAATACCTAATTTGCGGCCTTGTCTGCATCTGTCAGTGTGAGATACACGCTTTAGATACTGCTGTGCTATTATGTTATTAAAAAAACACCCATTTTGGGCAAAATACATAATTTGCGGCCTTGGCTGCATCTGTCAGTGTGAGATACACGCTTTAGATACTGTTGTTCTATTCTGTTATTAAAAAAAAACAATTTTGACTTCCGGTTCCGGCGCCGCCATGTGAGGGAGTCGAGCGCGTGAGCTCCGCAGTACATGAGACGAAAATCACTCATATTGCCTGTGTGAAGTTGGAGACGGAACACAAAAAGTAAACCAAGTGCTCTACTAAACGTATGGATCGTTTCCTAACTAGCATGGGCAAGAAAACCAGAGGTAGACCGACTTCTCCCGTGAGATTGGAGATCCCAGCCCCCCCAGAGATGGCGCCTAACGTGCTTGAAACGGAGATGCCTACTAAATCGCCGATTGCAGACAAGGATAGCGTAGAGGTAAAGAACTCCGGAGCCCCACCGGATCGACTACAAAGAACTGGCGCTGGAAGTGGCAGCGCAGTTGGCCCCGGATTTGAGGGAGACACTGGCAGCGTCTGTGACCAATGTGATGCGCCAGCTGCAAGAGACAGTCCAGCAACATGACGGCAGACTAGACGAGGCGGAAGGGCGTATACAAGTTATGGAGGACACCACAGAGATGATTTACAAAAGCTGCAATCAGCTCTAGCCGACAACAAGCGCCTATGGGATAAATTGGAAGATCTTGAGAATAGATCCAGGCGTAACAACCTGCGACTTGTGGGCCTTCAGAAAGCCATTCCGCCTGGAGACCTGATTAAGATCTGCGAAACTGAGCTGCCTCAGGCCCTGGGCATATCGCGGCTGTGTAAGATTGAACGTGCGCATCGAGTGGGTCCTTCTTATTCTGATAAAGATCGCTCGAATACTCGCCCGAGACAAGTAGTCATGCAATACTTAGACTACACAGACAAGGACTCGATTCTCAGGGCGTTTAAAGCCAGCAAAGAACCTGTTTTGATACGGGGAATGAAAATCCTTTTATTTGGAGACTACTCCGTTGAGGTTACAAAAAAGCGCAAAGCCTTCTCCCCCCTATGCTCCCAACTATATCAGGGTGGGGTAAAGTTCGCTCTGCTGTTTCCAGCTACTTTGAAAGTTTTCCGATTAGATGGTTCCAGCTCAACTTTCACCTCGCCGGAAGAGGCGGAAATGGCCTTGGATGGAAAGCTGGATCCAGCCACGCGAGATCAGCGCTCCGCTTCTAGGAAGGTGCCGGATGGACCCCCTTCAGATGCTGGGCAAGAGAGGCTACATGTCGGAGATCGTTGAAGGACATTCCTGACATCCTGGAGGACTTATCTGGCAGTTCTGGCTGACACCGGTACAGGACTTCGGGGGTGACTGATTGAAATCTATTCTAGTGAAAACAGGGCGGCACTACCTTCTTGAATTCGCGGTGCACGTGTCCGTGGAAGCACACTTGTGCTGAAACGCGTCACTATGCCACTTGAATATGTGACTGAATAAATCTACATTGTGATCTACATCTGCGAAGTGCCGGTCTTCTTCTTTGAAATGATTGAAATCTATTTCTCCTTTGTTATTTTCAGTCATGCCTGTTATCTTTCTTTTTTATGGGTTTCACTGTCTCTACTGCAAGGTAGTTCTAGCTAGTGGTGAGTGGCAAGAGAGCTCTTAGCGTCTGACGCCACAGGGGAAAAAAGTGAAGTCCAGAGGAGCTGAGAAGGGAGCATTCTCTAGATCTGTGCCTCCCTTTGCTCCATAAATGTTTTTGGTTATTGTTGTTTATGACAGTTTTAAGGGGGGGATGGGGGAGGGGGGGGGGAAGGGAAGTAATATTGAATCATGTGTCGATAATTGACATGGAAACCTGTAACACCTCTTTTATACAATATGAAGATAGTGTTATGGAATGTTAAAGGGTTGCGTTCACCCCAAAAACGCAATAAGATATTGCGACGGTTAAAACATTTAGGGGCCGACATAGCAATGTTGCAAGAAACCTACTTGCAGGAAAGCGACTTCTGCAGAATGAAGAAACAATGGGTGGGGATGGTGGTGGGTTCCTCCGCAGTGAATCGCAAAGCTGGAGTATTGTTTCTCCTTCACAGGAATATGGCTTGTGATGTACTGGGGACTGAATCTGACCATCAGGGCCGTTGTTGTGTTTTACACATCAAAATTGGGTCGGGGGAAAAAATGATTTACAACGTCTATGGACCTAATGGGGACAATAAGCAATTTTTTGCTGATCTGGCCATTAAAATTAACAGGGACTCTGTCCCGAAGCGAATTGTTGGGGGGGACATAAACACTGTAGTCAACACTGTGGAGGACAGGAAAAAGTCAAACACCCGTGCTGAGGCGACACTAGCAGCGCGCGAGAGGATGTTAGAACCCTTTCTACGTGATACTGCCCTACTTGACGCCTGGAGATATGCGAATCCAGATGGCAGAGATTTTACCTTCTAATCCCCCCCACATGACTCATGGTCCAGGATAGATTATTTCCTAGTGTCAGAAACCTTGAAGCCTAGGGTAGTGGAGCCAAAAATCCATGACATGGTGATCTCGGATCACACTCCAATCTCTGTAGTTTTTTGAGAAAAACAGCCTAAAGGCCAGGATATTCTTTGGAGGTTCCCTTCTTATCTATATAATGATGACAATTTTAGAGATATTGTCCGAGGCTGGTATCTAGAGTACAGAGGCGACAATGTATCTAGTCTATCTAACCCCTCGCTGTTTTGGGATACTGCCAAAGCTGTCCTTAGAGGGAGGATAATGGCTTATGTGAGGGGTCTCAAAAAGAAGATCACACTACAATTGCAAGATCTCAGCTTCTCCCTTTGTACTGCTTTTACCACTTATCAGGCCTCCCCTAATGAAAATACCAAGAAGGCCTGACAACTGGCTAAAGGGAACTATGAATTGTGGTACGAGAGGAAGATGAGATGCGACATGTCTGGAATTAATAATAAGTTCTTTAGAGGTGGTAATAAATCGGGAAGGATGCTGGCCAACCTTGTCAAAAACTCCAGGCGACAATCCCACATCTCGAAATTGACAGATAACAGAGGGGTTATACATGACAATCCTGGCAAAATCGCCTCTATCTTAGGAGATTATTATAAAGAGTTATATAAAGACCCGGGACTTAAGACTACCCTGTCGTTCTTTATGTCTAAATGTGTGGCGCTACCATCCCTCTCTGTTACCCAGCTGGATTCGCTGAACTCCCCGATATCTGAGGATGAGGTATTTTCAGTGATTAAAGGCCTGCACCTACATAAAGCCTCTGGCCCGGACGGGTACACAGGAGAATTTTTTAAGATGTTAGGTGAGGACCTTAAAACCCCTCTGGCGGCGGTTTTTAATGGCATTCTGGCAGGCAATCCGTTATCCGCAACAGACAACCTAGCTTACATTAAACTAATTCCCAAACCGGGGAAAGATAGTCTTAACCCCGCCTCGTATCGCCCAATATCGCTGATCAACGTAGACCTCAAGTTAGGGGCGAAGATCATGGCTGACAGACTCTCACTTGTTATGCCAGTTCTAGTTTCGCGGCCTCAGTCAGGGTTCATCAAAGGCAGGTCAGCGGTCTCTAACATTAGGAAAGTTCTGACAGTGTTGGATGCAGCGCAGGGAAATCTCAGCTCTTCTCTGCGCCTGTCTCTAATGGCAATTGACGCGGAGAAGGCGTTTGATAACGTTCGCTGGAATTGGCTAGATGAAGTATTGAGTAGAATGCACTTTGGCGGCCCAATTAGAACTTTTATAACAGCTTTGTACACTGCCCCCAGTGCCCGCATAGCCATTCAAGGTTTTTTATCAGCCCCTTTCCCACTTTGCAGGGGGACACGTCAGGGGTGTCCGCTTTCCCCACTGCTGTTTAACCTAGCACTTGAACCATTGGCCCGCATGCTTGAGGGCGGAGACGTCTTCAGGGGAATAAAAGTGGGACATAAAGAAATCTATACTTCTTTATTCGCGGATGACATCCTACTGTTCATGCGGACCCAGTTGAAGACCTTGAGAAAGTCTTAGAAACATAGAAACATAGAATGTGTCGGCAGATAAGAACCATTTGGCCCATCTAGTCTGCCCAATATATCTGAATCCTATGAATAGTCCCTGGCCCTATCTTATATGAAGGATAGCCTTATGCCTATCCCATGCATGCTTAAACCCCTTCACTGTATTTGCAGATACCACTTCTGCAGGAAGGCTATTCCATGCATCCACTACTCTCTCAGTAAAGTAATACTTCCTTATATTACTTTTAAACCTTTGCCCCTCTAATTTAAAACTGTGTCCACTTGTGGTAGTTTTTCTTCTTTTAAATATGCTCTCCTCCTTTACCGAGTTGATTCCCTTTATGTATTTAAAAGTTTCAATCATATCCCCTCTGTCTCTTCTTTCTTCCAAGCTATACATATTAAGGTCCTTTAACCTTTCCTGGTAAGTTTTATCCTGCAATCCATGTACTAGTTTAGTAGCTCTTCTCTGAACTCTCTCTAGAGTATCTATATCCTTCTGGAGATATGGCCTCCAGTACTGCGCACAATACTCCAAGTGAGGTCTCACCAGTGTTCTGTACAGCGGCATAAGCACTTCACTCTTTCTACTGCTTATACCTCTCCCTATACATCCAAGCATTCTGCTGGCATTTCGTGCTGCTCTATTACATTGTCTTCCCACCTTTAAGTCTTCTGAAATAATTACTTCTAAATCCCTTTCCTCAGATACTGAGGTCAGGACTGTGTCAAATATTCTATATTCTGCCCTTGGGTTTTTACGCCCCAGGTGCATTATCTTGCACTTATCCACATTAAATTTCAGTTGCCAGAGTTCTGACCATTCTTCTAGTTTTCCTAAATCCTTTTCCATTTGGCATTTCCCTCCAGGAACATCAACCCTGTTACATATCTTTGTGTCATCAGCAAAAAGACAAACCTTACCATCGAGGCCTTTTGCAATATCACTTATGAAGATATTAAACAAAATTGGTCCCAGTACAGATCCCTGTGGAACCCCACTGGTAACATGACCTTGTTTTGAATGTTCTCCATTGACTACAACCCTCTGTTGTCTGTCACTCAGCCACTGCCTAATCCACTCAACAATATGGGAGTCCATGCTCAATGACTGCAGTTTATTGATAAGTCTTCTATGTGGGACAGTGTCAAAAGCCTTACTAAAATCTAGATATGCGATGTCTACTGCACCTCCACCGTCTATTATTTTAGTCACCCAGTCAAAAAAATCTATAAGATTTGTTTGACATGATCTCCCTGAAGTAAACCCATGTTGTTTTTCATCTTGCAATCCATGGGATTTTAGATGTTCCACAATCCTATCCTTTAATAGGGTTTCCATTAATTTGCCTACTATTGATGACAGACTCACTGGTCTATAGTTGCTCGATTCCTCCCTACTACCTTTCTTGTGAATGGGCACGATATTTGCCAATTTCCAATCTTTCGGGACGACTCCTGTTACTAATGATTGGTTAAATAAATCTGTTAACGGTTTTGCCAGCTCACCACTAAGCTCTTTTAATAATTTTGGGTGTATCTCATCAGGCCCCTGTGACTTATTTGCCTTCACCTTAGAAAGCAAACTTAGAACATCTTCCTCTGTAAAGATACATGCATCAAACGATTTATTAGTCATCCTTTCTAGTGGAGGTCCTTCTCCTTTTTCTTTTGTAAAAACTGAACAGAAGTATTCATTAAGGCAGTCGGCTAGCCCTTTATTCTCTTCTACATACCTTCTGTCCTTTGTTTTTAATTTAGTTATTCCTTGTTTTAATTTCCTTTTTTCATTTATATATCTGAAGAATGTCTTATCCCCTTTTTTCATAGACTGAGCTAGTTTTTCTTCTGCCTGCGCTTTAGAAGTTCTTATAACTTGCTTGGCCTCTCTCTGCCTAATCTTGTAGATTTCCTTATCTTCATTGCTCTGGGTTTTTTTATAATTACAAAATGCTAGCTTTTTATTTTTAATGATTTGGGCCACTTCTGCTGAGTACCACAGTGGTCTCTTCCTTTTTTTGCAACTCCTAGACTCCTTTGGTCCAGTCTCGGGTTTTAAAATAAACCTGGATAAGTCTGTGATATTGCCATTAACATCCCTGAAGTTGAAAGAATTGCTTCCGGGGTCATGTAGCAACATAATGGTGAGTAATTCTCACATTACTTACTTGGGAATAAAGATAGGAAAATCCTCATCATCCCTTTATAATCTAAATTACCCGCCCCTATTTAAAGCTATTGCTGCCGACCTTAATAGGTGGCAGAATCTCCCACTGTCCTTAACGGGTAGAAGTCATATTCTGAAAATGCTATGTTTTCCCAAATTGCTATACCCCCTGCAGACGATTCCATTACTCCTGAAGCATGCGGACATCCGGGGCCTTCACTCGGTCTTTACTAGATTTTTATGGTCAGGTAGAAAGCCTCGCATTGCATTGGCAAAGCTGATGTTACCAAGAGATAAGGGTGGTCTAAATATACCAAATATTAGAATGTATAACCTAGCGTGCCTTTTCAGACACTGCCTGGACTGGATACAGGGGACTAGCCACTTCTCCAACTTCGACCTAGAAACCCACTTGTCCCATCCATGGCCATTGGTTAACTTGCTTCATACGAGAAGACAGTTCCTAACACCAGGTTTGAAACACTCTGCTATTATACGTGACACGATTGTGGCGTGGAAGGAGGCACGGAGGCTGGCAAAAAAGCCATTCCTGGCATCTAGGGTCCTGGGGTTATGGCAACATCCAGAATTCCCACAGGGGAGTACAAATAAGATGTTCAAGGTCTGGAGTGCTAAGGTTATCAGGACTTTGCTTGATCTCCTTCATATCCCTGATAAAAGATACCTAACCTTTAAAGAGTTCAGTCAGAAGTATGGTCTGGGGGGTTCACACGCTCTTCCCTTCCAACAAGTCTACCTGTTTTGTAGGGAGAGATTATGTAATGTCACCGAGGAGTGTTTAGGGAATTCTTTGGTTTTCTCGCTGGGAGGTGGAAACTCCAGACTTTCCATTTCTCACATCTACCAAGTGTTACGCGACTCAAACAATAAAACCTCTGCGCAAGCCCTTTTTAAGAGGTGGGAAAAGGAGCTTCATGTCACAGTTGATGCTGAAGGGTTTGATGCTTAGGGTTTGCAAGGCAGTGCCATGTGAAGTATGGAGGGAAACACATCTTCGGTTAATACACGCGGCCATTTATGCATTTACCTTTCCCAAAAGAATCAATAATACGGCTTTTCTGACTGCTTGGCCGAAATGTGGGTTAGATAAGGCAGATCTGGTCCATTGTGTTTGGGTATGCCCACAGGTTCAATGATTTTGGGAGTGTGTCAGATGCTGGATCAAGTCTACACTGGGATGCACCTTGACTCAGGCTGCAGTGGATACGGCCCTACTGGTATCATTGC
The DNA here is from genome assembly GCF_905171765.1 of Bufo bufo. Classification (NCBI taxonomy): domain Eukaryota; kingdom Metazoa; phylum Chordata; class Amphibia; order Anura; family Bufonidae; genus Bufo; species Bufo bufo. The sequence goes on along the minus strand of NC_053390.1, from coordinate 601,125,662 downwards.
GTTGTTTACTGCAAAATTGGTTGAAGGCAGAGGTGCCCCAGATACATGAGGTCATGTCGCAGATGACGCGTTTTATGTACCTAGATAAAACTGAGGCAGAGCTAAACAAAGATAAAAAGACCAAATGGTTTTTCAAGAGGTGGAGGATCTTTATTACAAACAGTTTTACCCAGGGTGAAATAAAAAACATAATGCAAACTTTAAAATTTACAGAATGGTATAGTTTGGAGGCACTCAGGGGCACGCTAGGGGTGCTATCTCTTGAGGAATCAACTGTGTAGAGTGAAAGGTACATGGCACAATATAGAGTAATTTCTAATTAGATGTGCTAATTCGACTATGGCAATGGTGATTATTGTCATGATGATTCGGGGGGGGGGATGGGGGGTTTTATGGGAATGTGTTTGTTGTTATGAAAACTGGAAATGATGTAACACCGACTGTATCTGAACTGTGTTTCAAAAGTCTGTACTTTTCTTGCTTACTGGTGGTGCTAATAAAGCAAATTTTAAAAAAAATAAAAAAAATTTGGTGCAAAATACTAAATTTGAGAAATATGAGGAGAGCGTTGAATAAGGGACGTGGCCCCGGTCGTGGTGCTGCTGGTGGAGCTCCTGTTGCAGGGAGAGGACGTGGTCAATCTGTGCCAGCTACACGCACAAGAGAAACACCTTCCTCAGGTGTGAGTAGGCGACAGAACCTTCAGCGTTATTTGGTCGGGCCTAATGCGGCTCTACGAATGGTGAGGCTAGAACAAGTACAGGCGATAGTAGATTGTGTTGCTGACAGTGCCTCCAGTTCCTTCACATTGTCTCCCACCCAGTCTTTTGCTGAAAGCTCAGAGTTGGCACCTGCAGCCCATGTCCATCAGTCTTTCACCTTATACCCTTGCAAACCAGCCAAGCAGTCTGAGCCCCAAAGTTATGCAGCAGTCTCTTCTGCTTTTTGATGACTCTGCTAGCAGGGTTTCCCAGGGCCATCCACATAGCCCTGCCCCAGAAGTGGAAGAGATTGAGTGCACCGATGCCCAACCACTTATGTTTCAAGATGAGTGCATAGAAGGACCACCGCAGCACGTCACGGATGATGACGAAACACAGATGCCAACTGCTGTGGGTTTCGAAAGTGTGCAGACCGACAAGGAGGGCAGGGGTGAAGACTGGGTGGAAGATGATGTGGAGGATGATGAGGTCTTCAACCCCACATGGAATCAAGGTAATGCGAGTGACCTGTGTAGTTCGGAGGAAGAGCCGGTGGTCGCACAGAGCCACCAGCACAGCAGAAGAGGGAGCAGGGTGCAAAAGCTGAGCGGCCGTCCCCTAGACAGTACACCTGCTACTGCCCACCGCAGCAAAGGACCGAGCACACCAAAGCCAGCTCCAAGGAGTTCCCTGGCGTGGCAGTTCTTCAGACAATGTGCTGACGACAAGACACAAGTGGTTTGCACGCTGTGCAATCAGAGCCTGAAGCGAGGCATAAACGTTCTCAACCTGAGCACAACCTGCATGACCAGGCATCTAAGTGCAGAGCACGAGCTGCAGTGGAGTAGACACCTCTAAAACAAAGAAAGGTCTCTGGCTCCTCCTGCTTCCTCTTCTTCTGCAGTCTCGGCCTCTTCATCCCCCTCTGGAGTGACAGTGGCACCTGCCACCCGCAAACAGAGGATCTGCCAGCAACACCACCACCTGGGTCAACAAGCATCTCCCAAACACTGGAGCGGAAGAGGAAGTACCCCACTACCCACCCGCGATCCCTGGCCCTGAATGCCAGCATTTCAAAATTACTGGCCTTTGAAATGCTGTCATTCCGTCTGGTGGAGACGGAGAGTTTTAAAAGCCTTATGGCGGTGGCTGTCCCACAGTACGTCGTACCCTGCTGCCACTACTTTTCAAGGCGTGCCATCCCTTCCCGGCACAACCAAGTGGGGGACAAAATTAGGTGTGCACTGCGCAACGCCATCTGTGGCAAGGTCCACCTAACTACGGATACGTGCACCAGTAAGCATGGTCAGGGACGTTATATCTCCCTAACAGAATACTGGGTAAATGCAGTGGCGGCTGGGCCTGAGGCGGATAGCAGTTTGGCACATGTCCTTCCACCACTGAGGATTGCAGGGCGCTTCTCTTTGCCTCCTGTTGCTTCCTCCTCCTATTCCACTTCCTCATCCTCTACCAGCTCCTCATCCGTTCAGCGTAACACCTTCACCACCAACTTCAGCACAGCCAGGGGTAAACGACAGCAGGCAGTTTTAAAACTTATCTGTTTAGGGGACAAACCCCACAACGCGCAGGAGCTGTGGACGGGCCTTGACCAACAGACCGATGAGTGGTTGAGGCCAGTGAGCCTCAAGCCCAGCCTGGTGGTGTGCGATAATGGGCGAAATCTCGTAGCAGCTCTGGGACTAGCCGGTTTGACGCACATCCCTTGCCTGGCGCATGTGCTGAATTTGGTGGTTCAGAGGTTCCTTAAAAATTACCCCGATATGTCAGAGTTGCTGCATAAAGTGCGGGCCGTCTGTGCGCGCTTTCGTCTTTCTCACCCTGCTGCTGCTCGCCTGGCACACATGAGCGATTACATGCTGCAGTGTCTCAGCAATGACCGTCGAGTTGCCCACATTCTAACTTGTGCTGATTACTGGGCGGCCACGCTGCTAGATCCCCTGTACAAGGACAACGTACCGTTCTTAATTCCATCACTGGAGTGTGATCGTAAGATGCGCGAGTACAAGCGCACCCTGACAGACCCGCTGCTGGTGGCATTCCCACATGACAGCGGGGGCACAGTGGAAGCACAAGGCGAAGGCAGAGGAGGAGGAAGAGGTCGCCAACGCAGCTGGGGCACCACCAGCACCTCAGAAGGCAGGGTTAGCATGGCCATGGCCGAAATGTGGAAAAGCTTTGTTAGCATTCCACAACATCCAGCACCACCAGCTGATATGGAACGTCTTAGCAGGAAGCAGCATGTGTGCACACGCCTACACATACTGAATGACGGGTCTGCCCCCTTCAACTTCTGGGTCTCTAAATTGGGCACATGGCCTGAGCTTGCCATTTACGCCTTGGAGGTGCTGGCCTGCCCTGCAGTCAGTGTATTGTCTGAACGTGTGTTTAGCACGGCAGGGGGCGTTATCACAGATAAGCGCAGCCGCCTGTCCACACCCAATGTGGACAAGCTCAAGTTCATTAAAATGAATCAGGCATGGATCCCACAGGACTTGTCCGTACCTTGCGCAGAATAGACATGTATACCGGCCTCAACCAGCTATTAATATACTACAGCGCAATTGCTCATTGTTGTATTTTGGATATTTCATCATACTCTTCTGGAGTGTACCCTACCTCGTCCTCCTCCACCGCAGCTTCCACCTACACCGCTACGTCCACCGCCTACTCAAACTCCTACTCCATATGCACCTCCACCGCATAAATCCAGTTAAATTTTTTTTAATTTGTATGTATTTTATTTTATTTTATGTCATTTCACTAATTTGTCTGTTACATTTTCGGGTAAAAATCACCAATTTTTGGGTGTGATATACTCCGGCTGTACCTAGTAGACAGTTAAAAACATTTCACTAATTTGTCTGTTACATTTTCGGGTGAAATTCACCAATTTTTGGGTGTGATATACCCATGCTCTACCTAGTAGACAGTTAGCATTTCACTAATTTGTCTGTTACATATTCGGGTGAAATTCACTAATTTTTGGGTATGATATACCCCTGCTCTACCAAGTAGAGAGGTAAACAAATTTCACTAATTTGTCTGTTACATTCTCGGGTGAAATTCACCAATTTTTGGCTGTGTTATTCTTCTGCTATACCTAGTAGACAGGTAAAAACATTTCACAAATTTGTCTTGTTACATTCATGGGTGACATTTGACCATTTTTGCAGTATACAAACCCCTATTCTCCATAGGTGACAGGGAATTAAATTTCAAAAATTCTTCTTTAATTGATGCGCACCTCCTACTTTCATTCAATGCTTAAACATTAACAACTTGTCCCACATTTGCGCTTCAATAATTTGTCCCACTTTTCCGCCCGATCATATTTAATTTCAAACATTTAAACTCCCTTGCATGTGGTCTCTCTTTCTCACGCTCCCTCTCCGGCGTGGAACCCTGATTCGCCGCTACCGTGATCAACATGATAGGCGCAGAAAAGAACATCGAAAGTAGGATATCCAATTGGATCGTGAACATCACGGGGACGTGCGACATGGTAGGGCAGTATGTGTGCACACGCCTACACAAACTGACTGATGGGTCTGCCCCCTGCAACTTCTGGGTCTCCAAATTGGGCAAGTGGCCTAAGCTTGCCCTTTACGCCTTGGAGGTGCTGGCCTGCCCTGCAGCCAGTGTATTGTCTGAACGTTTGTTTAGCAAGACTGGAGGGGGGTTATCACAGGTTATATTTTACCAATGTTTTGGGGTGTACCCTAATTGAAAAAAATGTAAATAAATTTACAACCAAAAAGCAGTGTAGGCTACCTCCTCCACCGCAGCTTCCACCTACACCACCACATCCACTGCCTCCTCAACCTCCTACTCCATATGGACCTCGTCATCCTAGATCAAGATTATATATTTTTTTATTTTTACGTATTTTATGTTATTTAAAGTAATTTCCCTATCCAAATTTGTTTGCAGAGCACTTCTCATGCTCTTAAGCACATTTTGGTGGCATTTGCAGCCCTCTAGCCCTTTCAATGACATTTTTAGAGCCATTTTAGTGCTCAAAAGTTTGGGTCCCAATTGACTTCAATGGGGTTTGGGTTCGGGGTCAAGTTCGGGTCCTGAACTTGAACTTTTTTGTGAAGTTCGGCCGAACCCGTTGAACCCGAACATCCAGGTGTCCGCTCAACTCTAGGATGGCTATCTGCTGACTGGCTGGCTGCATGGCATTGTGGGTGATCTTGCGTTCCCGGGCTTGTCTCCTCTACACTTAGTTTCACTTTGTAACATGAGCAGCAACCATTTTAGGAAAACCTGATTTGTTACCATGAAGCGTCAGGAACTTCGGATTCATTGCAAATCAAAGTGTTCCTAAACTTTGGATCGAATTCTGCTTTGAATGCTTTTGCTTCACTCGACACTAGTTATAATTCACTGCCTGTGCCTGCAAGCAGTCAGGGCTGTCAGAAAGCAATGAAAACCAGCTGCGTCAGCAGGGAAGACCAGGAGATCAGGTGTGTAAATATGAATATGTACTGTAAATACTTGTATATACACTGTGTATAGTAAATTTGTGTTTATGTACAGTATATATGTGTATGTACTGTATATACTTGTGTTTATATGTGCAGCAAATCCACAGTATTTTACAGTACCAGCATTGTGATTGAGTTTTTGGAAATCTCATCCACACAGTGTGGAGCATACCCCCAGCATAAACTGACTTCCGCTAAAGGTTGTCATTCTGCAGCATACAGTACCAGGTTATGTTGTGAGTTTTAGGCCACCTGCACAGATTGCAGAATGCAGTTTTTCCTTGCAGATTAACATGCGGAAAAACCGCAGTGTATTATAGTACCAGCTAAGTGTATCAGATTACACAAATCTCAGGTACACTTTGCAGATTGTTTCTGTGCGGAAATTGATCTGCAGTGTGGATTTCCAAATTTGTAGCATGTTAATTAGGTTTGCGGTTTTAGCTGTGGATTTCCCCTTTTTCTAATGAAGGTGAGATCTGCATCAAAACAACATCAAATTTAAACCAAAATTTAAATTATTTTGGGGACTTTGGTCAGAATATATTGCAGAAATGCACATAAATCCGTACAGAAATTTGTGCAGTGTTTATATGTGGTGTATATATGCAATGATTTTTTAATTTTAGACTGGTGAGGGGCCCACATTCCTAATACAGCCCAGGGCCAATGGTAGTCTTAATACACCCCTGGCGCTGTGTTATAGTGGGACCAGATCAGGACATGCTGCACACACTGCTCTATTGAGGGGCAGCAAGTCCTGACTATTTCACCTGCAGCTTGATGACAAGGAGTGCTACGTCTACAACCACAGGGCAAAGGACCTTTGAGAAGGACAGAAGCAGGTACAGCTCTGCAGGACCTGACCCTCCCAATGTGATCACATCACATGATTACATTGGGAGCATCAAGACAAGGAATTACCCGATTGCCAGTGCAGAGGAAAAGCCATGTAATAGGCATTGCTCTGCCTCTCATTTTTTGAAGCATGCCAAACAAGTGTTTAGCCTGCTACAGAAGAGAAGAGTGCGCTGTGCACAGGGTCCACTAGTGTCCTCGGCCTTGCCTTAGCCTGCTGCCCTGACAAGTGACAACCTTCTGCCTCTAGTCTCCAGTCCAGGTTCATCCTTTCCTTGTGGGTACATTTCTGCCTGTTGGTGTAGTACAGCTGTGTCTGAACCCTGCTTTTTAGCCCTCATCAGGGCTTTCCATCTTTCAGGACTTCTGCAGTACATGTACAGCAGAAGTCTGGGGTTTAAACATGGCACCCACTCAGAAGCTGAGCAGGCACTGTAACCGCCGGGTACCTAATGGTTTACAGAGCAGACACTCAGAGGCAATTTCTGGACATTTAACCTCTCATAAGCCATGGTCAATTGCGACCACACCCCTCAAGGTATTCAAAACTGATTTTACAAACTTTGTTAACCCTTTAGGTCTTCCACAAGACTTCATGGCAAATGGACATAAAATTTACGAATTTCGATTTTTTGGAAAATTTTCCAATATAATCCATTTTTTCCAGAAACAAAGCAAGGGTTAACTGCCAAACAAAACTCAATATGGGTTGCCCTGATTCTGTAGTTTGCATAAACACCCCATATGTGGTCCTAAACTACTGTTTGGCCAAACGGGAGGACATAGTAGGAGGGGAACGCCATATGTTTTTTGCAAGGCAGATTTTGCAGGACTGGTTTTGTTTATACCATGTCCCATTTCAAGCCCCCCGTTGCACCCCTAGAATAGAAATTCCAAAAAAGTAACTCCATCTAAGAAAGTACACCCCTCAAGGTATTCAAAACTGGGTTTACAAACTTTGTTAACCCTTTAGGTGTTCCACAAGAGTTAATGGCAGATGGAGAAACCATTTCTATTTTTTGGAAAATTCATGGGTTAACAGACAAACAAAACTCAATATGGGTTGCCCTGATTCTGTAGTTTGCAGAAACACCCCATATGTGGTCGTAAACTACTATTTGGCTAAACGGCAGGACATAGAAGAAGGGGAAAGCCATATGGTTTTTGGAAGGCAGATTTTGCGGTACTGGTTTATTTACACCATGTACCCTTTCAAGCCTCCCTGATGCACCCCTAGAGTAGAAACTCCATAAAAGTGACCCCATCTAGGAAACTGCATGATAAGGTGGTTGTTGATTTGGGACTATTTTAGGGTAAATATGATTTTTGGTTGCTCTATATAACACTTTTTTGAGGCAAGGTAACAAAAAATTTAAATTCTAAAATTGTTTCTACATACGCTATTTAGTTTTGTGTAACACCTAAAGTGTTAACAAAGTTTGTAAAGTAACTTTTGAATACCTTGAGGGGTGTAGTTTCTTAGATGGGGTCACTTTTTTGGAGTTTCTAGTCTAGGCTACACCAGGGGGGCTTCTAATGGGACATGGTGTAAATAAACCAGTCCATCGAAATCTGCCTTCCAGAAACCATATTGCGTTCCCTTCGTTCTATGCCATGCAGTGTGGCTATATAGCCATTTATGACCACATATGGGGTGTTTCTGAAAACTACAGAATCAGGGCAATAAATATTTACTTTTGTTTGGCTGTTAACCCTTGCTTTATTACCGGAAAAAAAGTATTCAAATGGAAATTTTGGCACAGTTTTTATTTTATATTTTTAACACTGTTCATCTGAGGGGTTTGGTCAAATGTTATTTTTATAGGGCAGATTCTTACAGACGCGGCGATACCTAATATGTCTACATTTTAAAATGTATTTAAATTTTACACTATATTATCATTTTAGGAACAAAAAATATATATTTTTGTATCTCCCTAGCCCTGGGAGCTACAGGTTTTTTTTTTGTACATACTGCCTGTTACCATATCCATCTTGTAAGTACAATAAAGCCTTGCAGTTGGAACTTTTGTGATTGTACTTCACTATCTGTGGCAACCTTGATTTCTCATAAGGTTCCCCAAGGAAAGGTGAATCCAAGTGAACTGATCACTTACCCATATCCACGAAAGTTCTGTGAGATCTGGAAGGGAGGATTTTTCAGCTTTGTGCTGGAGAAGCGAGGTCTAATAAATCAGATAAAGTTTGTTTTGTTTTTTCCCTAACTAACGCTCCCTTCTATCCCTGCCTAATCATGCCTCTCCCTCACTGACCCTAACCTACCTGGAGGGTGATGGGTGCAGTCGGGTGATAGGTGCCGACGGGGGGATAGCAGGAGCTGGTGAAGGACGGTGCAGGAGCAGCAGCAGGAAGAGGAGGGGAGAGAGGAGCGCCGGGAGTTTGAATCTCCCGCCTCTCTCCCCGCACTAATCAGCACCAAGGAAAGCACCGCCAGCACCAAGAACAGCACCGCCGCCCCTAAATGCTCGGACTGTGATTGGTGGTGTGTAATCACACCACCGATCACCGTCCTTTTCCAGTTCATTGGGTCACCGGAGACCCGAATGGACCGGAAACGCAGCAAACTGCAGGTCTGAATTGACCTTCGGTTTGCTGCGATCGCCGATGCTCCGATGCAAAAAAAAATAATCCCGGATCCGTTTTTCCGGATGACACCGGAGAGACGGATCCTGTATTGCAATGCATTTGTCAGACGTATCCGTATCCGTCTGATAAATGCCATCAGTTTGCGTCCAGATTGCCGAATCCGACAGGCAGTTGCGGTGATGGAACTGCCTGCTGGAATCCTCTGCCGCAAGTGTGAAAGTACCCTAACTGGAAGTACTCTATGGTATGGAGACTTATCGGCCATGCTTTATGAGAAACAAATATGCCATTTTGTCAGTGCCTCCTATTGGAAGTGGCTCCCTTTGAGTCAAAATCTGACTTTCCAACAAGCTGGTGAGATGGTTCTCTTTCTTAGGAGATACCTCTTTGTATGACCATCTGATTTGGTAAAGGAATAACAGGGTGTTTCCAGTGAAAGTTTTGAAAAACTCACCTGGGTAGGAAGAGTCTGTGAGTGTGGAGCTGTGCTATGACATTGAACCACTGCTCCCTGGATAAAGGACTACAAAAACTGAATGGCAAGCTCCACTGGCAGAAATACCTGCACCTCTAGCCTGAAGATCTAGTGCAAATTCTCACGCAGCCCGTGATGACGTTATCACGTCAGCTGGTGTGGTGACGTCTTACCTCACTGCGCACGGGATTTGGCAAGGAATCTTCAATCAAGATAATGGCGGCCGGCTCTTCATGCTCAAACGGATAAGGTAAGTATGATTTTATTAATTTTTTTACATTCAGGGAAAATCAATTCATTACCACGAAGCACAAGGAAATTCGGATTCTCAGCTAATGGAATTTTCCCACTTTGTAGACTTCAGTTTGTTCAACCCTAATATCAATGTACTGTGTGTAAAGCAGTGCATTGGCTTGGCTGCATTTGTTGCGGAATGGGTGTGAATATTCCTAGTTTGTAGGAGTCCCAGCGGGTAAGGGTAGGGTCCCACACAATAGAGTAAACTATCTGGTTTTGTATAGCATGGGGTAGTCTGGGGATAATCCTTTGTGTTGACCTATGGGGAAGTGAGCATAGGCTTAGCCAAGAAGGAGCGAGTAAAAGGTGGTGTCTGGGGTAGTGTGCCATGACAGCTACAAATCATCCCACAAAAAACAAGCCTTCACACAATTAAAGTAGTTATGGGTCGTGGAATCCAGCAACACTAAAACAAATTATTTTGTTAAAAGAGTATTTTTATCGTACAAGTAGAAGTACATAATAAAAATGTTATGATTATTTCATTAATAAGCTGAAGTAATCTCAATAATAAGATAGCAGAGCTAGAGAAAATTTGAATTCCATTTTATTGCCCTATACATTTTATCAGCATAATGCTTGGTTTATATCTGCATTGTTATTTATGCTTTGTGTTACAACATAGGAGTAGAAAAAGGAAAGGAATGCAAGACAGATCCATAACAGAGTGAAAATCAACGGTGCCCAATGAATGGCCCTAAGTTATAATATGGTCTGTCTAGAGATGAGTGAATTTCATAAAATCTGTTTGGGGCCTGATTTGTCCGAATTGCCCAAGAAATTTGATTCCGATACAAATCGATTCTATCCGAATCAAAAGTGCTTTTAATTATTGGAAAATCTCTCCCAAATCAGAATGAATTTTAAAAAAAATGTTTTGGCTGAATTTCGATATAAAAAAAATCGATTCACTCATCTAGGTCTGTCAAGTTCACACGTGGCTGATATGCTGCTGATTTGCTGTTGTGTGTTTTCATGCTGTAAATGCACAGCATTGTGCAGTACAAGCAAAGTAGGTAAAATTCCAAGAGCTGTCATCAATATGCTGTAAAAAAAAATCAACCTATCAATTTATGTTGCGGATATGGTGAGGGTGAATTCCACACCCATTTCCATGGCAAAAACTGCGTATAATAAATCCGCCACGGTTTTTGTCAAAGATACATGGCAAAATCCACAGTGGTCTCTTCCGGTGTATTTCCCATCACATGTGGATGTACCCGAAGGGTGTATTCTCCCAGGATATGAAGGTATGCTATCCCTAGTAAAGATAATGGATGTATAATCAGTAGGAGTCACTCCTTGTGAACCCCCACAATAAATATAACTCAGACCTCCCAAGTGTCCCTCTTTTTAAACTAAGTCCCTCTGTCCCTCTTTGCTCCTTAAATGTCCCTCTTTTTGATTTGAGGTATAGATTTGCATTATTACAATATTACAATATTGACCCATAAATTGTTTCTCTGATTCCTGTCTTTGTATATTAGAGCCCATCTGGTATATTACTTCATTATTTAATACAGTTGTTATTTTATACATTTTATACATTTCTAGATTCAGATTTTTGCGCTATTTCGTAATAGAAAACTATCGAAATGTATAGATATGCAGGAAAAATATATCTTTCAGACAATGAATTATAAGTGTCCCTCTTTGATTGTCCAAAAGGTTGGGAGGTATGATAACTATGTAAGTGGCAGTGGCTCTCACTAGAGTACCATAGCCCCTGTACTGCAGTCCTTGGCACAGCAAGGTCCACCGGAATGTGGTTGTGCCAAGGATTGCAGCTCTCGCTCACCCAGCCCAGTTCACGTGAAAGTAACAAGCTGCAGTACCAAACACAGATGTATGAACATCACTTTGTTGAGAACAGCATTACAGGGCTGCTTCACCTTCTTGTTGGTGGGGGGGGACCCACTGATCATACATTGATGGCTTATTCTAGGAAATCAATGTTCTAACCCGTACAAACACTTTAAATGTAGACATTATGAGAATCATTTATTCTACTTCTACAGGGGGCAATTGTTATAATAACATGATATGATTTGAAACCAGTGCTTAATAATAATAATAATAATGATAAAAAATATAAATGATTTCACAGTCTTAGAAATGCAGCCTAAAGCCTTATGTCACATGGAGATATGTACCTATTACCAACAGTACTGAGTGTATTATGATATAATGGCAGCCAAGCATTTAACCTACTATTATATTTCTAATACAATCTTATCTATCATGGCATAAGAGCTCCACTTTTATTTGAGCTAAAGTGCTTGTTTAACTTTCTATAACCAAGAAATCACTTCAGTCATTTTCAAGAAATCATGCAAACTTTAATTTAGTATGACAGAGCATTTAATCCTTTAAAAGGTTGGAGTTAAAATGGAAACTGGTAAAATAAAAATGTGAAGTAAGCAGTGAAAGCAAACATTAGCACAGGCTAAAATGCCACTCTGGTAACCAGATATACTGTACTCCCATTTCTTCTATAGCTCTCATGTCATGTGTCAAAATGCTGCCAATGCTGGGTCTCAGTAAAGAATCAATATTTCAAGGATTTTATAGAGAAGAACATTTATGTTTCCAGTATTATATTGACGCATTTACTACAAGTCATAAAAATATCTGAATATAAGCCAAAAATTTGAAATATTTTTTAATTACAGGGCTACACCCATTAACCCCTTCTCTCTAAGTGACGTAACTGTACATCACAATTGCAACTGAGTTACCGCAATCCAATATACAGTTACATCAAGTGGATGGAGTGTGCTCACATCATCCGCATGGGGTGTCACTGCAGAGATAAGAGCTAGCTCCTATCCTAGTAGTTTGACCCAGCTCAACGCGTTTCGGGAAAATTCCCCTTTTCAAGAGCCTGCACATACAACAGGTAGAACAAAATTATATAGGGAGACAGGAACACGTGATCTGTGATCTGGGGTCATCCCATAGGTGGGAGTGGACCCCTCTGATGTCACTTCCTGGTAACAATTGCATAAAAATTCAATAAAAGTTCATAAAATATGTTGGTGACAGTGTGGTCTGATGCCCTTTAAACAATGTGGACATAAAACATTAAAAATAATAAATAGTAAATGTAAATCCATATGTGTACCTATTTGCTTTTGTATCTTTATTCTCTGGGGGTGGGTAGTGAGACCAGCAAATAGGTACCCACCCCCAGAGAATAAAGATACAAAAGCTGAGGCTGTCTGGTACATGACAGAATCATTCACGACTTTTGGCTGTTCATACAAATAGTGAGAACCCTTCTTCTTCCTCCCTAGTACTTTTTTCCCACCAATATGTGCACTAAAATGGTGCTATGCGCTGTTTTAGTGGATTCATCCAAAACAAACTCGATTCGGGTTTGTCTGCCCGAACACACACAATGAATCAGACCAAACTCGGTTCAGTCCCAATAGGTTTGCTCATCCCTAGCATTGAGGTTTCTTTACTGTAAGAACTGTAAATCTGCGGAATAGTCTATCTCAGGACGTGGTCACAACAGGAACAGTGGGCGGTTTTAAAAAGGGCTTAGATTAATTCTTAAAAGCAAATAACTTTAATGTAGAAATCTAGGTTTCACTCTTCTTTTCAAAAATTCACATCCCCACCTATCCCTTGGTTGAACTTGATGGACATATCTTTTTCACCATATTAACTATGTAACTATGTTATTTAAACCACACAATAAACCTCATAAAACATAAATAAATATGAACACTGATAGAATAGCTGTTTCCTCTACACTTCACCTCCAATAAATTAAATAAAAAGACATATGTACCCCCAAATGAGGAACTAAAACTGATTGGTTATTTAAACATTATTTTAAATAGAAAAGTGATTTTATGGTGTAAAAGTAGTAAGACATAGAAATCTGTTCATATTTATCATCATAATTATATCAACCCACAGAATAAGGTTATCTTGTCATTTATACCACGTGGTAAACCCTATAAGAGATTTTGTTTTTTAACTGTGAAAACTGCAGTTTTTGGCCACCGCATCTCCCAAAAAATTAAATAAAAAGTAATAAAAAAAAGAGTGCCCACAAAATGGTGATAATAAAAAGTACAGCTTGTCAAAAAAATTAGCCCTCACTCAGCAACAAAAAAAGTTATGAATGAAGCATTTAGCAATCTATGTTCCAAAATACAAATTTCACTCTTTACCTTCAGTTGTTTATACCCACATATGGCGCATTATCATGCTGAGAAGAAATTGTGTAACAAATTGTGGGGTGCTTATTCTACAATTAACCCTTGTGAAAATGAAAAATTTGTGACTAAAGCAAAATAATTATGGAATAAATGTAATATTTTGTTTTTTTATGGTCTAATGTTAACGAAGTCTATTAACTCTTTTCCGACGGATGCGTCCTGGCGGCGGTCGATTCATTCCTCCTGGACGCATCCGTGCGTCATCTTGCGAGACGCGAGATTTCGGTCAGAGCCGGCCCGCGCATGCGCATCGCGGGCCGGCAAAAGTTAAAGGAGTATTTTGTCACCAGCCTGCCAGCCAATGATCGTTGCTGGCAGGCTAGTGATTTTAAAAAAATCTAATCAGAAGCCATCTAACACCTTATATTTATAAATATAAGGTGTTAAATGGCTTCTGTGCTCCTCTGCTGGTCCTTTTCGTCGGTTGGTCCTAGCAGAGGAGCACACATCACAGTGAGTAGCCACCAAACACCACACTTAGCCCCAGATCACCCCCCATCACCCCAATTAACCCCTTGATCACCCCTTGATCGCCCCTGTCAATCACCTAGTGAAAGGGAAAAAAGTGATCAGTGTAAACTGTCACTTTTTTTTCTCACTGGTATTGACTGATAGGTTTTAGGATAGTTTAGGCCCCTTGGTTAGGTAGTTAGCGTCGGTTAGCGCCCAGCCCACCGCACCGCAGTCACTGATTCGCTGATTAGCGTATCGCTAATCAGCTTTTTTACTTTTATAGTATCTGTAAGTGATCAAAACTGATCACAGTCAGATCTATAATAGTATTAGTGTCACCTTAGCTCGCCCTCCACCCAAAACGCAGTGTTTGCCCGATCAGGCCTGATCGGTCGCCCACACGTGCGTTCAGCCACGCCCGCCCCGCCGCAGTGACAAAAAATTATTATTTTTTTGATCACTGCACAATCACTTTACAAGCGCTGCGGCGATAAAAAAATCAGTTTTGATATTTTTTATCAATCGCAGCGGCCTCCGGTACTTCGCTAGCCTCCCATTTGTAAGACAGGCTTGCTTTTTTTCTTGGGTAGTCTCAGGGAATACCCCTAAATTTAGTAGTCCAAATGTCAAACAGGGGGTATTCTTCTGAAGAGGCCTACAGGATTCTGACCCAGTCGGATGAGGAATGGGAACCCTCATCTGATGAATCTAGCGGGTCAGAATATGAACCTGTTGAAAGCAGTGGCAGTCTGTCAAAAAAGTTCGGACGAGGAGGTTGAGGTCCCTGATAGCACCAGGCGTACCCGGCCCCGTGTCGCTAGACCACAGGTTGCGCAGGATCCGTTTCAAGGGCAGCAGAGTGGGGCTGGGGCTGTCGGATTACGTGGTGAGGCATACACCAGCAGTGCAGCCCATCCTGGACCTAGTACCAGCACTGCCGTACAACATGGTGAAGTGGCGAGCACCAGAAGGGCAGTTGAAGCTGGTACGGTGGCACGTGCAATAGTTACCCCGTCGCAGACACCGCACAGACAGGCCCGTAGAGCCCCTAAAGTCCCTGTGCTGCTGGCAAACCCTGATTGGCAGTCCCCAACTTCAGCCGCACCTGTAGTTCCCCCTTTCAACACCCAGTCTGGAGTTCGGGTTAAGACAGCTCAGATCGGTTCGGCACTGGGATTTTTTGAGCTGTTCTTGACTACGGAGCTCTTGGACTTAGTCGTGGCAGAAACAAATCGGTATGCCACTCAATTTATAGCCGCCAACCCGGGAAGCTTTTATGCCCAGCCTTTCCGGTGGAAACCAGTCCAAGTTTCCGAAATTAAAATTTTTCTGGGCCTTCTCCTCAACATGGGTCTAACCAAATAGCATAAATTGCGGTCATATTGGTCCACAAACCCAATTCATCACATGCCCATGTTCTTTGCTGCTATGTCCAGGAAACGATTTGAGACCATCCTGCGTTTCCTGCACTTTAGCGACAACACCACCTCCCGTCCCAGAGGCCACCCAGCTTTTGACCGGCTCCACAAAATTCGGCCCCTCATAGACCACTTCAACAACAAATTTGCAGATTTGTATAACCCTGAGCAAAACATCTGCGTAGACGAGTCCCTTATACATTTTACCGGGCGCCTTGGCTTCAAACAATACATCCCAAGCAAGCGCGCCCGGTATGGGGTCAAATTGTATATACTCTGTGAAAGGGCCACAGGCTATACCCACAAATTTCGGATCTATGAGGGAAAAGATCAGACCCTGGAGCCGGTCGGTTGCCCTGACTACCTGGGGAGCAGTGGGAAGACAGTTTGGGACTTGGTGTCACCCTTATTTGGCAAGGGGTACCATCTTTATGTGGACAATTTTTACACAAGTGTGCCCCTCTTCAGGCATTTGTTCCTAGAACAGATTGGCTGCTGTGGCACCATGCGACCTAGTCGCCGGGGCTTCCCCCAATGGCTCGTTACCACCCGTCTTGCAAGGGGGAGAGGGCTGCCTTGTGTAACGAAGAACTGCTCGCGGTGAAATGGAGAGACAATCGTGACGTTTACATGCTCTCCTCCATTCACGTAGACACGACAATACAAATAGAACGGGCAACCAGTGTCATTGAAAAACCCCACTCAGTCCACGACTATAACCTTCACATGGGAGGGGTGGACTTCAATGACCAGATGTTGGCTCCCTATTTAGTTTCCTGACGCACCAGACGCTGGTATAAGAAGGTGTCTGTATATTTGATTCAATTGGCTGCATATAATAGTTTTGTTCTCTACAGTAAGGCTGGGAGAACAGGATCCTTCCTCAAATTTCAGGAAGAGATCATCGAGAACCTCCTGGATACACCAGTGTAGTGAGCCGTCTACACGAGCGACATTTCCCCAACCTCAACCCAACCGTCACCCCGAAAAAGATGTCGTGTCTGTAGCAGGAGTGGAATAAGGCGTGACACCCGCTATTTCTGTCCTGACTGCCCTGACCACCCTGCCCTATGCTTAGGGGAGTGTTTCCGGAAGTACCACACACAGGTACACTTAGCATAGGGATTGCATCTCACAGGACAGGCACACAGGGCTATTAGGGCCCTTACACTCACAGCTGCTGCAAACCTCTCCTTTCACCTGGGACAAATGCATAATCTACTTCGCCACATCTTTGGGCGATTTGCGCTTTGCACATTGTCCCATGGGGAAGGAGAGGTTTGTCCTATAAAGGTAAAAAAAAAAAATCACCGGTAAGCAAAAAAGTTAACGTTCGTTCAAATTTTATTATAAAGTTAATAAATTTATTGCGTTGCGGCCTGGTTTTTTCTTTTCTTTTTTGTTTTGTTTTTTTTACCTTCCAGGTGGACCAACAGATCGACTAGCTGCAGCACTGATGTGCATTTTGACAGAAGCATTGCGCTGCTGTCAGATTACACAAAAGTCGGTGTATGCGGCGCTGCAAGACGAGATTTCTCCTCTGCAGTAAAAGATACGTTTGCCGAGGCATATGAGCTGAGGAGGCGGCGGTGTTCATATACTTTGGCAAACACTTTGTATATAAAAAAATAAATAAAAATCCCGGCAATGATTTATTCATTCACATCGATTGATGTGAATGGAGAAATCTGGTTGGCCAGGGCATACGAGCTAAGTGGGTATGGATGTTGGGCGGAGCTCTTATGTCCTGGCAGACGCCTTTCCCCTCCTTTTTTTTTTTTGGCAGAGATTTTTTCATCCACATTGATCGATGCGAATGAAGAAATCTGTGCCGTTCATTTTTTCTTTCAGCCCAGAGGCTGAAGGGAAAAAATAAAATCTCATTACCCGTATGTTAAATATAAGGAGAATAGCAGAAACTCCTAATGCTGGCCCTTCATGTAATGATTGCGGAGACCCTCAAATGCCAGGGCAGTTCAAACACCCCACAAATGACCCCATTTTGGAAAGAAGACACCCCAAGGTATTCGCTGAGGGGCATATTGAGTCCATGAAAGATTGAAATTTTTGTCCCAAGTTAGCGGAAAGGGAGACTTTGTGAGAAAAAAACAAAAAAAATCTATTTCCGCTAACTTGTGCCAAAAAAAAAAAATTCTATGAACTCGCCATGCCCCTCATTGAATACCTTGGGGTGTCTTCTTTCCGAAATGGGGTCACATGTGGGGTATTTATACTGCCCTGGCATTTTAGGGGCCCATTTGGATTTGGGATCCAAATGTCTAAAAATGCCCTCCTAAAAGGAATTTGGGCCCCTTTGCACATCTAGGCTGCAAAAAAGTGTCACACATCTGGTATTGCCGTACTCAGGAGAAGTTGGGCAATGTGTTTTGGGGTGTTATTTTACATATACCCATGCTGGGTGAGATAAATATCTCGGTCAAATGCCAACTTTGCATAAAAAAATGGGAAAAGTTGTGTTTGCCGAGATATTTCTCTTACCCAGCATGGGTATATGTAAAAAGACACCCCAAAACACATTGCCCTACTTCTTCTGAGTACGGCGATACCAGATGTGTGACACTTTTTTGCAGCCTAGGTGGGAAAATGGGCCCACATTCCAAAGAGCACCTTTCGGATTTCACAGGGCATTTTTTACAAATTTTGATTTCAAACTACTTCTCACGCATTAGGGCCCCTAAAAGGCCAGGGCAGTATAACTACCCCACAAGTGACCCCATTTTGGAAAGAAGACACCCCAAGGTATTCCGTGAGGGGCATAGTGAGTTCCTCAAATTTTTAATTTTTTGTCACAAGTTAGCGGAAAATTATGATTTTATTTTTTTTTTACAAAGTCTCATATTCCACTAACTTGTGACAAAAAATAAAAACTTACATGAACTCACTATGCCTATCACGAAATACCAAATACCTTGGGGTGTCTTCTTTCCAAAATGGGGTCGCTTGTGGGGTAGTTATACTGCCCTGGCATTTGAGGGGCACGAATGCTTGAGAAGTAGTTTGAAATCAAAATGTGTAAAAATGCCCTGTGAAATCCGAAAGGTGCTCTTTGGAAGGTGGGCCCCTTTGCCCACCTAGGCTGCAAAAAAGTGTCACACATCTGGTATCGCCGTACTCAGAAGAAGTAGGGCAATGTGTTTTGGGGTGTCTTTTTACATATACCCATGCTGGGTGAGAGAAATATCTCAGCAAAAGACAACTTTTCCCATTTTTTTTTATACAAAGTTGGCATTTGACCGAGATATTTATCTCACCCAGCATGGGTATATGTAAAATAACACCCCAAAACACATTGCCCAACTTCTCCTGAGCACCTTTCGGATTTCACAGGGCATTTTTTACACATTTTGATTTCAAACTACTTCTCACGCATTCGGGCCCCTAAAATGCCAGGGCAGTATAACTACCCCACAAGTGACCCGATTTTGGAAAGAAGACACCCCCAGGTATTTTGTGATGGGCATAGTGAGTTCATGGAAGTTTTTATTTTTGTCACAAGTTAGTGGAATATGAGACTTTGTAAGGAAAAAAAAAAAAGATAATCATCATTTTCCGCTAACTTGTGACAAAAAATAAAAAGTTCTATGAACTCACTATGCCCATCAGCGAATATCTTAGGCTGTCTACTTTCCGAAATGGGGTCATTTGTGGGGTTTTTCTACTGTCTGGGCATTGTAGAACCTCAGGGAACATGACAGGTGCTCAGAAAGTCAGTGCTGCTTCAAAAAGCGGAAATTCACATTTTTGTACCATAGTTTGTAAACGCTATAACTTTTACCCAAACCATTTTTTTTTACCCAAACATTTTTTTTTATCAAAGACATGTAGAACAATAAATTTAGAGAAAAATTTATATATGGATGTCGTTTTTTTTGAAAAATTTTACAACTGAAAGTGAAAAATGAAATTTTTTTGCAAAAATTTAGTTAAAGTTCGATTAATAACAAAAAAAGTAAAAATGTCAGCAGCAATGAAATACCACCAAATGAAAGCTCTATTAGTGAGAAGAAAAGGAGGTAAAATTAATTTGGGTGGTAAGTTGCATGAACGAGCAATAAACGGTGAAAGTAGTGTAGTGCAGAAGTGTAAAAAGTGGCCTGGTCATTAAGGGTGTTTAAGCTAGGGGGGCTGAGGTGGTTAAACACTTGTGGGCTAAAAACCATTACACACCCCTAACTAAATTCCTTGGGGGTTTAGTTTCCGATATTAGATCACTTATGCAGTAATTTACAGTGGGGGTATTATACCAGCATGGCACACTTAAGATGGGAAATAGATGTACTCAAATATGAGACATATTTTTTATAGTGTGTTATATTGTTTCTTAAAAAACATCAGGGCATGGCTTGCTAGTGATATTATTTTCATATTATTCTTTCTACTAACTGTGCAGTTATAAATCATAGTACAATGTATTATAGGGTCTTGGTTTATGAAGTTGGATTACACACTGTCTTGGTTGCTTCAATTTTATATCTTATCACAGCCAGGTTAACTTATAGACAAAATGAATAATTAGAATAGTTGTGTCTCCCTTAGGGAAATCCACTGCTTTAACATTCTTTGCCAGTAAATAAAAATTAATTTGAAGAAAATAAACTTAGTTTTCAAAACCCTGACAGCTGTCAGTCAAAAATATCTAGCAACTTCCCTATCGTGTCAGACCTCAGCCAAACAGTACTTTCCCAAGGGTTCCTGGGCATGGCATCTCTGCTCTGTTTTCAGATAAACAGATCCAATTTCTTAACAAACAGACCGCTGCAGCCCTCTTGATAACAATGTAATAATTCAAAACAAATGATTCGAGGCTTTGATGATAGCACTTTTATGGGTCATGAAGAAATCCTCCTACCAACATCTGTTTGATTTTATCTACTTGAACTTTATCCTTCAGTTGAAGATTTATAAGCTGAAATCATCCTAGCCTATTAAAGTCAGAGTAAAGTTTGAACGCTAACCACTGAGAATGAAAGAGCGCTCTTAGCCGTCTACCTTTTCAGACCATGTTCTGAGAAAAAAGTTATCAGAAGTTTTGGAGAGCTCAGTTTATAAGAGCTTATATGAGTCAGCAACACACATTCCTCGCAAAACCCTTTGTGGAAACAAATCTCAGAAGTAGCAATGTAGTCAGGCAATGGCCGTCCTATTCACTTTGTTAACTAAGGTGATTGAATCCCAGTGTTTATTCTGACAGACTGTATCCTTACGAGTATCTCCCATAACATATAAGGGATCCATGCCAGATCGGGCCAACATCTCTCTTTAATACCTGTACTGTGCTCACCTTTGAGAGTTATAAATAGTAGAAGTGTCACAATGTTAGAAGAGGAAAAAACATTTTGATAAACATTACTATTTTTCTATGTTTTATTACTTAGGGATCAGGAACATGACTATGTTA
This sequence comes from Bufo bufo, assembly GCF_905171765.1. Lineage (NCBI taxonomy): Eukaryota > Metazoa > Chordata > Amphibia > Anura > Bufonidae > Bufo > Bufo bufo. Next base: position 601,104,688 of record NC_053390.1, on the reverse strand, counting down.
GAGCTCTCTACAACCTCCATAAAAGGCTTGTGGCTGGCTCCATTGATTGCCATATTAAAGAGTTTGTCAACTCTCTCTTGTGCTGACAGAGAAAGACAGTAAATCACAGAATGCAGATAGACAGTGGTTTCATGGTGAGAAGAGAATACATGGTTTGTTTAGTTAGAATTGCAATAAATGTATATAGAGATAGAATTTTGAGAGTGATAAAAGTCAGACTTGGTCAGTCTTTGCCAGTGTATTAGTAAGATATGCCTAGACAGCCATTGCTGTGAGTGCTGCTGTATTTAATAAGATACAATTCTTATATCAGTTTGTTAATCACTTATCATTAACAACTCTTCAATTATATTAAAGAGTTTTTCAACTCTGAGGAAACTTTTTACTCCCCTTACTAATGATCTGCCCCCCCCCCCCCCATGTTAATGCTTCCATGGTCCCCTGCTAGTTTTTAGTTCTAACCATGTCATGTTGACTTGTGACCATTACAGGGTTTTAAAGGAGTTATCCCACAAGAAGCTGAGCATATATGTCCACCTCTGAATGCAGAAGGTGGACCAGAAGGATAAACAGCAGGGAGCGATAGAAAAAATGGACAACATGTTATCGCATATTATTGTGATATTACTTAATTTGAAAGGCTATATTCAAAGCAAAGTAATTCTTATCTTTGGATAACCTCTTTAATGTAAGGCAGAATTATAAAACAATTAAAAACTAACAGTATAATGAAAAAAATGTAATACCAGGTGTGTCCATGATCACCTATTGGTGATAGAATTTTGACAGTATTATCATTACAAAGTACCTTTGACCCACTTATAGACAGCTTAAAGGGGTTGTCCCATGAAAAATATTCAACATATTTCAAACCAGAACCTGAATCTCAATACTTTTGTAATCGCACGTAATTGCAAATTCTGTATAGCCACTGAGTTATTCAATAAAATATATCTGTATTGTACCACCTGCTGTTTGCTCTTTTTTTAAAATTCTCTGTCCTGCTCACTGAGGTAGACACACATGCTCAGTTCCATCTTTCAACTGCCACCAGAGCATGCCACCTGAGAAAGGACATGGTTTTGTCTGTTAGATAGAGACTGTAATCTACTATATAATGTCTCATTTACATTTTTTTACATTAATCATTTTCCTCGGGATAGAGGGTAGCCCCAGCAACATTTCAATTGAGAAGGTGTTGCCCAAACCAAGCAACTTCTCATGTGATCCATTATGGATTCTAAGGGTATGGCCACGCTGTCAGGTTTCCTGATGCAATTTTGCAAGACAAAGAGTGAATTTACTTCTTTTATGATCCACTCCTGATTTTGGTTTCCATAATTGCATCGGGAAACCTGATCGTCTGGCCCTACCCTAATATTCCATCTCAATAAATAAAGTCCTTATAAAAGTGATTTTTTTTTATTGTTCTTACATGGTTAACATTGTTCACTTTACATTGAGCAAAAAGGAATAGACAACATGCTTACCCTAATAATAATCAAGTGCAAGATTTGGAATTGTCCATGTACAGTGGCTGTGATTTCTCACAGTATTGTTGAAAATCTCCCAGAGACTGTCTTTACAGAAGTCTGACATGTTATTGATGTGCCATGCAATGAGGATGTGTAGAACATAGCCCAGGATTGTGTAATTTAGTGTGTGGTTAGGGAACTAGCATGAGAATTGAGCAGGGGGCTTGTTTAGACAACTCATAAATAGTTTAATCTTGACGTAGTTTGAAGATAAGGGTTGGTTTGGGGAATGAGAGATAGTCTAACTAACCTACTGTCTATTGCGAGTCTTGAGTGTTAACTCACCAGGCTCTGCAAAGACTATTAAGAATATTCCCAGCTTGAGCACTAGGGCAGATAACTTGGAAGGATTGCATACAGTGGAAAAACTTCATTATGACATTATTCATTTAAAAATCTCCTATGGAACACAATACACTTTAACTTGACAATGGCTGATGTCATTTGTACCTCAAAAGGAGCAGATGTTAAATGAGTTCCAGAATAGGTTCATCTGATCAGCTCTCTTAGAAAATTCACCATGGTCATAGACACAAAGATCTGACCAGTTCAACCATAGTTACACAGTCATTACACAGTGCCTTAAATAAAAAGTATATCTGAAACTATGGGAAAATTATCCCAAATATTCCATTTATTTGGGGGAGTTTTATCAAAACATTACTGTTCGTTGTACAGAGGCTGTGCTTGGTATCACAGCTCAGCCCCATTCATTTGAATAGGGGTGAGGTGCTCCTAGGCCACATGACAAATGAATGTGTTGTCCCTGGCCTAGGAAAGCTGTTAAAAGGCCGCGGTGCTCACAGGGGTGCCGGTGCCTTCTCAAACAGTTAATTGATGGGGGTCCTAGGTGTTGTACGCCCACTGATCAGATACTGATGACCTATCAAAATCTCAGAAAACCCCTTTAAAATCCTGGACAACCCTTTAAAGGCCATACAGAGTTCTGGCTTTCAAACTGAAAATCCAGAAGGCTTATTTATCTATATTTTCATCATTTCAGATATTCTCCTCTAAGGGTTTTTACCTTTTCTATGTCATACGCCAAGAATTAATTGGTTTTACTCTGTTGTTATGTAAAAAAAATCCATGTTGAAAAAATTCCAGTTACCAGTGTTAACAATTAGAGATGAGCGAATCCATTCGGAACAAATCGGAATCGTTATAAAATTCCCCAAAGCTTCAGATTTCAGCAACTCCACATGATAACTCAGTGGATGAGTCATAGCCACTACATGGGGATATAGATAGGAGAAAGTGGACGTCAGTCAGAGAATGTCAGTCAGAGACAGTAAAACACAGAATACAGATAGATTGTGGATTAGTGACGGTAAGTGTGTTAGATTTACAATAAAAAGATAAACAGTGGATATAAAAAGTCTACACACCCCTGTTAAAATGTCAGGTTTTTGTGCTGTAAAAAATGAGACAAAGAGAAATCATTTCAGAACTTTTTCCACCTTTAATGTGACCTATAAACTGTACCACTCAATTGAAAAACAAACTGAAATCTTTTAGGTGGAGGGAAGAAAACAAAAAAAACTAAAATAATGTGGTTGCATAAGTGTGCACACCCTCTTATAACTGGGGATGTAGCTGTGTTCAGAATTAAGCAATCACATTTAAAATCATGTTAAATAGGAGTCAGTATACACCTGCCATCATTTATAGTGCCTCTGATTAACCCCAAATAAAGTTCAGCTGCTCTAGTTGGTCTTTCCTAAAATTTTCGTAGTCGCATCCCACAGCAAAAGCCATGGTCCACAAAGAGCTTCCAAAGCACCAGAGGGATCTCATTGTTAAAAGGTATCAGTCAGGAGAAGGGTACAAAAGAATTTCCAAGGCATAAGATATACCATGGAACACAGTGAAGACAGTCATCATCAAGTGGAGAAAATATGGCACAACAGTGACATTAACAAGAACTGGATGTACCTCCAAAATTGATGAAAAGACGAGAAGAAAACTGGTCTGGAAGGCTCCCAAGAGGCCTACAGCAACATTAAAGGAGCTGCAGGAATATCTGGCAAGTACTGGCTGTGTGGTACATGTGACAACAATCTTCCGTATTCTTCATATATCTGGGCTATGGGGTAGAGTGGCAAGACGAAAGCCTTTTCTTACAAAGAAAAACATCCAAGCCAGGCTACATTTTGCAAAAACACATCTGAAGTCTCCCAAAAGCATGTGGGGAAAGGTGTTATGGTCTGATGAAACCATGGTTGAACTTTTTGGCCATAATTCCAAAAGATATGTTTGGCGCAAAAAAAACACTGCACATCACCAAAGGAAAACCATACCCACAGTGAAGCATGGTGGTGGCAGCATCATGCTTTGGGGCTGTTTTTCTTTAGCTTGAACTGGGGCCTTAGTTAAACTAGAGGGAATTATGAACAGTTCCAAATACCAGTCAATATTGGCACAAAACTTTCAGGCATCTGCTAGAAAGCTGAACATGAAGAGGAACTTCATCTTTCAATATGACAACGACCCAAAGCATACATCCAAATCAACAAAGAAATGGCTTCACCAGAAGAAGATTAAAGTTTTGGAATGGCCCAGCCAGAGCCCAGACCTGAATCTGATTGAAAATCTGTGGGGTGATCTGAAGAGGGCTGTGCACAGGAGATGCCCTCGTAATCTGACAGATTTGGAGTGTTTTTGCAAAGAAGAGTGGGAAAATCTTGCCAAGTCAAAATGTGCCATGCTGATAGACTCATACCCAAAAAGACTTAGTGCTGTAAGAAAATCAAAAGGTGCTTCAACAAAGTATTAGTTTAAGGGTGTGCACACTTATGCAAGCATAATATTTTATTTTTATATTTTTTCTTCCCTCTACCTAAAAGATTTCAGTTTGTTTTTCAATTGAGTTGTACCGTTTATAGGTCACATTAAAGGTGGAAAAAGTTCTGAAATGATTTATCTTTGTCTCATTTTTACAGCACAGAAACCTGACATTTTAACAGGGGTGTGTAGACTTTTTATATCCACTGTATTTTAGAGAGTTATAGGAGTCAGACTCAGTTAGTCTTTGCCACTGTGTTAGTAAGGTAGGCACAGGCAGCCATTGCTGTGAGTGACTGCTGCTATGGCTAATGTTATACAAGTCTTAAATCGTTTTTTTAATCACTTATCATTAACAAATGATCCTGGTGTTGCTTACTGAAACAGATGTCAGTGACGTCACTCATTGTTTCATATATACCTAATAGTGATGAGTCACCAAAAATTGGCATATTGTTGGCATATTGTTCTATGTTTGCTGGTAGGGGAGTTGCTGCCATACCACTTAAGGGATTTGACTGCCTTTAGGCCACTGATGGTGTGTGTTCAGCCTTGATGAAGGATAGCCACCATTATTTCTCAAAGAAAACCATGCATGCCTTGTACTTTCAAGTGGTAAAGAATTTGTGTTGCTGTAGCTGTTTATTAAGGTGCATGCCACCATCAACACACAGAGGAGCAATTATGACCAGGTACAGTAAATGTTTTTCACAGACCACTGGGTCAATATTTTGTGCATTATCCGTGACGCTGCACTACTGTAATAAAGCCAGGTTCGACTGACACCTCCACGGTTGTGCAGGTTTGGTTCTGGCAAAAAACGGTTATTCACCTTCTCCAGATCCTCCTCAATGAACATCTTCCTTTCCTGAACAGCAATGGGACTAGAATGTTGTTTTCAATCCTCTCCCTCTATTCATATAGGTAAGCTATAGCACTGCCAAGTTGTCTCACATGTTTTAATTTTTTTTATTGTGGCTTGCAGAAGGTGCTGAACATGTCCAAGTGAGTGTCTAAGAACACCTGCATGAACCAGACAGTCTGCCTTTCACACCACTTGGTCTGTGATGTTCCAACTTGCTGGAATTCCACCTTACATATGCTATACTGTCTGTATGAACAGCATAAAGTGGTCAATGATTAAATCATGCTCAAGACCACCACTGTGGGGAGAATGTTGTATTATGAGCGCAGGCAAGGACACATGTCAAATACTCTAGTCCTTCAAAGTGGCCACCAGATTTGTGAGTAGGGACAACAGTGACATCAACTATGTCAACCCATTTATAATTATATAACAGCAAATGCTCACACTGGTAAGATAAGGGATGCTCTAAGAAGAACAGCTTCCATATAATGCACTCCACCCTGTGTCTGCTAGGAACATTGACAGATGACGTGGCATGCAGAAGCAACTGAAGGAGGATGATAAGTTAGGACTGGCTCATGTGTATTTAAAGGGTTTCTGTCACCCCCATTTTCACTATTAAACAGGCTGACATTATAGATGTGAAAATGTCACCTGAATTTAACTCTGCATTTCTTTTATTTAAGTATACCCCCGTTTTTGTGTAATTTTAACTTTTATTATATGCAAATGAGTCTCTAGGAGGAGGGGGAGGGGCGTTGCACCTGCTCCTAGAGGCTCCGTTCGCCCACCTTATTTCCACTCCCTTCTGCTGCTGGCTTTCTCACTGCGCCTGCGACGAATACTGAACGGGACGGCGCAGGCACGATATTTACACAGCAGACGGGGCCAGCAGGAGAACCAACGCTGGCCTGGCCCTGTTAATCAAGACAGAAGGGCATGGAAATGAGGTGGGCGAACGGAGCCTCTAGGAGCAAGTGCAACGTGCCCCCCCTGCTCCTAAAGGCTTATTTGCATATAATAAAAGTTAAAATTACACGAAAACAGGGGCATACTTAAATAAAAGAAATGCAGAGTTAAATTCAGGTGTCATTTTTTTAACATCTATAATGTCAGCCTGTTTTATAGCGAAAATTGGAGTGACAGAAACCCTTTAAAGTTGTGGTAGGTTTTGAGAACTTCATGCTATAACTAAGGATGTGGTCAGCGTCAGAAGGGCATACTTGTGCACACTTTGGATGTTGAATTTTAAGTGAAATAAAGTTAGATTTTACTCCTAATCCATGGACTGGATCAACAGTTACTTCTTCCATGTATATTTTGTCTCATTGAGATGGGATCTGTGCATGAGGATAAAGGATTCCATCAAGTTGGTGAGCTGGAATTTTGTTTTGTTATAGTATGATCTGCACATACTTTCTAACATACTGTATATCTGTAGCTATGTGGCTATTAAAGCTGTCTAACAAATGTCCGTGTTTAGCCCTAGTATTGGAGGTACACTATGTGGCACTTATAGTCATACGGTGCCTTGCAAAAGTATTCACCCCCATTTACTTTTTCCATATTTTGTTACATAACAGCCTTAAGTTCAATGTTTTGTTAATCTGAATTTTATGTGATGGATCAGAACACAATAGTCTAAGTTGGTGAAGTGAAATGAGAAAAATGATGTCCACCTCTGTGCAATCTAAGTGTCACATGATCTGTCATTACATATACACACCTTTTTTGAAAGGCCCCAAAGGCTGCAACACCTAAGAAAGAGGCATCACTAACCAAACCTGGCCATAAAGACCAAGAAACTCACCAAAAAAGTAAGAGACAATGTTCTTGAGAAGTATAAGTAAGGGTTAGGCTATAAAAAAATATCCAAATCTTTGATGATTCCCAGGAGCACCATCAAATCTATCATAACCAAATGGAAAGAACATGGTACAACAGCAAACCTGCCAAGAGACGGCCACCCACAAAACTCATGGACAGGGCAAGGTGGGCATTAATCAGAGAGGCAGCACAGAGACCTGAGGTAACCCTGGAGGAGCTGCAGAGTTCCACAGCAGAGACTGGAGTATCTGTACATAGGACGACAATAGGCCGTACGCTCCATAGAGTTGGGCTTTATGGCAGAGTGGCCAGAAGAAAGCCATTACTTTCAGCTAAAAACAAAAGGGCACGTTGTGAGTTTGCGAAAAGACATGTGGGAGACTCCAAAAATGTATGGAGGAAGGTGCTCTGGTCTGATGAGACTAAAATTGAACTTTTCGGCCATCAAAGAAAATGCTATGTCTGGCGCAAACCCAACACATCACATCACCCAAAGAACACCATCCCCACAGTGAAACATTGTGGTGGCACTGGCAGCATAATGCTGTGGGATGTTTTTCAACAGCCGGGACTGGCAAACTGGTCAGAGTTGAGGGAAAGATGGATGGTGCTAAATACAGGGATATTCTTGAGCAAAACCTGTACCACTCTGTGCGTGATTTGAGGCTAAGACGGAGGTTCACCTTCCAGCAGGACAATGACCCCAAACACACTGCTAAAGCAACACGAGTGGTTTAAGGGGAAACATGTAAATGTGTTGGAATGGCATAGTGAAAGCCCATATCTCAATCCAATAGAAAATCTGTGGTCAGACTTTAAGATTGCTGTTCACAAGCGCAAACCATCTAACTTGAAAGAGCTGGAAAAGTTTTGCAAGGAGAAAAGGGCAAAATTCCCTGTAGTAAGATGTGGCAAGCTCATAGAGACTTATCCAAAGCGACGTGAAGCTGTGATTGCCGCAAAAGGTGGCTCTACAAAGTATAGACTTTAGGGGGGTAAATAGTTATGCACATTGACTTTTTCTGTTATTTTGTTTTTGCTTCACAATAAAAAAAAAACATCTTCAAAGTTGTGGACATGTTCAGTAAATTAACTCCTTCAGGACCCTGCCTTTTTTCACCTTAAGGACCAGGCCATTTTTGCAAATCTGACATGTGTCACTTTATGTGGTGATAACTTTAAAACGCTTTTACTTATCCAGGCCATTCTAAGAATGTTTTCTCGTCACATATTGTACTTCATGACAGTGGTAAAATTGAGTCAAAAATGTTTTTTTATTCATAAAAAATGCCAAATTTACAAAAATAAATAAAAATTTGCAAATTTCTAAATTAGAATTTCTCTACTTTTATAATAGTAAAGTAATACCTCCAAAAATAGTTATTACTTTACATTTCCCATATGTCAACTACATTTTTAGATCATTTTGTGAATGCCATTTTATTTTTTGGGGATGTTAGAAGGTTTAGAAGTTTAGAAGCAAATCTTGAAATTTTTCAGAAAATTTCCAAAACCCAATTTTTAAGGACCAGTTCAGGTCTGAAGTTACTTTGTGAGGCATACATAATAGAAACCACCCAAAAATGACCCCATTTTAGAAACTACACCCCTCAAGGTATTAAAAACTGATTTTACAAACTTTGTTAACCCTTTTGTTGTTCTACAAGAATTAATGGAAAATCGAGATTAAATTTCAGAATTTCACTTTTTTGGCAGATTTTCCATTTTAATAAAAAAAAAAATCAGTTACAAAGCAAGGGTTAACAGCCAAACAAAACTCAATATTTATGGCACTTATTCTGTAGTTTACAGAAACACCCCATATGTGGTTGTAAACTCCTGTATGGGCACACGGCATTGCGCAGAAGGAAAGTAACGCCATACATTTTTTGGAAGGCAGATTTTGCTGGACTGGTTTTTTGACACCATGTCCCATTTGAAGGCCCCTGATGCACCCCTAGAGTAGAAACTCCAAAAAAGTAACCCAATTTTGAAAACTACGGGATAAGGTGGCTGTTTTGTTGGTACTATTTTAGGGTACATATGATTTTTGGTTGCTCTATATTACACTTTTAGTGAGGCAAGGTAACAAGAAATAGCTGTTTTGGAACCATTCAAATTTTTTGTTACAACATTCATCTGACAGGTTAGATCATGTGGTATTTTTATAGAGCAGGATGTTACGGACGCGACAATACCAAATATGATTTTGGTTGTTTGTTTCAGTTTTACATAACAAAACATTTTTATTTATTTTTTATTTTGTTGTGTCTCCACATTCTGAAAGCCATAGTTTTATTTATTTTTGGGGTGACTGTCTTGTGTAGGGGCTCATTTTTTTTTCAGGATAAGATGATGGTTTGATTGGTACTATTAAAGGGTGCATATGACTTTTTGATCACTTGCTATTACACTTTTTGTGACGTAAGGTGACAAAAAATAGCTTTTTTTACACCGTTTTTTTTTTTTTTACGGTTTTCATCTGAGGGGTTAGGTAATGTGATATTTTTATAGAGCAGGTTATTATGGATGTGGCAATACCTAATATGTTAACTTTTTTTATTTATGTAAGTTTTACACAATGATTCTATTTTTGAAACAATAAAAATCATAGTTTTTGGATGATTGTCTTAGGTAGGGTATGATTTTTGTGGGATGAGGTGATGGTTTGATTGGCACTATTTTGGGGTGCGTATGACTTTTTGATCGCTTGCTATTGCACTTTTTGTGATGTAAGGTGACAAAAAATGGCTTTTTTGACGGTATTCACCTAAGGGGTTAAGTCATGTGATATTTTTATAGAGCAGGTTCTTATGGTTTGATTGGTACTATTAAAGGGTGCATACAGTGGGGGAAATAATTATTTGACCCCTCACTGATTTTGTAAGTTTGTCCAATGACAAAGAAATGAAAAGTCTCAGAACAGTATCATTTCAATGGTAGGTTTATTGTAACAGTGGCAGATAGCACATCAAAAGGAAAATCGAAAAAATAACTTTAAATAAAAGATAGCAACTGATTTGCATTTCATTGAGTGAAATAAGTATTTGAACCCTCTAACAAAAAAAGACTTAATACTTGGTGGAAAAACCCTTGTTTGCAAGCACAGAGGTCAAACGTTTCTTGTAATTGATGACCAAGTTTGCGCACATTTTCGGAGGAATGTTGGTCCACTCCTCTTTGCAGATCATCTCTAAATCCCTAAGGTTTCGAGGCTGTCTCTGTGCAACTCTGAGCTTGAGCTCCCTCCATAGGTTTTCGATTGGATTAAGGTCCGGAGACTGACTAGGCCACTCCATGACCTTAATGTGCTTCTTCTTGAGCCACTCCTTTGTTGCCTTTGCTGTATGTTTTGGGTCATTGTCGTGCTGGAACACCCATCCACGACCCATTTTCAGTTTCCTGGCAGAGGGAAGGAGGTTGTCGCTCAGGATTTCACGATACATGGCTCCGTCCATTTTCCCGTTTATGCGAATAAGTTGTCCTGTGCCCTTAGCAGAAAAACACCCCCAAAGCAAAATGTTTCCACCCCCATGCTTGACGGTGGGGACGGTGTTTTGGGGGTCATAGGCAGCATTTTTCTTCCTCCAAACACAGCGAGTTGAGTTAATGCCAAAGAGCTCTATTTTGGTCTCATCAGACCACAGCACCTTCTCCCAGTCACTCTCTGAATCATTCAGGTGTTCATTGGCAAACTTCAGACGGGCCTGCACATGTGCCTTCCTGAGCAGGGGGACCTTGCGAGCCCTGCAGGATTTTAATCCATTGCGGTGTAATGTGTTTCCAATGGTTTTCTTGGTGACTGTGGTCCCTGCTAATTTGAGGTCATTAACTAACTCCTCCCGTGTAGTTCTAGGATGCTTTTTCACCTTTCTCAGAACCATTGACACCCCACGAGGTGAGATCTTGCGTGGAGCCCCAGAGCGAGGTCGATTGATGTTCATTTTGTGCTCCTTCCATTTTTGAACAATCGCACCAACAGTTGTCACCTTCTCTCCCAGCTTCTTGCTAATGGTTTTGTAGCCCATTCCAGCCTTGTGCAGGTCTACAATTTTGTCTCTGACATCCTTGGACAGCTCTTTGGTCTTTCCCATGTTGGAGAGTTTGGAGTCTGCTTGATTGATTGATTCTGTGGACAGGTGTCTTTTATACAGGTGACTAGTTAAGACAGGTGTCCTTAATGAGGGTGACTAATTGAGTAGAAGTGTCTAACCACTCTGTGGGAGCCAGAACTCTTAATGGTTGGTAGGGGTTCAAATACTTATTTCACTCAATGAAATGCAAATCAGTTGCTATCTTTTATTTAAAGTTATTTTTTCGATTTTCCTTTTGATGTGCTATCTGCCACTGTTACAATAAACCTACCATTGAAATGATACTGTTCTGAGACTTTTCATTTCTTTGTCATTGGACAAACTTACAAAATCAGTGAGGGGTCAAATAATTATTTCCCCCACTGTATGACATTTTGATCACTTGCTATTACACTTTTTGTGACGTAAGGTGACAAAAAATAGCTTTTTTTACACCGTTTTTTGTTTTTTTTACGGTTTTCATCTGAGGGGTTAGGTAATGTGATATTTTTATAGAGCAGGTTATTATGGACGTGGCAATACCTAATATGTTTACTTTTTTTATTTATGTGTTTTACACAATGATATCATTTAAAAAAAAAAAAAATCATGTTTTAGTGTCTCCATGGTCTGAGAGCCATAGTTTTTTCAGTTTTTGGGCAATTGTCTTAGGTAGGGTATGATTTTTGAGGGATAAGATGACGGTTTGATTGGCACTATTTTGGGGTGCGTATGACTTTTTGATTGCTTGCTATTACACTGTTTGTGATGTAAGGTGACAAAAAATGGCTTTTTTGACATTTTTTTTTTTTTTTACGGTATTTACCTGAAAGGTTAAATCATGTGACATTTTTATAGAGGAGGTTATTACAGACGCGGAGATACCTAATATGTCTACTTTTTATTTATTTATGTAAGTTTTACACAATGTTTCTATTTTTGAAACAATAAAAATCATGTTTTAGTGTCTCCATAGTCTGAGAGCCATAGTTTTTCAGTTTTTGGACGATTGTCTTAGGTAGGGTATGATTTTTGTGGGATGAGGTGATGGTTTGATTGGCACTATTTTGGGGTGCGTATGACTTTTTGATCGCTTGCTATTGCACTTTTTGTGATGTAAGGTGACAAAAAATGGCTTTTTTGACGGTATTCACCTAAGGGGTTAGGTCATGTGATATTTTTATAGAGCAGGTTCTTATGGACGTGGCGATACCTAATACGTATACTTTTTTTAAAAACATTACTTAAGTTTTACACAATAACAGCATGCAATGTTTTAGTGTCTCCATATTCTGAGCAATAGTTTTTTTATTTTCTGGGTTATTGTCTTAGGTAGGGGCTCATTTTTTGCGGGTCGAGGTGACGGTTCGATTGGTACTATTTTGGGGGGTGTAGGCCTTCATTGCTTGGTGTTGCACTTTTAGTTATGTAAGGTGACCAAAAAATGGTTTATTTTGCACAGTTTTATCTTTTATTTTTGTTTTATTTAATTTTTTTGACGGTGTTCACCTGAGGGGTTAGGTCATGTAATAGTTTTATAGAAACGGTCGATACGGACGCGGTGATACCTAATATGTGTACTTTTCTTTTTTCTCCTATATTTTACATTTTTTTCACCTTATTTTGGCAAAAGGACATTTTTATTTTTATTTTTTACTTGAAACTTTAAAAAAAATGGGAAAAATTTATTTTTTAACATTTTTTTTACTTAATTTTTTGTCCCACTTTAGGACTTAAACTTTTGGGGGTCTGATTCCCTTTACAATGCAAGACAATACTTCTGTATTGTCATGCATTGGCTGTAAGTGTATTACTTGGCTGGATCTCACAGGCTCTCCTGGAAGGCAGCCACGATGCCTAAGGAAGGCATTGTGCTGCCTTCCATGCCATTGGGACCCCGTCACAGCAGCCCGGGGACCTGATGGCAGCTCCGATACCCGGAAGGACATTGCATGTGCCGCGGTCAGCGCTGACCGCGGCACATCAAGGGTTAATGCGCCGGCATTGGTGATTTCACCGATGCCAGCGCATGCAGCAGGGGTCCGGCTATCAGTGATTGCCGGACCCCTGCCGTGGATCGGGCGGTCGCATCTCCTGCACCTGCCCGATCTGGTCCTCAAGTGACAGACATCTGCGCCGTACATGTACGAGTTAAATGATGCAAATCCTCAAACAATCCATGTTAATTCCAAGTTGTGAGGCAACAAAATACAAAAAAAAAAAAAGTCAAGGGAAGGGGGGGTGAATACTTTTGCATGCACTGTATATTCTTGGGAAAATAAGATGCAGTTAGCAGAATCTAACCTTACCTTTCAAGTATTTAGATTTCATTTTCTGCACAATTTTTTTTTACACTTATTTTACAGTATGTAGGCTTTTGCAGCAAAGCAATTATTCTCAATTTCATCTAATTTACTGTATGTGTAATGTGTCATATGGACTCTGGCTGACAGCTGTTGCTCAAAATAGAAGACTTGGAAAATTTTCCTCTGATGTAGGCTTAGGTTTCTTCTTATTTTATATGTAAGACTGGCGATATAAGTCACTTAATAAAAATTAAAACATGCAAATGTCCTTGTCCTACGCAGTCTATATACACGTTTCACAAAGTATATCAAATTACCCCAAGTTCTATAATTTATATATTTTACACAAGCAAGGCTTATAAACTGGAATGTTTCCTTTAGTTTGCCATTTACTTACATTAGTTAAGGGTTCACACTAGCGTTTTTATTTTCCGGTATTGAGTTCTGTCACAGGGGCTCAATACCGGAAAAAAAACGAAACAGTTTTATCCTAATGCATTCTGAATGGAGAGCATTCCGTTCAGTATGCATCAGTTCAGTCCTTCTTACGTTTTTTAATTTCCACTGAAATGCATTAATGCCGGATCCAGCCCCAAGTGATCCGAAAAAATGGATCCGGTCTTGCGCAGACCTTTAAAAATGAGAAAAAAATAAATACCAGATCCGTTTTTACGGATGAGAACCGGAAAGACGGATCCGGTATTGCAATGCATTTGTGAGACGGATCCGCATCAGGATCCGTCTCACAAATGCATCCGTTTGCGTCAGGATTGCCGGATCCAGCAGGCAATTCCAGTGACGGAACTGCCTGCCGGAATCCTCTGCCGCAAGAGTGCAAGTACCCTAATTCAAATTGTCAGACTTTTCATTTTTAATTCTATTTCAGTGTTATATTATTTTGTATATTAAGCTTTTTTATAAAAAAAAAAAAATCAGAATAGAACACATTACTGTAAGTCTGCAATATACATGGGTGCTGAAAAAAATTGAATTTTTTAATAAGGCTACATGCTATGGTGTTTGTTTCCTTATCCTTGCGTTTTTTTTACTGATAGGATGCGTACCCATTCATTTCAATGGGTCCGCAAAAAGTATGTCCTTTCAGTAGCCCCGCAAAATAAAATAGAACATGTCCTATTCTTGTCCGTTTTAGGCATTGTTACAATGGATCTGCAAAAAAACGGATGGCATATGGATGTCATCCGTTTTTTTTTTGCGGATCTGCAATTTGCAGACTGTAAAACACATACGGTCGTGTGCATGTAGCCTAACTGTTCATTTTTGAGAGAAGTCCCTAAGTTGGTATTAGCCAATACACACCAGCTGCAACTCTCAATCTGGTGGACTAGCAATGTTCTGTATTACACAATGACATTTTATTTGTTTATTCATTTTAACTGGCACCATGTACTATGTCCCTTGCAGCAATACAAGCATCTTTTGCCATCCGAGAGTTTTAGCAAACAATCCCAATGTGACCTGCTGATTCCAAATGGGAAGGAGGTTCTGCTTGATAGACCCACATAAGTGGAAATTAAAAATATATTCTTTGATATGCTTAACCCTATTCTGACCACTGACGGTAAACTTACATGGACAAACGGGTATTTAAAAAAGGCTCCCGCTTCTGCTTGCAGCGGGGCCCTGGCCACTAGGTGTCTGCTGTTTTAAACAGCAGACACCCTGCACTAATGTCTTCTGGCTTTTAACCTTGCAGATGCCATGGTCAAATGTGACCACAGCATGTGGCTGCCTTAAAACTAGGAGCTTCTGGGTGTGCTCCAGCGGGGATCGGGGGAACAAGAGCATGTATGCAGAAGCCCCTGTCCTCTTGTGTGACAGGAGGCTGTTGCATATTATGTTGCCTGTGGCAGGCTCTATAGGGGCATAGTAAATTTCTCATTGACTCCAATGCTAATGTATGAGACAACTATAAAAAAATAATATATATATATATATTCGCTTGAAAAAGGCTCTTTGTATGAGCTGAAACATTGCCTACACCACATGGGTGAATAAATCACTTATTTTTATCTGGAGTGCTGTCCGGTTTCCTGTCTATTATTCTGGGTAAGCAGCTATACCCTTGGACCTAGCACCCGCCATTCTTTTTGTCCAGTGCCGCCATCGTGTTTCATTGTGTGTGTATATATATATATATATATATATAAAATTTCAAATCACCCCCCTTTCCCCAAAATGCGAATAAAAATATGTGAACAATAAAAAATACACACCATGGGCATCGCCGCATGCGAAAACGCCCGTACTATTACAATATAAAAATATTTTTCCCATACTGCAAATGGTGAAACAAAAAATTTCCAATTTTTAACCCTGCTTCACCTTCCACAAAAATGGTATCAATGAAAAGTACTGATTGAAAAATGAGGCCTCACAAAGCTCCGTACACATAACTACAAAAAAGTTAAAGGGGTCAGAATATGGCTATGAATATAAAAAACAATTTTTTTCAAAGTTTTTATTTTCTTTTAGTATTAAAACCAAAGAAAAACGATACATATGTGGTATTGCCGTAATCATATGGACCTGGAGAATAAAGATAACTGGTCAGTTTTACTACATAGGAAATGGTGTAAAAATAAACAAACATAAAACTGTGTCGGAATGGTGTTTTTTCTAATTTTATCTGGAATTTTTATTTATGGTGCCATTAGAAAGTGCATCTTGGCTCGCAAAATGGCTATGTAAATGAAAAAATAAAAAATGTTATGGCTTTGGGAGGGCTGGGAGTAAAAAACTAAAATTTCCCAGTCATTAAAGGGTTAAAGATGTGACCTCATTATTATTCCCATACACTCAGGTCGCTGGAATTTGTTGAGCATCATAATACTATAGAAATACTACACACACATCCACACAATGAACAGTAAATGAACGCAATGGCAGGAACATCACAAGGAAGATCTAAACCTTTTCAATAAACGTTTAGGATGATGTAGGATTATTATTGTCAGACAGTATCTCCCAATATAGAAGACTGGAGAAGACAATACAGGACTGTGGCTTCTTGGCATTGTCAGCTGTCAGGATTCATTGAAACTTGTGGATGCAGTTGTTCATTTTGACGCTGTGAATGGGCAATGTGTCCATAAATGAGACATAGTCGATGCACAAGAGTTCAGTTACAAATGACAAACCGGGGCACAGTATAATTGCCTTCATGATTTTTTTCTAAGTGCTGTTTTTTACAATTCAGTTTTTTAAACATATTTAGTTGTTTCTGATGAGCAGCCAGGATTTTATCAGACATGTGTAAGAGAAAGTAATTCCAATGACCTATAATCTATACATACCACATAAATACACTTTGAAAGGAGAGACCGTTGTAATGAAATTAAATTATAGGGTAGGTTCATAGTGGTGACTGCTTTCAAAGAGTTAGATGGTCATTTACCCTTTCTAATCAATTTCGCCTTTGGAAGTGTAGCTTTTGGGCATGTTCACACGTCGGAAATAGACAACATATAGTTTTGCCATGGAACCCACAGTAGAAATTTCAGGTTGATCCTTGGATTTCTGCTGCAGTTTGCAGATTATACTGCTTCAGAATCCCCCTGCAGATTCAATGCCTCAGTGGGGTTTCCATGTGGACATGAAGCCAAGAATGGACATGTATGTGAATTTAGTTTATGCTAGAATGAGTTGCACCTAATTTATTAAGAGGTACAAGGTCACTTCATGCGTCAGTCAAATCTATGCCAGCTCATAGATTTGAGCTCTATTTAATGTCAGTTTTTGGAGGCCACACCCATTCTACTAAGACCACCCAATGCCATTTAAAAAGTGGTAAGTGGAGCATAAAAGTTGCAAGTTTTTTTTTTTGCAAGAATGTGAATCGATTTACTTCAACTAAAGTGGCAAAAATAATCTCATTAATTTCCCCAATTGAATTCAGGTGGTTGATTCTGACAGAATTGTCCAATGAATCATGATTTAACTTAGGGGACTGTTGGGCTACCCTCAAATACAGTGATATCTGCGGTGGGCTGCAAGCTATAAGGCATCAATTCCAAATGACTAACCAAAATGCTCTAAAATTGAGTTCATGGGGAGCCCTACATTTTTATTGTGTTCTAGACACTTTTTTATCAAGAGTTGTAAAATCCATCAAAATATTGGTGTATATTAATGGCAACACTGAATTGAACAATTAAGAGAAATTTGTTTAACCTATCTAGTGAGAGGCAACCAATATATTATTTCATTTCATCATTTTGGCTTTTGGCTAAACGTAAGGGTGTTGTTCTGATGGTCCCCTGGTACTTACTCTTTTACCCCTATACAAGGATCTGAACTTTGCCTTTGCTGTAGAGACTCAACCAGGCCACAGCCTCCTGGAGTATTCCTGGAGTAGTTGGCAGCTGACCCACAGGGATCAGAGACAACGGTGCAGGTACAGAGGGATCAGGCAATATACATAGTCAGGAGAAAGGTCGAGTTCAGGGCAGGAAGCATACTATTGTATATGAGACATAAGTCCGAAGTCAGGGTAGGTGGCAGCAAAACCTTCCTAGTAGGACTCTTCCCCTAGTAACCCCCCCCCCTCTCCAGATATGAACTTGATCTTCTGACAGTACTCCCCACACTGTTTCCAGAGTTGACCCTTCTTTTTTTAAGACTTCAGCAATTTGCCCTGGAATACTGGACATTACCTTCTGGGCCTAATCCTGACTAATGGAAACCCATTCTTATCTAATGAGTTTTTTTATTTTATCACATATCATTGTTTTTGTTTGTGCACCCACTTTTTGAGGATTGACCACAGGTTCCCAATATCTGGGTAGTTTCTTGGCCATGGACCGAATGTTTCAATGTTTTGTACACAGAGCCACTTAGTAATCACTTTTGCCTTGTGAGATGATGTTTCATCATGCTGGGAAAAGCACTGTTCATCACTAAATTGGTCCTGGGTTGTTGGGAGAAGTTGCTCTTGGAGGATGTTTTGATACCATTCTCTATTCATAGCAGTGTTATTAGGCAAAATTGGGAGTGAGCCCACTCCCTTGAAGGAGAAACAACCCCACACATGAATGGTCTCAGGATGCTTTACTATTGGCATGACACAGGGCTCTTTTCCCAAACTGTCTGAACTGGACTTAATCAGAGAAAATAACTTTACCCCAGTCCTCTGCACTGTCTATATAGTTATATGGACCCCATGGCCCTTGTTTCTGCCTACGCCTTTCTCTGACTATGTTATTACATTCTTTTGGTTTGTTGTCTTTGGTATGTTTTGGGGTTTCATTCGGTACATCTTATAGGGTGATACCTTTTCATTTTTTGTCCTGGTATATCTCCTTAATTTTTGGGTAGTGTTATGTGTTTTATTATAGTCAGTAGAGATCTTTTGACATTTTCTTTATAAATATTTGGGTTGTATTACCTTCTTTCCCTGTGGAGAACTTTGTTGTAGTCTGTACTGTTATTATTGTATCTTTGCATAAACCTGATATATTTGTCAATAAAAGTAAAAAAAAAACTTGGGAAATGTTTATACTTGTACTTCGGTATACCATAGAAATTCTGACAAAGAGACAGAAAAACACTGAAGCAGCAAACTTTGTGAAAACCAAAATTTGTGTCACTCTCAAAACTTTTGACCAGGACTGTACACACACACAAGCTGGACTGTAAGTGAGGTAATTCAAGACAAGCTTGTGCCATAAAGCTAGAGATATCTAATACTCTATTTCATATGAATTCATTTAAGTTCCAGACAATTGCAACCTGAATTTCGAAGCCTGCGTATATATCGCAAAAAAAACGATATCCAAAATAGACCCTACAAATATATTCTCCTTTGAGTGGTATAATAAACTTTTAGGAATTCACAATTATCTTTGCTCCCAGGATTCTTTTAAATAAAATAATAACTAAGACTGAGACTCAGCAGAAATAGCCTTTTTATTTGAGATCTGATATACTTATGAGTAATATCTATATTATTCACAGATATTGATATAGGCTGTTACTTAAGACATATTACTTATCTGGCAGAAGTAAATGTCCTCTGATTCTTGAACATGGCCATGCAATTAGTCACACCCACTGTATGCCAGTTCTTCTCAAGCAGAGTCTTAAAATAAGTTCATCGAGCATGCAGAAAAATCAAAATCAATGAATCAGGCAGCAATTTGCAGCATTATTTCAATTCTATGTAATTTTTAACGTAGAATTTATAGAGTTCATTCATTAAATATTTAGATTTTAAAGCACTGTCCCAATAATAGATCCTGTGTTACCTGGAGTATATAGTATTATGAGGTTCAGTAGTAGCACCAGTAATTACAATATCATAAACAGTAAGGCCTTTGCATATACCAATAATACAAACCGGATTCCAAAAAAGTTGGGACACTAAACAAATTGTGAATAAAAACTGAATGCAATGATGTGGAGATGGCAAATGTCAATATTTTATTTGTAATAGAACGTAGATGACAGATCAAACGTTTAATCCGAGTAAATGTATCATTTTAAAGGAAAAATACGTTGATTCCAATTTTCAAGGTGTCAACAAATCCCCAAAAAGTTGGGACAAGTAGCAATAAGAGGCTGGAAAAAGTAAATATGAGCATAACAAAGAGCTGGAAGACCAATTAACACTAATTAGGTCAATTGGCAACATGATTGGGTATAAAAAGAGCTTCTTAGAGTGGCAGTGTCTCTCAGAAGCCAAGATGGGTAGAGGATCACCAATTCCCACAATGTTGCGCAGAAAGATAGTGGAGCAATATCCGAAAGGTGTTTCCCAGCGAAAAATTGCAAAGACTTTGCATCTATCATCATCAACTGTGCATAACATCATCCGAAGATTCAGAGAATCTGGAACAATCTCTGTGCGTAAGGGTCAAGGCCGTAAAACCATACTGGATGCCCGTGATCTCCGGGCCCTTAAACGACACTGCACCACAAACAGGAATGCTACTGTAAAGGAAATCACAGAATGGGCTCAGGAATACTTCCAGAAACCATTGTCAGTGAACACAATCCACCGTGCCATCCACCGTTGCCAGCTGAAACTCTACAGTGCAAAGAAGAAGCCATTTCTAAGCAAGATCCGCAAGATCCACAAGCTCAGGCGTTTTCACTGGGCCAGGGATCATTTAAAATGGAGTGTGGCAAAATGGAAGACTGTTCTGTGGTCAGACGAGTCACGATTCGAAGTTCTTTTTGGAAATCTGGGACGCCTTGTCATCCGGACCAAAGAGGACAAGGACAACCCAAATTGTTATCAACGCTCAGTTCAGAAGCCTCCATCTCTGATGGTATGGGGTTGCATGAGTGCGTGTGGCATGGGCAGCTTGCATGTCTGGAAAGGCACCATCAATGCAGAAAAATATATTCAGGTTCTAGAACAACATATGCTCCCATCCAGACGTCATCTCTTTCAGGGAAGACCCTGCATTTTTCAACAAGATAATGCCAGACCACATTCTGCATCAATCACAACATCATGGCTGCGTAGGAGAAGGATCCGGGTACTGAAATGGCCTGTCTGCAGTCCAGATCTTTCACCTATAGAGAACATTTGGCGCATCATAAAGAGGAAGGTGCAACAAAGAAGGCCCAAGACGATTGAACAGTTAGAGGCCTGTATTAGACAAGAATGGGAGAGCATTCCTATTTCTAAACTTGAGAAACTGGTCTCCTCGGTCCCCAGACATCTGTTGAGTGTTGTAAGAAGAAGGGGAGATGCCACACAGTGGTGAAAATGGCCTTGTCCCAACTTTTTGGAGGTTTGTTGACACCATGAAATTCTGATTCAACATATTTTTCCCTTAAAATGGTACATTTTCTCAGTTTAAACTTTTGTTCCGTGATTTATGTTCTATTCTGAATAAAATATTAGAAGTTGGCACCTCCACATCATTGCATTCAGTTTTTATTAACGATTTGTATAGTGTCCCAACTTTTTTGGAATCCGGTAGTTGTAGTTCTCATATTTCTGTCATAGATGCAGCTCCAAATACTAGCTTTTAATGGACTCTATAACAGTGATGAGCGGCATAGGCAATATTCAAATTTGCGATATTTCGCGAACTTTTGACCGAATATTCGCCATAAATTCGCAAATTCGAGAATTCGTGATCTCCAGTCATTATTTTCTTGATTGTGAAAATTGGCAATGTAATATATTTGCGATAAAAGTTCACGATTAGAATATTCGCGATCGACACTAAGTACCCCTTAGTGTTGATTGCGAATATTCTAATCGCTAATTTTTATCGTGAATATATTATATTGCCGATTGGTTGCTAGGGATGTTGCTAAGTGCCGATATTGGCAATAAATTCGCAATAAATTAGCGATCAACACTATTCGCGAATACGAATATATAGCACTATATTCTAAGTATTCAAGAATTCTACAAGTGGCGATATTCGCAATTAAAATTGGCGATACGAATATTTGCGCTCAACACTACTCTATTACCATTAGGATATGGCCACATATGCAGGTTTTTATGCAGTTTTTAAAGCGTAAAGAGTAAATTCATAAAACGGCATAAAAAAACCTGCACGTATCTTCAGCTTCATCAGTATAGAACCATCAACTAGTATAGCTTTTATTATGTCCCATTTGAATGGATTAATGATGAATCTTAATAAATGTGCATCATCCATTAGCCAGTATTGCCATTCATGGTCCTAACCATCCTAGGAGAGGTGGTCATGAATCTTAGTGGTTCTCTCATTTGAGTCTAAGGGAATTGCTGGCATGTTTGTCGTTATAAACCCATAAATTAAAAGCCATATATAAAATAGGTGACCCAGTGGGATTTGGCTTCCTGAGTTTGGATGGAAGACCCCACCAAATGTTATCTAAACCCTAAAGCTTTTCTGTTCTATCAATTGCTCCTAAATTTAAAGCAAACCACAGACATGAGCTATTTTCACAGAATCTTCCCAAAAACAAATGTCTATGCAATGATCCGTACCTTACAACCACTGACAGGTGTAGGAGAGTACCTGGGGTGGTGGTAGACGGAAAGTACGTGCCACCAGGGGTCCTGGCCCCGGTGGAGTAAGAGCCGGAAAAGTGCATTTTGCAGCGGTTATGCTGTTAACACAGCGGATCCGGGCCGGCTCTTACTGGGAGCAGGCAGATATGCGGGTGGGTGCCTGTCTCCCCACGGTCCAGGCCAGGTTTTGCAGGGAAGGGTTAAAACCCGACCAGCAACAAGGGTGTGGTGCGCAATGTGGAGCTTCTGTGTTCTCTGGCTGTGAGAGTAAGAAGTGGAGGTGAGCTGGGCTGTGTGCTCAGGCCTGTAAAGGAGTGTGCAGGAACCCGCAGCTGAAGTCAGGAGGGATCTGTGTCCTGTGGCTAGAAGCAGGACCCATGGACTTACTCCACCAAGGAGAAAAAGGTGACATTACTCCTGGCTTTAAATAGACTTTGCTTTATGTGACTGAAACAGGTCTCAAGTAGCCTGCAGCATGGACTTGCTGTGTTTGAACTATTATTTTGCTGTTGTGTGTGACCACACTCCCTATGAACTGCACCGTCTTTCACTTGTATGCACCATGTGAATAAACAAAGCATCGTGTTTTACACCAAGACCGGTCTGTGTTGCCTCTATACTGCACTCGCTACCACTGCCTACCAGAGCGGATCCCCACACAGGTAAAATGAATAACTTGTTACACTGGTAGCTTTAAAGGGGTGGAATATATTATTTAGTGAGTGAACAGTCAATTCTTGAAGTTTATGTGCTGGAAGCAGGAAAAAATGGGAAAGTGTAAAAATCTGAGTGACTGTGACAAGGGCCAAGTTAGGATAACTAGATAAGTCGCAGTTCCTCTTTAACCACTTCCAGACCGGGCCATTTACCCCCTTCCTGACCAAGCCTATTTTAGCAAATCTGAAATGTGTCAATTTATGTGGTAATAACTTTGTAACGCTTTTACTTATCCAATCCATTCTGAGATTGTTTTCTCGTGACACAATGTAAGTCATGATAAAATTTAAGTCAATATATTTCACACCTTTACTTATAAAAAAAATCCCAAATTTACCAACAATTTTGAGAAATTCGCAATTTTCAAAATTTCTCTGCTTTTAAAACAGAAAGTGATACCTCATAAAATATTTATTTCTTAACATTCCTCATATGTCTACTTTATGTTGGCATCATTTTGTAAATGTCATTTAATTTTTTTTAGGACATTAGAAGGCTTAGAATTTTAGAAGCAATTCTTAAAATTTTTAAGAACATTTCCAAAACCCACTTTTTAAGGATCAGTTCAGTTCTGAAGTCACTTAGTGGGGCTTACATAATAGAACCAACCCATAAATTACCCATTTTAGAAATTACACCCCTCAATCTATTCAAAAATGGTTTTAGAAATGTTGTTAACCCTTTAGGTATTCCACAGGGATTAAAGCAAAATAGAGATGAAATTTCAAAATGTCACTTTTTTGGGAGATTTTCCATTTTAATAATTTTTTTCCTGGAACATATCACAAGGGTTAACAACAAAACAAACCTCAATATTTATTGCCTTGATTCTGCAGTTTGCAGAAACACCCCATATGTGCTCGTATGTCACTGTTTGGGCACACGACAGCGCACAGAAGGCAAGGAGCGCCATATGGTTTTTGGAGGGCAGATTTTGCTGGAACGGACTTTGGGCACCATGAGGTAAGCCCACAGTGAAAACCCTCAAAAAGTGACCACATTTTGTAAAGTACACCACCCAAGGAATTTTTAAGGGGTGTAGCGAGCACTTCACTAAACAGCTGTTTCATAGAATTTTTAATATTGGGTGTAAAAATGAAAAAAAAAATTTTTTTTTACAAGAAAATGGTGCTTTAGGTCCAAACTTTTTTTTCCACAAAAATAACAGGAGTATATCCCCCCAATTTGCTACCCACTTTCTACTGAATACAGTAACACTCCAATTTAGATCGTAAACTGTTACTTACGGATAGACCAGGGAAGAAGGGAAGGGAAGGAGCGGTATCTGGATTTTCTAACATGGAATTTTCTGTCATGGTTTTTAAAAGAAATAACTTTTTTTATTTTTTGTTGAATGAGCTGTGCGAGACAAACTGTAGTTTTTATTGGAACCATTTTGGGGTACATTTGGCCTTTTGGTTGCTTTTTATATCATTTTTGGGAGGTGAAAATACAAAAATGCTGTGTGGTGTCATTTTTTTATATTTTATTTTTTTACATTTTACACAATAAAAACATTTTTAGAAAAAATATCATCTTTTTGTGTTGCCATTTTCTTAGAGCCATGTTTTTTTTTGTTATTTTTTTGGATATAGTCTTGTGTGAAGGCTTGTTTTTTGTGGGACGAGGTGACGTTTTTATTGCTACCATTTTGGGGTACATCCGACTTTTTTATTGATTGATATTATGTTTTTGTGAGGTGACAAAAAAAAACAGTTTTCGCATAATTTGTATTATTTATTTTTTTACACCGTTCACTTGATTGGGTAGATCATGTGATATTTTTGTAGAGACAATTGTTACGGACGCGAAGATAATGCCAAATATGTCTATTTCTTTTTACATTTTACACAATAAGAGCATTTTTAGAAAAAAAAATCATGTTTTTGTTTTTGCAATTTTTTTTATTTTTCTGGCTATGGTCTTGTATGGGGGCTCATTTTTTACGGGATGAGGTGACGTTTTTATTGCTACCATTTTGGGGTACATGCGACTTTTTGATTGGTTAAAATTGTGTTTTGGCGCATGGTTTATTTATTTTTATTTTTTACGTCATTCACCTGATGGGGTAGATCATATGATATTATTATAGAGCCAGTCGTTGCGTATGCGGTGATATCAAATATGTCTATTTGTGTCCCTCATGAGGTCATACAAGACCTCTAGGGGACATTTAAACAAAAACATTTTTTTTCCACTATTGATTTCTCCTGTAACTGAGGCTGACATAGAGAGGCTGTACAGCAGTATACTGCACTGTACAGTCTCAGTGCATGGTTTATCGTGGTCTATGGAAGCCCCGACAGCTCCTGCACTCTCCCGGCCCCGCTGTGACAGGAAGCGGCATAGCGCTTCCTGATCTGTATACATGTCCGGGAGGGTTGATCCTGCTGAATAAACTTATACATCTCTTTTTAAAAGCAGTAGTTCACCTTTAAGTGCATGTGTGGAATTACAATGCCAGGCAAGAGGACAGTGAGAATTTCTAACACTGTTAGTCAGTGGAAGAAGGGAGCGGCTGTGGAGCTGAGGTTCTCCAATGGGCTAGGACCCACCTCTATGTGCACTGAAACCCTCATTAGCATAATTAATAAACTGCTGATTTCCCCAAAACAGGACTACAGATTTTAAGAAGAGAGGTTTTGTTTTAACAGGATCAACCCTACCAGGCAACATGCCTGTTCCTGCTGACAGATGGTCTTTATTTTATAATAGTGCAGGTTAACTAAAGGACACTCTTTCAATCAAGACTTCACCCCGTTATACACGTTTAGAAGACACTTACTTCTGAACTACCATTTTGTATTGGTGCATTTTCTGAGAATTTCTGTTGCATATTATATTCCACCAAAGAGAAATAACTTTTGAGGAGATCTCATAATGGTCAAGATATTTGACACTCCAAAAACATTAGATCGCTTTGCATATTTCTTGAAGTCTGAATATTTCAAACGAAGAAAAGCATGATATAAGGACTGGGTAAAGCAGAGAAAATAGCCAAAAGGCATAATTACAGCGTAATCTTATAGTGATATATATTTATACTTCTGTGCTGAAAACCACCAATTACTATTTTATGGACTCTGACTACCCAGGAGGAACCATGGTCTGTCTCTGAGCTCATCTAAGGACATTATGGTAATTAACCAGTAGGACAGAACATCTGGGGACATATACAGATGTAGCAAATGTTAACTTGACATTTAGCACTAGACATCATTCATTGCAATGGTATGTAACACATTAAATGTCAATGCTGTATACATTACACCATTCTAATCCTTAAAAGAAGTGCCAGAGGTCATTATTTCACCATTGCGCTTATTATCCAGTAATTATTTCTGAACGATTCTATTTCGACCACCACTCTTGTCAATGGATCATGTAGAATGCAAAAAGAATGCAATGGAACATGTATAAATGCATGAGAACACATTGTTTAGAGATGATAGACTACAGCTTTTGTGGTCTGACACTTTTCATATCTGCCATTAGAAGCTAAGAACAGCAAGGCACATATATACAATTTGAAATTTGTGCAGATTTTAGAAATTGTACAAGTTGTATTTGTCCTTTACACTTCCTCTCCTTTTATGATCCACTCCTGATTTTGGCTTCCGAAACTGCCTAATGAAACAGAAAACTTGTTCTAACTTTCAAAAAGCGATTTTGTGTTTTGTCTGGATAGTTTCAGAATTGTTTACTTGGTCACAAGGTAGTTACCCTTCCTACTACCCTAGTGTGCATTCAGTACTTATATTCATGCAAAATAGGTATATACTATACATTCTAGAAGAATATTTAGCTGTAGTGCAGACAAAAATGGATAGGCTGCCCATGTAATCCACAAGATCACTACCTTAAAGGGGTTATGATTAAGGTAAACATGAAAATCAGACATCATATAGTACAAGACAATGTCTTTCCAACAAAGACAGAACCAGCCCTGCACCTAACATGGATCCAGAGATCTCCTCATTTATTTCTCCAATTGCTATGCAAGATTTTCATCAAGCTCAAAGCTCAATTGGCATCCCGTTTCTCAGGGGGGGGGTGTCCTTTCAACTGCAGCTGGCGGTACTTGAAGGATGCAGCTGAGCAGATCCATGCACCTCAGTGAGGTGGACAAAGAAATTACAAAAAGAGCAAACAGCAGGTGGCGCTATATAGATAGATTTAATTGAATAACTCAGTGGACATTAAAATGTTTAATTACATAGCAATACAAAAGTATGCAGATCCAGGTGTTGGTTTGAAAACTGTAAAAAAAATATATTTGTGGGACAACCCCTTTTATTTTTAACCTGCATTGTTTTATAGTTACAGAGATTATTCACTACTGTGCCTGAAATGCTACACTGAAAAGTCAAATAGTTCTGTACTTTTTTTAACCAAGCTTTTATTTAATTTTAAGAAAGATGGAGATACGGGTACACTTTAAAGAAACATTTTACTCTTACCAGTATAACGTACAGAGTAATAGGGGGTGGGAGGAACAGGAAGTCTAAGAGGTGCAGCTTCAGCCAATAAATGAAGTGCACTGAGTGATGTCAGAGACGGCGGTGTTGTTATGGCAATGTCTCCAGTACAGCCAATACAGACCATTAACATGCAGCCATTTTGCCTATGGTGCTAGGATCTTTAGTGTACAAATCACTATGGAAACTTACATTTAGATACCACAATGACAGACTTAAAGAGGTTTCATGGAAGCATAATATAGATGATCTATCAATTGACACCTCTGACGATCAGCTGTTTGAAGAGGCCATGGGGAGTGCTACATCTTCCTCATACCATATCAAGCACAGTGCCATACATTGTAGTAAAGTGGCTGTTCTTCGTATCGCAGTCCAAGCCCATTAAATTGAATGGAACTGAGCAGCACAAAGGTCATGTGACTGACGAATGTGATGTCACTGGCCTAGGAAGAGACCACAACGTTCACCAGAGCTCCATGGCCTCTTCAAACAGTTGGATGTGCTGGGTGTCAGACCCCCTCTAATCTGATATTAATTACCTATCCTGAGGATAGGTCATCAATATTCTACTCCAGGAGAACCCCTTTAATGGCCCTGGTGTGGGGTATGATACTAGTAGCTCCATTCCACTGATTAAGAATACGTCATTGGAATTTAAATCTGTAAGTGCAGGGTAATGAGAAGCAAGTGACTGGAAAGGCTGAACAAAGAATTCATATTTATTAGTGTTCTCTATGTCTCGGCTGTAGATTTCATGGTTTTGAAGCTAAATATTAGAGAAGGTTTCAACAGGCTTACTGCTGGTATCTGTTTCGTATCTGTTGAGTAGTGACCTTTATCTATAGCACATATTTATATCAGCAATTGTAGAAAAGTCTAACCACTGAATGATAGATAAAGTATTTAGATGGCTCACATTTTTTCTTGCAAATCTTGACCATGTTGCTATATCTTCCCTTTCAGTGGCTGCCAGACAGGCAAATAAGAGCACTATAAATTCATCATGATGGCCACTGGCTTAAAAGGATCTCTCATCCAAATCAATAATTTCTGTACAGCACATTCTTCTACTCCTATTGAATTTGTACTCTCTCCTCCGCACACATTTCCCTACTTATCTTTTTAAGGAGAACTAAAAAGAAAACAAATGTTTTTTGTCCATTATGATAATTAAGCTTTTTCGTTATTAAAATCCATAGATAATAGTTAAAGTGGAAAGTTATTTCAGTCAAGAGTTTATGTTGGGGTACTCTTAAAGCGAATGACTTATTTTAATCACATTTTGATGTTTAACATACTTTTAGAGAATTTTGGATTATGTTATTTTTCATTTCATTATCTATATTTAAACAAAAAAAATAAAAATCCTTCAAGTTTCGCACTGGCCACTAAGCCTAATAATAGGCCGCACTTCTGTGTACGGATAAGAAAAATCGGCAACGTAATATTCGCGTAATGCGTGCGAAATATAGGCGTGGGTCACTATAGCTACATTTTTCAAGCTGCTAGAAGTTTCCTGAGACTGGATAAAATGGTTGGCACGGCAGAACATTACAATAGCTTTATATGCAGAGTCATGTGCTCCAATATATTTGCGATTGCAAAATCGGCAATTAATGAAGCAAATATTTTGGCGCAATACATGCAACTTCACATTTTAACAGGTCTGACTACTTATTAGTGATTGGTGCACTAAGTATTGTCATGAACTTGTGACATCACAGCACTATGTATGTAGCATGTATGTATGAACAGATCAGCTACACTATATCACTATCTAACCTACACTGACTATCTCCCACTAACTATCTGTATTATATATATATAAACTAACTAACTAATTAACTATCTCATATAATGACACAGGAAAGCAGAGAGCAGAGCAATAACACTGCAGTCTCTCTCAGATCTGCAAAATACTGCATACAAGGGCTGCCGGGGAGGTTCTTATATAGTAAGGGGTAGGCAACTTTCCTATTGGTTGCTAGGGATGTTGCTAAGCTCAGACAAAGACATTGCAGCCTTCTCATTGGCCCACAAGCAAAAAGGGAGGTTACTGTTGAAAAAAAAAGTAGAATATTCGAAATTACGAATATATATCACTATATTCTAAATATTTGCGAATTCTCGAAGTGCCGACATTCGCAATTAATATTTGCTATTCAAATATTTGCGCCCAACACTATTCCTTTAAGGTGCATTTACACTATCCGATGAGCAGCTATATGTCTGGAAGGAAGCATTCTTTCCCGATAGTCGGCTGCTCGTTAAGTGGAGGTGAAGCGCTACATTTACAAAACTTATTAAAGCTTAACTAGCAGTCTGAAGGTTAATTTTTTTGTAGTGTAATTGTAGTGTAGTTTTTGTTGATACCATTTGTGTCTATCACTGTTTAATCACTATTAAGTCAATTTTTGGGGGAAAGAGGAAGTGATAAAAAAAACGGTGAATCCACTGCTGTCATGCCGTTCACCGTACAGGATCAATATATTTTTTTCATTTTAATAGTACTAATGTTTTTGGAAGCTGAGATACTAATTATCTTTATTTTTTATTTAATAAATGGGGAAAGGGGATGATTAAAATTTTTATATCTTCGTATTTTTTATTATATTATCATATGTTATTTATAACTAATTTTATACTTAGTCTTCTTAGTCCGCCTAGGGGATTTGAGCATGTAATCATCAAAATGCTTATCTCAGAGTCTGCAATTATTTTCCATTGCAGCCTATGGGAGATTTATTGTGCTCCTATCAAGCACTACCACAAACCTTAGGCAGGGGTGTGGAAGAAGGGGGAGAGGGTTGGCAACCCCCATCCCCACTTGGCCAGACCTATAAAGGAAAGGTGACTCACCTGTTTTCCGGTTCTGGCACCCTGATCCTTCTCCTCCAGACCTGAGATGCTCATCTGGACCCCCTCAAAGTCAATATTAGGTTTGACATTGCAAAAGCTAATCCTTGGCCACAGCGAAGATCCTAATTTGCAATGACTTAAGGGGAGCTGGTCACCGCCATGGCCAGTGATTGACTGCGACAATGTCAAACAGGATTTTGACATCAAGGGACCCTTTAAGAGCATTGCAGGCCTAGAGGAGAAGGAGTGGGGAGCCAGGAAGCAGATAAGTCATATTTCTTTTACAGGTCCAGTCAAGTTGGTGGGTTTTCCAAAACCACACCCATTCTTTCACAACCCCTTTAAAGACCTAATATCCACTGTACATGTACGGCAGATGAGAAGGGGTTACGAGCATATTCACACACAGCATATTTGTGGAAACTTCTGTGACTGGAAATCAGTTCTATTCATCTAAATGGGGTTGTTTTGGCAGTAATAACATGGATTTCTGCAAGTTTCATTCATATGGAATGGGAGAGTCCCATAAAATTCCCCCTTAAGGCTACTTTCACACTGGTATTCTCTCATAAGCGGTCCAAAACAGATCAGTTTTGCCCTAATGCATTCTGAATGGAAAAGGATCCGTTCCATCTCCATTCCGCTTAGGATGCGGACACCAAAATGCTGCTTGCAGCGTTTTTGTGTCCGTCTGACAAAACTGAGCCAAACTGATCTGTTCTGACACACAATGTAAGTCAATGGGGACAGATCCGTTTTCTATGACACAATCTGGCACAATAGAAAACAGATCCGTCCTCCATTGACTTCCAATGGTGTTCAAGACGGATCCGTCTTGGCTATGTTACAGATAATACAAACGGATCAGTTCTGAACGGATGCAGATGGTTGTACTATCTGAACTGATCCGTCTGTGCAGATCCATGACGGATCCGCACCAAACGCGAGTGTGAAAGTAGCCTAAGCTGATACTAAATTGCCTGGTGGAAATGGCAAATTTGTTTTTCCCACCATGGCACTGCTTTGTTATGGGATCTCCCCTACTAATTAAGGTAGTGTTTTTAATAATAGTAGTATAATAGGCAAGGCATGTATAAATAAACATGCCGACCATTGGATAAACAAACACTTTGTGCAAAGCATTTTTTTTTTTAATAAATAAATAAACAAAAGAAGACTGTTTAGTGCAATGCAACCTTGATCCAATTATAATGGAAATGAGTACTTCTAAAGTATACGTAAAATGAACTGGTAAAATACACTATTTTCAGAAAGTTGTCTTTCACTTTCTACAAGGCTTATGGGCCTAATAGATGGCATGATTATCATTTGAATTTAAAAAAAAAATTTTAATTTGAATAATTATTGGCATACAGTGATCTAAGGGTGAGCAACAAATTATTCACTTCTCTTGGATCGGACAAATCTGATTATTGTAAAGGTGTAATTACACACACTGACTGGGCCGTTCCCTCCCAATAATTGCCTGCTTGTCAGTGTAGGAAAGAGCTGCATTTACATTGGAACGAGTGATGGGCACTGCACTCGCTCGTCCTCATACACAATTATTGTTTCTGGGCAACAGATTGCTGTCCATTAATGATTTAACGTTCTGCAGAAATGATAAGTTCACCCAATGAACGAGCATTTTGACAAGGGCCAATTATTGGGAGCAGGCATTTGTACTAATGCTCCTTTCTGATAATCAGTTGTGCAGTTTAAATCCTCCTGTGGTTGCTGCTACATACCCTAGTCTAATGAAAAATCTGCCATTTATTAGCAATGTAAATGTTCTAGGGGTAAATGAGCAATGATTGCAATAAATAGCAAACAGCAAAACATATTTAGCCATAGAGATGAGCAAAGTTCTCAAAGACTTATTCTGGTCCAGTTCAATGCAAATCTAAAGTTTGATTTTTGCCTGGAAAAAACTGTCTCTTTCTTTTCTCCCTACTCTCTCTCTCTCTTTCTATCTGACTGTCTAATAGGACCCTTACAATTCCAAAGGCACAAAAGCACTATGCTCTAATCATATGAAACAGCAGCTGACCAGTTCTATAGCCTGTTTCGGAAGACCTGGGATCTTTGTGTTTTGCAAATCAGTCTGCTTCCTCGTCTGAGATTAATGTAAAATCTGCTAAGGACTAAAAGTTGACTTAGAGCATTAAGAGGGATTAATGTTTATCTGTGGTGAAGCTGAAGCACTAGGTTAGCATGTTTACACACTGCTGCAGATCACAATTAATCCAAAATTAGTATAAAAGATCAACAGTAACTGCTCTTACATGCTATCATGATGTAAGACCTAAATCTATAGCAATGGGCACTTTATATGTAAGGTTGAGAGACTTCTCATCTAATAGACTTAAGGCTTACATACCTTACATTTTACTCCACAGCTTCCTGCTCCTGCTTTGCTAGCACAGCACATTTTAGTCTGTTTTCAAGAGCATGGATTGTGTTTTACTTTGTATTTAGTAACTTAATATTTTGTTGACTTTTTTATGTTTTTATTTCTTATATTTAACTTACGGTAGTTCTTTCAGCATGGATCTTACGAACAGATTCATGAACAAAGCTTCTTAAAACTTCAGTAGTCTGAGGTTCTTGATTTCATTTCTAACACAGAATATGATCGTTTCCCTTTATATATTGTTTTAGAGTTATATGAAATTAATTCAATTTTATGCATCCCACAGGATTATCTACAGGACTAGAGATGGCCTTGCGGTTCGCCCGACGATCGTTTTGCGGCAAACTTTGCGCGTTCGCGATTCGCCGAACATGCAAACATATTGCGATGTCTGCCGGTGCCATATTCTTTTGCATTGCGCCAAACTTTGACCCACGACACATCTATCAGGTGGGACAGGACAGTCAATTAAGACGTTTCAGCACATGGACACACCCCCACCCTATCACAGAACCCGATCTGGCAGCCATTTTACATTCTGTGTTTTGCCAGTGTAGGGAGAGGTTGCTTTGTGGAGCAGGGGCAGGCTGTTAGGGACAACAAACGCTAGCTAATAGGGCCACAAAAGTCCTTTTAAGGACTGGTATAGGTGTGCTATCGATAGGTGTGATATACTGAAGGTGTGATATACATATAATATACTTTCTAACATAGAAAGTATATTATATTGCATTTGTTGTGTGCGGTTCTGCTGCGATACCGCAGCTATACAGAGGGACAAACGCTGTTGGAACAACTAATTTCAACTGGAGTGATATACCTGTTGCCCCCCAAAAAACTGAATAAGGTGTGTGACTTACCTATAATATACTTTCTAACATAGAAAGTATATAGTGAATTTGTATTGTGCAGCAGTTGTGTGCGGTTCTGCTGCGATACCGAAGCTATATAGAGGGACAAGTGCTATTGGAACAACTATTTGCAATGGGTGTGATATAACTGTTGCCCCCCAAAAAACTGATGGAGGGCTGCGATATACCTGTTGCCCCAAATAAACAGGCTGGTGTGATATAACTGTTGTGGCAAAAAAAATAATTGAGAGGTGTGATATACCTGCTTCCACAAAATACTAATTAAGGGGGTCGATATACCTGCTTCCACCAAATATTGATTGAGGGATGCGATATACCTGCTTCCACAAAATACTGATTAAGGGGTTTGATATACCTGCTTCCACCAAATATTGATTGAGGCCTGCGATATACCTGCTTCCACAAAATACTAATTAAGGGGATTGATCTACCTGCTTACACCAAATATTGATTGAGGGATGCGATATACCTGCTTCCACAAAATACTGATTAAGGGGTTTGATATACCTGCTTCCACCAAATATTGATTGAGGCCCACGAGATACCTGCTTCCCCAAAATACTGATTAAGGGGTTTGATACCTGTTTCCACAAAATATTGATTGTGGCCAGGGTCGGCGCTACCATAAGGCAGACCAAGCAGCTGCCTTAGGGCGCGCCCTGTGCAGGGCAGAAAAGTGAATGCCCTTTTTTTTTAATCACTTACTTCACTTGAATTTGTGCCGCAGCGCCTCTGTCCCTTGCCCCCAGCCTGCGTGTGTCGGCCGCTCTGAGTCACGACAATAGGGTCACATGGGCTCAGCCTGCCCTGAGGGCATGACTAGTGAGTGAGCGGCGCCGCGGTGGCGGGTAGCGCAGGGACTAAAGGCGAGGCTCAAGCTGACTGATTGTGTTGTGTCTGACAAGACTCTGACTCACACAGACACACACAGCCGTCAGCAAGATTAGAGCAGTCCAGACGCACTCGCACTGGCAGCCAGCAGCAGCAGGAGTCAGGACAGGTTAGGGTAGGTGAACGGTTCAATGGTATATAATATGATCATTTCTAATAATTAATTTCAAAATGATGAGATGAGCGCAAAGCGCGAGGCTAGCGCACAGTGACTAGCGGCAGAGCAGAGGCGCTCAGGCTTAGCACGGCATTCAATGAAGTGTTTAAAAAAAGTAATTATAAAACAACAATCATTAATATTGGGGGGTTTGTGACAGTGACATGATGGAGGGAGGGGGGACATGTTAATGTCTGTACAGTTGTACAGTACTCTGAGTCTTTGAGTATGTGACATGGGAATGGGGCCAGGCTGACAGGAAGGGTCGGCCGTGGGGCGATGATGTGCCATGGGGGGGGGTAAAATGTGACACAATAGGGGGTAATGATGTGATCATGGATGGGGCCAGGGCCGTCCGAGCGGGGGGGATGATGTGCCATGGGGGGGGGGGGTGGAGAAATGTGACACAATATGGGGTAATGATATGATCATGGATGGGGCCAGGGCCATCCGGGCGGGGGGTATGATGTGCCATGGGGGGGAGAAATGTGACACAATAGAGGGTAATGATGTGATCATGATGTGACATGAAGGGGGTGATGTAAACTAAAAGGGAGTTGGTTATGTGACATGGTTTGAAGGGGGAGAAATGTGACATGGCGGGGGAGAAATGTGACATGGCGGGGAGAAATGTGGCATGGAGGGGGAGAAATGTGACAGGGCGGGGGAGAAATGCGACATGGAGTGCTGATGTGACATAGGTGATTTGACATGGAGGGGGAGAAATGTGACATGGAGGGAGAGAAATGTGACATGAAGGCCTTGAGGGGGAGAAATGTGACATGGAGGGCTGATGGCTGACATGGGGGGCTGATGGCTGACATGGGGGGCTGATCTAAGGCATTGGTGGTCTGATCTGAGGTCTGATTAACATTTGGGGTCTGATTGCTGGTCTTACCTGAGGTGTAATGGAATATATTTTTTTCTTATTATCCTCCTCTAAAACCTAGTTGTGTCTTATAGGGCAGAAAATACGGTCCTCAAACCAGTGATTGTCTAAAGCAGAGAGAAGATACCAGGACCACACAGAGGAAAAGCCATGCAGATGGGACCAGGGCCAGGTGAGCTGCAGGGAGGGGGGGGGCGCCAAAATGTAGCTTCGCTTGTGTTGGCAAAAATCCTTGCACCGGCCCTGATTGTGGCCTGCAATATACCTGCTTCCACAAAATACTTATTAAGGGGATTAATATACCTGCTTCCACACAATACTGATTGAGGCCTGCGAGATACCTGCTTCCAGAAAATCCTGATTAAGGGGTTGGAAATACCTGCTTCCACAAAATATAGATTGAGGCCTGCGATATACCTGCTTCCACAAAATGCTGATTAAGGGTTTTTATATACCTGTTTCCACAAAATATTGATTGAGGCCTGCGATATACCTGCTTTCACAAAATACTGATTATGGGGATTGATATACCTGCTTCCACCAAATATTGATTGAGGCCTGTGAGATACCTGCTTCAAAAAAAATACTGATTAAGGGGTTTGATATACCTGCTTCCACAAAATATTGATTGAGGCCTGCTATATACCTGCTTTCACAAAATACTGATTATTGGGATTGATATACCTGCTTCCACAAAATACTGAGTGAGGTCTGTGTTATACCTGCTTCCACAAAATACTGATTAAGGGGATTGATATACCTGCTTCCACAAAATATTGATTATGTCCTGCGATATACCTACTGTCACCGCCAGCTCTGTGAGAAGGTCTGTTAGACGTTCTTCGCTACCTCTTGCATGAAGTTCTTTGTTTTGGTTTCACTTTGTCATCTCCTTACCTTCTCCCAGCTGTCATTTATTTGCACTGATTGTCTCCCTTTATATTCCCTCCCCTACTGCCTCACTTTGCGGTTTATACTTCTTTCTGGATGAGTTGTTTACTGCTGGATGCTCCTTCTCCTGATTCCTCAGAGAAGTCTGTTTCCTTTATTTGTGTTTACTTGCTGGCTTGATTGTAGGTGACCCTGACTCCGTCCGTATTAATTGTAGGGAGCCGGTGGTCATGTCCCCTCACTATTATAGGGTTTTCAGGTGTCAGATAGTATAAGGTACGGGGGCATGCAATCCTCTACCATAAAGATCTTTGCATGGGCATAGCAGTCAGGGAGAGCTCTAGGGGTTTATAGGGCTCACCCATATGCTCCTGGCCTACTTGGAATCAGCCAAGCGTCTGAATCCGAGACAGGCCAGATGGTCTTTATTCTTTTCTAGGTTTAATTTTGTTGTCACGTTCCGCCCTGGGGTTAAAAATGTGAAGGCTGATGCCCTGTCACGTTGTTTTCCGGGAGGGGGGAACTTTGAAGACCCGGGTCCCATTTTGGCTGAAGGGGTGGTCGTCTCTGCTCTTTATCCTGATTTGGAGGCAGAGGTTCAGGCAGCCCAGGCAGAGGCTCCTGATCTTTGTCCTCCTGGGAGGTTGTTTGGGCCTCTCGCTTTACGACACAAGGTTTTTAAGGAGCACCACGATACTGTCCTTGCTGGGCACCCGGGGAGTAGAGCCACAGTGGATCTCATTGCTCGGAGATTCTGGTGGCCGGCTCTTCGTAAAAGACGGTTGAGGGTTTTGTGGCAGCCTGCGAGTCCTGCGCTCGTGCCAAGGTCCCTCATTCACGGCCATCGGGTTCTCTCCTCCCGTTACCCATTCCTTCCCGCCCTTGGACGCATCTGTCCATGGACTTCATTACGGACCTGCCTCGTTCCTTGGGGAAGACTGTGATTCTGGTAGTAGTGGACCGTTTTAGCAAAATGGCGCATTTCATTCCCTTTCCTGGGTTACCCAATGCTAAAACTCTGGTGCAAGCATTTGTTGATCACATTGTCAAATTGCATGGCATTCCTTCAGACATAGTTTCTGATAGGGGCACGCAGTTTGTTTCCAGATTCTGGAAGGCCTTCTGTTCTCGCTTGGGGGTTCGGTTGTCGTTCTCTTCTGCTTTTCACCCGCAGTCGAATGGCCAGACCGAACGCGTCAATCAGAATCTGGAGACATATCTGCGCTGTTTTGTGGCAGAGAATCAGGAGGATTGGTGTTCTTTTTTGTCCCTTGCTGAGTTTGCTTTAAATAACCGTCGCCAGGAGTCCTCGGATAAGTCACCATTTTTTGGTGCATATGGGTTTCATCCGCAGTTTGGGACATTCTCTGGAGAGGGGTCTTCTGGTTTACCTGATGAGGAGAGATTTTCCTCGTCTTTGTCATTTATTTGGCTAAAGATTCAGGGTAATCTGAAGAGGATGATTGAGAGATATGAGCGTGTGGCAGATAAGAGACGTGTCCTGGTCCGGACCTGAATGTGGGTGATCTGGTGTGGTTGTCTACAAAGAATATCAAACTGAAGGTTCCCTCCTGGAAATTGGGTCCTAAGTTTATTGGGCCTTACAAGATCTTGTCCGTCATCAATCCCGTTGCCTTCCGTCTTGATCTTCCTCAGACTTTGAAGATCCATAATGTTTTTCACAGGTCCCTATTAAAACCGTATGTCCAACCCACTGTACTCTCCTCCTCTTTGCCTCCTCCTCCGATTGTTGTTGATGGTAATCTTGAATTTCAGGTCTCTAGGATTGTGGATTCTCGCATTATCCGCGGTTCTCTCCAGTACCTCATTCATTGGGAGGGTTATAGTCCTGAGGAGAGGATGTGGGTGCCAGTGGCGGACATTAAGGCCACTCGTCTTATCAGGGCTTTCCATAGGTCCCATCCTGAGAAGGTGGGCTCTGAGTGTCCGGAGTCCACTCGTAGAGGGAGGGGTACTGTCACTGCCAGCTCTCTGAGAAGCTCTGGTAGACGTTCTTCTGTACCTCTTGCATGATGTTCTTTGTTTTGGTTTCACTTTGTCATCTCTTTTCCTTCTCCCAGCTGTCATCTATTTACACTGATTGCCTCCCTTTATATTCCCTCCCATACTGCTTCACATTGCGGTTTATACTACTTCCTGGATTGTGCTCACTGCCAGAGGCTGCAACTGCTGGTTCCTCAGATAAGTCTTTTCCTTTATTTGTGTTTCCGTGCTGGCTTGATTCTAGGTGACCCTGACTCCCTCCGTATTAAGTGCAGGGAGCCGGTGGTCGTGTCCCCTCACTATTATAGGGTTTTCAGGTATCACACAGTCTAGGTACGAGGGCATGCAATTATCTATCATAAAGATCTTTGCATGGGCAAAGCAGTCAGGGAGAGCTCTAGGGGTTTTATAGGGCTCACCCATATGTTCCTTAGTTTGGGATCAAGTCAGTCGGATGTTTATTTATAACTTCCAGTTTTCTGCAACACCATCCGTGACAGGTGGGTAGGCTTGACCTCTGGCCAAAGCTGGCACAATTTGCCATGGAACTCGTCGAGTGTCCTGTCCAGAAAGGACGTTCAGCGCAGCAGGGGGGATCGTGACCGATAAGCGCACTCGCCTAGCTCACGACAGTGTGGACTACCTCACATTTGTAAAAATGAATGAGGCATGGATCTTGGAGGAATTCAACACCTGTGACGACCACGTGTAATTGAATTTCCTCATGCCAGCCCACACATATCCGCCACTACCCAGAACAAAGAATGGTCCTTGTCTTATGTATATACAGCGGCCAAAAGTAAAATTTGTATCCAGTGACCGCCTAATGTACCTCCAGCCACATCATCACAAGTTCTTTTCTGTCAGGTGAATGCCTAATTTTTGGGGCCTGTAATCCAGTGGCCTACAGTGAAATTTTTGTCCAGTGATCGCCTAATGTACCTACAGCCACATCATCACAAGTTCTTTTCTGTCAGGTGAATGCCAAATTTTTGGGGCCTGTAATGGCCAACAGTAAAATTTGTATCCAGTGACCGCCTAATGTACCTCCAGCCACATCATCACAAGTTCTTTTCTGTCAGGTGAATGCCTAATTTTTGGGGCCTGTAATCCAGTGGCCTACAGTAAAATTTTTGTCCAGTGACCGCCTAATGTAGCTACAGCTACATCATCGCAAGTTCTTTTCTGTCAGGTGAATGCCTAATCTTTGGGGCCTGTAATGGCCAACAGTAAAATTTGTATCCAGTGACCGCCTAATGTACCTCCAGCCACATCATCACAAGTTCTTTTCTGTCAGGTGAATGCCTAATTTTTGGGGCCTGTAATCCAGTGGTCTACAGTAAAATTTTTGTCCAGTGACCGCCTAATGTATCTACAGTCACATCATTACAAGTTCTTTTCTGTCAGGTGAATGCCTAATTTTTGGGGCCTATACTCCCGTGAACTAAACACATATAATTAGGACATTAAAACGCAAAACAATGAAAGTTTCTTAATCATCAGCATTAAAAATATACAAAGAGGTGTGTGACCTAAAAAACAAAATGCGTAATAGGCTGACTGGGAGGTCACGCTTAGTTCACAATGACAAATAGGTAGAGGTCTTTTTTTATTCACACCTATAACGTTATTGTTGGTCAAGTGAACATGAAACTATTGAGACCTAAAATATCCAGTGCCAGACTCAATTAAAGCAACAAGCTACAAATTGGATGCACTGATATCACCTAGGGGATGGCCGTGCACTTTGCAATCCGTATGGGACAGTAGGAAATAGGTGCCACACACAAAGCCAGTATAAAGGAGATGCTGATATGGCTCATACACAGCCAAACGTCAGCGCAAACTGGCAAAGATGTACAAGGTTAATGCCACATTCAGAGACAGTATGATGGGCTGCTAATATGGCTAGTGAGCAGCCAAGCATCAGTCCAGACTGTGAAAGAATGTCGGCAGAAACAGGGCATAACTAAGAACCTCCATGCCCCTTATCATTATTGTCGCTTTCCTCTGTACTTTTTCCAGCTGTAGTGAGTTCTCTCTATGGACTGGTGCCCAGAACTGAACTGCATATTCCAGATGAGGCCGCACCAACGCTTTGTAAAGTGGTAATATTACATCCCTGCCCCACGGGTTTTAATGCATGACAATATCCTGGTGGCCTTAGAAGCAGCTGATTGACATTGTATGCTGTAATTTATTCTACCATCCACAAGGACACCCACATCTTTCTCTATAAGTGATTCTCCCAGTGTTACATCACCTAGGACATATGAAGCACAGAGATTATTACTACCAAGATGCATAACTTTACATTTGTTCACATTGATCCTCATTTGCCAAGTTGATGTCCAATCACTCAGAGTGTTCAAGTCAGCTTGTAGTATATGGACATCTTCCATAGACTGTACAGTTCTACATAGCAAAAATATAAATGGTGCTATAAATGTCGTCCTCGATATCATTAATAAATAAGTTAAATAATAGAGGGCCCAGCACTGAACCTTGGGGTACACCACTTATAACCCAGGACCATTCTCAAAAGAAATCATTGACCACAACTCTCTGGACACGGTCCTTCAGCCAGTTTTCAATCCAATTACAAACTATACTTTCCAAGCCTATAGATCTTACTTTACCTATTAAACGTTGTGTTTTAAAGTGAGAAAATTACAGCCCTTTTTGGCATGTATTAGTGGCAAAAAATAAATATTATTCAGTGATGATTTTAACCAATCACATTTGCTGTTGTGCAGAAGTAAATAGAAAGCCACATGTAAGGAGAATCGGTTCTTAGCTTGTAGAAGAACTACAAACAAACTGGGCAATTTTCCAGGGCTCCCAACCGTAAAGGGCTGGGATGACATGGCACACTACCATTGTGGAAGCGCTCATTAGTAGAGTTGAGCGAACCCGAACTGTAAATTTCGGGTTCGTACCGAACTTTAAGATTTTTGGCACCCGGACCCAAACCCGAACATTTCCGTAAAAGTTCGGGTTCGGGGTTCGGTGTTCGGCGGTCTCTTGGCGCTTTTTGAAAGGCTGCAGGGCAGCCAATCAACAAGCGTTTGACTACTTTTACCTAAGAGGCCATTACAGCCATGCCTACTAATGGCATGGCTGTGATTGGCCAAGTGCAGCATGTGACCCAGCCTCTATATAGCTGGAGTCACCTAGCGCCGCATATCACTCTGCTCTTGTCAGTGTAGGGAAAGCTGCTGCTGCTGCTGCTGCTGTGAGGGACAGATTAGGGCAATATTCTGGCATTGTACAATATGCAAACTACAGCGATAAGTGAGGGTGCTATGCTACAATATTGTACCCAGCCCTGAGCCCAGTGATACTCCAAAATCATTTTGAATCCATCTGTTAGTTAGGTTGGCGTCGGCGGCCATTTTGTTAAATGCAGTCACCTTGAAACTGCATGTTAACTGCCTGTGTGTCAGGGACATTAGTCTACTTCTGTTCTGGTAGCTCAGTGGAGCTGAAATTCGCTTTTTTGGCAGGTCAAGTACCCCTACAGCCGGCAGTGCAT
Organism: Bufo bufo; assembly: GCF_905171765.1. NCBI lineage: Eukaryota > Metazoa > Chordata > Amphibia > Anura > Bufonidae > Bufo > Bufo bufo. Next base: position 601,062,597 of record NC_053390.1, on the reverse strand, counting down.
ATCTGGCATTGAAAATTATTCAATTACATTAGTCTGTCTAACTGTCATACATTTTTGTGACCTAAAGCGAGTTTTTTTTATATGTCTGCCACAGGCACTGCATATCTGACAGTCCAATAAAACCGTTAAATAGTGCCGTTACCTTGCTGCTGTAAAAAAGCACCATTTTTGTGCTAGATAGCACTTTTACGTACAGCGCAGTATTACCTATTTTATAATTAAGCAGTGAAATACTGCATTTCTAGAGTTGTTTGCCCAAAAAACTGCTCTAGCGCCACAGTGCACATTTGCGTACAGCGCAGAATTACCTATTTCATAATTAATATAAGAAGTATGTGGCGCACTGGAGTGGCAAACACTATGGTGGAGGTGCTCACAGTAAAGAGGAATCACCCTTCCTCTGATGAACTAGTATATGGAATATAAAGATACTGGGCACTCTCACTCTATATAAAACCATATAGTTTATTGTAAAATATAAGCAGTAAAATCCTACAATAGATATATAAATGATTTAAGATCGCATAGAGGTCCAGGATCTAAAATCAATTATACATACATACTATAATAAAACCTATCTAAACATAACTAAACATAAATATACGTATACTATAAGTTAATAACTAAAACATAATACACTCTGGATGGTATAGATTGGAGCCTCCGTACTGAATAATAATGACCCAGTCTTAGATCTATAACTTAGGTGACTGCTAATGTCCTAAGTGGGTATTAGTAACCCAAAGTTCTCGTCTCCTCCAATTGGATTAATATTATGAAACTTTTACAGTAAGTTGTAGTGATTGTTTTAGCAGCATTAGCTATTTTAGAATTTACCTGTGAAATACTGCATTTCTACAGTTGTTTGCAATTAACACTGGTTTTGTGGTAGATTGCACATTTTCAGTGTACGCTGCGTTTTTGACAGTCAAATTCAACCGTTAACTTCTGCAGTTAAATCGTTGGTTTGAAAATTCTAACTTTTGGTGAAGTAATTGTATTCAATTGCTCTGTTACACTGTTGTGTGACCTAAAGAAATGTATTCTGTTTATGACACGGGCACTGCCTTACTGTTAAGAAATATAATTGTTGACTATTAGCAGTTTAATTGACACCTGGTGGGTGAACGCAAATAATGAGGAGAACATCAAATAAGGGACGTGGACATGGTCGTGGTGGTGTTGGTGGAGCTCCTGTTGCAGGGAGAGGACGTGGCCGTTCTGCGCCAGCTACACGTCCAAGTGAAACACCTTCCTCAGGTGCAAGTAGGCGTCAGAACCTACAGCGTTATTTGGTAGGCCCCAATGCCGCTCTACAGATGGTGAGGCCAAGAACAGGCGCTAGTAGATTGGGTGGCTGACAGTGGATCAAGTTCCTTCACGTCATCTTCCACCCAGTCCTCTGCAGAAAGCTCAGAGTTGGCACCTGCAGCCCATTCCCATCAGTCTTTCACCTCACCCCCTTGCAAATCAGCCAAGCAGTCTGAGCCCCAAGTCATGCAGCAGTCTCCTATGCTTTTTGATGACTCTGCTGGCAGGGTTTCCCAGGGCCATCCACATAGCCCTGCCCCAGAAGTGGAAGACATTGAATGCACTGATGCCCAATGATGTGGAGGACGATGAGGTCCTAGACCCCACATGGAATGAAGGTCATGCCAGTGACTTTCATAGTTTGGAGGAAGAGCACACCAAGCCAACAGCACAGCAAAAGAGGGAGCATGGTGCAAAAGCAGAGCGGCCGTCTCGAAGACAGTACGCCTGCTACTGCCCACCGCACCCAGAAACCGAGCACACCAAAGCCAGATCCAAGGAGTTCCCTGGCATGGCAGTTCTTCACATAATGGGCTGACTACAAGACCCGAGTGGTTTGCACACTGTGCCATCAGAGCCTGAAGCGAGACATTAACATTCTGAACCTGAGCACAACCTGTATGACCAGGCATCTACATGCGAAACACAAGCTGCAGTGGAGTAAGCTCCTTAAAAACCAAGAAATGGCTCAGGCCCCTCCTGCTTCCTATTCTGCTGCTGTCTTGGCCTCTTCCTCCACCTATGGAGTAACATTGTCACCTGCCGCCTAGCAAACAGAAGATGTGCCATTAACACCACCACCTCTGTCAGCAAGCATCTCCACCATGTCACACGGAAGCGTTCAGCTCTCCATCTCCCAAACCCTGGAGAGAAAGTGGAAGTACCCACCTACCCACCCCCGATCCCTGGCCCTGAATGCCAGCATTTCTAAACTACTGGCTTTTGAAATGCTGTAATTCCGTCTGGTGGAGACGGACTGTTTCAGACAGCTGATGGTGGTTGCTGTCCCACAGTACGTCGTTCCCAGCTGCCACTACTTCTCTAGGCGAGCCGTCCATTCCCTGCACAACCAAGTGGCGGATAAAATCAAGTGTGCACTGCGCAACGCCATCTGTGGCAAGGTCCACCTAAGCACAAATACGTGGACCAGTAAGCACGGGCAGGGACGCTATATCTCCCTTACTGCACACTGGGTAAATGTAGTGGCGGCTGGGCCCCAGGCGGATAGCGGTTTGGGGCATGTCCTTTCACCACCAAGGATCACAGGGCATTATTCTTTGCCTCCTGTTGCCTCCTCCTCCTCAGGTTCCTCCTCCTCTTCTACCATCTCCTCATCCGGTCAGCGAAAGACATTCACCACCAACTTTAGCACAGCCAGGGGTAAATGTCAGCTGGCGGTTCTAAAACTGATGTGTTTGGGGGACAAACCCCACACCGCACAGGAGCTGTGAAGGGGCATAGAAGAACAGACCGATGAGTGATTGCTGCCAGTGAGCCTCAAGCCCGGCCTGGTGGTGTGCGAAAATGGGCGAAATCTCGTTGCTGCTCTGGGACTAACCGGTTTGATGCACATCCCTTGCCTGGCGCATGTGCTGAATTTGGTGGTGCAGAAATTCATTAACAACTACCCCGACATGTTAGAGCTGCTGCATAAAGTGCGGACCATCTGTGCGCGCTTTCAGAGTTCTCATCCTGCTGCTGCTCGCCTGTCTGCGCTGCAGCGTAACTTCGGCCTTCCCGCTCAATGCCTCATATGCAACATGCCCACCAGGTAGAACTCCACCTTGCATATGCTAGAGAGACTGTGCGAGCAGCAGCAGGTGATAGTGGAGTTTCAGCTGCAGCACGCAAGGGTCAGTCGCTCTGCGGAACAGCACCACTTCACCACCAATGAGTGGGCCTCCATGTGAGACCTGTGTGTCATGTTGCACTGTTTCAAGTACTCCACAAACATGATGACACCATTATCAGTGTTACAATACCACTTCTATGTCTCCTTAAGAAAACACTTAGGGCGATGATGAAAGAGGATGTGGCACAGGAGGAGGAGGAGGAGGAGGAAGAGGGGTAATTTCAAAGGGTTTCAGGCCAGTCATTTAGAAGTGGCTCAGAGGATGAGGAGGAGGAACCATGTTCACAGCAGGGTGGCACCCAACGCAGCTCGTGGCCATCACTGGAGCGTGGCTGGGGAAATACGGAGGACACAGACAATACACCTTCCACAGAGGACAGCTTGTCCTTACCTCTGGGCAGCCTTGCACACATGAGCATCTACATGCTGCAGTGCCTGTGCAACTACCGCAGAGTTGCCCACATTTTAACGTGTGCAGACTACTGGGTGGCCACCCCGTTACAAAGACAACGTGTCGTCCTTAATTCCCTCACCGGAGCGTGATAGAAAGATGCACGACTACAGGCGCACGCTGGTAGACACGCTCCTAAGAGCATTCCCAACTGACACCGGGGGACAAGTGGAAGCACAAGGCGAAGGCAGAGGAGGAGGAGGAGGAAGAGGTCGCCAACGCAGCTGGGTCACCGCCAGCACCTCAAAAGGCAGGGTAAGCATGGCCAACGTGTCACCTCGCCACAACAACCGGCACCACCAGCTGATGAAACGTCTTAGCAGGAGGCAGCATTTGAACAACATGGTGGAACAGTACCTGTGCACACGCCTACACGTACTGACTGATGGTTCTGCCCCATTCAACTTCTGGGACTCCAAATTGCCCACACGGCCTGAGCTTGCCCTTTATGCCTTGGAGGTGCTGGCCTGCCTGTAGCCAGTGTATTGTCTGAACGTGTATTTAGCACGGCAGGGGGCGTCCGCCTGTCCACAGCAAACGTGGACAAGCTCATGTTCATTAAAATGAACCAGGCTTGGATCCCACAAAACTTGTCTGTACCTTGTGCAGAATAGACATGTATACAGGCCTTACCCAGCCTTCGTTATACTACAGCGCAATTGCTCGTTGTTGTATTTTTGATATTTCCCACTCTTTTGGGGTGTACCTTAATTTAAAAAAAAAATGCATTATTGGCTACCTCGTCCTCCTCCACCACCGCTTCCAACTACACTGCTACGTCCACCGCCTCCTCAGCTTCCTACTCCATATGGACCTTCAACTCATAAATCAATATTTTTTATTTTTTTTTGTACCTATTTTATTTTATTTTATGTCATTTCACTAATTTGTCTGTTACATTTTCGGGTGAAATTCACCAATTTTTGGCTGTGATATACCACTGCTATACCTAGTAGACAGGTAAACAAATGTCACTAATTTGTCTGTTACATATTCGGGTGAAATTAACCATTTTTGGCTGTGATATACCACTGCTATACCTAGTAGACCGGTAAACAAATGTCACTAATTTGTCTGTTAGATATTCGGGTGAAATTCCCCAATTTTTGGCTGTGATATACCCCTGCTCTACCTAGTAGACAGGTTAATAAATTTCACAAATTTTTCTGTTACATTGTTGGGTGACATTCACCCATTTTTGGCTGTGAAAGACCCCTGTTCTACCTAGTAGACAGGTTAATAAATTTCACAAATTTTTCAGTTACATTCTTGGGTGACATTTTACAATTTTTGCCGTGAATAAACCCCTGCTCTGCATAGGTAACAGGGCCCAAAATTTTTAAAAATCATCTGTTCCATTGGTGAATGACATTAACCCATTTCTGGCGATGAAAAACCCCTGCTCAGCATAGGTGACAGGCAGGGGCGTACATAGAAATCACTGGGCCCCATAGCAAGAATCTGACTTGGGCCCCCTAACCCAGCCCACTGTCCTGGCCCCTCCCCCTGCCACACCCCCCATTTGCCAATAAAGAAATGTATACTTAACCTACTGAAACCGTTAAGGATAAATCTTTTTTATTTTATTTTTTATTAACTCTCATACACCGCTGATATGACAGTGCTGTATGGAAGTAAGGATTTCACTGGGGCTGTAGTAAGTGATGTACAGCACCCATCACTGCTCCTGCCTGTCTGCTTTGGTAAAGCTGGACATAGATGGGCTATGTGGACTTTAGCAGAGTGGGCATAGGACAGTGGATACAGGGCGCGATATGTATGCGAGCACAGCTGAACGAGTGTCTGTGTCCACTGTGCTAAAGCCTGACATAGCCCATCCCCCACATCTTAACCCCTTTGCTACCAGCGCCATTTTTTCATCACTTCTCTAACCCCAAAAAATGTGATAAAAAAGGCACACACATTCCTAAATGGTATCAATAAAAACTATAGTTCATACCACAAAAAATGAGCACCCACACAGATCAGTAGATATAACTATAAAAAAAAGTTATGGGGGTCAGAATATGGTGATGTGAAAAAGTAAACAAATATATTTTTTCAAAGTTTTAATTTATTTTTACACTTTTTACACATAAATAAAACCTATACATATGTGGTATCATTGTAATCGTACTGACTCAGAGAATGAAGGGCACCGGTCACTTTTGCCGCAAAGAGAACACCGTAGGAACAAAACCCATAAAACGGTGGAGAAATTGTTGTTTTTTCCACCCCATTTGGAATTTTTTTTGCCCGATTCCCACTACATTGTATGCCATAATAAAGTACAACTTCTCCTGCAAAAATTAAGCACTGATATATCTATGTGAATGGAAAAATAAAAAAGTTATGGCTGAAGGAAGATAGGGAAGAAAAAAGAAAATTCAAAAACGAAAAAAAAAAAAAAAAACTCCAGTATCCTAAGGGTTAAAGGGGCTATCTAACCCCTATTATGCCCCCCAAAATGCCCAGGCACCGCATACAGATAATACTTATGCACAGTGGGGGGGGCAGCCAATAGCAGGCCGTGTCAGAAATGAGCCTCCCTAGCGACACCCTTAGGATACTGGAGTTTTCTTTTTTTTTTTTTTTTGCATTTTCTTTTTTGTAACGATGGTAACGATGCTAGGGAGGCTCGTTACCATTGTGGCCTGCTATTGGCTGCCTCCCCCCCATGTCGCTGGATGTTTTCATCTGCGTGACGGGAGGGAGGCAGTGGCGGCTGTGTGGGCATCAGGAGCAATGTGGGTGCCGGAGAATGAGGTAAGTACGGTGCCCTGGCATTTTGGGGGGCATTATAGGGGTTATATAGCACAGGTGAACATAGCCACTAATCATATTCCCCCCCACCCCCGCAAGGTGACTGATGTGCTGGGGAGGGGGGCCCTGTAGGCTCATAGAGGACTCAGGAGGACAGTGTGCTCCCCCCGGGGGAAGGGGGAGGATTAGGAGGAAACCACACTGTCCTCCTGAGTCCTCTATGATCTTACAGGGCCCCCCACCCAAAAAAAACAAAAAACAAAAAAAACAAAAACAACAACTGCTTGCTGCTGCCCTCCCCCCATCAAGAATACCCATGCAACCATACATGAACTTTAACTTTTTATTAAGTCTGACTGCTGTCTTCTTACTGTGGCAGGCACACTATGAAGCGGTCCTTCAATCTGTGTCGGGGAGGCTGCACTCACTGGCTGATGGGCAGATGGCAGGCAGCGAGTAAGCGCAGAGCGGAGGACAACTACGAGCGCACTCTGTTTGTGATTGTTGAGCCTGTTCCTGCTGCGATACACTGGCCAATTAGCAGCAGGATCTTTGCGCTGCTAAATGCTGATTGGCTAGTGTGAAATGCAGTAGACGCCGGGAGCCCGCAGCTGTAGCCTGTAGAAAGGTCAGATAGGGAGCGGGCGCGTGAACCAAGGGGAGGGGGGGCGGTAATAACACAAGTGGGCGGGCCACGGCAGCCTGAGCGCCTCAATTAACTATGAATAAAAACTTGTGCAGAGTAGACTTAGGGGGCGGGGCCTTCCATGCGCTCCGGGCCCCCCTGTGCTGCGGGCCCCATAGCAATGGCGTGGTCTGCCTATATTGGCAGTACGCCACTGGTGACAGGAACTTAAATTTCTAAAATTTGCCTTTAATTGGCCTTTTCATTCGATCCTTCTGCTTCAATAGCTTCTCCCACATTTCCGCTCGATCACATTGCAGCCATTAACCTGTTACAGTGTCAGGTGACATTTTACCACTTTTGCCAGATAGAAACCCCTGCTCTGCATAGGTGACAGGGAATTACATTTCAAAAATTCTTCTTTAATTGATGCGCGCCACCTCCTTTCATTCAATGCTTAAACTTTAACAAGTTGTCCCACATTTGTGGTTTAATAGTTTGTCCCACATTTCCGCTCTATCATATTTAATTTTAAACAATTAATCTCCCTTGGATGTGGTCTCTCTTTCTCATGCTCCGTCTCCGGCGTGGAACCCTGATTTGCCGATAACCGTGATCAACATGGTCGGCGCAGAAAATGTTAAAAATTTGTCAGCAAAGCAGGGGTGTTGCTGGGGTCTTAAAACATTAGGGGCACGAGACCAAGGCATATGTCTACCCCAAACCCCCCCCTCCTCAAAACTGAGCTCCTCCACTCACAGTCTATATGCACAGCGCCCCCACCCCACCCACAGTATATAAACAGCTCTCCCACTCACAGTATAAATGCACAGCTCCTCCACCCACAGTATAAATGCACAGCTCCTCCACCTACAGTATACATTATATGCACCGCTTCTCCACCCACAGTATACAGTATATGTGCACAGCTCCTCCACCCACAGTATATGCACAGCTCATCCACCCACAGTATACAGTATACGCACAGCTCCTCTACCCACAGTATACAGTATATGCACAGCTCCTCCACCCACCGTATACAGTATATGTGCACAGCTCCTAGAAGTAGTGTTGATCACGAATATTCGAATTGCAAATTTTAATCGCGAATATCGGCACTTCGAGAATTCGCGAATATTTAGAATATCGCAAAATATATTCGGAATCGAGAATATTAGATTTTTTTTAAAATACCAGCTCATGCAAATTTTTGTGCGAATATTTTAGGCGAATTTTTGCAATCAGGAAAATAATGCCTGGAGATCATGAATTCGCGAATTCTCGAATATATGGCGAATATTCGGTCAAATATTCGCGAAATATCGCGAATTCGAATATTGCCCCTGCCGCTCATCACTACCTAGAAGCAATTTATAGTGTAACACACTGATGGGCCCATAAACAGACATGGATGAAAGTGGAATTACATGTAGCTTCCCTGCATTGCTTGCACTTATCTGTGCTCCTTTACACTGGCACTGGTTGCTGCTGGGCTGGAAGAGGCAATTTACACATCCCTTTTAGGCCGAATGCACACTGCCGTGGAACACGGACGTGAGCGGTCCGTGGTAGCCCGGCCTGGCATCCTGCTGACAGCAGGAGCGCACGGCGTCATTGGTTGCTACTGAAGTGCAGAGGCGGCATGAAGCGTACGGCATCATAGCAACAAATGACGCCGTGCGCTCCTGCTGTCAGCAGGATGCCAGGCCGGGATACCACGGACCGCTCACGTCCGTGTTCCACGGCCGTGTGCATTCGGTCTTACTGGTACCAGCACTGGTGAGGACAGGACACATCAGCTCTGTAATCTGCTTGTCCTGTCTGGGATTTGGTGCTCAGCTGCTAGACCTGCTTAAGGGCCCAGGATAACTACAGGACGTTCTTTATAGACCCATACTGAGCCACCAGTGCGGGGCTGCTGGCTCATTCACCTACACTAGACTGGCAGTAAATGGAGCTCCTAATTATATGTTTATTGTGTCTCTTTCTAAACTCATACGGAGCTCCCTAGCAGCTCCACACTGGTGGCTCAGTGCAGAGCAATGGAGAAAGTGCTGGTCAGAGGTTCGGGGCAAAATGCCCCAGATCTAGGTGCCTAGCGACGCCCCTGATGCATACTGTGGTCTTTTTGCAATCACCTTGGTGATCGATTGCTGTCCAAACAAGTGACAAGGAGGAGAAGCATCAGGAGCAATAGATGACATTGAAGTCGATGGGAAGGAATGACAGCTTCCTTCTGCTGACATTGATGAGTCCTAACTGCTGGAGAGGGGGTGCGGTCCAGTGGGAGATGCAGCAGTTTCTGCATCAGCCTGTAAGACTAAATGAGTGGGTTGACGCATGGCCGTTGTGCCAACATTAGCAACCTGCCACGCCTCCCTTGTGCCTACACATCCTGCATAGTGCCACACTAACGTTCCCCAATGACTGTGTGAAATATTCCCACACTGCTGCATTTTCCCTCCACCACTGTGTGATGCCTGCTTGCTGCTGCTTTTATCAACCTGTGCACTGCCAGTGTGTTCCTCACAGGTAGTCTCCCGAGTAGCAGACAGTGTACCCCTCTTATGTTTGGCTCCAGATCTCCCAATGCTTCCACCCTGCTGTCTCACAGGCAAGTTGCCACCCTCGCCCTCTGACGATGACAATGCTCCCTCTTCACCTGGCTCCCATGTGCGATTGGCTACATCATCATCTACATATGTTTGCAAGTCACTTGTGTAACTCTCACCTGTCTCTTGGCATGTCCCTGAAAACTTGCAACATGTGCTCCCACCCAACTGTCATCATCGGTAGTTGTATGCCTAAAATAGTCCGCAGTGGACCTCCCCTCCAAGTCTGTGCTGGCCTGTAACTGCTGACTATCCTCATAAAGGTCATTGTCACTGTAAAGCAGAGCAGAGCCAGCGGCTACCGTTACTTGACTAACAGACGGAGCAGCAAAAGAAAAAGGCAGGTTCAGGACAGTTGAGAGCATAGAGGCAGTTCCTGGGACATGCCAACTAAGAGTGGCGTCAGAGGAACCCACAAATTCCTGGCTGTGTGAGTCAACCATTCCAGTACAGATGGATTTTTGGTCAAAACAAGACTGCTGGATGACAGTGGTAGCTCTGGCCTGTTGCTGTGGCTGCTACCACCAACCCTACTTCTGCAACTACTACTACGACTACAGCATAATTTTTGCCACTGCCCGTTTCTTTGAAGGGCCCAGGCAACTGTCTGTTGGCCATATTGTATAACATCTAAAAGAATGTAGGAGCACCGCGCACCTCCACTGCACTTCTATATGCTACGATAGGAAGTTGCTACTTGATATTCAATCTGAGAGAAGGCTTTACCTTATTCTCCTAGTAGGTCCTCCTCGCGGCTGTTTGTATAACAACTGCATCGCTAACAGAATGTAAGGGCCCACCAGAGCGTTTAGCTTGGGGGACACATGGGGGCAATGACCCCATATTTTTATGACAAATTTATTAGGGAGTTTGTGTTCTCTACCCTCCCCCTTTCTCTCCCCATTTTCTTCCCCTTCCCGCCTTATTTTTCAGGTGAATTTACCTCAAGAAGAAGATTCCGGTTACAGCTGGTTTTGTTTATGTTTGATTTTCTGGATAGCAACTGAAGCCGAGCTGTTAATTGGTTGCTACCCGGTTGCTGGGGGAGATTTCCAGCTCTGTGATTTGTTCCTGCCTGCAAGGCGGGAAATTTGTCCCCTTTATATTTTAGGTTCGCCGCTACCTCAGGGCAGTCGTCGCGGATCTGGACAGCGCCGGACCAGGATGGAGGATTTGCTGCGCCAGCTGATCGTGAGAGCGGAGTCTGCCGGAGGAGAAGAGTGGCTGAAGACCTGCCTGCTGATGCCGCCGTCTCTACTGCCACCGCCATCGCCGCTGAGGACGACGTCGCCGCTGCCCCGGTTATCTGCTGAGGAAGTGAGGGAGCCAGAAGGAAGGGGACATGTTCCGGAGCTGCAAGAAGAAGAGCCATTAGTCGCCCTGTGCCGGGAGGAGGAGTTGTCTGCGCTGCCTCGCAAAAGAGCTCGCAAAACTAGGAGCGCTTACACTCCTCCCCCTCCACATGCAGGGCGCCGGCGCAGCAGCAGGGTCGATGGTGCGGCCTCTGGGGGGAGCCGTAGGTCCTGTAAGAGCGGCGTGTCAAGAGGACAGAGCATCGTTCCGCTTGGTGCGGCAAGTTCCAGCGCCACCAGAGGGCAGCATCATCAGCATCCGACTTCCCCAGAGATACGTCATCTGCAAGCGGCGAGTCCTAGGAGACGTCATCATCAAGCGGCCAGTGGAAGTCTGCCAGCACAGGCTTGTGCTTCTCAAAGCTTCCTGCAAGAAGACTTAGGGCCCCCTGTTGAGAGGCTCCCACCTCCTGTGGTTGAGCTGTCTCCAGGCCCCTTAAGCAGATCCCCTCATCAGTCAGCTGCTGCTGCTGGTCCAGTCCAGGAGGGACGTCCTGTTGGTGAGATCCTCAATGTTTTGTCTACGTCTGATTCAGCATTGGTAACTGGTTTGGTTAAGCTGCTAGTGGATGTCACTGGCAGGCGAAAGGTTAATTCAGCTTCAGATGTCTGGAGCTCTAGTTCTGAGCAGGCTAGGTTGCCTGGGGTCGATTGTGTCAGTGTTTTACCCAATATTGAAAAAGGTGTTGGAGTTAAAGAGACTTGTTTTAAAGAAGCTCTAGCTTGTGAGGTTTCACCGCTGGGTTTTCATCTAAGTAGTAATGTTAAAGAGCGTGTGTGGCGAATGGAGTATGTAGAATTAATGTCATTATTGCCGTCAGCAAAGGAGCAGGTTGTTAAAAAGGATGATAGAGTGGATGAAGAAAGGAAGCGTTTTCTCCCCAGGTCTTTTAATAACTGGCTGCAAGCCTTTTGTGTTTATTCAGCAGTTCTTGGGGAGAAGCATCCTGAGCTCTGTTCAGGTCTTTTTCAGCATCTAGATATAATTATAGAGGCATACCGGAATTTTGGCGGAATGGCGTGGTTCCAGTATGACGAAACATTCCGTCAAAAGCTAGCGGTGCACCCGTCTCTCAAATGGGGGGTGAAGGATATTGGTCTGTGGGTGAATTTGATGTTGCCCCAGAAAGCTGCTCCAGTTAAGTCATCTAATCCTTCACAGACCAATATGAGAAAAGGTGTGTGTTTTGCCTTTAACGAGGCCACTTGCAAATGGTTAAGTAATTGTCGTTTTAAACATGAATGTTCCTTTTGTGGAGGTACCCACCCCATGTCTCGCTGTTTCAAAAGGAACTCACAGTCCGGCCAGCAGCAACCGAATACCAGGGAGCTTGTTGCAAAAAGCATCGAGTCCAGTGAGGTTAGCAGAAATGTTACCGTGGCTCGTCCATTATCCAGATCGTCAGAAAGCTGAATTGCTTTTTAAAGGATTTCAGTACGGTTTTGAGGTGCCTCAGTTCCTGGGGGTTGGTTGCTGCTGGGTGGAGAATCTGAAGTCAGTATCTCTACATAAAGAGGTGGTTAGGTATAAGTTGCAGAAGGAGCTTGAGTTGGATAGGATTGCTGGTCCGTTTTTAGAGCCTCCGTTTGAGAACTTTAGGCTTTCTCCTTTGGGCGTTGTGCCAAAGAAGGAGCCTGGTGATTTTAGAATTATCCATCACCTGTCTTATCCTGAGAAAAGCTCTTTAAATGACATGGTGGATAAGTCTAAGGTCTCAGTGGCATACGCTTCATTTGATAATGCATTGGCGTTGTTACGGTCTTTTGGTAAGGGAGCGCTATTAGCAAAGGCGGACATTAAGTCTGCTTTTCGTTTACTGCCGGTTCTGCCATCAGGTTTTAATTCATTAGGTTTTCATTTTGATGGTTATTTTTATTTTGATAAATGTCTCCCAATGGGGTTTTCATTGTCTTGTTATTATTTTGAGGCTTTTTCGTCGTTTATTCAGTGGGTTGTTGAGTTTGATGTTAGAAGGGGAGGGGTTTTACATTACTTAGATGATTTCTTGTTTATTGGTTTTCCTGATTCTAACCTCTGTTCGGATTTGTTAGTTAGATTTTTAGACATTTGTTCTTGTTTCGGCATTCCTGTAGCAGCAGAAAAAACTGTTCCTCCTTGCGGATGTTTGGAATTTCTGGGGATAGTCATTGACGCTGAAAATATGGTTTTCAGGCTGCCGGTTGAGAAAATAGTAAAAATTAGGTCTTTATTAGTTTCATTGTTGGGTAGGAAAAAATGTAGTTTGAAGGAAATGCAATCCTTGTTAGGCTATCTGAATTTTGCTAGTAGAGTTATTCCCATAGGCAGGGTTTTTTGCAGACGTCTTTATTTTTCTACTAGGGGTTTAGTGTCTCCAACTTCTCATATTAGATTGACTAAATGTTTGAAAGAGGATATGTTAATTTGGCTTGAATTTTTACAGGACTTTAATGGTGCTAGTTGTTGGCAAGAAGATTTTGTTGAATCTGATGCTTTGGGCCTGTTTACGGACGCTGCTGGAAGCCGTGGCTATGGGGCATTTTGGAATGGTAAATGGTCCGCTGAAGAGTGGCCGTCATCATGGGTGCTCAATGGTCTGACAAGAAATATTGTACTGTTGGAGCTTTTTCCGGTGATTGTAGCAGTGGTGTTATGGGGTGGTTATTTTAAGAATAAAATAATTTTGTTACACTCAGATAATAAAGGGGTTTGTTTTGCTATCAATACTCTTTCTTCAAAGTGTGATGTAGTAGTTAAATTGTTGAGACATTTAGTTCTTTTTTGTATGCAGTATAATATTTGGATAAAAGCAAAGTATGTGGTGGGTTCATCTAATATTTTAGCTGATGCCTTATCTCGTTTTCAGTTTTTGAAGTTTCGGGATCTAGCTCCAGAAGCGGAGATGGAAGGGAGTCCGTGCCCTCATCATCTATGGGATTTGATATGGGACTAATAGGTGATGCTATTAAACATTCTTTGGCCCCAAGAACATGGGCGGCGTATGCTGCTGCATGGCAGGACTGGTTGAACTTTGTTAATTCGGTTGAGGTCAGTGTTAAAGGGGATGATTTAAGTTGTGGGTTATTTTTTGTGGCTAGTTTGCTTAAGAGGAATTTGGCCCCCTCGTCGGTAGCTAGGATAGTGGCAGGGGTTTCATTTTTTCAGAAATTGTATGGTAGTCGGCCGTTGTCATCTCACTTTCAGGTTAAACAGATGCTTAAGGGCTATAGGAGGGGCCTGCCGAACATAGATAGGAGGAGGCCAATTTCTATCCCATTGTTAGGAGCATTATGTAATACTCTGCCTAGGGTGTGCTTTGATAGTTTTGAGTCTGTACTTTTTCGCACTGCTTTCGTTTTAGCATTTTTTGCGGCCTTAAGGATCAGCGAGTTAGTTGCGGTCAGCCGTAGAGTTTGTTCTGGTTTGGACTTCTCTGATATTTCCCTGAAGGGTAATGTAGTTGAAATCTTTCTCAGGAGGTCAAAAACTGATCAATATGGGAGAGGTAGATTTATTAGAATAAATGCTTGGGAAAGTTCTGATTTATGTCCAGTGGCGGTAGTAAGGTCTTGGCTGGAGGTTCGCTCAGCGTGTAGTGGTCCGTTTTTAGTGCATGAAGATGGTTTTCCGCTCACTAGATTCCAATTTAGCTCTGTATTAAAGAAATGTTTGCTTGTATTGAATCTTGGTTCTTGTAAAATTTCCTCCCATTCCTTTAGGATTGGCGCGGCTACAGAGGCGGCGCGGGTTGGGTTAGATGAGTCAATTATCAAGAGGATTGGGCGGTGGGACTCTCATCGGGTTAAGTTATATGTTAGGCCAGATTTAATTTTACCAGTCTGAATATTTTTCTATTTCCACAGGTAGTCACTTGGTGGTCTGGTTTGTGGGTCACTCCTTTATTTTCTGGGCTCAGAAGCGAGCTGAGAAGAGAATATATTCTGAGAATTTAACTTTTAATTCTGCTGACCTGCATGTTTTTTGGTGGGGTGTTAGAGGGTTGGGTTGGAAGAGAGTATTGTCTGAAGTCCGTAAACTATTAGTTAAATGGCCTGTTCCCAATCTCCTTGTGCTTCACCTTGGTGGTAATGACATTGGGAGATTGAAAACTTGCGAATTATTATGGGTGATGAAGAGGGATTTGTCCTTGTTGCGAAATATGCTTCCAGATACTACTTTTGTTTTTTCTGAAATAGTTCCTCGTTTAATATGGTCGGGTAAGGAGGGTATTTTTCTTGAAAAAATTCGCAAACGGGTCAATAGGGCATTGGAGAAATTTCTTCCTTTAGTGGGCGGGTTTAGTTATAGACACATAGACCTAGAGGGCCTCGTTCCTGGGCTCTATAGATCGGACAATGTCCATCTTTCGGATGTAGGAATTTATATATTCAATTTGGGTTTTCAGAATATAATTGAGAAATGGCTGATGTGCTTTGGGGGGCCTCGCCTATGCTAGGCGTGGATTGTGGGGCTGTATCGCTCAGCTGATGCTGAGTGGATATTGGTCTATATGGATGGTTTGAAATTGGTATTTATTGTTATGGTTGATGGTTTTAATTATTTATTAATTTATTAAATTATTTATTGGTTTTAATTTTGGTTACCCTTAATAAAGCACTTCGGCCATTTCTATTCCACTAAGAAATATGTTGTCAGTGTTTTTATTTATATAATCACATATGGTTGAGAAGGAAGTGGGTCATTTGCCTCCATGTAAGGGCCCACCAGAGCGTTTAGCTTGGGGGACACATGGGGGCAATGACCCCATATTTTTATGACAAATTTATTAGGGAGTTTGTGTTCTCTACCCTCCCCCTTTCTCTCCCCATTTTCTTCCCCTTCCCTCCTTATTTTTCAGGTGAATTTACCTCAAGAAGAAGATTCCGGTTACAGCTGGTTTTGTTTATGTTTGATTTTCTGGATAGCAACTGAAGCCGAGCTGTTAATTGGTTGCTACCCGGTTGCTGGGGGAGATTTCCAGCTCTGTGATTTGTTCCTGCCTGCAAGGCGGGAAATTTGTCCCCTTTATATTTTAGGTTCGCCGCTACCTCAGGGCAGTCGCCTCCCTTAAATTTTGCGCTACTTGTCGCTGTGCTTTATTAGAGGGGCTGTATCGCTCAGCTGATGCTGAGTGGATCTTGGTCTATATGGATGGTTTGAAATTGGTATTTATTGTTATGGTTGATGGTTTTAATTATTTATTAATTTATTAAATTATTTATTGGTTTTAATTTTGGTTACCCTTAATAAAGCACTTCGGCCATTTCTATTCCACTAAGAAATATGTTGTCAGTGTTTTTATTTATATAATCACATATGGTTGAGAAGGAAGTGGGTCATTTGCCTCCATGGATTAGCTATGAATTTTGGTGCACTGTACAAATTTGTACATCTCGATAAATTACACCTGCCGGTAACAGTGACCTGTAATACTGACACGCAGTAACTCTATAGCTAAAAGAACGGATTAGCTTATGTAGACTGAAATAAATGAGACCTGCCTGTAATGCTGATGGAACAGTAACTATACAGCTAACAGAATCGATTAGCTATGACTCTTGGTACACTGCACAGTTATGTAAATGTGATAAATTAGACTTGCCACTAAAAGTGATGCACAACAGCTAACAGAACTGATTATATATAAATCTTGGTGCACTGCACACTTTTGTACAGATAGATAAATTAGAATTGCCGGTAACAGTGACCTGTAACACTGACGCAGAGTAACCCTACAGCTAACAGAACAGATTAACTATTAATATAGGTGCACAGCACACTTATATATACGGCAATAAATTTGACCTGCCTGCAACACTGACCCTAGTCTTTGAGCATCTTGTCACATCTCTCTACCTATGCTCAGCTCACAGGAAAATGGTGGCGACCAGGCGGGATTAGGGTTTTATAGGGCACTGCCTAGCTGTGACATCACAGGGGGATGGCTACAGGCATATTGGCTGGCTGCACAGCATTTTGGGTGATCTCGTGTTCCTAAGCTTGTCTACTCTACATTTATTTTCATTTTCTAACATATGGAGCCGCCATTTTAGGAAAACTGGTTAGTTACCACAAAGAGCGAGGAAATTTGTTTAGAAATGGTGGCAGCATCATGCTGTGGGGATCCTTTTCTTCAGCAGGGACAGGGAAGCTGGCGAGAGTTGATGGAAAGATGGATTGAGCTAAATCCAGGGCAATGCTGGATGAAAACATTGTAGGGGCTGCAAAAGACTTGAAACTGGGGCAAAGGTTCACCATTAGTGTTAACTCCTTAAGGACACAGCCTTATTTCACCTTAAGGACCAGGCCATTTTTTGCAAATCTGACCAGTGTCACTTTAAGTGGTGATAACTTTAAAACACTTTGACTTATCCAGGCCATTCTGAGATTGTTTTTTCGTCACATATTGTACTTCATGACACTGGTAAAATGGAGTCTAAAAAATTCATTTTTATTTTTTTTAAAAATGGCAAATTTGCCAAAAATGTAGAAAAATTTTCAATTTTCCAAGTTTTAATTTCTCTACTTCTATAATACATATTAATACCTACAAAAATAGTTATTACTTTACATTTAGTTATCTACTTCATGTTAGGATAATTTTGGGAATGACATTTTATTTTTGGGGGACGTTACAAGGCTTAGAAGTTTAGAAGTAAATCTTGAAATTTCTCAGAAATTTTCAAAAACCAACTTTTTAAGGACGAGTTCAGATCTGAAGTCACTTTGTGAGGCTTACATAATAGAAACCACCCAAAAATTACCCCATTCTAGAAACTACACCGGTCAAGGTATTTAAAACTGATTTTATAAACGTCGTTAACACTTTAGGTGTTCCACAAGAATTAATGGAAATTAGAGATACAATTTCAAAATTTCACTTTTTTGGCAAATTTTCCATTTTAATATTTTTTTTTCAGTTACAAAGCAAGGGTTAACAGCAAAACAAAATGCTATATTTATTGCCCCGATTCTGTAGTTTACAGAAACACCCCATATGTGGTTGTAAACTGCTGTACGGGCACACGGCAGGGTGCAGAAGGAAAGGAATGCCATATGGTTTTTGGAAGGCAGATTTTGCTGGACAGTTTTTTTTTACACCATGTCCCATTTGAAGCCCCCCTGATGCACCCCTAGAGTACAAACTCCATAAAAGTGACCCCATCTAAGAAACAACACCCCTCGCGGTATTCAAAACTGATTTTACAAACGTTGTTAACCCTTTAGGTGTTCAACAAGAATTAATGTAAAATAGAGATACAATTTCAAAATTTCACTTTTTTGGCAGATTTTCCATTTTAATATTTTTTTCCAGCTACAAAGCAAGGGTTAACAGCCAAACAAAATGCTATATTTATTGCCCCGATTCTATAGTTTGCAGAAACACCCCATATGTGGTCGTAAACTGCTGTACGGGCACACGGCAGGGCGCAGAAGGAAAGGAATACCATACGGTTTTTGGAAGGCAGATTTTGCTGGACTGTTTTTTTTGACACCATGACTCATTTGAAGGCCCCCTGATGCACCCCTAAAGTAGAAACTCCATAAAGGGACCCCATCTAAGAAACTACACCCCTCAAGGTATTTAAAACTGATTTTAAAAAACGTCATTAACCCTTTAGATGTTCCACAAGAGTTATTGGCAAATGGAGATGAAATTTCAGAATTTAAATTTTTGGGCAAATTTTCTATTTTAATTAATTTCTTCCAGTTACAAAGCAAGGGTTAACAGCCAAACAAAATTCAATATTTATGGCCCTTATTCTGTAGTTTACAGAAACACCCAATGTGTGGTCGTAAACTGCTGTATGGGCACATGGCAGGGCGCAGAAGGAAAGGAATGCCATGCGGTTTTTGGAAGGCAGATTTTGCTAGACTGGTTTTTTTGACACCATGTCCCATTTGAAGCCCCCCTGATGCACCCCTAGAGTAGAAACTCCATAAAAGTGACCCCATCTAAGAAACTACTCCCCTCAAGGTATTCAAAACTGATTTTACAAATGTCCTTAACACTTTAGGTGTTCCACAAGAGTTATTGGCAAATGGAGATGAAATTTCAGAATTTAAATTTTTGGGGAAATTTTCTATTTTAATCCATTTTTTCCAATTACATAGCAAGGGTTAACAGCCAAACAAAACTCAATATTTATGGCCCTGATTCTGTAGTTTACAGAAATACCCCATATGTGGTCATAAACTGCTGTACGGGCACACGGCAGGGCACAGAAGGAAAGGAATGCCATACGGTTTTTGGAAGGCAGATTTTGCTGGACTGGTTTTTTGACACCATGTCCCATTTGAAGCCCCCCTGATGCACCCCTATAGTAGAAACTAAAAAAAAAGTGACCCCATTTTAGAAACTACAGGATAGGGTGGAAGTTTTTTTGGTACTAGTTTAGGGTACATATGATTTTTGGTTGCTCTATATTACACTTTATGTGAGGCAAGGTAACAAGAAATAGCTGTTTTGGCACAGTTTTTTTGTGTTATATACAACATTCTTTTGACAGGTTAGATCACATGGTATTTTCATAGAGCAGGTTGTCACGGATGCGGCGATACCTAATATGTATCAATTTTTTTTATTTATGTAAGTTTTACACAATGATTTCATTTTTGAAACAAAAAAAATCATGTTTTAGTGTCTCCATAGTCTGAGAGCCATAGTTTTTTTTGGGCGATTATTTTAAGTATGGTCTCATTTTTTGTGGAATGAGATGACAGTTTGAATGGTACTATTTTGGGGTGCATATGACTTTTTGATCGCTTGCTATTATACTTGCTGTGATGTAAGATGACAAAAAATGGCTTTTTTTACACCGTTTTTATTTTAATTTTTACGGTGTTCACCTGAGGGGTTAGGTCATGTGATATTTTTATAGAGCAGGTTATTACGAACGCGGCGATACCTAATATGTATACTTTTTTTTTATTTACTTAAGTTTTACACAATAACAGCTTTTTTAAAACAAACAAAATGATGTTTTAGTGTCTCCATATTATGAGCCATATTTATTTATTTTTTTGGGGCGATTTTCTTAGGTAGGGGCTCATTTTTTGCGGGATGAGGTGACGGTTAGATTGGTACTATTTTGGTGGGCATACGCCTTTTTGATCGCTTACTGTTGTACTTTTTGTGATGTAAGGTGACAAAAAAAAAGGGTTTATTTAGCACAGTTTTTATTTTTTATTTTTTACGGTGTTAATCTGAGGGGTTAGGTCATGTGATATGTTTATAGAGCCGGTCGATACGGACGCAGTGATACCTAATATGTCAACTTTCCCCCCCCCCCTATTTATTACCAATTATTTTTTACTTTATTTGGGAAAAAGACGTTTTTTTTTGTTTGTTTTTTACTTGAAACTTTTAATTTTTTGGGGGGAAAACTTAATTTTTTCAACTTTTTTTTACTTTCTTTTTTGTCCCACTTTGGGACTTCAACTTTTGGAGGTCTGATCCCTTTTACAATGCATTCCAATACTTCTGTATTGGAATGCATTGGCTGTATGAGTAATACTGTTTGTATTACTCATACAGCTTCCGGCCTGTGAGATCCAGGGGGCTGGATCTCACAGGCTCATCACTGGAAGGCAGCACTGATGCCTAATGAAGGCTTCGCGCTGCCTTCCATGCCATCGGGTCCCCTCTACAGCCGCATGGGCAGGCACCGGGTTCCAATCACCGCCCGCCGTGCGGCGGTGATCGGAAATACACAGGGCGTACAGGTACACCCTGTGTCCTTAAGTACCAGGACATCAGGGCGTACCTGTATGCCCTGTGTCCGTAACAGGTTAAGCATGAATATTCGAATAGCGAATTTTTTTTGCGAATATTGCCACTTCGAGAATTTGCGAATATTTAGAATATAGTGCTATATATTAGTTATATTGAATATTCAGCATTTTTTTCCATCTGAACACATGATTCCTCTATGCTTCTTGCTTGTAGGCCAGTGAGAAGGAAGCAATGTCAAGTTCACAACAATACTTAGTGCACCAATCAATAATGTGTAGTCAGACCTGCTAAAATGTGAAGTTGCACATAGTGCGAAAAAATATTCTAATCACTGCCGATTAGCGCAATTGCGAATATATTGGAGCACTTGACTCTATCTGCATATAAAGCTATTGTAATGTTCTGCCATGCCAACCATTTTCTCCAGTCTCAGGAGAAACTCATGAAACTTCTAACAGCTTGAAAAATGTAGCCAAAGTGACCCACGCCTGTATTTCGCGTTACAAATTTACATTACGCGATTTTTACATTGCCAATTTTTTGCATTCAATAAAATAATCTCAAATTCTTGAAATTCGCGAATATATGATGAATATTCTACAAAATATTTGTGAAATATCGCAAATTCGAATATATTCCCTGCCGCTCATCACTATTCACCATCCAGCAGGACAACCATTCTAAGCTACAATGGAATGGTTTAGATCACTGCAAATTCATGTGGTAAAATGGTTCAGTCAAAGTCCAGACCTAAATCCCATTGAGAATCTGTGGCAAGACTTAAAAATTTATTCACAGAAAATTCACAGACACTCTCTCCAATCTGAGCTTCAGCTATTTTGCTACTAGCTACTTTGTGTTGGTCTATCACATAAAATCCCAATAAAATACATGTAAATTTGTGGGTATAAGGTGAAAAATTTGGAAAATCTCAAGGAAAATACTGGAGTCCTCTCACCTGTGAATAAAACATCGCTTCCTCGGTACTTACCCGTCGTTTTGCCCCAATGCCACTGTCTCCACTGAGTTCAGACTGGCTGCAGGCTCATCCTCTCAGGTCCTGACTAGAGGTGCTCCTGAGTTTTCCTGTTCAGTTGCATGTATTGAAGACTTTGAGATTTTTGAAAAAAAAGCCAAGAAAACCCCTTGTGCAGTGACTGGCACAGGGTAGAGATATCGATGTAGAAATTAGACAAATATGTAGATGAACCTGGCTGTGGGATTAGGGGTAGACTGGAGAGGAGAGAGATTAACTAAGGGAAGACCAATATTCATGAGCAGAAATTTTAATTATAGTATGCTGATATATGAATATATGAAGGCAATAACTAGGGATAAGCGAATCGACTTCGGATATATCATCCAAAGTCAATTCGCATAAAAGTTAGTCCTAATACTGTACGGAAAAGGAGCTTCGTACAGTATTAGAAGGTATTGCCTCCGATGAGCCAAAGTTATTGCTTGGAACTGAACCCAAGTTCGGGAAATTGCTTTTTACAGTACAAATTAATTTATGAAGTTATTGCGCAAAGTCTCGCGAGACTTCGCGAAGCAATACCTTCGGCTCATCAGAGCCAATACATTCTAATGCTGTACTGATCTCCTGCTCCCTACAGTATTAGAATGAAGTTTTATGCAAATGGACTTCGGATGTTTCATCCGAAGTCAATTCGCTCATCCCTAGTAATAACCTTAGTACAAAAAATGATTGTATTACTCTAACAGCATTTGTACACAAACATAAAAAGATGCATATTAAAGTAATTTGAGACTATGTTGGATATAGTATTCTGCTTGTGAATTCTACTTGACAATGTAGTGAGTACAATAATATGTAAAATATGACATTTTGCATATTTTCTAAGAAATCTCAAAATGTCATGAAAAAAATATTTGAAGCAAAACATAGATAAGAAAACTTGATATTGTTTTATTTTGTCATGATTTAAAGTTAACACATATCATTCTACCCAAAACATGAGCATGGATACTGAATCAGAAGCCCACAAAACCTTCCTAAACAAACAACACTTCACCTCTACGGTTCCCGAAAACTCAGAAAGGTCACACACCCATCATACATGACACGGGTATTTAGTAGCGAGTTCAAATACAGTTCTTATGAAACACAGAAAGCTAGCTGTGCCTTGTGGGAATGCTTTATCTCTGCCTTGATGCCATCTGGAATGTATGAAGTGGGAAGCCCTTGTTCTAACACTTTGCACAGGACCTGTAGATCACACTCTGACTGAGCTACTTCTCATACATAGTACTTGGTGGTATTGCAGAGATGCTGATTTACAGCCAGAGGGTTACTTTAATGTTCTAATTTTTCCTACATGTACAGGTTCTAAATCGATTATGGACGGATAGAAGCTTCTATGCTGTTGTTCCACAGATGAAATTTGTGCCTTTATTCATAGCAATTGGCAATTAAATTCTCTGATGTACTTTGCTGCTTGTAATGTAAATCGGGAATACTATTGTGTGATTCAAAATAAAAAAAATATTATATATGTTCAATTTTAAATTAATTCCATAAGTAACCCCTTAATGACCTTTGATGCGTATTTCTAATGGGCTTCATTCTTGGTCACGTCTTTTTATGACAGCCTAGAATAAGCACTGCACAGGTCTCCCATGCATAGGAGAGCTGGAGTGCAGCTCTCATATGGCAGCTGGCATATGACAGTATAATGCACTGTATTGCATAAGTAGTACAGTGTATTAAAGAAAGAATCAGAAAATCACCTTTCAAATCTTTATGGGACTAACAAGTGGTAAAAAAAAATAAAGTTTTATTTAAAAAAAAGACACATTTTCCATTGTAAAATTGATTTCAATAGAAAAAAATACAAAAATAAAATCCTCTGAACATATTTGCTATCGCTGCCTCCAAAACGGCCCGCACTATACAAATATCAGATTATTTATCATGCTTGGTGAACACCCGAATTGCAGATTTTTACTTATTCACTACCTAAAACATTTAAAAGTGATCAAAACCAGGAAATGGCACCATTGAATAGTACAAGTCGTCCAGCAAAAATCAATCTCTCACACAGCACTGTAGAACAAAAAATATAAAAGTTTTGCATCTTGGTATCGTCCTTGCTCCGGTTACTCTAATCCTCAGTGATTAGCTTTAATTTGGACACTGGGTCACTTACCTTTTTTGGCCAAGTTTCCTTAGAATCCCTGGTGAGAGTGCAGCGTTGAGCATACATTTTAAGATAGTGACCTAAAATTTTATTCATTGTCTCTGTCATCAGTTTATGTTTGTAGAGCAGCATAAAATTTGTGACAGATTCCCTTTACCCTTAAAGAGGTAAAAAAAAATGAAAATCAGACATTATATAGTACAGGCTTTTGATACTGTCCCACATAGAAGGCTTATCAATAAATTGCAGTCTTTGTGCGTTGACTCCCATATTGTTGAATGGATTAGGCAGTGGCTGAGGGACAGGCAACAGAGGGTTGTAGTCAATGCAGTATATTGAGACCATGGTCTTGTTACCAGTGGGGTACCTCAGGGATCTGTTCTGGGACCCATATTGTTTAATATCTTTATCAGAGAAATTGCAGAAGGCCTTGATGGTAAGGTGTGTCTTTTTGCTGATGACACAAAGATTTGTAAAAGGGTTGATGTTCCTGGAGGGATGCGCCAAATGGAAAAGGATTTAGGAAAACTAGAGGAATGGTCAAAAATTTGGCAACTAAAATTTTATGTTGATAAGTGCAAGATAATGCACCTGGGGCGTAAAAACCCAAGAACAGAATATAAAATCAGTGATACAGTCCTAACCTCAGTATCTGAGGAAAGGGATTTAGGGGTCATTATTTCAGAAGACTTAAAGGTAGGCTGACAATGTCATAGAGCAGCAGGAAATGCTAGCAGAATGCTTGGGTGTATAGCAAGAGGAATTACCAGTAAAAAGAGGGAGGTGCTCATGCCTCTCTACAGAGCACTAGTGAGACCTCATCTGGAGTATTGTGCGCAGTACTGGAGACCATATCTCCAGAAGGATATTGATACTTTGGAGAGAGTTCAGATAAGAGCTACTAAACTAGTACATGGATTGCAGGATAAAACTTACCAGGAAAGATTAAAGGACCTTAACATGTATAGCTTGGAAGAAAGACGAGACAGAGGGGATATGATAGAAACTTTTAAATACATAAAGGGAATCAACAAGGTAAAAGAGGAGAGAATATTTAAAAGAAGAAAAACTGCTACAAGAGGACATAGTTTTAAATTAGAGGGGCAAAGGTTTAAAAGTAATATCAGGAAGTATTACTTTACTGAGAGAGTAGTGGATGCATGGAATAGCTTTCCTGCAGAAGTGGTAGCTGCAAATACAGTGAAGGAGTTTAAGCATGCATGGGATAGGCATAAGGCCATCCTTCATATAAGATAGGGCCAGGGGCTATCCATAGTATTCAGTATATTGGGCAGACTAGATGGGCCAAATGGTTCTTATCTGCCGACACATTCTATGTTTCTATGTTTCTATGTTACACGACAGTATTATTCTAATAAAGCTAGAATCAGCCCTGTACCTCACATGGTTCCAAAGATCACCACATTCACTGCTCTAATTTAAGGATGAGCAAACCAGTTCACACCAAACCGAGTTCGGTCCAAACTTTTCTATTTTTCAGACGGCAGACAAACTGAATCTTTCCAGGTTAGTTTTGAACTAATCCACTAAAACGACACGTAGCGGCATTTTAGCGCAGATGGAGTGAAAGAAGGAGGGTTCTCACATGACTCTGAGAGTAAGTGGGGGGAACGGCTTGCCTTGATTGGCTCCCAGGCTGACAGACAGCCTGGATGAGCCAATCAATGCTACACCAGGCAGGGAGGTGCCCTAGCAGAATGAACTGAATGCTGGCCTGTGAATGAGGGTGGTTGTGTGTGACAGTGTCTGCCAGGAAACAATCTTAGGGAGTCAGGGACAGTAATAATTAGTCAGGGAAAGTAAGAAATTGATCAAGCTTATTGCCAGGGAGAGTGAAGGGAAAGGCCAGGATTCCAAAGAACTATTTTATGTGTTGTCTACGTTTGTGAGTAGCAGTGAAGCAGACAGACGGGGAAGAGGAGACAGGACCTATGGCTGACTGCGCCTGCTATTAGAAGTGTAGGTGCACCTCAAAAGCAGCTACCTGCAAGCAAACACCTTCATTTTTCCCCTTATTTTCACAGAAATTCTTTTTTTTTGTGGGGTTTAATATAATTAAGCATTAAGTGTCAAGCTTATGTATTTTCTGTTTCCGCACAGTGGGGGAGGGGGGTCAATTTAATTAAGCAGCATATATTTATAGATGATTAATGCAGCAATACCCACAGTGTGGCAGCAATCTACCTGTGTGTGTTAATTTGAAAATAAGTGCCAAGCCTCAGTCGTTCCTTTAAATATTTTCAGTTTCCACACAATCGCAATTAAAAACATATTTGGGGGATTTCAATTTAATTTAGCACTAGTGTTGATCAAGCACCAAAGTTCTTGGGTGCTCTGGTGCTCGAGTAGAACACTTTGGGATGCTCGGGTGCTCTCCTGAGCACAATGGAGGTCAATGGGAGAACCAGAGCATTAAACCAGGCACCCCATGCTCTGAAGAGGATAGAGTGTCTGGTTCACAGGAAAAGGTCAGAAATTGATGGAAACACGACTGAAATAGTTCGGGAACAGCATGGGGAGGATGTCTGGATGCATCTTGGACTCCAAGGTCGCTGCTGGGAACGATGTTGTTCGAGTAGTACGCCACTTTTACAGACTGACAATAATACGCTCAAAACCGAAGATAAAATCGATTTTAGAGGAAAAGTTGTTAGGAAATATTCTTTCCTGTATATTTACTTGCATATAAAGTGCAAGTGCTGCCAAAAATTACAAGGAAGAGGCACTCTGATACAACCTGTATATCACATAAAGGAGGGCCTCATTCACATTGTGGTACAATTGTTTAGGTAGTGGGACTCCAACACTCATAAAGCCTATGCACTAAGTGAAAGGGCTGCCAAAAATTACAAGGAACCGGCAATCCAATACACCCTTTATTACACATAAAGGAGGGAATCATACACACCCTTGAAAAATTATGATTGATGGCCTGCTGGTGACCCTCAAAAACATTAGGAGCAAGGGCTTGCTAGTGACCCTCTAAAACATTAGGGGTGAGGGTCTGCTGCTGAGCTGACCCTCTAAAACATTAGGTGCGAAAGCCTTCTGCTGATTTGACCATCTAAAAAATTAGGGGTGAGGGTCTGCTTCTGAGCTGACCCTCTAAAACATTAGGGGCGAGGGTCTGCTGCTGATCTGACCATCTAAAACATAAGGGGCGAGGGCCTGCTGCTGATCTAACCATCTAAAACATTATGGGAGAGGGCCTGCTAGTGACCCTCTAAAACATTAGGAGTGAGGGCAGCCTAATAAGCATGTTGATATGATGGAGGAGGAGGAGGACGAGAAAAGGAAGATTGAACCATATAACCTTTTTTGTGGTGGAAGGGGTGCATGCGAATACAGTGCATTCAATACACCATAAAAGCCACATTTAAAGTGCCCTTATGTTCAGCCGCTTTCCTCTGGTGGAGTAGAGAAGTCAGGGGCAATCCAGGCCTTGTTCATTTTGATAAGATTCAACCTGTCAGCATTATTATTATGCCCCCAGCAGCACTAAATACCCGCTCTGGCAAAATGCTGGCGGCAGGGCATGCCAGCACCTCTAAGGCGTACACCACCAGTTCATTACATGTGTTCTGCTTGGACACCCAATACTTGTAAGGCATAGAGGGATCACTGAGGACGCTGACACCGTCAGCTACACACTCCTTCACCAACTTCCAAAACTTTTCCCTCTTTGTGACACTAGGCCACGCATCAGGGTGAGGGTGCTAGCGGGGTGTCATGAAACTGTCCCAGGCCTTGGAGAGTGTTTCCCTGCCTCTGTTGGAACTGCTGTAAGTTCTTCCCGTCTCCCCTCCTCGGTTGCCCAAGCAACTACGTACTTTGCCGCCAGCGTTGTCAGCTGGAAATTTTTGGAGCAATTATTTCACAAGGACCTTCTGGTATTGCACCATTTTGCTACTCCTCTCCACCACAGGAATAAGAGATGAGAAGTTATCTTTGTAGCGGGGGTTGAAAATAGTGAACAATCAGTAATCGGTATTGGCCAAAATGCATGTAACGCGAGGGTCACAGGAAAGGCAGCATAACATAAAGTCAGCCATGTGTGCCAGAGTCCCAACAGACAAGACTTCGCTGTCCTTATCAGGAGGATGACTCTCAATCTCCTCATCTTCTTCCTACTCTTCGGCCCATCCACGCTGAACAGATGGAATATACCTGCTATGGGTACTACGCTCTGTAGCGGAGGCAACAGTCTCCTGCTCCTCCTCCTCCCCATTAGCATCATCAAATTCGCATGAGAAGACAAACTGAGGGTGGTCTGGCTATCATCCTGTGTACTGTCTTCCCACATTTCCACCTCTTCCACATGCAAAGCGTCCACCTTCATTGTGAGCAGCGAGCATTTCAGTAGACATAGAAGTGGGATGGTTACGCTGATAATAGCGGCATCGCCGCTCACCATCTGTGTTGATTCCTCAAAGTTGCGTAAAACCTCACAAAGGTCAGACATCCATGCCCACTTGTCGCTTGTGAAGCTGACTGGAAAGGTGACGACCATGTTGCAGCTGGTATTCCACTACTGAACTCTGCTGCTCACAAAGCCTGGCCAACATGTGGAACGTGGAGTTCCAGCGCTTGCTCACGTCGCACAACAGTCGGTGAGCTGGCAATTGCAAGCGCTGCTGCAGCGTTGCCAGACCGGCGGCAGCTGTAAATGACTTTCGGAAATGGGCACACACAAGGCGCGCCTTCACCAGTAGCTTAGGCAAATTGGGGTAGGTTTTAAGAAACCGCTGAACCACTAAGTTGAACACGTGGGCTAAGCATGGTATGTGTGTGAGCTTGCCGAGCTCCAAAGCCGCCACGAAGTTACAGCCATTATCAGACACAACCGTGCCTGGTTGTAGGTTCAGTCGCGAGAGCCACAGCTCAGTCTGGTCCCTTATACCCTGACACATCTCTGCGGCGATGTGCTATTTGTCATCTAAGCAAATTAGTTTCAGCCCGGCCTGTTGCCGCTTCCCCACTGCAGTGCTACCCTGCTTCCAGCTACTGACTGATGGCTGACTGGTGCTGCAAGATGAGAATTCAGAGGTGGAAGTGGAGGAGGAGGTGGAGGAGAAGAAGGGGGGGTTGCAGCAACTAATGTAGATGGTGGCGGAAATCCTGATGGAAGTAGGGCCCGCAATCCTTTGCGTTGGTAGCACCTGCGCCATCCCAGGGTATGACTCGCTCCCGGCCTCCACAACGTTCACCCAGTGTGCCGTCAGGGAAATGTAGCGTCCCTGGCCAAAAGCACTTGTCCAAGTGTTAGTCATTACGTGGACCTTCCCAATAACTGTGTTGTCAGGGCACGGGTGATGTTACGGGACACATGCTGGTGTAAGGCGGGGACGGCACAACACAATGTCGCTGTCACAGATATTTAGGTTGTGCAAATGTAACACAACAGATGTAGCAGTGGTTGTGTCACTGTCAGCAGCAGCCAAGCAATTGCACGCAATTTATCGGAGGTTGCGCTAATAATATATATTACAGCCAGATAAAACAATAGTCCTTAAAAGGACTTTTGGGTCTCTAACACCTTTCAACATTAAACCCTGCATAAAAAAAACTATTCTTGTCCCTACACTATCTGTCCCTTCTGCTGCAGCTCTCCCTGACTAAGACTGAGACTATATAGCACCCGATGACGCTTTCCGGCCAGCCAATCACTGTAATTCCAGTAACCAACATGGCTGCGGCATTACAGTGAGTCCCAGTACTTCCCCGGAAGTTTATTGAATGCGTAGCAGCCAACAAGCGTGGGGGGAGGAGACTCGAGCATTGTGCTCGAGCACACGCGGTGTTCGGCCAAACACTACGATGTGCCGAGCATTGCGATGCTCGAGTCAAAATGGTGTTCAGCCAAGCATGCTCGTCCAACACTATTAAGCACCATATACTGTATACATGATTACTGCAGCAAATCTACCTGTTTGTGTTAAGTTTAAATTGAGCATCAAGCCTCAGTTGTCCATTTATGTATTTTCAGTTTACACATGGTTGCAATTGAAATATTTTTTGGGGATAAGTTCCATTTAAGCATATATACAGTATGTAATTACTAGTGATGAGCGGCAGGGGCAATATTCGAATTTCGCGAATATTTGGGCAAATATTCGTCATAGACTTACGAATTTGAGAATTCGACATTATTTTCTTGATTGCGAAAATCGGCAATGTAATATGCACGTATTGCTGCTTTTTTCAAGCTGCTAGAAGTTTTTCTGAGACTGGAGAAAATGTTGGCACAGCAGAACATTACAATAGCTTTATATGCAGAAAGAGTGCTCCAATATATTTGCAATTGCGCAAATCGGCAATTAATGATGCGCATATTTTGACACAATACGTGCAACTTCACATTTTAGCAGGTCTGACTACATATTACTGATTGGTGTGAACTTGTGACATCACAGCACTATGTCTGTAGCATGTATGTATGGACAGTAGTGTTGATCGAGCACCAAAGTGCTCGGGTGCTCTGGTGCTCGAGTAGAACACTTTGCGATGCTCAATGGAAGTCAATGGGAGAAACCGAGCATTAAACCAGGCTCCCCCTGCTTTGAAGAGGAGAGGGTGCCGGGTCCCACTGAGGTCTATGCAAAAGATCACTGTACAGTGAGGGAATCCCCAGTGTGATTCCGTGACTTAGGAGTCCCTGACTCCATATATACAGATGTAGCAGGGTTAACACACAAACTCTTAACTCAAATTTCTTAATTCATCGTGTTATCTTGAAACAAAAGCCATTGAAAAGCAGTTGAAGGTGTTTTCTTAACGCATTAAGTTTGTGTTAATTCTACTACATCCGTAGCTATGTCCATATATGGAGTCAGTGCTTGGAGACACCCAGTGTATTTAAATCTCATTTAGCCTCTATTTCTGAAAAGTTACATTTTTTGGGGGATTGCTAAATGTAATTAAACCAGCATACATATTAATTAAATTAAACCAGAATCCCTTTTATATTTATCTTAGAACAGACGCTGACACTCCTACAGCAGGGGACCATGGCGAAAGAAGAGCAGCTGATGCATCTTGCTGTCCTCCCTATATCTGCTGGGGACGCATAAAGGGTATCTGCCATGCGGGAGGAGGATGATGAAGATGAGGGTGAGGAAGATGAGGATGAGGAGCTGCCACTGCAAGAGGAGGAATCAGATGTGGAAAAGCAAGAGGATGATGATTAGGATGCCACAAAGAATTGGCTTCTCGCTGGCCAGAATGGCCACATGTATGCTTGCTTGCTTATACAGTGACAGGTGTATCGTTGACATCAAGCAGTCTGAAGATTACTGGATATCCATGCTTTTAGACCCTTGCTAGCAAGGCAAAATGGGGGAATGTTTTCTTCTAACGGAAAGAGAGGACAAATTACATTACTACCGGAAAATACTGTGTACGCAGCTTACATGCTGTATGATAACACCGTCAAATGTGAATTTACCCATAGCTATCTATGTCAGTGTCACTCAGACATCATTTACTATTGCGATCATTGTGTTCCAGAGCTTGGGGAGAGGGATGTTGGAGGGGTAAAAAATTATAAAAAATTAATGAAAAGAGAAAACAAGTTTTCCTAAAAATTTCCAATAATGCTAGAGGGGGTTATATACCAACTTTCAGTGCAATTGGGGAAACCGGTTCAGCTCGAATTGATTCGGGTCCAAACATTTTTTTTTTCAAAAATTTGACGAACCAGACCCGAATCGAATCTTGACTGGTTCGTTCATCTCTAGTGATGAGCGGCAGGGGCAATATTTGAATTTGCGATATTTCGGGGATATTTGTTAGAATATTCGTCATATATTCCCGAATTCGCGAATTCGAGATTGTTTTCTTGGTCGCGAAAAATCGGCAATGTAATATTCGCGTAATGCGCACTAAATACAGGCGTGGATCACTATAGCTACATTTTTCAAGCTGCTAGAAGTTTCCTGAGACTGGATAAAATGGTTGGCACGGCAGAACGTTACAATAGCTTTATATGCAGATAGAGTGCTCCAATATATTTGCGATTGCAAAATCGGCACTAAGGATGCGAATATTTTGGCGCAATATGTGCAACTTCACATTTTAACTGATCTGACTACTTATTAGTGATTGGTGCACTAAGTATTGTTGTGAACATCACAGCACTATGTATGTAATATGTATGTTTTGGACAGCAGAACCTATCAGCTACACTATATAACTATCTAACCTACACTGATTATCTCCCACTAACTATATGTATTATATATATAAGCTAACTAACTAACTAACTAACTATCTAATGTAATGACACAGGAAAGCAGAGAGCACAGCAATAACACTGCTGTCTCTCTCAGATCTGCGAAATACTGCATACAAGGGCTGCCGGGGAGGTTCTTATATAGTAAGGGGTAGGCAACTTTCCTATTGGTTGCTAGGAATGTTGCTAAGCTCAGACAAAGACATTGCAGCCTTCTCATTGGCCCACAAGCAAGAAGGGAGGTTACTGCTGAAAAAAAAATCTAGAATATTCTAAATTACTAATACATATCACTATATTCTTAATATTTGCAAATTCTCAAAGTGCCGATATTTGCGATTAATATTGGCTATTCGAATATTCGCGCCCAACACTATTCATGTCTACTCCAATTGATCTGCTAGATTATCTTCAGCCTGGCAGTTCAGGGGAAGTGTCCTTTCTGCTTCAGCTCTTTCCTTTAACTGCCAGAGCTTTTAACAAAGCATATGGCTGGTGGCAGTTGAAGATTTTAACTTCACATTGGAGCAGCTCAGCAAGACAGACAGAAAATAAGGAAGAGAACAAACAGCAGATAGCAATATATAGATGCATTTTATTGAATAGATCATTGGCTATATTGCATTTTTACTTAAATGCAATTACAAAAGTATTCAGATATAGGTGCTGGTTTGAAAAATTTAGAATATGTTTCATGACACAACTCCTTTAAGGACACAGCCTATTATATCCTTCAGGACTGAAATTTTTGTCCATTTTGTCACCCCTGCACTTTTAAAGCTATAACTTTATTTTTTATTTTTCGTTGTTGACAGCTTTATGAGTTTTCGAATTTTTTTGTGGTGACATCATGAAAAAATAAAGCAATTCATCATTGTCTCCTGGGGTTTGTTTTTATGGCATTGACCTTGTAGTATAATTGACATGATAGCTTTATTCTATGGATTCGCTAGAATAGAAATTTGACCCGAAATTGCGGATGAACAATCATATTAACAATTCTTCACCCTCCATTCACTTTGCATCAGGCTGAATAAAGGACCTTTAAATGAGTGCCAACTTGTATATCGTCGATCACACTCTTTAGTGGCCCAGCACCAGGTCATGCTACGGAAAGATAAACTCTAATTAATTATGTTCTATTATAAAATAATCTATGGAGGCCCTTAAAAGGATATTTAAAATAGGTCTAACATAAAATTGAATGTCCAAGCTTTTCCAATAATGTTAATGTCAATGCAGTATCACCAGCTCAAGGAAATTCTAAAGTGCCAGTAGTGAAGAGTGCATTTCCTGAAATTCGATTCAGATTCGATTTGGCCGACTAGGTCAGCTGATTTGATTTGGGTCTGAATAAATTGGACCAAAATTTGCCCTGACAAGATATGGATTGATATTCCGAGGTCTCCTAGGACTGTATGCAACTTTTTCCATGCTCTTAGCTTTTTACAAGCTTACTAAAACATCATTAGTATTCTCAGAGCGAGAGAGACATACATGGCTATGGGTAAATGCATGGCTGCTGGTGGTAACAGGCAGCCTCTTTAAAAATACACAGCACTGTCAGATTTCTTTTTTTTTTTTTTTTTAACAGTCCGCAGAAAGGGGAATGCAGTCCAAAAAGAAAGCCAGGCATAATTAGTAAGTCCATTGTGTTACAGTATTAAGACACTTTCAATGCACTGAAATATACAGTACACAAATACCTAAATAAAACCCTTTCAATACAGTATTGAGGGAAAATCAGTAAAGAAGATGCTATCACTGCTGTCACAAATGTCTTTTTGTTTATTTTGTGTGCCTAAAGAATTTTGTTTTGTTCCTTTAACCAGAGAGGGTGGGTTAAATTAAGCTGTGACCTTAGGCAATTCTTAGCCAACACCTCTACAATTACTTTACTGTCCATTATTACTAATTTGTACTGTCTCTTTCCTCCCAGCCTAAAAGCTCCCAACCAAAATAAATGGTCAGATCAGCATCTAATTTAATAAGGGAAATGTATCATCAGAATATGACCTCTTGTTTAAATAGTGTTTTTATGGTTAAGCATTTTTTCAACCACTTAAGCACTAGGCCCAATTTTGGCTTTGCATTTTGTTTCCTCCCCACATTTCAATAGCCATGACTTTTTTTAATTTCCCGTCCATATAACCATATGAGGGCTTATTTTTTGCAGGATAACTTGTATTTTTAAGGGAAACATTTGAATTACCATGTTTGTTATTGGAAAAGGGAGGACAAAATTTTTTGGGGTTAAATTGAAAAAAATAAATAATAATTCTGCCAAGCTTTTTGGGCTTTTGACATCCCAACGTTCACTATGCAGTAAAATTGACATTACATCCTTATTCTGTAGCTCAATGAAAATATGCTGATATCAAAATTGTATTATTTATTTTTGTTTTGCTACTTAAAAAAAAATAATTCTGAAAGCCATTTTTTATATATCTGTCCACAGAGGAGTATGAGGGCTTGTTTTTTTTGTGGGACAAACTGTAGTTATTATTGGTACCATTTTTGTGGTATGTAGGTCTTTTTGATCACTGTATTAAAATTTTCTTTTGGGCGGGAAAGGTGACTGAAAAGCGGTAAATCGTGTGTTTTTCATTTTTTTCCATTACGGTGTTCACCGCGCAGGACATTTTTAAAGATACTTTAATAGTTCAGACATTTTCAGACATGGCAATACATGATATGTTTATTTTTTATTGTTTATTGGGAAAGGAGGTGTTTTAAACTCTTAATATATTTTTTAACAATAACTTTTAAGGGGGGGGGGGGGTAGAATCTACAACCTTTTGATCACTTATCACATTCGCCTTAATAAAGATTCTATTAGGGTGAATGGGATTTTGACATGCTACCTGCTGAGCTACGCCTCGTGCACAGCTTTAGAAGTAGACTGTCATGGTAACTGATCGGAGCCCCCGCAGTGAAGTCACTGCATTCCTTTGCCTTACTTCACAAATGCCATGATCGGTGTTGATTTTGGCATCTAAGGTGTTAAATGATGGGGTTTGGCATGATTGCTGTGTATGGAGAAAGCTCACTACAGCAGCACTCTCCATATATTACCTCAGCCACCATAATGTACCAGTATGTCACGGTGGCTAAAAGGATTAAATAATTTTTGGTGGTTATTTTTAATTTTCCATGTCAATGTCTAGATCAAAAAACAAAAAATCTTGCAGTTTTCACACTAGCCACTAAGCCTTATAATAAGCTCCACTTCTTGGTCTGTACAGATCACTTTACTGAAGTTATCTGCTGCTAATTCTTGCAAGATTAGAATGACAGATATCATGTATATATACAGATAATAGGATCCACCATTAACAATAGGTGAATATCAAACTTATCTACTCATTTTTCACCTCTGCACAGGTCACAGAGTATGCCTAGAAAACTCTCCCATAAGAGTCAGTGAGTCAGCTCCTGTCCATTGTTTCTATTCCCCTTGGTGGCTGCTGCAAAACATATATCTAAATGCTGTTAAAAACCACTCAGGCAAGATGGCAGCCCCTATAACCATGCTCAGGAAATAGAATTAAAAAAAATCTGTAAACAGAAAATGAAAACAGATTATTTAAAAAATGGTATGTATCACTATCTAGTTGGCAGATTCCCTTTAAATATAATGAGGTAGATCACCAATGTGTAATAGGGTTCTGAAAATTGTCAAAGATGATGGGCACCATATTTATTAAAAAGTAGTACCATGTTTGCCCTCCATGTGTCATCCATACTAGGCTGAAAAGCAATTTTGAGAGCATCTCCTGCCAGTTGTCCGTGGTTTTCTTGGACCCATAGACTTCAATAATTGTGTTTGGGCCTAAGTTACCCATCTCCTGGAGAAGAGATGAGCGAATTTCTCAAAAATAAAATTTGGCCGGTTTGCTGAATTTTTTCAGAAAAATTAGCTTCAATCAGAATTAATTCGCGACAAATCGCATAAAAAAAACGGCTATTTCTGGGCTGCATAGAGCATTTATATGGGTGTAGAACACTGTGCCTTGCAGTAACACGCATAGGAAGTGTACTGGGGTAGTGAAATAATAATGTCAGTCAGTATGACATGTAGATGACAGGCGTCGCTATTAGAATCACACTGCACACTTCACTTATTTGGGCAGTCATGGGGCCAAAACTGACCAAATAACTCAAGTATTAACTCAGCCTTACAGGTCGATGTTAGTGTAAAGAAGAAGCGCACTCCTTTTACACCCTCGTCAGCTGATTCCACATAGATGTCTACAGAACCTGTTCTATTAAATGCTTATACAAGTAGAGCCCCCTCCCCCGACAGAGTGGAGAGGGTGTCGGCAGTAAGTTTGTGTTGACGTCACTGATTAATTTGCCCTTCCTCTGATCCATCAGAACAATAACCCACACTAAAAAGATCCTGTCTGTGGAGCATAAGCCTTCACTTGGTCAGCAATTGCTCAATAATCCATCAGTATTGCTAATGCAAAAAAAAAAACAGGAGTGGAACTAAAACAGATGACACGGGAATGGAATATTTGCATGTCTTCAGTGTTTTGTACCCACTCCTGCTTTTGGATACCAAATCATAAGCCAATTATGATGGGACCATACAGGCCTTACAGCTGCTACACTGACAGGAGCCATTGTGTGTCTCATTTTTCCTTCCTTCTGACAGATCAGAAGAAGGGTAAAATAAATGATGATGTCAGCCAGGCCAAAAAGGCAAAATAGTGGCCCAGTCATGAACTGGGGAGGGTGGGAACAGCATGAGAAGTCCACATAGTTGCCCAATGACATAATGTGGAGGTGACAGCAGCATCAGGAGA
Source organism: Bufo bufo (assembly GCF_905171765.1). Classification (NCBI taxonomy): domain Eukaryota; kingdom Metazoa; phylum Chordata; class Amphibia; order Anura; family Bufonidae; genus Bufo; species Bufo bufo. Next base: position 601,025,692 of record NC_053390.1, on the reverse strand, counting down.
CCACAAAGTGGCAAGGTGACATAGTATGTGGGTGGCAGCAGCATCAGGAGACCACAGAGTGGCAAAGTGACATAGTGTGGATGTAGCAGCAGCATCAGGAGATCAGAGAGTGGCACAATGACAGAGTTTGGGGGTGGCAGCATCAGGAGAAAGCCACCGAGTGGCACAATGACCGAGTCTGGAGGTGGAGGATGCAGCAGCAGCATCATGAGAAGGCCACCGAGTGGCACAATGACAGAGTCTGTAGATGGCAGCAGTATGATGAGGCCACACAGTGGCAAGGTGACAGAGTGTAGAGATGGCAGCAGCAGCAGCATGATAACAGAGTGGCAAGGTGACATAGTGTGGAGATGGCAGCAGCAGCATGATCCCACAGAGTGGTAAGGTGACATAGTGTGGATATGGCAGCAGCATGAGGAGACCAGTGAGTGGCTAGGTGACAGAGTGTGGAGATAGCAGCAGCAGGATAACACAGAGTGACAAGGTGACATAGTATGGAGATGGCAGCAGCAGCAGGATCCCACAAAGTGGCAGAGTGACATAGTGTGGAGATAGCAGCTGCAGCAGCATGAGGAGACCACAGAGTGGCAAGTTGACATAGTGTGTAGATGGCAGCATCAGCAGCATGAGGAGACCACAGAGTGGCAAGTTGACATAGTGTGGAGATGGCAGCAGCAGGATAACACAGAGTGGCAAGGTGACATAGTGTGGAGATGGCAGCAGCAGGATCCCACAGAGTGGCAAAGTGACATAGTGTTAAGATGGCAGTAGCATCAGGAGGATACTATAGAGTGGCAAGGTGGAATAGTGTGAAGATAGCTGCAGCAGCAGGAGGAGACCACAGAGTGGCAAGGTGACATAGTGTTGAGATGGCAGCAGCAGGAGGAGACCACAGAGTGGCAAGGTGACAGAGTCTGAAGATGGCAGCAGATGATGTCAAATGATTCCTTCCTATCCTTATTGTGCACTTATAAAACGCTTTTTTTTTTAACAATGAGGTTTTCTTTCACTTTCCCTAGCGCCACCATAAACGTCTGTCCCTGAACAAAGTACGATGGTGAATGGCAGAATCTAAGATGGGCGCCGTATTTATAGAGCTGTGACATCACCGGGCTGGCTGCTAATTGGCTGCGTGCATGGCATTATGGGTCATCCCGCCTTCACAGAGTTCCTTGCCCCATGTGTTTACACGTGTAGCCACCATTTTAGCCGCCATTGTAGCCGCCATGTTAGGAAAAATTGCAATTCGTTACCACGAAGCGAGAGGAAATTCGCATTCGTTCAGAATCAAATTTTTCCTGAAATTCGGAACGAATTCGACTTCAAAAAATATTGACATCAAGATGAGAACGCCAGGGAACTGGTAGGTGAGTACTGCTTTTTTTTTATTTGAACAATCAATCAAACCTTTGGATTTTGCTGTGGATCCTCAAAACTTGCATTTCATTGTGGATTTCTTCATCCTCATTGAATTTGATGGGGAAATCCATGTGAATAAAAAGTGGCATGCTGCGGATTTGAAAATCTGTATTGCATGTCAATTTCTGCGCAAAAAAATATCTTTAGTTTTTAGATGAGAATTGTAGAAGTGTTTATTTGTATATACTCCTGTACTGCAGCTTACTCCCACCCTCCAAAAATACCTAGGGTGGAAATTATCAACTTTGTAAACCAGTTTTCTGCATTCAAAAGTCTCAGTTTCTAGTGTTACAAATTTAGACTATTTTCCCTTTTTCACCTCCCTCAACACTTTTGCAAAAAGTGGGCAGGAGTAAGGCTACTTTCACTCCTCTGGTGTGAAACTCCGGCATGGCCGTGTCGGCAGAGAGGCGGAGGACCAGCCAGGCACAAACTATAGCATGCAGCATTTTTTGGTCTGGCCAGTTCTCCACTTGTCTGCCAGAATGCATATGGATCTCCACTGGACCCCATTATACTTAATGGGGCTGTCGACATTCTGTCGACATCTGACAGTGCCGGTGTTCTATCAAAAACCTTACCCCGTAAAAATTCCTTACCCCTCGTGACTTCCGGTGACGCGACCGCACCAGACATGACGGAGATCAGCTAGAGGAGGTGGTGTGCGGCCACCAAATGCACATGCGCGACCACCAACAGCTAGGCTCCGGGACACACTGCGTCTGCGCACAGAGCCTTAGCTGCGGTAGGATGGGGGGGTGTAAGCCGCGATGTACTCCCGTCGGCCACAAACGTCGGGATTACACTGCACGTGCGCCCCCATCGGCCAGGGATCGCTCGCAAAGCGAGCCACCATCCGAACTCACTACCCCTCAGTGCGCACACGTGGAGTCCGTGAGTCAAGCTGTGCTGGTGGTCGCGCATGGGCATTTGGTGGCCGCTTCTCCCGCAGCGCTCCCTGTAATTTTACCTTACCCGTGGTAGTGCGCTTGCGCTGAGGCGCACACCCCCATCTTCCTTATGTATGGTGCGGCCGCGTCACCGGAAATCATGAGGGGTAAGGGATTTTCACTGGGTAAAGTTTTTTGATAGAACACCGGATCGGGTGAATTCCAGCAAGCTGTTCTCTGTGAAAGGGATGTGAAAGTAGCCTGACGGGGCCGTGGGTAAATCTTACGCATTAGACCAAAATTTCATACCATCTCTGTTAATGGCTTAGATTTCTTTGTCAGGTGCACAGAACTCCCTAAAATGCACCACAATCCCTACATCATGATAATTCTGGTGCATTGTATGCCACCAGGGTTTGCTATTAAAATTCATGTATGAAATGGCTGATTCTTGACTCATTTTCCCCTTGGTAGGTTAATTGACTTATTCTGAACTTAGTCCAGTGCTCTGATATAGGAACCTTAAAAGAGGTATCTTCCAAAGAAGAGAACCTTCTTGCCAGCAACATCTCTTGAAAGTGACTCCCTATGAGTCAACATATAACTTTCCAACAAGCCTTGGGATTAGACAATCGAATATAACTAAGCCAGATATCCATCCGTAGACAGCTGTTTCGGGGTGCTTACCCTTCTAGTATTCTGGTTGGCTGCGTGCGATGCCTTGAATGCCTTAACACGACCAGTCCTGTATGGAGACCTCTTTGCATATTTGTTTCTCATGGAGCATTGCTAATAAGTCTCCAAACAATGGAGTACTTCCAGTAAGTCTCGAAACATGACTGGTCTCTTTAAGGATATTCAACACCCTGTCTAGGAAGAATAGGGGAAGTTAGATTCGCAGTGTTGGCAATGGAGACAGGGACTGATGTGAGTGATGGCAATCTCTGAATATATGCTATATAAGAATCAGGAAATAAAGACTTAACATGCATGAACTCTCATTTTTACAGTGGAGATCATAGTGTGAGGCTTGTAAACCAGTCAACAGCTGTAGGTCAGAGAAATGTAGGAATGCTTTGCATGCTCAATACCTCTTCAAGGGAAGAGTAAGAGTAGGATTAGGCTGATGGATGAAAATGGGGCCCAAAGTAGTGGATGATGCTGTCCTTCATATATTTCAGTCCCCTGTTTTATGAATGCACTCTTGTGAACCAATGGATTTATGTGCTTGCATGTATAGTAATGCATATATCATGTACAGAATGTGAAAAAGCCACCGGTATATCAGATCTAATAAACCTGTATGTAAGAACCATTGGATATTCCATCTGTAAATTTGCTTCTATGGGCCATTGTAAGAGCAAGGAATAGACCTTCTGTCAAGAAATAATGCTACTACATTTATTTCTTTGTAGGCCAAGGAGAGAAACATCTCTTAAGTACTTCTGAAATGGAGCGACTGAACCTGCCATAATCACATACAGATGATGAGAATTTGTCTTACGTTTTATGGCAGATCATAGAGGAGGCCTGCAAAAGGAGAATTTGTAGAAATAAAATCACCTTGACAGTAACGCACTGAGGTCAAAAAGCAAAGTAAAGTCACTGCTCTTTTTGTTAATAAAAACAGTATGATCTGTCATCGACACAGCATTTTTACACTATCAGACAATCCACTCTGGGAACTCCTGCTGGATTTCATTTGATTTTCACCTACGCTAACAAAGGAAAGTCATAGCTGCTAATTCATCATGACAGGAGAAAAGCAATAAAGACACTTCTATTTAGAACACCCAACACAAACACACTATATATGGGTCTCTGTGCAGCCAGCCGTTTGATAATCAATTCTCAATATAAGATGTGAAGCCAACAAAGCAAATAGGAGTTTCCTCCAAGAGCCAGACCACACTGCCCTGTTACGTGCAAACCATACACAGAGCGATAAAATATAATAAATGATTTGTACAATTATACTGAACATTGGCAATGCATGAGCATAATTGTGCACAAACTAGAATCCACCTCCAAATAACAAAGCAAAAGGCTATTCGTGGGTTGTTAATAAAAGGCTTAGTGTAATTGACATGGAAATTATTATTCTCTTTCCACTGTAGTGTGGACTCACTTGCGTCATCTATTTATCTATCCCATATTTATCTATCTATCAATCTCTCATCTCGTATCTATCTATTTATCAATTCATTCATCGTTCTCTCTGACTCTTCCCCATTTATCCCGCCTCTCATTCTTCAGAACTGAGCATCATCCAACAGTAATGCCCTCGCTCAGTGCACTAACTCATGCAGCTCCGTATGCGCTGCTCAGTGTAGTACAAAAACGCCTGGATAGATATCTAGCTGTCTATCTATCTCTCCATCTCATATTTATCTATCTTGTATGTCATATCTCCCTATCGATCTATCTGACTCTTCTTCATTTATCACGCCCCTCATTCTTCAGAACCGAACACCATCATTCAAATGTAATCCCCACTCTAAATGCACTAGCTCCTGCAGCTCCGTCTGCACTACTCTTGTACAAAGATAGCTGGACCACTTTATAAAAAAATCCATTCTACTTTTTGTGTCACCCCAGTTCCCACAAAGATTGTAAGCTCTTGTGAGCAGGGCCTTCACTCCTAGTGCTTCAATTGCATAGCTTGCAATCCAGTGGTCTGTTTTGATTTGTACTTGTGTCCTCTGTATTGTAAAGCGCTGAGGAATATGGTGGCGCTATATAAATAAAAATGATCTATTTACCTACCTATCTATCTATCTTTGCTGCATTTGTAATAAACATTTGAACAGATGATACATAAGAGATGTATAAATATGAAGTGATAATCAGTTTTAATGCTGGAAAGTACTGACTGGTTCATTCTGCAGTGGATTAATGTTATAATTCAGTGGTCAATCAGTAATGAGGAGAAAGTGTGCCCTCCAAACTATTCCATCACTACAAGGTGCTGGGCTTTAATCCAAAACTGTGTGACAGCTCAGAGAGTTTCATTCCAGCACTGTTTTCTGCTGTTTGCATGAACTGTCCACCACAACAGTATTTACATTATTACTTTATTATATACTGTAGGAGTGTTCAAGGGATGATCGTGGTTGATATATATGTGTTACTGAGGTTCCTGGCTTCGGTGAAGTAAGAGCCGGTTTCATGTTTTAGCAGCAGTTGCTGTTTGACACATTGCTATTTAGTATGGCTGCAATAGCTGATCACGGATGGCACATACTGGGAGTAGTCAAAGTGCTGGGTGGGTGACTACTCCCCACAGGCAGCACTGTCAGGTGGTGTGGGTTACTCCTCTCTGACAGTGGAGCTCTGTCAGTCTCTGTGTTTTCACCTGGGAGTTTGGGCCTGGATTAAGGCTTGCTACCTTGTTGGTGTGAAAGCAGGTGGATTCTGCTTTGTTCAAGGACTTCTTCTTTGCTGCATGGTGTGAATGAACACCAGAATCAGAAGGTGACTGTTTTCTTTGAAACTGAATTTTTGTCTTGTCACTTACTGTGTGCATCCGTGGCCATTGTGCCGTTTTCCGTTTTTTTTTCGCGGAACCATTGACTTTCAATGGGTCCTTGGAAAAATCGGAAAATGCACAGTTTTTCAGCCACATCCGTGATCCGTGTTTCCTGTCCGTCAAAAAAATATGACCTGTCCTATTTTTTTGACGGACAACGGTTCACGGACCCATTCAAGTCAATGGGTCCGTGAAAGAACACGGATGCACACAAGATTGGCATCCGCGTCCGTGATCCGTGGCCGTAGGTTACTTTCATACAGACGGATCCGAAAAGCTTTTTCAGAGATGAGTTTTCACTTCGTGAAAACTCATATCTGACAGTATATTCTAACACAGAGGCGTTCCCATAGTGATGGGGACGCTTCTAGTTAGAATATACTACGAACTGTGTACATGACTGCCCCCTGCTGCCTGGCAGCACCCGAAATCTTACAGGGGGTTGTGATCCGCACAATTAACCCCTCAGGTGCTGCACCTGAGTGGTTAATTGTGCATATCATAGCTTCCTATAAGAGATCAGGGGCTGCCAGGCAGCAGGGGGCAGACCCCCCTTCCTCCCCAGTTTGAATATCATTGGTGGCCAGTGTGCTGCCCCCCCCGCCCCCACCCCTCTTGTAATATCATTGGTGGCCAGTGTGCGGCCTCCCCTGGCCCCCCCCTTCCTCCCTCCTTCTATTGTAATATCATTGATGGCCAGTGTGCGGCCTCCGTCGGCCCCCCTCCCTCCCTTTATTGTAATATCATTGGTGGTCAGCGTGCGCCCCCCCTCCCTCTATTGTAATATCATTGGTGGCCAGTGTGCGGCCCCCCCCGGCCCCCCCTCTATTGTATTAATATCATTGTGGCCAGTGTGCGGCCTCCCCTCTCCCCCCCGATCATTGGTGACAGTGGAGAGTTCCGATCGGAGTCCCAGTTTAATCGCTAGGGCTCCGATCGGTAACCATGGCAACCAGGACGCTACTGCAGGCCTGGTTGCCATGGTTACTTAGCAATATTACAATATTAGAAGCATCATACTTACCTGCTGCGCTGTCTGTGACCGGCCGGGAGCTCCTCCTACTGGTAAGTGACAGATCATTAAGCAATGCGCCGCACAGACCTGTCACTTACCAGTAGGAGGATCTCCCGGCCGGTCACAGACAGCGCAGCAGGTAAGTATGATGCTTCTAATATTGTAATATATACACTGGCCACCAATGAAATTACAATAGAGGGGGGGGGAGGGCCTATGGAGGCCGCACACTGGCCACCAATGATATTACAATAGAGGGGGGGGCCAGGGGGGGCCGCACATTGGCCACCAATGATATTACAATAAAGGGAGGGAGGGGGGCCGACGGAGGCCGCACACTGGCCACCAATGATATTACAATAGAGGGGGGCCGACGGAGGCTGCACACTGGCCACCAATGATATTACAATAGAGGGGGGGAGGGGGGCCGACAGAGGCCGCACACTGGCCACCAATGATATTACAATAGAGGGGGGGGCGGCCGCACACTGGCCACCAATGATATTACAATAGAGGGGGGCCGGGGGGGCCGCACACTGGCCACCAATGATATTCAAACTGGGGAGGGAGGGGGGTCTGCCCCCTGCTGCCTGGCAGCCCCTGATCTCTTACAGGGGGCTATGATACGCACAATTAACCCCTTCAGGTGCAGCGCCTGAAGGGTTAATTGTGCTGATCACAGCCCCCTGTAAGAGATCGGGTGCTGCCAGGCAGCAGGGGGCAGTCATGTACACAGTTAGTAGTATATTCTAACTAGAAGCGTCCCCATCACTATGGGAACGCCTCTGTGTTAGAATATACTGTCGCATCTGAGTTTCACAATGTAACTCAAATCCAATGGTATATTCTAACATAGAGGCGTTCCCATGGTGATGGGGACGCTTCAAGTTAAAATATACCATCGGATTGTAGAAAACTCTGATCCTATGGTATATTAACTCCTGACTTTACATTGAAAGTCAATGGGGGACGGATCCGTTTGAAATTGCACCATATTGTGTCAACGTCAAACGGATCCGTCCCCATTGACTTGCATTGTAATTCAGGACGGATCCGTTTGGCTCCGCACGGCTCCATGTCCGTGGATCCTCCAAAAATCAAGGAAGACCCACGGACGAAAAAACGGTCACGGATCACGGACCAACGGAACCCCGTTTTGCGGACCGTGAAAAAATACGGTCGTGTGCATGAGGCCTTAATGTGTGAATAAACACTGAACTGTTTAATTTAAAGACTTTGTTGTTGCCTCTGTACTGCGTCCGCTAACCTGCCTATCAGAGCGAAGCCCCACAATACATAATAAATGATTGTCAAACCAGCCATTTCCAAGTATTTGAAGGTTTTTGTTTTGTTTTTTCTTACCACACCATACATCAGTTAGATAAGGCCCTGATCAGTGTGGGTTTGAGTACATGGACTCACAATGATTCCTAGTTGGGACATGCAGCAGATGTAGGGAGAGACCTCATTTGGTCTCTACCCTAACGTTGATAGACGTTGATCATATATTTAATTTATTGCCATCAATACATATTGAGGAAAATCTGCATGGAGTTTGTATGTTCTCCCCGTGTTTGTGTGGGTTTCCACTCAACTTAGATTGTGAGCCCCATTGGGGACAGCGTGATGTTAATGTCTGTAAATTGCTGCAGAATATGTCAGCGCTATATAACTGAGCAAAATAAATCCTCCATCTATGTACCCAACAGCTTACACCAGCCCATATGTCCATGTTCCACAACATTTTACTTCCTGAAATACCAGGGGCAGACACAGACCAGATAGGGTCCCTGCGCTAGAACAGCATGTTGGCTCCTTGCTATAGAGCTGGTTTATCAAGAGGAAGAGAATCATCATAAAGCTCTTTACTCATGCAAATCCTTCCAATTGTACAGTAGGTCATAATTAACATTAATTTTGGGTCAAGGAAAAAAGAACATTCTTTAACCAGTAAGAGGGACTAAAGCCTGTATTACACCAGGCAATTGTTGGGCCATTCATCGCCAACGAGCATTTATATGAACGCTACTGTAGATAGCGATGATCTGGCAGTGTAATACTGCTGCCAATTACCCAATGAACAAGCAATCCAAATCTTTTGAGAGGTTTAAAAATGATTATTTGCAAGTGGCAGATCATGCTGTCTAATCACGATCTGCTGCTGGCAAACAACTGGACAGCATGGGGCTGCAGGCAGCGCTTTGGTGTACGCCTCCAGAGCAGAATAGAGACTGATAGGAGGCAAACTGATGCATTCTGAGCAGATCCTTTTCCATTTAGAATGCATTAGGGCAAAACTGATCCGTTTTGGACCCCTTGTGAGAACCCTGAACGGATCTCACAAACGGAAAGCCAAAACGCCAGTGTAAAAGTAGCCATTATTAGTGATGAGCGGCAGGGGCAATATTCAATTTTGCGATATTTCGCGAATATTTGGGCGAATATTCGCCATATATTCAAGAATTCGCGAATTCATGATCTCCAGGCATTATTTTCTTGATTGCGAAAATTCGCATAAAATTCGCATAAAATATTCACCAAAAAATTCGCATAAACAGGTATTTTTTAAAAATATCTAATATTCGCGATTACGAATATTTTTAGCGATATTCTAAATATTCGCGAATTCTCGAAATGCCGATATTCGCAATTAAAATTCGCAATTCGAATATTCGTGATCAACACTAGCCATTATATCAAATTTTGCGACATAGGTCCTCCTTGCCCCTGTGCAGCTCCTCCACTCCTGTGTGTAGTGTCATTAGTTCCAGTTTTGTATCTTACTATTCATGCTATTTTTGACTATTTATGATTAAAATGATCAATGGTTCAAACTTTTCGCAAATTTAAAGGCCTTTTGTATTTTTGTGTGCTTTTTTGTGCTTTGCTTGTATACATGAGCCCAGAAAAATTTAATTTTTAATTTATATATCTACAGGACTCCCACAAAAATATAGATCTACTATACCGGTATAAGAAAGTTGTGCGGTCTGTATGTAAGTTATTTTAATCAAAGATGAAGTTAATGCATCTTTTGCCCAGTAAAATTGTATAGAATGTGAACAATTACTGAAATATAACTACACCTATTCAAAACCCAGGCCTCTGTAAAAATATTTTACCGAGTCCGTATGACCAAAATCTTACAAGCACCAATAGAACATGACATCCATAATCATTAATAAAAAAATATACATTTTATTAAAGAGGACCTTTCACTTGTAAAAACAATGTGAACTAAGTATGCTGCCATGTAGAGCGGCGCCCGGGGATCACACTGTACTTACTATTATCCCCGGGCGCCACTCCGTTCTCCCGTTATGCCTTCTGGTACCTTTGCTCCTTAAGTTATAGTAGGCGGGTCTTCCCTTGTCCTGTGGGCGTCTCCTTCTCCTAGGCTGTAGCGCTGGCCAATCGCAGTGCACAGCTCACAGCCTGGGAGAAAAAAACCTCTCAGGCTGTGAGCTGTGCACTGCGATTGGCCAGCGCTGCAGCCTAGGAGAAGGAGACGCCCACAGGACAAGGGAAGACCCGCCTACTATAACTTAAGGAGCAAAGGTACCGGAGGGCATAACGGGAGAACGGAGCGGCGCCCGGGGATAATAGTAAGTGCAGTGAGATCCCCGGGCGCCGCTCTACATGGCAACATACTTAGTTCACATACTTTTTACAAGTGAAAGGTCCTCTTTAAATCCCTAAAATACATAAAGATACACAAAATAATGACACTCACTGCGGTATAATATTATGAGTCACATGTGACTCATCTTGGGTCATATATGTATTGTGGTGCCCGTGTAAAATGCTGTACGTGGGGGAAACCACGTGCGACATGAAGACCAGGTTAAATAATCACAGGCAATCTATCAGAAATAAAAGAAAAGACTTACCGGTATCAAAACATTTCGCTGAAAAAAACCATAAGGAGAGTGATTTAAGATTTATGATCTTGGATCACGTAAAACCGCTGGAAAGGGGGGGAGACAGGCTAGTGTTGCTAAAGAAAAATGAACTTAGATGGATTTTTCGTCTGGATACGCTGAAGCCCAAAGGCTTGAATGTTGAGTTCAGGGTAACTAGGGGCATGGTAGGCTAATGCTTTACATCCCATTGCTTGTGTTCTTGCATACGAATTATTGTACCAAGTGAATGTAATAGATGCTGCATATGGTTATTGCCCTGAAAGTGACGCTATACTATGATTACTTTACAGTTGGAAACATGGAATTGTTCTGCGGTTGGAAATATGGAAGCCGTTATGCTGGGACATATATTGGCTGAATGCAAGATGATTGAACAGGGAAGATCTCTAATGTATCAAAAGTTATGACTACTATCTATTTGTCCACAAATTTGCCCCCAAACAAGATGGTGTGAATGAGATGCGCGTTGCTCGGGATGGAGATGTTTGAACAGGCGCATGTGCATGATGCGCTGTGTTGTCTGCATATATGCGTGCACGCATTGTGGAGATAGACATAGCGTAAGCGTGTAACATCGCGCCTGTTCCGTCTCCGCCCCGAGTGACGCCCATCCATTACACTTCATAGGGGAGGAGTGGGATAGATTGACGCATGCGTATTGCGAATCAAGAGACGCAGAGATTACAGCGTGGAGTCCTACTGTTCACTATTGAGATCTAATTACCCTTATGGATAATGCGAAGTACAGCCACAATACCCCCGCAAGGTAGTTTTTAATGTATATGGCTCAGTTGTTTTTAAGCACAATGCACTTTATATAACTATGTCACTATTATAATATATCGACACTAAGATTAGTACTGCAGATATGGTAACCCTATATGGTTGCTACTGACTAAGCACATTGCACTTATGCTGTGGTTCACATTAAAGAGTGTTTTAGACTGAATGAATTGTAACATTGTTAAATGGGGTGTTCACAGTTTGATCAATTAGTACTGATTGATTTCATGATGTATAAATGTAGGCACTGTTGAACTTTATAATTCACTTGGCTTGAAAAAGGTTCTGAGAGAGAACCGAAACATTGCTGTATGACATGTGTGAATAAATAGCAAATTTTTTCACTTTTAAGGAGTGCCGTGGATTTTTGCAATATATATATACACTCACCTAAAGAATTATTAGGAACACCATACTAATACGGTGTTGGACCCCTTTTTGCCTTCAGAACTGCCTTAATTCTACATGGCATTGATTCAACAAGGTGCTGATAGCATTCTTTAGAAATGTTGACCCATATTGATAGGATAGCATCTTGCAGTTGATGGAGATTTGAAGGAGGCACATCCAGGGCATGAAGCTCCCGTTCCATCACATCCCAAAGATGCTCTATTGGGTTGAGATCTGGTGACTGTGGGGGCCATTTTAGTACAGTGAACTCATTGTCATGTTCAAGAAACCAATTTGAAATGATTCGAGCTTTGTGACATGGTGCATTATCCTGCTGGAAGTAGCCATCAGAGGATGGATACATGTTCTCATTCTGTTTACGACAAATTCGGACTCTACCATTTGAATGTCTCAACAAAAATCGAGACTCATCAGACCAGGCAACATTTTTCCAGTCTTCAACAGTCCAATTTTGGTGAGCTCGTGCAAATTGTAGCCTCTTTTTCCTATTTGTAGTGGAGATGAGTGGTACCCGGTGGGGTCTTCTGCTGTTGTAGCCCATCCGCCTCAAGGTTATGCGTGTTGTGGCTTCACAAATGCTTTGCTGCATACCTCGGTTGTAACGAGTGGTTATTTCAGTCAACGTTGCTCTTCTATCAGCTTGAATCAGTCGGCCCATTCTCCTCTGACCTCTAGCATCCACAAGGCATTTTTGCCCACAGGACTGCCGCATACTGGATGTTTTTCCCTTTTCACACCATTCTTTCTAAACCCTAGAAATGGTTGTGCGTGAAAATCCCAGTAACTGAGCAGATTGTGAAATACTCAGACTGGCCCGTCTGGCACCAACAACCATGCCACGCTCAAAATTGCCTAAATCACCTTTCTTTCCCATTCTGACATTCAGTTTGGAGTTCAGGAGATTGTCTTGACCAGGACCACCCCCCTAAATGCATTGAAGCAACTGCCATGTGATTGGTTGACTAGATAATTGCATCAATGAGCAATAGAACAGGTGTTCCTAATAATTCTTTAGGTGAGTGTGTGTATATATATATATATATATATATATATATATATTATCACCTAGTTAGTACCAAATACACAAACATAACATATAAACATATATGTATTTTATGGGACTTGAACTTAGGATCACAACATGCAAGGCCAGCCACTTATCACTAAGATATAACATTATCACTTAGAGAACACAGCTTTTCATACGCTCAGAAAGCTAAAACATATTACTGGTGTCTTTATAAGAGAACACAGCTTTTTATATGCTCAGAAAGCTAAAACATATTACTGGTGTCTTTATAATCATATATTGTGCCTGCGAATAAAGCTATAATATGTATATTAGCTTTCTAAGCATATCTTAATATGGTAAGGCTACAGTATGTAGTGTGGTAGTGTTTATGATATGTACAAGCTAGGACAAAGCTCTAAGACACAGGTCTACGCTCAGCATGCTGATGTCTAGTCCTATCAACTAAGGAGGAGGGATTGTGCAGAGCACAGGGTTGTTACAAAGCAGTGCTCAAAGAATTCAGCCCCGCCCACTGGTGCTTCAAATTGCTAATTTGCAGCATATGAATAAAAATGCAGATATCTCTTTAGCTGTTTAGCATACAAACAAATGAAAGGTTTTGTTTTAATCAGCATAATGAGCCCTAAAAGGCAGTATTCCTGGTTAAATAGGGTTAATCATGCTGATAGAGCCTCTTTAAACATCCCTAGAGCATTATTCCCTTAGGAATATTACTATAAATGCTGCCCAGTTTATTCAGTTCTCTTACTGTGTGTGGTTTTAGATGCACCATCTAGGAAATGATCGTTAAATGTGCGACAGTAATTTGTGTAGCTTTTTATTAACAAACAGTCTGGTTCACCTATTTTGACAGTGTAAAGCAATATAACCTGATCGTGCTGCCAGTTGAATGCTTACTTTTGACCTGCTCTTGACCTAGTCACAGCTTGCTTGTCATATAGCACCAACAGCCTGGGATCTATTAAAAGAATAGTAGTTTGTCTTTAACAGAGTATCATGCTGATAGTTAAAGTAAATGTTATGGTTTGCCGCAAGAACCAATTTGGTTATTGTTTTTCTTCCTTTAGGTATTTTTGCAAGTGTTTTTAATTCCATAAAACCTGTGAAGATAGCGGTTATGTATTATTTTAAACTTCTGCATCTCGCCTTTTTAATAATCAAACTCAGGGCAAAAAAAGTTAAATCTATAAATTATAGCTTTACATCGTCTAATCTCAACTTTGTTCAAAGTTATTGAACTTTGAGGAATTCCAAAAAGGTTACTAATTGTATATGACACTAGTAAAATCCCCAATGGATAATCTATTTGAAAGCAAAAGAAACGAGCTTGAGACAGCTCCTTCATCTATGTCCTTTTAGTCCATTTTGAACTAACAGAGCATAGTTCACTGATTAAAGCTAAACTCTAGGCTACAGAGAAATACAGGTATAATGAAATTTGGAGTGCCTAATTTTACCTGAGGAGACCCTGCAGAGAAAATAGAAAATGATATTGTAATTTTGTCTTAAAGGGCATCTATCAGCAGATTTGTACCTATGAAACTGGCTGACCTGTTACATGTGCACTTGGTAGCTGAAGGCATCTGTGTTGGTCCTATGTTCATATGTGACTGCATTGCTGGGAAAATGATGTTTAAATAATAATGAGCCTCTGGGAGCAACAGGGGTGTTGCCATTACACCTAGAGGCTCTGCTGTCTCTGCAACTGCCGTGCCCTCTGTGCTTTAATTGACAGGGCTGGGTAGTGAAAATATCATCACGCCTGGCCCTATCAATCAAAGAGGATAGGATGCTGCAGTTGCAGAGAGAGCTGAGCCTCTAGAAGTAACAGCGACACCCTCATTCCTCCTAGAGGCTCATTTGCATATATTGAAACATCATTTTTCTCAGCACTGCGGGTACATATGAACATGGGACCAACACAGATGCCTTCAGCTGCCAAGTGCACATGTAACAGGTCAGCCAGTTTTATAGGTACAAATCTGGTGGCAGATGCCCTTTAAACAGCCAATGCTGGTGGAGATGGGGTTGTTCAATTAGACAAACTCTCCTTTTGACTTTAATGAACACATTCCCTGTTGTTATTTTTTTTTCTTTCCATTGCACTTATTAATCTATCAAGTTCCTTGACATAATAACTTTTTAGTTACTATAAATTATTGCTATTCACCACTTAGTTATTTTGCAAAGTAGGTTAGGCCTTGAGAAGATGTAAGCATCTGTGCCATGTCCCACAGCAGGCAAGATGGCATGTTACAGCTGTAATACAGATCCTAAAAGGTGATTATATTATGAGTTTAATTTAACTCATCTGACCCTGGCCGTAAGAAAAGATTTACATATACATGCACGTGCAAACATAGGCATAATTTTACATATACATCCACAGAGACATACTGTACTTGTACATACATACTGTACATTTCACATGCATGTATACACAATAGCATGCATATACATTCGCACACACACAAAGTCATACTTATTCATAAATACTCAGGGCCATACATATATATACAGTTGAAACTAGAAGTTTACATACACTATATAAAAAGACGCATATGCATGTTTTTCTCAACATCTGACATGAAATCAGAATAAATCTTTCCTGTTTTTGGTCAATTAGGATTACCATAATTATTATTATATGCCAAATGCCAGAATAATGATAGATAATGTTTTAAGGCATTTTTATTACTTTCTGCAAAGTCAAAAGTTTAAATACATTTCATTAATATTTGGTACTAGAGATGAGCGAATCCACTTCAGATGAAACATCCGAAGTCGATTGGAATAATACTTCGTTCTAATACTGTACGGAGCAGGAGCTCTGTACAGTATTAGAATGTATTGGCTCTGATGAGCTGAACTTTTGTGAGAAGCTTGTGGAAGGATATCCAAAAGGTTTGACCAAAGTCATACAGTTTAAGGGCAATGGTACCAAATTGGGATGAGCGAATCGACTTTGGATGAAACATTTGAAGTCGATTCGCATAAAACTTTGTTCTAATACTGTACGGGGCAGGAGCTCCATACAGTAATAGAATGTATTGGCTCCGATGAGCCAAAGTTATTGCTTCGCAAAGTCTCGCAAGAATTTGCGCAGTAACTTCATAAATTAATTTGTACTGTAAAAAAACAATTCCCGAACTCGGGTTTGGTTCCAAGTGGTACCTTGGAACCGAACCCGAGTTCTGGAAATGTTTTTTTACAGTACAAATTAAGTTAAGAAGTTATTGCTCGAAGTCTCGCAAGACTTCACAAAGCAATAACTTAGGCTCATCGGAGCCAATACATTTTATTACTGTACGGCGCTCCTGCTCCGTACAGTATTATAACAAAGTTTTATGCGAATCGACTTCGGATGTTTCATTCGAAGTCGATTTGCTCATCCCTATTTGGTACCATTGCCCTTAAACTATATGATTTGGGTCAAATGTTCTCGATATCCTTCCACGAGCTTCTCACAATAGTTGGTTGGAATTTGGGCCTATTCCTCCTGACAAAACTAGTGTAACTGAGCCAGACCACGGTGCCTTAAGGTACAGCCACACAGAGCCATCATGATGCGGGCGGGTTGCGGTCTTGCTGTGGTGAAGAACGGTGCAGCCAATTAGCTTGCAGCTGCCTTTCATTTAATAATGTATAGTCCTTCTTCATTGTTAATGGGCATGCAGCACCTTTAATGCACCTTTAAACAGGTATGGGGTTTGGCTGGTTATGTGGGTGGATAGAATGCATATTATTGCTGTTCTTGCCTGCAATCTCCTGCAGGTTATTTGACAGTAAACACAGAATATTAATCAGCTCTGGTATACCCACTTCTACAACCCCAGCCCTCTCCTGCCCTACAGGTGGGAACCCTTCTTCTGCCATCTGCTTTTCCTCCTTTTCCACATCATCTAATATTGATGAGAATATGTCATCGGGAACATCCAGCTCCTCCTTTCTCTGTATCTTGCTGACTTTTCTAGGACATGGAGACTTTGAAGGATGATTTGGAGGAAGTTAAGCCAGCAAAAGATGAGGATGGTCGTCATTAATACCTGGCCCCTGTAAGGAATAAGTAAATGTAGGAATAAATAAATAAAACTGATGTACAATAAGTCTCCATGCATTCTCCCTGCACTCTCTCTGAACTCTCCCTGCACTCTCCCTCTCCAATGGGCTTGTCTCCTCTACACTTAGTTTCACTTTCTAACACATGAGAATGCCATTTTAGGAAAACTGAAGAAATTCAGATTCACTTAGAATCGATGATTTCCTAAACTACTGACCAAATTCTGCTTCACTTTGATCATCACTAATTATTATATTTTGGCAGTGTAGAGATTTGCTTGTCACATTTTACTCCTTTCCCTGTGTGCAGATGTAACCTATCAGAAACAGTGTATTTTACTGTACAGTTGTGAAAAGTTATTCTACATGCAAATTAGCCATAAGAAAATGCATCACGTTTTTGGTCAGGTTTGTGGTCCTGAAGTTTTGTCAAAGTCCACTAAACAAAGAAACAGCAGGGGAATTCCTTGGCTCTATGCAAATTTGAAAAGAAGGTACTAATAAGCCATTAACCAGGGGCAATGAATTAGTCAGCTTGTTGACTCCGAGTCAAAATATGCAAATCATGCACTTAGAAGAAGCAACCATGTGTTATTGTAGCAACATGATTTTGTTTGTGAATCTGCTGGACTCTGTTTAACCTAATTAGAGGCTAAATGGTGACAAAGGTCCAGGCACCCATGACTCTAATTGTATCCATGACAAATTCCCAAAATAATCTGTGCTAAATGCCAGGCTCAGTTCACCGTCTTTCATATATCTGTTACTAATTTGGTAAAAAAAAATCTTGTAATCTTGAGAAGTATAAAAAAAAAAAGTTTGTGTAAAGGTTTCACACATTTCAAATTGTACAGTTTAAAACTGAATTTGCTGAAACAAGAAAACTGATGAGGTTTGATACCTGAATATTTAAAATTACCTTCTCTATATGCAAGAAAATACTGTTTTATGATACTATTATCGATATCTGTTTAACATTGCTACTTCTTCGATATAAGTTTTTTTCTGGAATGCAAAGATGATAGTAAGGGCCTATTTACATGGCCAATGATAGGGAATGAACCATTTATTCATGATTATTGCCAGATCTTTCATCTGAATTTACCTGCAGCAGTCATCCTCTATGAATGGGGGATGAATGATCGCCACTGCAATCGTTCATCCTCATACAGATTCATTGTTTACTGGTAGCACATCCCTGTTTAAATGGGGTGATATGCTGCTGACAAGCAATGGTTTTATGTGTTGCATAAATAAGAGATCACCTGTAGAGATGAGAGAATTTCTTGAAATGAATTTCGGGACAGATTCTATCCAGATTCGCTCCTGCCTGAATAAATTCGACCCAAATGAAATAAAGTGTCCTCATACCCTGAAAAGTCATGTATGACAATCTAGGATCTCCTAAGACTGTATCATGCCACCTTTTTCAAGCTCTCTAACGCCAAGATATTATTAGAAATATCAAAGTGGCAGCGACATATATGACTATGGGTAGATGGATGGTAGCCAATGTAACACATTGATAAGCAGCTAAGTAATTTAAAGCACTGACGATATCATGGTATGTTGGCAATAAGGGTTGAGCGAATCAAAGTATCCAAAGTGGACTTCGAGCCAAATTTCCTTGTGCTTCGTGGTAACCAATCAATTTTCCCTGAAATGGCGTAAAAAAAAAAATACATACTCACCTCGTCTATTTGAGCATGAAGAGGCTGTCTCAGCCATCTTGATTGACGATCCCTGGCATCTTGATTGACAATCCCTTGTGCGTGGTGACGTATGACATCACCATGTTGGCCACTGTGATGATATCATCACACCACACAAGATTTCGCGACGGCCTCTACATAACTTCGGCGCATCCAGCACCAGTCTAACTTCCTTGCTGTCTTACATTTAGACCATTTTCTACACCTAAAACAGGCGTAGAAAATGATGAAGGAGACGGGAGTGCCAGCCCATCAGCTTCCCCGCCCACACTTTTTTTAGAACTCGTGTAAGTGGGGAAAAGTCACAGATTGCGGCACAAATTACCTTTGCGCCACAATCTGCACCAGAAATACCCCTTTAATAAAAGACCCCCATAATGTTCACCTTTAGCTATAATCTGATTTTATTTCTTCCTGAGCAAAATGGTATATCCCAACACAGATTCTATTGCTTTTGAGTCCTCTATTGTTTTGAGTCCTCTAAGACTTTGAGACCAGATATACTTTGTACCAGTTTCCATGCAAAATTATTAAAGGTACACATGAACTAAGAAAAAATAACCAGTTTACCGGTATTAATAGGAAAGTGGTCTTCCCAGTGCACAGACCCCTCCAGACTTGCGGCACTCTCTTGGACAATGTAGTAAAACGATCCAGCACTGGGCGGACACAGGTAGCATTTGAAATGTGTACTGTAGGCAAATTCCCATGGGGCTGCTCATACTATTTCTATATGGATGTTTGTTTTATCAAGATGAAATAAAGTGAAGATTTGCAATTGTGCCACATGCATGAGCTATGGTATTCAATGGAGTATGTCTAGGGTATGCACATTTTCTGATGAGACTGATATATTTTAGGCTTGCCTTTGTAATATACTGATAAAGTACCTAATGGGATTTCACTTGAATGGATTGAGCTGCAATACCCAGCACAGCCACACTGATATGGATGTCACTGTGCAGGGAAGGGTTCATGATGCTCCAGCAAGCTGCCAACGCTCAAACGGTAGGTCATGAATGTAAGATCCTGAAAAACAAAAGAATTTTACCCAAAAATGTCAAACTTAAAAATGTTCATAAAATAATACATG
Organism: Bufo bufo; assembly: GCF_905171765.1. Taxonomy (NCBI): domain Eukaryota; kingdom Metazoa; phylum Chordata; class Amphibia; order Anura; family Bufonidae; genus Bufo; species Bufo bufo. The sequence goes on along the minus strand of NC_053390.1, from coordinate 601,005,825 downwards.
GGATGCTGTCACACTATCCAAAGTTTGTCTATTTGCTTTCTTCTTTTACATTTCAGAAACAAATGAAAGTAATTTTGTTGGCATTTACAACTATTATCATGACTTTACTTTCTATTGTCGCTTCTACAAAAAAATATTTATTCTATTATTTTAATCTTAGTGATGGAGTCCAACAGTATATTAATTGCTGCTGATAGTAGACTACTATTCCCACTTTATTGCATTCGTTAGACATTCTGCAATGCTAGCCTTCATTTATTTAAAGTGATATTACCTGGTCATTATATACTGTAGGTGTGTATGATACATGGAGAATGGATAGGAGTGTCTTCAGAAAAGGGAAAAAATATATATCTTTTTTTTTCTAGTAATGCAAAAATTGTGATATGTTTTTAAGTTATTAAGTTTCTTTTTTTAAGCATACCCTAAAAAGTTCCTGTACATAGAGCTGCTGCTCGGTGCAGAAGATATACTCTTTATAGTATACACTGTGGTCAGACATTTACTTTCATCGAAGAATAAAGTATGCAAACGAGTGGGTAATTCCACATAACCATGTGTGCGTAAATGTAATCCTCATTAATATGTTCTTTCTACACATACATTATTGATGTAAATTACATCCAGTGGTCTGATGACTCCTTATGAGCATCCTCCAGAGCCCAGCAGTCTCCAAAGGATCCTGCTGCTATGCCAACAAAGCATCATTTACTCAGGCGAGTATTTAACAGGATAGCTTTAATCTGCGATACCTTAAACCAAATCCTTACAATCATTTTCACACGCTGTTTTACTCCTTTTTTTACAGATACATAGGAATACAGCTTTATTCTCATGCTTCTGTCCAAAGCTGCTATGCATATAATACATGTCCCACTAACATATGCAACTTTTGGCACTTGAACATACATATTATTTACTGTCCATCTATTCAAACTAGTTACGGTAATAGCAGAATGACCAAGGTAAAATTCTGGATACTCTGAACCATTATAAATATTTTTTTTATTTTTTTTTTATTTACAGTTTTCAATATTAAAGCTCTCTGATGTCCATTACTGAAAAGTAGATCAAAGTCCTCCACATTTGGGACCCCAAGCAATCCTCTGTAATCTGTGAGAAAACCATAGCAACAACTGTTCATTCCCCCAGCAGCGCTTCGACAGGGGAAATTGAGTATTACACAGCTCTCCTTGAAATCAATGGGCCTTCCACATGCTGTATAAATGGCTAATATTTGAGGGTTCTGAATGGCAGACTATTCTCCAACATTAACTAAGAATTCTTCAATTCAGTATTTAAAAAACAAATTGTAATGTAGACAATTTCTTTTAAGAAGGTCCAAAGAATTGCCTTTTAGAACTCTGTGTTGTACATTTCCTCTGTTACTCCTCCAGAAAAATGTATGATTAAATTGACAACTGGGTGAAAGGGCGATGTCCATATATCCTCTTATATGGTAAAACCCAGCAAAGTGATATCTAAAAGTCTATAATGTGTACAATCTATCTCACTTGTCTATGACTGGGAGCCTGAAGCCTCTAGCCCAGCCAACACTGTGAAGTCCAAAGCCATAATATGGATGTTACCATCACAGACTTATCATGCACTCAGTATCATGCACTGTCTCTCTATATGGCTGCTTAAACATCTAAAATAAAGTGAATCTTCACTCCCTCAAAAGATGACACCTGATTCCGCCGATTGCACCCTGCTTTTACAGTGCTTCCCTTTCTCTGTATGCTTGCCTCACTTCTCACTCTAAGGGCTCATGCATACGAATGTGATTTCTTTCCATATCTGTTTCATTTTTTTTGTGGACCGTATGCGGAACCATTCATTTCAATGGGTCCGTGAAAAAAAAAGCAAGTTACTCTGTGTCCATTCCGTTTTCGTATCTCCATTCCACAAAAGAATTAGGGGCCAGCTGTTCCGTTCTGGAAAATACGAAAGGCACATGGACGTCACCCGTATTTTTTGCAAATCCATTTTTGCTGACCGCAAAATACATATGGTCATGTGCATGAGCCCTTGCTCTGACCAACTTAAGCAGTAGCTCCTTTAAAAGGGTGGGTGGAGCAGTCCCACCTAGCAAGTATTACTATAGGGAGGATGGTAACCCCATATTCACAGCTCTAAGGGAAGAAAGCATAAATTGGCAATATAAATATAGAATCCTACAGTATAACCCATGAACCACTGGGTCACCATATTGCAAAACTGTAAAAACAAAATTTGTGATGTGAAATATGGAAAAACTGCTATTCCACTATTGTTTTTTGGGTTTAGTTTGCACAACATTTAATATCTGGTAAAAATCACATGGCTATCTTATTTTTCTGGTCAGTACATAACCACAATACCATGGATTGTGCCATGTTTTACTATATTTAAAAAAATGTAAAACCTTTTTGTAAAAATTAAAATATATTCTGATGCCCATAGCTTTTTTTCCATTGACAATGCTGTGTGAGGAATTATTTTTTATTGGCACCATTTTGGAATATATACAACTTTTAAAATACATTTTAATATTTTTTTTGAAAGCCAACGTTAACAAAAACTGACAATACCTGTACTGAGATTTTTTTTAAAGCACTCACGGCGCAAGATAAATGATGCAATATTATTTTAATAGTTCAGACATTTTTGAACATGGTGATCTCAATTATGTTTTATGTTTTTAAAAAATTTTATGAAACGTTTTACTTTTTTATTTTTAATGTTTATATTTTAAAATTGTTTTAAAAACATTATATTTAGCTCTTTAGTTCCTCTAGGGGACTTGAACCAGGATCATTTGATCCCGGTGCTATAAAATAAAATAGTTCTGTATTGCACTTTACAGAGGCAGAGTGTAAAGGGACAGTAAGCTGCAGGCCCCCAGCTACTATGATAACAGATCAGCACCCAAAGATTGGTTGCGAGAGGCCCAGTTGGGAGACAGACATATCCCTTTTCCTCTCAATGACCGCAGCATATGGGGGGTTAAATTACTGGAACCAGAGTTATCTTCTATCCTAGTCACTGCATGTTGGTAACAGCTATGTTACACAGCTTGCACTACTGTGTATGGAGCAGGCTCATTTGCTTCCAACTGTTAGGAAGAGTTTAAAGGCGATATTCACAATCGCAAGAGTTTTTTTAAATTTTTATTTCTCCTCTGCTAATGACAAATGAACCAACTATGTAAGTAGTTTTCATTAAAAATTACTACAATTTTGTGTCTACAGCTCCTACAGTGGACTATGTGTCATCATGGTAGGTTACCAACAAGCTCTGTGAAGTCTGATCCTGCCTTCCATATGTCCCTTAATACTTCCTAACATACAGATTAGCAAGAAGTAAGTAACAGATTAAAAGCAGTATGTCTGTATGAGGTATAGTAGTTTGTTTTCTGCTACTGTAGCAGCTAAAATATGTTTATTGAAAAGTATGTGCATAGTTGCTTTACTTTTCATTAAATACAAAATCAATTTAAGGGGTTAAAGACTATCTTCCACTGCTTCAACATCCTTGAAAATGATTGTTTATGAAGGTTGCTGTAATTTTTAAATGTATTTTTATTACCTTGCGCCTATTTTCATTTTAGTGATGTGGTCACATGACCATGTCCATGCAGCTGTTATTTGCTATGTTATGTCCATGTAGGGACAGTGATGAGGATTGTCTATGTAACTAGCTGGTGGGAGGAGCTATAAACTAGCTGCGCGTTGTTAGGGGCGGTGCTGGAGCTGTTACAGGTAAAGAAGAGCATCATGGGTTTGGTTGTATACAGGAACGGGAAGTGCTACATACAGGATGTAGAGAAATCAGAGTGATTTGTTTATAAATCAAAAAAAGAAAATCATGGGGAAAACGTACATGATACAAGCAACTACATGAGTATGTCTGTTAAAAACCATAGTAATCAAGGAAAACCCCTTTAATTCTTATTGTTATTAGACCATGTAATATATGTCCTGATACAAAGAAATCCATTGGTGACAGATTCTCTTTAAAATTCCTAACCAGAGGAAAAGTTCAAACCTTGTCCATGATTATGGTTAGACTATGGGGAACTAATGTACTCATCTGTCAAATACCCACATCATTATTAGTTCATGTTCAGGTATATCTCCAATTGTAATTTCATACAATCCTAGACAAGTGCTTAAAGGGGTTGTCCCACAAAAAATAATCAACATTTTTCAAAGCAGCTCCTAGACCTAAATATTTGTGTAATTCCATGTAATTAAAATGGCATCATAGCTACAAAGTTATACAATAAAATAGCGCCACTTGCTGTTTGTTTGTTTTCATTATTTTTCTGTTCACCTTGCATATACTCAGTTCCACCAGCACTATCTTCTGTTAAAAGCTGTGACAGTCACATGTAGAGAGCTGCAGCAGAAAGCAAACACCCCATAAGAAAGGATATGCCCATTGAGAAAGGACATGCCCCCAGGACATGCTCTCTGAAAAAGAAGACGACCAGTGAGAAAGGACACGACCCCTGAAAAAGAACATGTTCCCTAAGAAATGACACGTACCCTGAGAAAGAACACATCCCCTAAAAAAGGACATGCCGCCTGAGCAGCAAGCTTGATATAAATCAAGCAGAATAGTTGGAACAAGAAATGGGAAGATCTCTGAATCCATGTGAGGTACAGGCCTGGTCCTAGCTTTGTTAGAAAGATATGGCCATGTACTACACGTATATGATGTCTGATCTTCATTCTTTACATTAATCATGGGAAAACTTCTTTAAGGAGCAGTCACCAATCTGCTATTATAATGCGCTCGGAATCAGCAATAAAAAGAACTTACATTAGACATCATGTTAATTCTTATTAGACTTACAGTATATATCAAGAGGTTGCATTAAATACATTGCAGACTATGAAAACACATTTGGCTTACTCCATAATTTAAAGAAAAAATATTAATGTGAGATCACATAACTAATGAAATGCTCCAGGGCCAGGGGCTGTATCAGTTTGCAATTTCCATGCTTTCACTTTCCGGGGCCATTTGTGTCTTATCTATGTTTCCAAAACGACTTTGTTAACTACAAGTTGGCCTTTGATGCCTTTCAACTGAAGCAATTGTTACGATTCCTACCCGATGAAAGAAAGTGTCAACAGGAGCACTAGTTAAGAAGACAACTTCACTAAGCAGTCGGTATTTGTTCCATACAGGCATTCTCGCTAACAAGAATATGTCATTAAGACTCAGGAACATGGGATGCAATTAATAAAGATGATTAAATAGAAGGACACCGTGATCTAAATGCCAAAGAGAGAGCTCAACATCTATTTCCCTAGCTGTATGATTAAGAAAAAGTAGTTATCAATATAATATTTCACTCTTATGCACATTTTATATGCATTCTTATATGTAAATTAAAGCTGTGGTATTGACCCTATGGGAATTTGTTTTTAAATTGCTGACCTCTACTGAAACATACACCAATAACTTCCTGGATAGTAAATCCTTTACATTCCCACACATCCGAGGAAGTAGCAACATCCTATGTATGTTTACGTAAAAGAAAAACACACATTTTACTACATAGATATCTAGAAATATCTATATAGCTCTATCAATCTTTCTATCTATCTATCGTCTATCTATATTATTTTTCTATGTATCTATGTTTTATGTATCTAGTATCTATCTATCTATCTATCTATCAAGCTATCGTTGTTTTATCTATCATATATCTATATTTTATTCTATCTACAGTGCTGCCCATAATTATTCATACCACTGGCAAATTATGACTTAAAGTTACTTTTATTCAACCAGCAAGTAATTTTTTGATGGGAAATGACATAAGTGTCTCCCAAAAGATAATAAGACGATGTACAAGAGGCATTATTGTGTAAAAAAATAAATAAAACATTTCTCAGCTTTTATTTACATTTGAGCAAAAAGTGTCCAGTCCAAAATTATTCATACCCTTCTCAATAATTAATAGAAAAGCCTTTATTGGCTATTACAGCAATCAAACGCTTCCTATAATCGCTTTTTGCATGTCTCCACAGGTATTTTTGCCCATTCATCTTTAGCAATAAGCTCCAAATCTTTCAGGTTGGAGGGTCTTCTTGCCATCACCCTGATCTTTAGCTCCCTCCACAGATTCTCAATTGGATTCAAGTCTGGACTCTGGCTGGGCCACTCCAAAACGTTAATGTTGTTGTCTGCTAACCATTTCTTCACCACTTTTGCTGTGTGTTTTGGGTCATTGTCATGCTGAAATGTCCACTGGTGCCCAAGGCCAAGTTTCTCTGCAGACTGCCTGATGTTGTCGTTAAGAATCCTCATGTATTGCTCTTTTTTCATGGTGCCGTTTACTGTGATTAGGTTCCCTGTTCCATTGGCTGAAAAACACCCCCAAAACATTAGGTTCCCACCACCATGTTTGACAGTGGGGATGGTGTTCTTTGGGTTGAAGGCTTCTCCTTTTTTACGCCAAATGAAGGAAACATCATTGTGACCAAACAATTCAATTTTTGTTTCATCTGACCATAACACAGAAGACCAGAAGTCTTCTTCTTTGTCCAGATGAGCTTTTGCATTAGGAGAGCCCAGATTCACCAGGATGGCCTTGGTGGTGATCCTTGGATTCTTTTTCACCTCTCTAACTATCCTCCTGGCCAGCACAGGTGTCACTTTTGGCTTCCGACCACGTCCTCTGCGATTTTCCACAGTGCAGAACATCTTGTATTTTTTGCTCAAATGTAAATAAAAGCTGAGAAATGTTTTTTTTCCCACAATAATGCCTCTTGTACATCGTCTTATTATCTTTTGGGAGACACCTATATCATTCCCCGTCAAAAGATTACTTGCTGGTTGAATAAAAGTAACTTTAAGTCAAAATTTGCCAGGGGTATGAATAATTATGGGCAGCACTGTATATGTCTTTGTCTCATGTCTATCTATATATCTTTTACCTTTCTCTATATTTATCTATTTTTCTGTCTCTGTATATGTTCAATGTAAATTTCCTGAGACATTATTATGACCATAACAACAATATTATTCAAAAAAGAGATAACTATATAGAAGATAAAAAAGATGTGTAGAACCCAACACCCTGCACCTGTCTTGAAGCGGGATATACTCTATATCTATTTATCTAAATATTGTATTTTCCCCCTATAAGACACACTTTTTTTGCCCTAGCGTGTCTTATTGGGTGAAAACTAATGAGTGCTACCATTATGGGAGCACTTATAAGTATAGGAAGCCCATGGAGTGGCGAATGCAGCGCTACCTGTGCGGGCTTGGTGCTCATTGCTTCATGTTTTTTCTCGGCAGTGACCTGCGCACAGCGTAAGGACGCCAGCGCGCTCTGTGACCTAATGCTGTGCGATTTAAGATCACAGCACAACATGGCAGGAAGAGCAGTTGTATCCCTGGAGCAGCGGCATCCAGAGCAGGAGAGGTGGGTTGATTTATTTATTTTTTTCTCTGATCTGAGGCCTGATTAACATGGGGGTCTGATCTGAGATCCAATTGGGGATCTTGGAAACATTGGGGGGTCTGATCTGAGGTCTGATTGGTGCTCTTATTAACTGAGGGTCTGAGCTGAGGACTGATTAACATTGATATTTTTTATCTATCTATTTATCTATCTATAATCTAATCTATCTCATATATATCTTTATATATTTTACCTTTCTCTATATTTATCTGCTTTTCTCTCTGTATCCATTCAATGTAGATTTCCTAAGACATTATTATGACTATTAAAATAATTTACTTTTTTTTTTCAATCTCCACGTGTTTGCTGCACACTAGACAAAATCTGCCATAACAACAATATTATTAAAAAAAGAGATAACTATCTAGAAGATGAAAATGACATCTACAGCCCAACATCCTGCAACTATCTTGAGGCGGGAGACACTTTTTTGTAGCTTGGATTTGTAAGTCTGCCTCATCATTCAGCTAATCTTATAGATATCTTCTTTGTAGGCCATAGTTAAAAAGTAAGCTTTATCTTCTAACCTTCAACAGACATTTTAATTAACACATTTCTGTCACTTTATGGCTTTTCATTTTCTTCTTTCATAACTTCTTGTCTTACTCATGCCCAGGAACTCATTGGCCTGGAATTGCATTGCACTAGCTCAGTGTATGGGTGCTCATACCAAGTTTAATTTCCCTCACAAGTTGAGTTGACAAAAGATCACAGATACTAAGCCCTGGAATTACCCTAGATATTGCCCTCTGTGCTCTGCAAATGAAATCCAACAGAAGACCCTTCGGAAAAGAAGTACATGTTGGTTAACACTCAAAAATCCATTTTGCACAAGGCAGCCTCTTGTATACGGAGAAGCACTGAATGACAGGCAGGTCTGCAAGCTCCTGGATGAGAAAAGTCAGATGCTTAGCATTGCTCGCTTGCTCTAGCTATCCCTTTAACACACTCTTTCCCTCTCATGCCCTTGATTGACTAGCAGGTCAGATAAGAAATTAAGACCAGTGAAATCAGAACCAGACCGCACCTGTCTCAACTGCAGCCAAAAGAGAACTGAAATAAAGCACTTATGAAAATGCTGTGATCATAACCTTCAAAACTCTGAACTCTCCCAGCTGTCTGCTTTTGCAAACCAAGGCTTCACAACAAGGGGTGCCTGGCACCACTGGCCCGCAATCTATTTCTAACCAAGTGCTGCCATTCAGGGAAAGGCTGAAGCCCGTTGTAAAGTTAAAGGACAATTTTAGTAACAAATTTGCTAGAAATAGACATGACCTGGTGGAATTAGTTCAAAAGCTTGCTCGTGAGCTTGCTCGTGATGAAATCATTCAGGTTCATTTGAGCCACTGATTTCCTGAAATACCGGGAAAAGGAATTTTGCTGAGTGAATTATTTTACCAAATATATGATGGCATAGTGAGAACAAATATACTAGTTTGGTAGACTTAAAGGGGTTGGTCTTTCAGGAGACTACCACCCTCGCACCCCACCACACCCTGTGGCCAGACCTATGGAGAAGAGCAGTTGCTGGGTCCTGACTCCATCGCTCCCCAGCTTACACTGTGGCACCCATTTCCCTTGCTGTCTACATCTGGTTTGACACAGTTTCAGCCAATAACTGAATGAAGTAGTTACCTGCCCCCCTTGCCTTGCGTCAGTTGGTCACATGATGCTATGGGGGCAGGTCACTGCTGCAGCCACTCATTGGCTGTAATGGTGTTAAAAGGGATGTTGACAGCAGGGGACCCAAGCACTGCGGGGAGAGCGAAGGAGCTATAACCCATTGGTGGGAAGTATGCTTCCCTCCCCAGGACTTCCCTCCCCAGGACTGGCCACATGGACCCGAACAAGATGAACAACCCCCTTTAAGACATGTTGACAGATTTCTGTTTTGTTGTTGCAGCCATTTGCTGTCACTTTTGATCAAGCTTATCAGTAATTTCACATGAATGACATTTATACCTGTGGCCTGTCGATGGGTACAATGGTCTGCATGCTGACACACAGGGACCCACAGAATTCAATTTTGCTATTCAAACCTCCATTTTTCACCATAGACCTTCATTCTGTAAAACTTAGGACATATACTACTTTCTTCCATGACGGAGCTGGAGACCACTGAAGACAACAGTCTATGTTAGTCCCCAGGTCTGTGTCCAACACTAACATACACTAAGAACCCCTTATCTATAAACAATGCCATACATTGGCAAACTAACACTTCTATACAGTTGCCTTTATGATAGTTATTTACAGTACATGCAACACCATACATTGGCGATAATGTTCTTTACAGTGCCACAAATTCTTTAGATAAACCTCACAGTACAATGCTCAAATAATAATAATACCAATGTACAGTGACCAAATAACAGCTCCATACATGGATTATTCTAATACCTGTGCCTTATAATGACTAAATAACACGAATGTACCATTACTAATAAAATGTGTGGTTATTACAAGCCTTGGGTTCAGACTTTTTGTGGTGCCCCCTTTTGTAGGGGTATCTCATGGGCCAATAAATAGAACTAGCCTTATCGCTCACCTTCCCTTCCTTTCCCTCTGCTGCTTGGTTCCAATGCAATGTGATATCAATGGCAGCATGGAAGTCTAGCAAAATCAGTTAAACAATATTTATTTTTACAATATAGTGTATTCCCTTATTCTCCCTCTATTAATATATGCATTGAGCAGTACATGCTTAAAGAATTATTTTACCTTTAAGACATTTTGTACAGTGTGGCCGAACCTGCAGTGGTAATCATACTAATCTGATCCCTGCTGCTGGGTTCCTCCATCACTTCCCCGCCGGCCCTGCAGGTCTTGAGTCTCCTGACATCAACATCTGGTTTGATACCTGGCATGTGACCACTACAGCCAATGACTGGCTGAAGTGATGATGTGTCACCCATGTGGCACATCACTAGATCACGTGCAGCGTGGGTGACACTTCACCTCAATGACCAGTCATTGGCTGCAGCAATCACGTGCCCCACGTCAAAGCAGATGTTGACGGGGAATCCAAGCAATGTCTTCAGGCCTATTTAAAAGGTTGAACATTGAATTGTCAGATAACTACCTTACATGTGGTGGCATTAGAGACTCGTCTTTGGTTGTTCTTTTTGGAATGAGAGCTAATTTACATACATGACAAGTAGTCCTCTATGTCTATGACCACATAAAAATGCTAAATATATAAGACCAAGCAATTTTCTTCACAGCAATCTGACCTGAGCCCCACACACCATACAATAAAAGCCATGCTACACAGAACCACCTAATCATTCAGGACCAATAAAGCCCTTATCTCTTAATGAGGCATCCCGACCCATTTGTCAGTCAGCAGCTGAATATGTTTATTAATTTTGGGGAAGTGGTCATTGCTATTTCAGCATACATACATTCATTAAAGATCTTTAATTATCTTACTCATGTTCAGATTAATTCAAAAAGGGTTTAGGCTAAGATGGAAAAGCAGGTTAATATAACCCAGAAGACTTCAGCATGAACTTGTGGAGATTTCCTTTATTTTTAATTTTGACATATATTTCAGTTAAATTGACAAACCAATATTGCATGGTGTTTAATTTGCTGTGATGATTTTAATAATGTATTCTGCATTTATGAATCTGCGATATGGGTTGTTGGGTTTATTTATTGGGTGAAAATATCGGTATTATACTAAATGCAGTGACTGTACCTGTGGAGATAAATAGTGTATACTAAATCGTCAGAATCTAGGTCTCTTCTCCTACACGATGCTAGTCTTACTGCATCTGTTCCATTGCACTGGATATATGCCATTTCTTAAATGTAAATATCACATTTTTGAAACCTATAAAATGTGTGTCCAATTCTGTTTGTTCAGTAACACAGCATTCCATTCGCAATATAATGACACTGATTCGATATACTCAGCACAGAGAATTTTTTAAATGGCATTGTTCAGCTCATCCCAGACCACCCTGGAACTGTGCACTTTACATAGCCACATAATCGTTGGGAGCCTGCCATTTTATTCATTGTATCTGTCTCACTCAGTCAGTCTTGATTTCTTTTGCGGGCTAATTGTCATATAAAAATGCAAGAATCTCTTATTCACATCATGGTTGGAATATGATTATTTTTGCAGCAGGCCTTGCACTTTTACTTTAAAGCGATCATTTGGTTAGATGATTCATTTTTAAATATCCTATTAGCGGTTCTGTGTTACTGGGGGGGGGGGGACCTCCACCTACTAGAGCAATGTGCAGCTACAAAGAACATCTCTCTTATTGAGCACTCAGCATGTCTATGCATTACACAAATGACACATTTATTCTAACTTAATCCTTGCAATTCTTCTTTTCACCTCTAGTGATGCTGCAGGGGAACTAAACACTTCCTGTCAAGCTCCTTCACAGTTGATAAAAAAAATAATGGCTGCACACACTTATAGCAGTAAAGCTGAGAAATGGGTCTCATTCTAAATTCAAGTGGTATTATACCTACTATAAATGGATCAATGAAAGCTCTTAGCGCACATTTTGATCAAACTTGTGTCGGGCCCATCTACCAAGCGTCAAGGTGGCTTCCGGAGACGGGTTCCTATCACTAATATACCACCTCTCTTGGACTTATCCAAGTCCACATTTTCAGGGCAGTGTAGGAACTAGCTACATTTGTACTTTGCTCAGAAGCCCCAGGCTCAGTCTAAAAGGGGCGCTACCCTTAATGAATACTACAAGAAAATTTAGACTGGCATATTCTTATTAAGCTCCTTCACAGATCACAGCTGATCACTAAGGACCCCAGCAGCCAGACTTTCTGTAATTATCATATTTGATGGGAGATATTTCTAGTAAAAAGAAACTGTCAAAGGTATGCAACCCCTTTAAAGAGTGATGTAACTGGTTTGGGCATTTTGGGCCACCTTTGGATACTGCCTTAATGCCCAGTTTGGTCAGTCTGACCCTGCTGTGGAAAAATAACTTGCATTGTTAGAAAATCAATGTCTTGCTTTTTGTTATATTTACAACTAATGCTTCTTTTATTACTCTGATATAAGTGAAATGGCTAATGACATCTTTGAAATGCTTAAAGAGAGTCTATAAGCACTCTACTGATGATGGGGAGTGCAGTGTAGACATAGCTAGAGTGATGGTCATGAAGATTACATGACCGAGTAATTGATGTTCTCATCACATTGGCGCCCTTGCCGCAGGTACTCTGAAGGCAGTCCTTTATATTCAGTTCCATGGATTCCATGGAATGCCCAGATCCCTCCTCTCTGCACCGCACCAAGTAATAACCCTGACGATCTCCTGATTGGAGGCTAGAAAAGAGTGTGACCAGTCTTCAAGGTATTTCAAGGTAAGTATGTCACCCGGGATGCAAGAAGGCTGGTCACCGTCGTGGCCTGCTATTTGCTACACCCCCCCTTGCCGGATATTTTGATCTGGACCGCAGGGAGATGCAGCGGCAGCCTTGCAGGGATCTGGAGGGATGAGGGTGTTGGGGACTGGGTAAGTACATTACATAGAAGTGATATTTTTTGGGGGTGTTTATACTGTTGGATAACTTCTCTAATCATCAGGGAACCCCAAGAACTCCTCATCACTACTGTCCAAATTAATCAAGCTCAATTGCTCACAATCACTTGTATCACTGTCTTCACTCTCTTCATACAGGATACCAGGCATTACTGATGCCTCTAAGGTATTACTGATACCACATGTTTTGAAGAATCTTACAACCATTTCATCCTTCACAGTCTGTCACAATGATTTCACCCCCTCACAAACTTAAAGGGGTTCTGCACTTTCATTTAACTGATGATCCTTCCTCTGGATAGATCATCAGCTTCTGATCGGCGGGGGTCCGACACCCGGGACACCCGCCGATCAGCTGTTTGAGAAGGCAGCGGCGCTCCAGAAGCGCCGCGGCCTTCTCACTGTTTACCGCCAGGCCGCCGGCCCACTGACGTCACGACTAGTATCAACTAGCGTGGGCGGGGCTAAGCTGCATTCAAGTGAACAGAGCTTAGCCGCGCCCACGCTAGTTAATACTAGTCGTGACGTCAGTGGGCCGGCGGCCCAGCGGTAAACAGTATGAAGGCCGCGGCGCTGCTGGAGCGCCGCTGCCTTCTCAAACAGCTGATCGGCGGGGGTCCCGGGTGTCGGACCCCCGCCGATCAGAAGCTGATGATCTATCCAGAGGATCTATCCTGGTAAGCCCACAGGGATTTAGGGCTAGATAAGTGTTCACTTGCTTAAATATTTTTGTGGTTTCACTAATAAGTGCCCTAAATTGGTCAACCACTATTAGGGCAGGTTTTTTCAGAAGCACTCCATGGCATTTGGACCACACTTTTTCGACCCATATTTTCATGCCATTTTCATCCATCCATCCTTTGTCATGAACATGTACATCACCCCTTTTGGCATCTTTCCTTTTGAAAATTAACATTGGTGGTAGTTAGGTGCCATCTGCACAGCAAGACAACACAATAGTGTAATGGATTTTCTTGTGTCCTGAGATTTTTATGGTTATGGTTTTTGCCCCTCTCGCATCAACAGTCCTATTTGATGGAACATCAAAGGTTAACAAGACTTCATCCATATTCCCAATCTGGCCTATTTCAAAGCCATTTTTCTTCTTTGCATCAAGTACAAATTTGTGAAAAGACACAATCTTGGATTCATATTCTTTAGGTATTTTTTCTTTTTTTGCACAGATCTCTTCATAAATCTGTGGCACCCTGATGGTGACCCAGTGAAGTCGTTAATTCCTTTCTCTGCAGCAAGATGTTTGGCTTCATATATTATCATTTGTGTAGACACTGAAAAGACTTTGTTCCTGTTACATGTGATCCACTCTTTCATGTCCACTTCTAACTGTGGCCATATTGCAGCATGCCCACAAAAACTGTGTTTTGTTTCCTCTATTCCCGAATTATGGAGGGTATCTGCTGCTGATGCACTGTCATGGGGGTATCTGCTGCTGACAAACTGTATTGGGAGACACTGTATTAGAGGACACTGTAGGGGCCACTTTATTAGGGGACAGTGTATTGGGCTTATAACTGTTATGAGGACAAATGTTTTTTGCGGGACACTTTATTGGGGGACATCACATTGAATAATTACATAAGCCGTCAGACAGTCACGTGGTGGAGGCACATGTAGGTGGCACAGGCACATTAGAAGAGGAAAGCCTGAACCTCCCACCAGAGCACCAACTGACATTTAGCAGCACATGCCAAAGGAGGACAGCACAGACAGGAAGCCAGGGCTGGTGCAAGGATTTTTGCCACCCTAGGCAAAAGCTAATTTTGCCGCCCCCTTGACTCCGCCCATTGACCACACCCCCTTTTCCGCTACTTTTTCCACCACCTATGGTCGTGTACCCTGTGCCAGTCTATGGTCATGTACCCTGTGCCAGTCTGACTATAGTCGCGTACCCTGTGCCAGTCTGACTATGGTCATTTATATATAATATCGCGGGATTGCGCGCCCGAAATCAGGGCCGGTGCAAGGATTTTTGTCAACAGAAGCAAATGTACATTTTGCCCCCCCCCCCATCATTTCACATTTCTGCCCCTCATGATTCATGTCCATTTCTTGCCCCCTCCCCATCATTTCACATTTCTGCCCCTCATGATTCATGTCCATTTCTTGCCCCCCCCATGTGCTAATATCATAGTGCCATCCTCTCCCCCTGCCCCCTAATGTGCCAGTATAAAGTGCCTCTCTCTTCCCTCCTCCATGTGCCAGTATCATGGAGCCAATAGCCCCCCCTCCCCCGTGGCAGTAAAGTAACAGTCCGGTATAAAAAATAAAAAAAAAACACTTTCAGAAAAGTTTCTCCTGGGATTCGAACTCACGACCTTTACTCATTAGAGGCAAGGCATTTACCCTCACAGCCATGAAAGCTGTATTACAAGTTGTTTAAAAAAAAATATATATATATATAAGACTTCTACTGTAGGTAACTTTGATAGTGTACATCCATACACATGACAGCTGCCCCAGTACACTGTGTATGGATGTAGCAGAGCTGGGTGTGTTGGGGCAGCTGATATGTGTATGGATGTACACTAGGTATCAAAGTTACCTACAGTAGAAGTCTTATATTTTTATTTTTATTTTTATTTTTTTTAAGCAACTGTTAATACAGCTTTCATGGCTGTGAGGGTAAATGCCTTGGCTCTGATGTGTCAAGGTCGTGAGTTCAAATCCCAGATGAAACTTTTCTGAGAGAAAGCCTAAATGAGATTTAAATACACCAGGGTCTCGTAGCTGTGTCTCAGCTGCGTGCCGCTCTCTCTGCCCGAAGAGAACTCATCGGAGCGCATCCGGCCGGCAAGTACAGGAACAGAAGGAGATGAGATGATGTCAGATGGATGACACAAGTAGGGGGCCGGCGCCCCCAGGCAGAGTGCGCTCTACGCGGTTGCCTACTCTTCTTATGGGTGGCGCCGGCCCTGCAGGAAGCACAGTAGTGTACAGCGCACAGCACTGCAACCTACACATGTCAACGATCCTCAAGCACTGCCCTCCGTCTCCCTCCAGCAGCAGCAGACCACAGAGAATATTAATGAAGGAGAACAATGGGCACAGAGTAGAGGACATTGAGGTCATAAAGTATGATAGTGTAGATCACAGACCTCTGTTGTTATGCCTCACAGTTCAGCCTGCGATGTATACTTGCTGGTAATATAAATTGCAGTTCTCAGTCCTGCGGTTTTGGACTATAAGAAGCACTGCCATTTCCCCCCCACTTTTGGGGGAAAAGTGCGTCTTATAGTCCGAAAAATACAGTATTTACATTATACTGTAAACATTTGACTTTTACTGGACCTCTGGGCAGTTTGTAACTAACTTTATTGATATGGGTTGTCGAACTCCATATAATTATTTTAATATCCCCACCCAGTAGGACCTGTCAGGGAGGCATACTTACTCACTACCCAAAGCTCAGTTAAAGCTCCATGGATCCACCATTGTTTTCATAGGGCTTCAGTCCCCACATGTAAACTGCAGCTAATAACTTTTCATGCGCCGATGCTCTCTATTGCCCTGGGAAAGGGCTTGTTTGTTTATTTTGGTACACTGCTAGGCGGAGGCTTCCACCCAGGAGTGTATTCGTTGATGTCCAGCGCTAAAACCCGCCCTTCAGTGCCGGTGACATCACCGGGCTCACTGCTGGGAGGAAGCCTCTGTCTGGCAGTCCCTAAGGAGAGCCCAGTATGTAACCGGATCTCCATAAAATGCCTTTGCCCTGAGCGATTCAGCGCAGGGCAAAAAAAAGCATCGGAGCATGAAACGTTCATTTTATCTAATACAGTTGACTTAAATATAGATTAAAGTCATCCAAAGTAGTATTCAAAATATTTTTAATGCCTGTGCCATGCAGAGCTTCAGGGTGTTAAAGGGAACCTGTCACCGGGATTTTGTGTATAGAGCTGAGGACTAGTGATGAGCGGCAGGGGTCATATTCGAATTTGCGATATTTCGCAAATATTTTGTAGAATATTCGTCAAATATTCACAAATTCGAATATTCGTTATATTCTACGATTTTTTTTACTCGAAAAATCGGCAAGGTAATGATCGTGTAATATGTGAATTTTCGTCATGCGAATTTTAGTAATGCAAATTTTTATTGCGTTTTTTTTCAACTTACAACTATTAGACAAAGAAGATTATAGCACTATATTAGCTAAATTGCTCTATATTCGTTTTTTTCGAATATTTGCTATATTGCTATAATATAGTTTTTTCGAATATTCGTAATATTCTAAAACAAGAATATATAGCAATATTGTGAATATTCGAAAAAAAATGAAATTTGAGCAATTTAGCTAATATAGTGCTACAATCTTTTTTTTTATAGTTGTCATTTTTTTCCAATCTGAACTTCAGATGAGAAAAAAATTACAACTATTAGACAAAGAAGATTATAGCACTATATTAGCAAAATTGCTCTAAATTCGTTTTTTTTTTTCGAATATTCACTATATTGCTATATATTCTTGTTTTAGAATATTACGAATATTCGAAAAAACGAAGTTATAGCAATATAGCAAATATTCGGAAAAAAACCTAATATAGAGCAATTTAGCTAATATAGTGCTATAATCTTCTTTGTCTAATAGTTGTAAGTTGAAAAAAATCGCAATAAAAATTCAAAAATTCGCAAACAACACTACTCCTAAAGTCAAATATACTGCAGCCTTCTCATTGGCCCACAAGCTAGAAGCAGGGAGGGATCATGTGTACTGATTAAAAAAAAATTGAATATTCGAAATTACGAATATATATCACTATATTCGAAATATTTGCAAATTTTCGAAGTACCTATATTCGCGATAAAAATTAGAAATTCGAATATTCGTGATCAACACTACTGAGGACATGGGTTGCTAGATGGCAGGACTCATCTCAGGTTAATTTGCATATGTATCAAATCGTTTTTTTACACAATAAAAGCACACAGAGCTATGGGGACTGGGTATTGCGGATGTGCTAGCGGCCATCTAGCAACCCATGTCCTCAGCTCTATACACAAAATCCCGGTGACATGTTCCCTTTAAAGCCTATGGGGAAAGAAAGGTGAGGTGAATTATTAAAGACACCATATCAGCGATCAAGTATGGCTTCAGAAAATGTACCACTTAGTGTTGCATGTTCTGTTTGCCCAGAAAGATTCCTGACTCTTATGTGCTATATAGAATCCCAATTAAAAATGTCACTTTGTACCTGGCGATGTTCATCATTACCAAACTCGTCCTCATTAACTGGAGCCTCTTTTATCATTAATCTCCACAAACAATCCTCACATTTATTCTTAACTTCTCAATTTAAATGCCAATGACAAGTGGTGGTTACCACACAATGTACAAAAAGGCTTTATTCAATAAAGTATGTCATATCCCCAACGGAGATATACACTATTTTTTACATGTTACTTCACACACTACTAATTAATGTGTACCATTTTATAAAAACTGACTTTTCTAAAATTAGATTAGTGGTATACGAGTCCCTATCAGATTGGAACAGTTTCAATGGAGTCCAGGAGAAATGGGACTACTTAAAAGTGGCACTATTGAAGGCAACAGAAAATTGCATTAGGCTTGTCAGTAAAAGCAAAAAAGAAAGAGACCACTGGTACTCAGCAGAAGTGGCCAAAATCATTAAAAACATAAAGATAGCATTTAGTAATTATAAAAATAAAAAAAAATGAGGATGACAGGCAAATTTATAAGATTAGGCAAAGAGAGGCCAAACAAGTTATAAGAGCTTCTAAAGCGCAGGCAGAAGAGAAATTAGCTCAGTCAGTGAAAAAGGCGATAAGACATTCTTCAGATACATAAATGAAAAAAGGAAACTAAAACAAGGAATTACTAAATTAAAAACCAAAGAAGGAAGGTATATGGAAGAAGATAAAGAACTAGCTGACTGCCTCAATGAATACTTCTGTTCAGTTTTTACAAAGGAAAATGAAGGAAAAGGACCTCAGTTAGGAAGGAAGACTAATGAATCTGTTGATGCATGTGTCTTTACAGAGGAAGAGGTTCTAAGTCAGCTGTCTAAAATTAATACAAGTAAGTCACAGGGGCCTGATGGGATACACACAAAGCTATTAAAAGAGCTCAGCGGTGAACTAGCAAAACCATTAACAGATTTATTTAACCAATCACTGGTAACAGAGGTTGTCCCAGAAGATTGGAAATTAGCAAATCGGGCAACTATAGGCCAGTAAGCCTGACATCAATAGTGGGGAAATTAATGGAAACCATACTCAAGGAGAGGATTGTATAACATCTAAAATCCCATGTATTGAAAGATGAAAAACAGCATGGGTTTACTTCAGGGAGATCATGTCAAACTAATCTTATTGATTTTTTTGATTGGGTGACTAAAATAATAGATTGCGGAGGTGCAGTAGACATCGCTTATCTAGACTTTAGTAAGGCTTTTGATACTGTCCCACATAGAAGGCTTATCAATAAATTAGAGTCTTTGTGCTTGGACTCCCATTATGTTGAATGGATTAGGCAGTGACTGAGGGACAGACAACAGAGGGTTGTAGTCAATGGAGTATATTCATACCATGGTCTTGTTACCAGTGGGGTACCTCAGGGATCTGTTCTGGGACCCATATTGTTTAATAACTTTATCAGAGAAATTGCAGAAGGCCTCGATGGTAAGGTGTGTCTTTTTGCTGATGACACAAAGATTTGTAACAGGGTTGATGTTCCTGGAGGGATACACCAAATGGAAAAGGATTTAGGAAAACTAGAGGAATGGTCAAAAATCTGGCAACTAAAATTTTATGTTGATAAGTGTAAGATAATGCACCTGGGGTGTAAAAACCCAAGAGCAGAATATAAAATCATTGATACAGTCCTAACCTCAGTATCTGAAGAAAGGGATTTAGGGGTCATTATTTCAGAAGACTTAAAGGTAGGCAGACAATGTCATAGAGCAGCAGGAAATGCTAGCAGAATGCTTGGGTGTATAGGGAGAGGCCATTACCAGTAGAAAGAGGGAGGTGCTCATGCTGCTCTACAGAGCACTAGTGAGACCTCATTTGGAGTATTGTGTGCAGTACTAAAGACCATATCTCCAGAAGGATATTGATACTTTGGAGAGAGTTCAGAGAAGAGCTACTAATCTAGTACACGGATTGCAGGATAAAACGTACCAGGAAAGATTAAAGGACCTTAACATGTATAGCTTGGAAGAAAGACGAGACAGAGGGGATATGATAGAAACTTTTAAATACATAAAGGGAATCAACACGGTAAAAGAGGAGAGAATATTTAAAAGAAGATAAACTGCTACAAGAGACATAGTTTTAAATTAGACTGGGCAAAGGTTTAAAAGTAATATCAGGAAGTGTTACTTTACTGAGAGAGTAGTAGATGCATAGAATAGCTTTCCTGCAGAAGTGGTAGCTGCAAATACAGTGAAGGAGTTTAAGCATGCATGGGATAGGCATAAGGCCACCCTTCATATAATATAGGGCCAAGGGCTATTCATAGTATTCAGTATATTGGGCAGAATAGATGGGCCAAATGGTTCTTATGTGCCGACACATTCTACAGTATGTTTCTATTGTGGCTTATGAAATAAACCCATCCAGTAGAACTATGCCTTATACAAGGTCAAGAGTGTGCCCCGAAGAAGTGAGACAAGACTTATACATTTTTACATAAACTTTAAAGGGCTTCTGTCACCACACTAAAGTGTTTTTTTTTTTTTTGGGCTAGTTAAATTAGTTATATTGCGTTCTATGAAAATATAATGGTGTTACTTACTTTGATCCAGCAGTTTCTTCCAAAAACAAAGTTTTATAATATGTAAATTCGGTCTCTACCAGCAAGTAGGGCGGTTACTTGCTGGTAGCTGCTGCAGAAAACCGCCCCCTCGTCGTGTTGATTGACAGGGCCAGCCGGGATCTCCTCCTCCGTCCAGCCCTGTCGGCATTTCAAAAATCGCGCGCCTGTGCACTCCCTCATTGAGCCTGCGCCGATGACGTCTTCTATTTCGGTGATGTCATCGGCGCAGGCGCACTGAGGGAGTTCTGAGGAGACGAGCCTCCTCATCTCAGAGCGCCTGCGCCGAATGAACACAGGCGCGCGATTTTTGAAATGCCGACAGGGCTGGCCGGAGGAGGAGATCCCGGCTAGCCCTGTCAATCAACACGACGAGGGGGCGGTTTTCTGCAGCAGCTACCAGCAAGTAGCCGCCCTACTTGCTGGTAGAGACCGAATTTACATATTATAAAACTTCATTTTTGGAAGAAACTGCTGGATCAAAGTAAGTAACACCATTATATTTTCATAGATCGCAATATAACTAATTTAACTAGCCCAAAAAAAAATAATCACTTTAGTGGGGTGACAGAAGCCCTTTAAAGAACCAAAGGAGTAATGAAGTTAGGTCCTGATGAGAGATGAGCAAACCTGAACTTTACCGGGTTTGGGTGGGTTAGGAATTCCGTTATGGGTTCCGTTATAACAAAATATATGTAGACGAAATGCAAAACGGAAGCCTTTAAGAGGCATTCCGCTTTGATCCGTCATAATAGAAGTCTATGGTCAAGCATAACGGATCCGTCTGGTTTCCATTATGTAGGATGGAAAACAAAGTCCTGCATAACAGAAACCAGACGGATTCGTTATGTTTGGCCATAGACTTCTATTATGACAGATCATCCCTTGTCCTGATGTGTTTTGATCAAGAGTGAAGGAACTTAAAGAGAATTTGCCAAATGTATTTATTTATTAATGTCTTCAAGCCTCCAGTCTACATTTTTTGCCTAAGCTTTTCAGTCTTTCTCGAATCCACCTTCATTCGACTGTGCAGAAATGTTTTAATAGCTTGCTAGTTGACTCCTATACTTTGCTGTCAAATAGAGGGCTGGAACGCCACATTCCCATAGAAAAGGGTGTTTTAAGTGACAGTAATAGACCATGGTAAAGGTGAAGGTTTGTATGTACTCTTCTGGTAGTCTACAGCAGTCTACATTTTCATACATGCCAAATAAGAAATCTTTTTCAGGAGAGTTTCAAGGAGGAATGTCTGGGTAGGCACATACTGTGTGATTGTATCAGTTTACAGTTTCATTCCATACAAAAAAATTGCAGTACTAAGCATATTCAAGCCCTAAACTCAAATATGCCCCCTTTAAAGGTACAATTTCACTCACTAATAATGGTCATGATTGTCATACCTTTTTAATAATAATTGGCCAGTGCTTACAAAGATTAACAATAAAACTATAATTTAACATTGATAATGAATTATGATGCTGTAAATATAATTACTATTGATAGCCCCCAGTGATATTTACACAAGGCACTGCTGCCTAGCTCAGAGCCAAGTCTTGTATTCAATGATCTGGACTGTCTTCCCCAAGAGTCATATACTCTATTGGGAAATATAGGGCATGCTATTCTGTACCAGAATGTGTAATCTGTATACTGTACATAGACTAGCCCCAACAGGAAAAATATCACCTATAGAATAACTGGATAACAGCTTCATATGGTAACCGAATAGTAACATAGTAACATAGTAACATAATAACATTGTTTATAAGGCTGAAAAAGACATCTTTCCATCCAGTTCAGTCTGTTATACTGCAAGTTGATCCAGAGGAAGGCAAAAAAAAAAACGTTAAAGGTAGAAGCCAATTTTCATCTCTTTAGGGGAAAAGAGTTCCTTCCCGACTCCAATAAGGCAATCAGAAAAACTCCCTGGATCAACGACCCCTCTCTTTTCAAATAATATGCTGTCTATTAAAAGCTTCCCCATACCATATTATTGTTCCCTGTAGGGTCCGCCGTCCCTCCCTCTGTCCCCATGTATCCACAGCGCGGCGCTGCGCTCCACCAACACACTTCCGGGTGGTGGAACGCATCGCTGTGATCCTATGCGTTTCACGTGACGCACTTCCGGTTTCCGGAAGAGCGTGCAGATATTTAAACACGGGACACAGTACTACAGATATGGCGCTTCTGTCTTCTAGCGGTACAACCGCATGTTTTCTTCACCACTGCGTCGACACCCTCGTGGCTTCTTCTTCTACAAGCGGAATGAGGTAGGTTGTTCCTGGGACACTGGGCCAGCATCGTTATGCCTGTAATATACTAAGTGCAATGTAGATAGGAGTATATCTAATCTAAGTATAGGCAAGTTGTTCCTGGGACTCTGGTCCAGCATCATTATGCCTGTAATAAACTGAGTGCAATGTAGATAGGAGTATATTACCACAGACAGATGCTATAATGACTTATCTGGCGATTTCCTTAACTCACCATTACAGTTGTTTCTGACAAAAAGAGGATGACACTGGTTGACTGTGTGCTTGCCGCAATAGGTTCTTTACTTTGAACTCCAGCGGAAATTCAATTTATTATTTTCTTATGCCTTAATTCTTCCTTTTTTAATTTATTCATTTATTTTTACTTATGTATTTTCCTATATACAAATATGCATTGTATATCCGCTGTCATATTTAATGATATAGATACTATATTTATTTTTTGCTGCAGTCTGATGAAGGCACAGAGTTGACGAAACGTTACCTTGCCGCAGCAACCGACTGAACAAAAATAAAACTAATTGCATCCAATACGGTCTAACTGGAGTTTTTGTACTAACTGTTAAAAGGGGTGGGAACGCTACTCCAGCAAAAATATCCACTGAGTGCTACAAGTAGCTATAGCCTGTAATATTATTACACTGAAATACACTCTTGTACTCTTTTAGTGAATTCACCATCACCACTTCCTCAGGCAGAGAGTTCCATATTCTCACTGCTCTTAACTTCCTTGTCTGGAAGCCTAGCTTTATTCCGGGGAATGTCAGCTCCAGTAAGCAGGGGACCAGGAGAGCAGGGCAGGCCAGACAGGTGCTGGTAGTGGGAGACTCCATTATTAGGGGAACAGATAGGGAAATCTGTCACAAAGACCGTGATCGCGCTGTCTTCCTGGCGCTAGAGTTCGACACATCGCGGATCGGGTTGACAGATTACTGGGAGGGGCTGTAGAAGATCCAGCGGTCATGGTCCATATCGGAACCAATGACAAAGTTAGGGGTAGGTGGAGAGTCCTTAAAAATGATTTCAGGGATTTAGGTCAAAAGCTTAGGGCAGGGATCTCAAAGGTACTATTTTCCAAAATACTACCTGTACCAAGGGCCACACAAGAAAGGCAGCGGGAGATTAGGGAGATTAACAAGTGGCTCAATAACTGGTGTAGGAAAGAGGGGTTTGGGTTCCTGGAGAACTTGGCCGACTTCTCTATCGGCTACAGGCTCTTTCACAGGGACTGGCTGCACCTCAATGGGGAAGGGGCAGCTGTGTTGGGGAAGAAGATGGCTAGAAGGTTGGAGGAGTGTTTAAACTAGGGACTGGGGGGGAGGGAAATTACATTATAGGTGGGGAAGATAGTGCAGATAGAGACCAGGGGCAAGGTAGTGGGACTGGGGGAGGAATGGAAGGAGGGACTAGAACAGTTCAGAAGGAAAGGTATAGGGTAAAAAATATACATAAACCTCTCAAATGTATGTATACTAATGCTCGAAGCCTGACAAATAAAACTGGGGAACTGGAATTAGTGATGTGTGAGGATGACTATGACATAGTGGGAATAACTGACACATGGCTGGATAATAGCTATGACTGGGCAGTTAATGTACAAGGTTACAGTCTGTTTAGAAAGAATCGTCAAAACCGGAGAGGGGGAGGAGTCTGCCTTTATGTAAAGTCCTGTCTAAAGCCCACACTCCGTGAAGATATAAGTGAGGGACATGAACATGTGGAGTCACTGTGGGTAGAGATACATGGAGCTAAAAACAATAATAAACTACTAATAGGAGTTTACTATAAACCACCTAATATACCAGAGTCCATAGAAAATCTACTACTAAATGAGATAGACAAGGCGGCAAATCATAATGAGGTGGTTATTATGGGGGACTTCAACTACCCAGATATAGAATGGGAAACTGAAACTTGTACATCTCATAAAGGAAACAGGTTATTGACAATAACCAAAGACAATTACCTCTCCCAACTGGTTCAGGACCCAACTAGAGGGACGTTCATACTGGACTTAGTATTAACCAATAGGCCTGACAGAACAACAGACATGCAGGTTGGGGGACACCTGAGAAATAGTGACCATAAAGTAATAACCTTCCAATTATCATTCAAAAGAGCGTTTCTACACGGAGGAACAAAAATACCAAACTTCAAAAAAGCTAAATTTAGCCAACTAAGAGAGGCCATAGGCCTAACTAAGTGGGACAAAGTCCTCAAAAATAAAAATACAGCCACAAAATGGGATATCTTTAAAAGCATCCTAAAATCTCATTGTGAGAGGTACATACCGTATGGGAATAAAAGGTTAAGTAACAAAAAGAAACCAATGTGGATAAACAGAACTGTAAAGAAAGCAATAAATTACAAAAAGAAAGCATATAATACACTAAAACAGGAGGGTAGCACGGAAGCACTGAAAAACTATAAGGAAAAAAATAGAACATGTAAAAAACAAATAAAAGCGGCCAAACTAGAGACAGAGAGATGCCAAAGAGAGTAAAACTAACCCAAAAATGTTCTTCAATTATATAAATGTTAAAAAGTATAAATCTGAAGGTGTCGGCCCTTTAAAGAGTAATGAGGGGGAGGAGAAAGCAAAGCTGTTAAATATTTTTTTTTCCAATGTATTCATTGAGGAAAATAAACTTTCAGATGAAATGCTGAATGTAAAAATAAATTCCCTATTAAAAGTGTCCTGTCTGACCCAGGAAGAAGTACAACAGCGACTTAAAAAGATTAAAATAGACAAATCGCCAGGACCGGATGGCATACACCCCCGTATCCTAAGGGAATTAAGTAATGTCAAAGCCAGACCCTTATTTCTGATATTTGCAGACTCTATACTGACGGGGAATGTCCCACAGGATTGGTGCATAGCAAATGTGGTGCCAATATTCAAAAAGGGTCCAAAAACAGAGCCTGGAAACTATAGGCCGGTAAGTTTAACATCTGTTGTGGGTAAACTGTTTGAAGGTTTTCTGAGAGATGCTATGTTAGAGCATCTAAACGGAAATAAGCAAATAACGCCATATCAGCATGGCTTCATGAGGGATCGGTCATGCCAAACTAATTTAATCAGTTTCTATGAGGAGGTAAGTTCTAGACTTGACAGCGGCGAATCAATGGATGTCGTATATCTGGACTTCTCCAAAGCATTTGACACTGTACCACATAAAAGATTAGTATATAAAATGAGAATGCTCAGACTGGGAGAAAACGTCTGTATGTGGGTAAGTAATAGAAAACAGAGAGTGGTTATTAGTGGTACGCACTCAGATTGGGTCACTGTCACTAGTGGAGTACCTCAGGGGTCAGTATTGGGCCCTATTCTCTTCAATATATTTATTAATGATCTTGTAGAAGGCTTGCATAGTAAAATAAAAATTTTCACAGATGACACTAAACTGTGTAAAGTAATTAACACTGAAGAGGACATTATACTACTACAGAGCGATCTGGATAGACTGGAGGCTTGGGCAGATAAGTGACAGATGAGGTTTAACACTGACAAATGTAAAGTTATGCACATGGGAAGGAATAATGCAAGTCACCCGTACATACTAAATGGTAAAACACTCGGTAACACTGACATGAAAAAGGATCTAGGAATTTTAATAAACAGCAAACTAAGCTGCAAAAAACAGTGCCAGGCAGCTGCTGCCAAGGCCAATAAGATAATGGGTTGCATCAAAAGGGGCATAGATGCCCGTGATGAGAACATAGTCCTACCACTTTACAAATCATTAGTCAGACCACACATGGAGTACTGTGACTACTTCTTCAAGCTATGTCTTGAATTTGTAGTTAGTTTGCAACACAAACATTTTTGACTGCATACCTCACAGAATGCCCACAGTTTTTTAAATCTCAGGGTTGTGTCTATGACAAGCTGATCTGTAGTACGGGGGCACAACAGGGTACTGTGCTGGCACCGTTCCTCCTCACCCTCTACACTGCAGACTTCTCCATCAACTCCCTAGGCTTCCACCTACAGAAGTTCTCTGATGACTCTGCCATAGTCGGCCTTATCACAGGTAAGGACGACTCAGAGTACAGACAGGGGACACAGAATTTTGTGGTCTGGTGTCAGCGGAACCAGCTCCAGATCAACGCGGGCAAAACCAAGGAGCTGGTGGTGGATTTCCGCAGATACAGGCCCCCTGCTTTGGTTCCGTTGAACATACAGGGAATGGACATTGAGGTGGTGGACTCTTATAAGTACCTGGATGTTCACCTGAACAACAAACTGGACTGGAGCCATAACACTGATGTTCTTTTCAAAAATGGTCAGAGCAGACTATCTGTTGATGAGACTGAGGTTCTTTGGCATGCAGGGGACGTTCCTAAAGACCTTCTTTGACTCAGTGGTGGCATCAGCCATATTCTATGGTGTGGTTTGTTGGGCGAGCAGCTTATCTGTGGCTGAGAGACAGAGATTATATAAGCTCATTAAGAAGGCCAGCTCTATCCTAGGTTGTCCCCTTGATCCAGTGCAGGAGGTGGGTGACAGAAGAACTCAAGCAAAATTAACATCACTGTTAGACAATGTCTCCCACCCCATGCTTGAAGCTGTTGTGGAGCTGGAGAGCTCCTTCAGTGACAGACTGCTGCATCCTAGGTGCACAAAGGAACGTTATCGTAGGTCCTTTCTCCCAGCAGTGGTTAGGATTTATAACCACCACTGTTCCCAGAAACCCAGTAGTGAATTTTTTAAAGTACATTCTGTGTTATGTTTTTCTTGTTCAGTTCAATGGGGCCGCAAAAGCTGCAGACAGCACATCGTACTTACGTTCCGCAGCACAGCAAAATAGATAGCATATGTCCTAATTGTGGACAAGAATAGGCATTTTGGCATTTCTATCATAGGACTGGCAAAATGTGAAACACACGGCCGTTATCCGTGTTTTGCAGATTCGCAATTTTCCAGACCACAAAACACACATGGTCGTCTGAATGAGCCCTCACACACACCATCATGCTGCTCCCTTTAATAGTTCTATCCTTCTGTTACTCTTAATAACCCCTTAGTGACCATGCAGATTTTTTTTTTATCGCATTCCAAGAACTATAACTTTTTTGTTTTTTCATCAACATACTTCTATGAGGTCTTATTTTTTGCAGGACAAGATATAGTTTTAAATGCACCATTTTGGGTACATGTAATAATTGATTAAAGCCAGCTGTTTAGCTAAAACCCCCTTTGTTTACATCAAGTAAAAAGTCGTATTGGTGGGCACTAAGGGGATAAAAGTACCTGTTGTACTACTCACTGCCCTCCAAATACTGTACTGTAGAAATAATACTGCTATACCTATTATGCTATTATGCCATAGAAAATAGTAGTAAAATACAGTGTTGTCCATAAAAATTATACTTTGACGTGGATTATTTTGTACCACTCATATTGTATCCCCTGATAGTGCCTCACGGGGGCGTGGCCTGGCCGGCGATGTAGGAGGACTTGCGCGCTTGAGCTCCCGGGCAGCGCCTGCTTAAATCGGACTTTATCCTGTGGCTGCGGTGATTTAAACAGCCGAGGACCATCACAATGCCGAGTGAGATCTCCCCACTATCCCTGGCCAGCATGACTCGTTCGGGCAGGAAGGATAAGGAGGCTGCGGGACCGACCCCAGCGAAGCAACATGGCGTGACCGCTTCGCTTAAGGCGGCGGAGGTAGCGGCGTGCCTGGAACAGTATGCTCATGTCCCCCCCTCTTAAGAGACCCCCATACCGGAGGACAGTTTGCCCGGAGTCCTGGTGGCACAAGCGGCGACTTCGGCCACTCATGATGCAGAGGGAGACTCCTGCTCCTAAGATGGGGCATCCCGCGTGGAGGAGCTGAAGGCAAGTAACGGGGGGCCCCCCTACAGAATATAATTCACTATGTAGGGCCCAAATGCAGCCCCTTGCCCCCATGCCTCCACTGCTGTCTGATCCTACCACTAAGGACAT
The DNA here is from genome assembly GCF_905171765.1 of Bufo bufo. Lineage (NCBI taxonomy): Eukaryota > Metazoa > Chordata > Amphibia > Anura > Bufonidae > Bufo > Bufo bufo. Next base: position 600,976,796 of record NC_053390.1, on the reverse strand, counting down.
TTATGCAGCCGTGAACCAATGTAGTGCAGCCTTGATGACCCTTAATACATCTATTGGGTCACGCCGAAACAACCTTCGTATAGTGGAAGTCCCTGAAAAATCCGAAGGATCCAATGCTGTCCATTTCTTTGAGGACTGGTTCAGAAAGATATTTGGAAAGGAGTCTCTTTCCCCCTTCTTCGCTATAGAGAGGGTGCACAGAGTGCCGTCTCGCCCACCACCACCGGGAGGTCCTCTTAGACCAATGCTAATGAGGATTTTACACTTTCAAGATAGAGATGCCATTCTCCGCAAAGCAAGGGAACACCAGAATCTATTTATAGATGGACAAAGAGTCTCCATATTTCCTGACTTCTCAGCGGAGGTGCAGAAACGGTGAGCACGGTTCCTGGATGTTAAAAAGCGACTACGCTCACGAAATATACAATATTCCATGCTATATCCCTCAAAGCTGATGATAATGTTTAAAGGAAAGAATACATTTTTTTGAATCCCCAGAGGAAGCCAGCCACTGGGTTGAACAAATGGAATCCTTGTCTTCTGAAAGCTATGAGAACGACTGATAGAGTGGGAAATGCCATGCCTGGGACTATTTCGGAGACCTCATGGAAGACTCTGGGGATGGGCGGATAAGTATAATGTTTAATGCTTGTTATAAGCCTGTTCTTGCACGATCACTTCCGTGCCTTGGAGTAGTAATTTGGTGCTATCCAATAACACTGACTTTAATGTTCATACCTGTACTATTGTTAATTGTTTTGTTGACATGCTAAGAGTTAACTATGTCACTATGCTACTTGCGGCCCTCTTTTATTGCTCCCCGGGTCTCTACTCTATTGAGATCTGGTCCGTAAATGCAGATGTGTTACCACTTCCTATGTTGCGGGTTACAGGAACCTTTCTTCTGCCTCAGGTCCTGTTTGGGGACCATCAAAAGTTAGTTCCTTTATAGGATTTATTATGTTTACGGTTTATTGGGGGTTATGATCCACAGAGAGACAATATATGTTATTACTCTTATGCCATACGGTGATTGCTTTATATGGGTGCCTGGACTGCCCTTACTCTTATGCTTTATATGAAGTGATGGCGGATAAAACTCACATTTTGGCATGGAATGTTAGAGGCCTGGGAGATCCCTCTAAACGTCAGGCGGTTTTTATGGCTGTCCAGAAGTACCAGCCAGCCATAGTGTGCCTCACTGAGACTCACTTGTCTAAACAATCCGATAGGCTACTTCATAAACCATGGATCTCACAGGCCTTTCATTTCACTTTCTCTACGCACGCTAGGGGGGGTTAGTGTCCTGGTTCATAGAGCCATTCCCTTTGAGTGTCACTCTAGAAAAATTTATACTGAAGGCCGATATGTCTGTCTGCACTGTTCTATTTTTGGGCTACAATTTCTTCTAATTGCCAAATATATACCACCGCCATACTCCACCGGTGTAATAAAAGAGGTAATGTCATGGATACTGCAGGGCCCCCAGGCGCGGTTTCTGATGATAGGTGACTATAATAAATATTTGGACCCTTCTCTGGATAAGTTCCCGCAACCTAATGATCTAACACATGCTGGGAAAACCACATTGGCAAAGTTACTCGGAGAACTGGACCTGCACGACCTGTGGAGAATTAGAATCCCTCAGGAACGGCAGTACTCCTGCTTCTATGCGTCCCATAATTCTTTGTCCAGAATAGATTTAGCCATTGGATCTCTGGAGGCATTGCCACATACCTCTGTTATTGAATATTTACCGCGATGCCTCTCGGATCATTCTCCCATACCCATGGAATTGAGATTTAAAAACGACAGGGGGCGTTGTGGTCCACCACTCTGAAAACTCAACCCTTTTTGGATACATTTGTTAGACGAGGAATATCCCATGACAGAATATATAAGGGAATTTTTCAATTTTAACATAGGGTCAACACCCATGGGAATAGTTTGGGACATCATGAAAGCATACGTGAGAGATCTTTATATCCAGAAAATTAATAGACGTAAAATTAAAACTAGGGAACTCACTAAAGCTATACAACAGGAAGTGACAAGGAGTGAACAGGTATATGTGAGCACGCCCTCCCAGCAGACTGCAGCCGTATGGAAAGAAGCGCAATCTAAACTTACAGATCATCTGCTACATATAGCGGGCAATAAACGCTTCTTCACTAAACAAAAATACTTTGAGGCAGGAGAGAGTACGGGTAGTATGCTGGCTAGGCTGGTCCGGTCACAGGAGGGTTCATCCAGAGTAGCAGCAATCAGAACCTCAGATGGAGAACTTTCCGTGGAAAGTTCAGTAATCCTGGATACATTTCACAACTTCTATAAGGATTTATACTCCTACAAATTGCTTATGGAAAGAGATGATATTAAAAAATATCTTAGCCAAATATCTATCCCTAAATTATCCCTAGAATCGGCCGCATATCTGGATGAGCCCATACACTGGAGGAACTTGAAATAGCTTTAAGCTCTCTTCCTAATGAAAAGGCCCTGGGGTCGGATGGATTACCAGGGGAATTCTTTAAACAATACAGGACTGTCTCCTTCCACACCTCCTGGAGACCTTTAATGATGCGCTACGAATCGGAAAGCTTCCTGCTTCTATGAGAGAGGCGATAGTGGTGGTTATCCCAAAGCCCAATAAGGACCCGGTTAAACCTGACTCGTACAGACCTATTTCTCTCCTACCTACTGATGTAAAATTGCTAGCTAAATTGCTGGCCAACTGGCTTAATAAGGTAATTACTCCTTTAATACATAAGAATCAGGCTGGATTTATGCCGGATAGAAGCATGGCCAATAATCTCCGTCGACTGTTTTTGAATCTCCAGAAACCGTTAAAAACGGGGGGATGCTGTGCAATAATATCCTTAGACGCAGCCAAGGCTTTTGACAGCGTGGAATGGGAATACCTGTTGGAAGTCGGGGCGGGGTTTTATCTCCTGGGTCAAATTACTGTATAACTCCGCATTAGCAAGGAATAGAGCGAATGGGCTACTCTCCAAACATTTTCCCCTTGTCCCCCCTCCTATTTGCGATAGCAATCAAGCCCCTGGCCTGCCTTCTACGAAATTCTCCACATTGGAAGGGATTTCCAATAGACCCCCGGGAAGAAAGAGTCTCGTTATACGCAGATGATCTATTATTATATGTGGGAGACCTGCAGAAGTCCATAGATCCAATAATGAAGGAGATTGTTGATTTTGGGACATTTTCTGGGCTTAAAATAAACTGGGACAAGTCCACAATTCTCCCTTTAGATCCCACACCAACACAATTAGATCTCGCCCATATACCCCTGCAACTGACCACCTACTTCAAATATTTAGGCGCAATGATATCACCAGTACCAGCCGAATACAAAGAATTTAATTTAGAGCCACTAATCGCTAAATTTGTAGTCAAAACTAATGTTTGGTGTAAGCTGCCCCTTACGGTAATTGGCCGCTGTAATTTAATTAAAATGATATTAATGCCACAACTATTATATATATTACATAACTCCCTGGTATGGGTCCCACAGAGGATATTCTACAAAATTCAGGGGATTTTTAGATCACTGATTTGGAAAAAAAAGCAACCGAGAATTCGTATAGAGACACTCCAGAAATGTAACGAAGAAGGCAGTTTGTCCCTCCCGAACCCGTGGTCCTACTTTATAGCTGCACAATTGCAACATGTTAGGGGTTGGATTAGAACACGTGAATTAGACTCCTCGGCTGAGATAGTTGCTCATAGTATGAAGCAAAAAGCACCTATTGTTTAGATTGAAGTGAGTGGGCAGCACCCTCTAGGCAGGAAACTTCACACAATTTCCCTTATAACCAAAGTTTGGTCAAAATTCAAGGAACTGGCAAACTTAACAAGTTTTAGTGAGAATACGCCATTATGGAGGAATCCCCAATTGCCAGAGATATTCAGACTAGAAGGCTTTTCCCCATGGGAGGAGAGGGGCATACTATTTTTGGGCCAAATTCAATCTCAAGGACAGTTCAAATCTTTTACTCAGCTCCAGGAAGAATTTGGCCTACCCAAAACAATTTCTACAATTAAGACATGCTTGTCATACACAATTTCCGAAGGGTATGGTGGTTGTCACCCCCCCCCCCCCCTCCTGTGGTGAAACAGCTACTGGAGGGCAGGTCCACAAAAGGTCTGATATCACGATTATATAAATTTATACTTGATGCCAATGCCTCCTCAACTCCCTTGGTGGTAAAAGGAAAATGGGAAGAGGATATAGGAACAATATCTCAAGAAAAATGGACTGACATTCTGGCTTTAACAACTAGTCTTACACTGAATGAATCCCAGAGGCTGTCCCAGCTATATCTAATACGCAGAGTGTATAGAACCCCAAAATTCCTATTTAAAATAGGCGCTCGACTGGACTCCTCATGCCCTCGCTGTGGAGAAATAGAAGCAACATTGCTTCATATGGTTTGGAACTGCTAAAAATTGAAGAGATTTTGGGAAGATATACATGAAATCAAAACCGTTACGACCAAGGTTCGATTGCCTAATGATCCATGGGTCTGTCTATTGGGTATTCTAGAATATTCAGAAATAGACTATAAACTGTCATTGTGCATTCATAGAATGCTGTTCCAGGCGAGGGTTTTACTTGCTAAATACTGGATAAGAAGTAATCCGCCCAACAAACAGAAATATATAAATAGGCTGAATACAGTTTTACGCCTTGAAAGGGGAGTCTATGTCAAGAGAAAATGTCCCAACAAATTCCTGTCGATATGGAGGGGCTGGGTGGAGAACGGGAGTTTGGTTTCTGCGGCTCTATCAAGAGATTGCATACGAGGGCAATTTTCTCTATTGGGCCAGATATCTTAGCACATGCTGTTGAATGGGGGATGTCGGTAGATCACTTTAGTGTCAGCTCTCATTGAAATGGCCTTCCTGAGACGCAATCAATAGAGAAATAAGGGTACTGCAACTGTCTCTCTGCTGGATCAAGTAAAGGGGGGAGGGGGTGGGGTTGGTTAAATGTTGAATGTTATACAATAATCTAACATTAATTCTGCAATGTCCTGTATCCTTATAATAACATGTATCTGTCTTTCTGTACTACAATGCTTTCATGTTAATATGGCGACAGTCTCATTATATTGGAAAGACTCTAATGTATGGACTGACAAGATGTTTGTTGTTGTATACAACATTTTTATTTTGTTAATACCTTTATTGAAAATCAATAAAAACGATTTTGATAAAACAAAAATGAAATGTGCCTCACAGGAAGTAGCTTCAAAGTGCTTCATAATAAATAACATCCTAATACAATATCTCTCAATGTGCCCCATATAAAATTGTGCGATATACAGTGTTCCTGATATAAAATTATGTCACATATAGTGTCTTCTAAAGTCCCTCATATAAAATGATGTCCCTCAAAATACCCTATATAAAATTATTCCGCCAAAGTGCCCTTTATAAAACTATACCCCCAATGTGCACCATATAAAGTTAAGCCCCTTAAGTGCACCATATAAAATTATGCCCCTCATACTTGTAAAGTTTGAACATAATAAACTTTAACATTTATAAAAATTATAATTTAATGATGACCATTTAACTAGATTCATATGTTTCTAATATGAGGCTGTAAAGCTATTAATCAAATCCATCTAAGGAAAGTGTTACTTTCTCTACAGGTTACAAGATGCTTAATCCTACCCTCATCAATACAACATCACTATCTTAGTCAGGCAAAACATCTGCATTATACATCATGTTTGTTGTGAAGCAAGCAGTGAATTCTTATACTTACAAGCATAGGATGGATTGATCTTATTCATGTAAGTGGTTATCAGTCAAGATGATAAGAAAATGTCTAGGTGACGTTCATGTGACTTTAGTTTTGGTATCAAATGTTGAAGTTGTTCTTGTTTTTTCATATATAAAGACATGCCTAAGAGAAAATAGAATAAGGTTTGATATGACAAAAATATGCACCTATGCAACAATATGTATCATGACAGATATTTAAAGGGAACCTGTCACCTCCAACAAACATCCCAAGCCGGCAGCAGTACCTTGGAGTAGCCAGCAGCATGTTTGTGACGATCATTTTCTTCCTGCAGGCAGAGAAGCAGAAGCTGTAAAAACGTTCTTTAATCCCCTGCCGGCGCGCTTCTCTAGTCAGGCTTGAAGTCACGGAGGCAGCGGCCTCCTTGCTACAAGTCACGGTAACCACGTCCCCTTCCCTGCCCCTTCGCTGTGACACTGAGCCCTGGATTACTGTAACATTTACAAATAAAGTAACTAAAGCCTCATACACTCTGCTGTATCTGATTTTTGGTCCATAAAAAAAGGAATCTTGAAACTTCCATGCGCATTACTTTTTGTTCACACTCCCATCAGGGACCTGAAGTGAGGTTCTCAGATCGGGCAAATTAATCCATAAAAACAAAAAAACAAGTATGTATGGACCAACTGAACAGCATGGGTATGCATTTTATCAATTTAAAAAAATGGATAATACATGGAAGAAAAATATGTTTGTATAAATGAACCATATTAAAAATGAGCATGTATACATTTTACCTATTCCAGTTCAGCACCCTGCCAAATTCTACTGACCTTAACAATGATGCTCCATTCCATCTCTAGAGACATATAGCCCATACAAGACAGGCTATTGTAACTAAAGAGGTGCATATTAAAGTGGTTCTTCATGCATTTTGTCTAATTTGAGCATGGTACTAACTTGTGGAGGGGAGATGTTTTACAAAATACCTACCTTTCCCCTCTCCACGATGCTTCCATCTCTGCTGCACTCACCTGCACTGCAGGCTCTTCTGCCTGCCCCTGATGTGGCTGCTTCTTTTGTATTGTATTGGCTATTGATGAGTGACGTTTTGAAAAATTTGATTCGACAGCTTTGCCAAAGTTCCACAATAAATTTGATTAATTAAGAATTAATTAGTCATGAAATGCTATAAATCAGGTATATCCAGGCCACCCTGCTTTAGGGTATGGCCACATGGAGCTATGATGCAGGCAGATTGCAGTCATGCTGAGATGAAGGACTGTGCAGCCAATTAGCCCGTAGCTGTCTTTCATTTAATTTAATAATGAAACAACTTCTCCAACCCCAGCACTCTCCTGCCCTACAGGTGGGAGCCCTTCTTCTGCCCAGGGGCGTAACTACCATAGCGGCAGACCATGCAACTGCTATGGGGCCCAGGGCAAGAGGGGGCTCAGTTGGAATTATCCCCCCTTTTACTGGGGATGAAAACTTGGTCAGCTCTTTACCCTCTAAAGTAACAAATGAGGCAGTGGAAAAAAGGGCCCAAGGATCATTGAAAGGGGTTTAGACAGAAACCCTTCTGTCCTATGTGGGGGGCCTGGTTTGATCCTTGCTATGGGGCCCTTACTTCTCTATGTACACCACTGCTTCTGCTATTTGTTTTTCCTCCTTTTCCACATCATTTAATATCAATAAGAATATGTCATCAGGAACTTCCAGCTCCTCGTCTCTCTGAATCTTGCTGACTTTTCTAGGAGACTTTGAAGGATGATTTGGTAGAAGTAAAGGCAGCAAAAGATGAGGAGGGTCATCATTTAGACCTGGCCCCTCTAAGGGGTTCAGACTGGATGGTATTGGTTGGCACGCTGGCAGTGGAATAATAAACGCTTTCATCTTATTGGTATTGAATACATTTCTTAGTTTACGGCTGATGTGGGAATAAGTAAATGTAGGAATAAATAAAATTAATAAATAAAATGTAGGAATAAATAAACCTGATGCAGCATAAGTCTCCCTGCAGTCTCCCTGCACTCTCCCTGCACTCTCCCTGCAGTTTCCATCTCCAATATTCTTCCATTAATCGTTTTCAGCAACACTGTCCCTAGTGCAAGATTGCCACGTCTCTCCCTATGCTCAGCTCACAGGACAATGGTGGAGACCGCACAGGATAAGGGTTTTATAAAGCTGTGATATCACAGGGGATGATCTGCGGATTGGCTGGCTGCAAAACATTATGGGTGATCTTTCGATCCCGGGTCTGTCTCTTCTACACTTAGTTTCGCTTTGTAATACATGCAGCCACCAATTTCGAAAAACCTGATTTGTTACCGCTAAACGTGAGGAAATTTGGATTCATTGAGAATCTACGTTTTCGTAAACTTTGGACCGAATTCTGCTTCCAATGCATCGCTTCACTCAACATTAGTATTGGCTATAATGCATCTGAACAAGAAAAGAGGTGCACACGTTAGGTCCCAATAACCACTTTAATGATGGCGAATATCCAGGAGATAAGTACTTTATTTTTTATCTGCTATAAGAAAAATCAAGTCAAGGTACTTTAAAAATTCATTTTCATAGCATAAAAGCTGCACTGGAAAGATCAAGTAGAAGGCAACATACAGACACACAGGTGTCAATATTTTGTTATCTATGGCTTCCTGAATGGTTGCTTCGACAACTGGAGTGCACCAATAAATTATGACTGTACTGTCAAACTGTCCAGGCTTCTGTCATAAACTAACATGTGCTGCAATATATTACACGATGCCCTCAAGGTATGTATATAATAGATAATATGTACATGTACATTAGTATTTTATGATCTATCATCTGTCAAAAAAAACTTCTGAATTAAAGTGTGCATCCTTTTCTTTCTCATAAGCTAAATGCTGCACTGTTTATCTATGGATAGAATATATAACACTGTAATAATCACAAGTATAGAGTGTCCTTGGCCCTGGGTGTGAGTAGCACAGGCACCTGTCTTAAAATGGCCATTAAGCATAAATTATATGCTAATCCACTATGAACAGACATCAAGTGACAATCTTTTTATGAAAGCCTTCATAAAAGAGATATTTGGTATTCTATGTACAGTATCTATACCATGTGGAATATAAACACATAAAATGCATCAAATGTGTTTCTTTTTGGAGAAGAAGAAGTACCCTGACATTAACATTTTGGCAAACAATTTAGAAATAGGGTTTATTAGTCCTTGTAAACAGCTTTTTAAATATGGCCCATTTACTCCAAAATTTTAGGCAGTCTCTAATTTCTCGTTTCTCATAAACTTATATAAAAAAAATATCGTTAGCTATCAGGGACGCTGGGGAAGCGACTGCTTCGGGGCCCGAGCTCAGAAGGGGCCCCAGAGCAGTACTGAATATTTTCATTAGATCTAGGGCTGCCTCTACTGACCACTGCTGCACTTTATAGAAGCAGATGCCACTTACAGCAGCAGTGCTGGAGCTCCTTCTGCTAAAGGTCCTTACTCAGTGAGGAGCAGATACAGTACAATTGCCGTCTTCTCCTCCTCCTATGGCCATTCTCAGGCTGGGATCCGCAGTACTGGCACACCACTTGCCAGTACTGCTTTCTGTTTTATATTGGCTGGCAGCTTACTGTGACATCAGCTGCCAGAGCCAATAGCAGAACTTTATGAGATCAATCCCCACCAACCAGTGTGAAGCTACTGTAGAGCAGGCTGGCTGCTCCTGCACTCAGAGCTCTAGAATGCCTGCTCCCCCCACCATGTTTCTTGTTCTCTGACCCCCCATAGTAGGTTACTGATTAACCCCTCCACTGCTGTCCCTGGATGGCACAGAGATGTGATGGCTCCTACTTCTCCAGGCTGCCTGTGAGGACCAGACATCAGTTGTCTACAGAAAAGGTAAGTGTCTATGTGTAGAAATAGGTGTATAACTACTTATATGTCCATGTGTGTGTAATGTGTGTGTGTGTGTATATATATGTATATATATATATACAGTATATATGTCCATATATGTGGTGAGTGCGTATGTGAGTCTGTCCATGTATGTTGTGAGTGCGTCCATGTATGTGGTGAGTGCATGTATGAGTGCGTCCATGTATATAGTGAGTGGGTGTATGAGTGCGTCCATGTATATGGTGAGTGCGTGTATGAGTGCGTCCATGTATGTGGTGAGTGCATGTATGAGTGCGTCCATGTATATAGTGAGTGGGTGTATGAGTGCGTCCATGTATATGGTGAGTGCGTGTATGAGTGCGTCCATGTATGTGGTGAGTGCGTGTATGAGTGCATCCAGGTATGTGGTGAGTGCGTGTATGAGTGCGTACATGTAAGTGGTGAGTGCGTGTATGAGTGCATCCATGTATGTGGTGAGTACGTGTTGAGTGCGTCCATGTATGTGGTGAGTGCATGTATGAGTGCGTACATGTACAAACCGGATTCCAAAAAAGTTGGGACACTATACAAATCGTGAATAAAAACTGAATGCAATGATGTGGAGGTGCCAACTTCTAATATTTTATTCAGAATAGAACATAAATCACGGAACAAAAGTTTAAACTGAGAAAATGTACCATTTTAAGGGAAAAATATGTTGAATCAGAATTTCATGGTGTCAGCAAATCCCCAAAAAGTTGGGACAAGGCCATTTTCATCGCTGTGTGGCATCTCCCCTTCTTCTTACAACACTCAACAGACGTCTGAGGATCGAGGAGACCAGTTTCTCAAGTTTAGAAATAGGAATGCTCTCCCATTCTTGTCTAATACAGGCCTCTAACTGTTCAATCGTATTGGGCCTTCTTTGTTGCACCTTCCTCTTTATGATGCGCCAAATGTTCTCTATAGGTGAAAGATCTGGACTGCAGACTGGCCATTTCAGTACCCGGATCCTTCTCCTACGCAGCCATGATGTTGTGATTGATGCAGAATGTGGTCTGGCATTATCTTGTTGAAAAATGCAGGGTCTTCCCTGAAAGAGATGACGTCTGGATGGGAGCATATGTTGTTCTAGAACCTGAATATATTTTTCTGCATTGATGGTGCCTTTCCAGACATGCAAGCTGCCCATGCCACACGCACTCATGCAACCACATACCATCAGAGATGCAGGCTTCTGAACTGAGCGTTGATAACAACTTGGGTTGTCCTTGTCCTCTTTGGTCCGGATGACATGGCGTCCCAGATTTCCAAAAAGAACTTTGAATTGTGACTCGTCTGACCACAGAACAGTCTTCCATTTTGCCACACTCCATTTTAAATGATCCCTGGCCCAGTGAAAATGCCTGAGCTTGTGGATCTTGCTTAGAAATGGCTTCTTCTTTGCACTGTAGAGTTTCAGCTGGCAACGGCGGATGGCACGGTGGATTGTGTTCACTGACAATGGTTTCTGGAAGTATTCCTGAGCCCATTCTGTGATTTCATTTACAGTAGCATTCCTGTTTGTGGTGCAGTGTCGTTTAAGGGCCCGGAGACCACGGGCATCCAGTATGGTTTTACGGCCTTGACCCTTACGCACAGAGATTGTTCCAGATTCTCTGAATCTTCGGATGATGTTATGCACAGTTGATGATGATAGATGTAAAGTCATTGCAATTTTTCGCTGGGTAACACCTTTCTGATATTGCTCCACTATCTTTCTGCGCAACATTGTGGGAATTGGTGATCCTCTACCCATCTTGGCTTCTGAGAGACACTGCCACTCTGAGAAGCTCTTTTTATACCTAATCATGTTACCAATTCACCTAATTAGTGTTAATTTGTCTTCCAGCTCTTCGTTATGCTCAAATTTACTTTTTCCAGCCTCTTATTGCTACTTGTCCCAACTTTTTGGGGATTTGTTGACACCGTGAAAATTGGAATCAACGTATTTTTCCTTTAAAATGATACATTTACTCGGATTAAACGTTTGATCTGTCATCTACGTTCTATTACAAATAAAATATTGACATTTGCCATCTCCACATCATTGAATTCAGTTTTTATTCACAATTTGTTTAGTGTCCCAACTTTTTTGGAATCCGGTTTGTATGTTACATTACATTCCCCATGTCTACTTCATGTTTGGATCATTTTGGGAATGATATAAAAAATTTTGGGGATGTTACAAGGCTTAGAAGTTTAGAAGCAAATCTTGAAATTTTTCAGAAATTTTCAAAAACCCAATTTTTAGGGACCAGTTCAGGTCTGAAGTCACTTTATGCGAGGCTTACATAATAGAAACCACCAAAAAATAACCGCTTTTTAGAAACTACACCCCTCAAGGTATTCAAAACTGATTTTACAAACATTGTTAACCCTTTAGGTGTTCCACAAGAATTTATGGAAAATATTTTTTTTTCCAGTTATAAAGCAAGGGTTAACAGCCAAACCAAACTCAATATTTATGGCCCTGATTCTGTAGTTTATAGTAACACCCTATATGTGGTCGTAAACCGCTGTATTGGCACACGGCAGGGCGCAGAAGGAAAGGAATGCCATATGGTTTTTGGAAGGCAGGTTTTGCTGGACTGTTTTTTTTTACACCATGTCCCATTTGAAGCCCCCCTGATGCAACCCTAGAGTATAAACTCCATAAAAATGACCCCATCTAAGAAACGACACCCCTCAAGGTATTCAAAACTGATTTTAAAAACGTCGTTAACCCTTTAGGTGTTCCACAAAAGTTATTGGCAAATGGAGATGAAATTTCAGAATTTCAATTTTTTGGCAAATTTTCCATTTTAATAAATTTTTCCCAGTAACAAAGCAAGGGTTAACAGCCAAAAAAACTCAATATTTATGGCCCTGATTCTGTAGTTTACAGAAACACCCCATATGTTGTCGTAAACCGCTGTACGGGAAAACAGCAGGGCGCAGAAGGAAAGGAATGCCATACGGTTTTTGGAAGGCAGATTTTGCTAGACAGTTTTTTTTTACACCATGTCCATTTGAAGCCCCCCTGATGCACCCCTAGAGTAGAAACTCCAAAAAAGTGACCCCATTTTAGAAACTACGGGATATGGTGGCAGTATTGTTGGTACTAGTTTAGGGGACATATGATTTTTGGTTGCTCTATATTACACTTTTTGTGAGGCAAGGTAACAAGAAATAGCTGTTTTGGCACCGTTTTTATTTTTTGTTATTTACAACATTCATCTGACAGGTTAGATCATGTGATATTTTTATAGACCAGGTTGTCACGGATGCGGCGATACCTAATATGTATACATTTATTTTATTTATGTAAGTTTTACACAATGATTTCTTTTTTTTAAACAAAAAAAATCATGTTTTAGTGTTTCCATAGTCTGAGAGCCATACTTTTTTCAGTTTTTGGGCGATTACCTTAGGTAGGGTATGATTTTTGTGGGATGAGATGAAGTTTTTTTTTGGCACTATTTTGGGGTGCATATGACTTGCTATTACACTTTTTGTGATGTAAGGTGATAAAAATTTGTTTATTTAGCACAGTTTTTATTTTCAATTTTTTTACGGTGTTCATCTGACGGGTTAGGTCATGTGATATTTTTATAGAGCCGGTCGATACGGATGGGGTGATACCTAATATGTATACTTTTTTTTTATTTATGTAAGTTTTACATAATAATATCATTTTTGAAAAAAAAAAATAATCATGTTTAAGCGTCTCCATATTCTGAGAGCCATAGTTTTTTCAGTTTTTGGGTGACTATCTTAGGTAGGGTCTCATTTTTTGTGGGATGAGATCACTGTTTGATTGGCACTATTTTGGGGTGCATATGACTTTTTGATCGCTTGCTATTACACTTTTTGTGATGTAAGGTGACAAAAAATGGTTTATTTAGCACAGTTTTTATTTTAAAAAAATTACGGTGTTTATCTGAGGGGTTAGGTCATGTGATATTTTTATAGAGCCGGTCGATACGGACCCGGCGATACCTAATATGTATACTTTTTTTTTATTTATGTAAGTTTTACACAATAACAGCTTTTTTAAAACAAAAAAAATGATGTTTTAGTGTCTCCATATTCTGAGCCATAGTTTTTTTTATGTTTTGGGCGATTGTCTCAGGTAGGGGCTCATTTTTTGCGGGATGAGGTGACGGTTAGATTGGTACTATTTTGGTGGGCAAACGCCTTTTTGATCACTTGCTGTTGTACTTTGTGTGATGTAAGGTGACAAAAAAATGGTTTATTTAGCACAGTTTTTTTTAGTTTTTTTTTACGGTGTTCATCTGAGGGGTTAGGTAATGTGATATGTTTATAGAGCCGGTCGATACGGACGCGGAGATACCTAATATGTATACTTTTTTTATTTTTCCTATTTTAAAAAAAAATATTTAACTTTATTTGGGGAAAATGACGTTTTTGTTTATTTTTACTTGAAACTTTTAATTTGGGGGGGGCGACTTTATTTTTTCAACTTTTTTTGTTCACTTTATTTTTTGTCCCACTTTGGGACTTGAACTTTTGGGGTTCTAATCCCTTTACAATGCATTCCATTACTTCTGTATTGGAATGCATTGGCTGTATGAGTAATACAGTGAGTATTACTCATACAGCTTCCGGCCTGTGAGATCCAGGGGGCTGGATCTCACAGGCTCATCACCGGAACATCGGGTCCCCCCTACAGCCGCATGGGGACCCGATGGCACCGCCGCCGCAACTGCAGGTAAAAGCCGCAAACCGCGCATTTAGCCAAGGTGCCTGCTCAATGACTTACCGGTACGTCATGTGTCCTTAAGTACCAGGACAACATGCCGTACCGGTACGTCATGTGTCCTGAAGAGGTTAAATAAATAAGATAAAGTAGACATATTAGGTATTGCCACGTCCGTAACGATCTGCTCTATAAAAAAGTCACATGACCTAATCCCTCAGGTAAACACTGTAAAAATTAAAACGGTGCCAAAACATAAATTTTTTGGTTACCTTGCCTCACAAAAAAATGTCATATAGAGCAATTAAAAATCATATGTACCCCAAAATAGTACTAACAAAACTGGCACCTTATCCCGTAGTTTCCAAAATGTGGTCACTTTTTTGAGTTTCTACTGTAGGGGTGCATCAGGGGGGCTTCAAATGGGACATGGCATCTAAAAACCAGTTCAGCTAAATCTGCCTTCCAAAAACCATATGGCGCCCCTTTCCTTCTGCGCCCTGCCGTGTGCCCGTACAGCAGTTTACGATCACACGTGGGGTGTTTCTGTAAACCGTAGAATCAGGGTAATAAATTTTGAGTTTTATTTGGCTGTTAACCTTTGCTTTGCAACTGGGAAAAAATGGATTAAAATGTAAAATCTGCCAAAAAAGTGAGATTCTGAAATTTCATCTCCATTTTCCATTAATTCTTGTGGAACACCTAAAGGGTTAACAAAGTTACTAAAATCAGTTTTATATACCTTGAGGGGTGTAGTTTCTAAAGTGGGGTAATTTTTGGTTGGTTTCTATTATGTAAGCCTCACAAAGTGATTTCAGACCTGAACTGCTCCTTAAAAAGTGGGTTTTGGAAATTTTCCGAAAAATTTAAAGATTTGCTTCCAAACTTCTAAGCCTTCTAACGTCCCCAAAAAATAAAATGTCATTTTCAAAATGATCCAAACATGAAGTAGACATATGGGGAATGTAAAGTAATTTCTATTTTTGGAGGTATTACTATCTATTATAAAAGTAAAGAAATAGAAATTTGCAAATTTGCACATTTTTCCCAATTTTTGGTAAATTTGGTATTTTTTTATGAATAAAAATGATTTTTTTTTTACTCATTTTTACCACTGTCATGAAGTACGATATGTGTCGAGAAAACAATCTCCGAATTGCCTGGATAAGTGACCGCATCTTTAACAGTGACCTCCACAGTACCCGCCCCTTTAACAGTGAGTTACACAGTGCTTCCCCCTTTAACAGTGACCTCCGCACTGTCTGCCTTTTGAACAGTGACCTCCACAGTGCCCGCCCCTTTAACAGTGACCTACACAGTGCCTACCCCTTTAACATTGACCTCCACAGTGCCTGCTCCTTTAACAGTGACCTCCACAGTGCCTGCCCTTTTAACAATGACCTTCACAGTGCCTGCCCCTTTAACAATGGCCTCCATAGTACCCACCCCTTTAACATTGACCACCCCTTTAACAGTGACCTTTATAGTGGCTGCCCCTTTAACAGTGTTTTTCACAGTGCCCACCACTTTAACAGCAACTTCCACAATGCCCGCCCCTTTAACAGTGACTTCCACAGTTCCTGCCCCTTTAACAGTGACCACCCCTTTAACAGTGACCTCCCCAGTGCCCACCCCTTTAATAGTGACCTCCATAGTGTCCACCCCTTTAACAGTGACCGCCTCTTTAACAGTGACTTCCACAGTGCCCATCTCTTTAATAGTGACCTCCACAGTGCCCTCCCCTTTAACAGTGACCTCCACAGTACCTGCCCCTTTAACAGTGACCTCCACAGTGCCCACCCCATTAACATTGACCAACACTTTAACAATGACCTCCATAGTGCCCACCCCTTTAACAGTGACCGCCTCTTTCACAGTGACTTCCACAGTGCCTGCCCCTTTAACAGTGACCTCCACAGTGCCCGCCCCTTTAACATCAACTTGCGCAGTGCCTGCCCCTTTAACAGTGACCTCCACAGTGCCCGCCCCTTTAACAGTGAACTTTGCAGCGTCCGTACGTTTAATAGTGGCCCCTGCCCCCATGCATGTAGCAGTGTAGTTGGCTAATAAGGGACATGTGACCGTGTAAATGGCAGTTCGGATTTGAAGAGAAAGATTTGCAGGCTTGTATTGGCTAATGCAGGTAATTTTTTGGGAATACCTCAGGAACGGTAAGTCCTAGAGAGCTGAGACCCTTTACTAGTGGCCCCTTCCCCCTTAACAGTGACCCCCACAGTGCCCGCCCCTTTAACAGTGACCAATACAGCGGCCTGCCCCCTTAGCAGTAACATCCACAGTAAACGCCCCTTTAACACTGACCTCCACAGTGCCTGCCCCTTTAAAAGTGAGCTCCACAGTGGCTGCCCTTTTATTAGTGGCCACTGCCCCTTAACAGTACCTCCACAGCAGCTGCCCCTTTAACAGTTACCTCCACAGCGACCTGCCCCTTTAAGGCTACGACTAAACGACATGTTTCGCGCAACATTTTGTCGCACCATTGTCGCACAACAATTTTTATAATGATAGGCTATGGTGTCGCATTGCAACATGCGACATGCTCCGACTGCAACACGACACTCGCAAAAAATCCATCCAAGATGGATTTTTCTGTGACTGTCGTGTCACAGTCGCAGCCTGTCACATGTCGCAGTGCAACACAATAGACTATAATTATAAAAATTGTCATGTGACATCAATGTCGCAGTGTAGTGGTGCCCTATTTGTCGTGAGACATATTTTCAAGCAACACATGTCGTCGTGTAGTCCTAGCCTAAGGTTGACCTACAGCAGTGAGGAAAAATGTCTGGGTTGTTATGGAAACCTGGATTAAAACTGTGTGTATGTGGAGACTAAGGGCCTGCAAGCTTTTATTGGCTGATAAGGGACATGTGACCGTGTGTATGGCAGTTGGGATTTGAAGATAAAGACTTGCAGGCCTGTATTGGCTAATGTAGGTCATTTTTTAGGAATATCTCGGGAACGGTACATCCTAGAGAGCTGAAACCTTCTAAAACCTTCCCAGACACCTGATGTACCTGTGTGCCAAATTTGGTGAAGATCGGTCTAGTCATTTGGTCACACATAAAGAACAGACAGAGAGACAGAAACTCATTGAGTTCAAGACAATCTCCTGAACTCCAAACTGAATGTCAGAATGGGAAAGAAAGGTGATTTAAGCAATTTTGAGCGTGGCATGGTTGTTGGTGCCAGACGGGCCGGTCTGAGTATTTCACAATCTGCTCAGTTACTGGGATTTTCACGCACAACCATTTCTAAGGTTTACAAAGAATGGTGTGAAAAGGGAAAAACATCCAGTATGCGGCAGTCCTGTGGGCGAAAAATGCCTTGTGGATGCTAGAGGTCAGAGGAGAATGGGCCGACTGATTCAAGCTGATAGAAGAGCAACGTTGACTGAAATAACCACTCGTTACAACCGAGGTATGCAGCAAAGCATTTGTGAAGCCACAACACGCACAACCTTGAGGCGGATGGGCTACAGCAGAAGACCCCACCGGGTACCACTCATCTCCACTACAAATAGGAAAAAGAGGCTAGAATTTGCACGAGCTCACCAAAATTGGACTGTTGAAGACTGGAAAAATGTTGCCTGGTCTGATGAGTCTCGATTTCTGTTGAGACATTCAAATTGTAGAGTCCAAATTTGGTGTAAACACAATGAGAACATGTATCCATCATGCCTTGTTACCACTGTGCAGGCTGGTGGTAGTGGTGTAATGGTTTGGGGGATGTTTTCTGGGCACACTTTAGGCCCCTTAGTTCCAATTGGGCATCGTTTAAATGCCACGGGCTACCTGAGCATTGTTTCTGACCATGTCCATCCCTTCATGACCACCATGTACCCATCCTCTGATGGCTACTTGCAGCAGGATAATGCACCATGTCACAAAGCTCGAATCATTTCAAATTGGTTTCTTGAACATGACAATGAGTTAACTGTACTAAAATGGCCCTCACAGTCACCAGATCTCAACCCAATAGAGCATCTTTGGGATGTGGTGGAACGGGAGCTTTGTGCCCTGGATGTGCATCCCTCAAATCTCCATCAACTGCAAGATGCTATCCTATCAATATGGGCCAACATTTCTAAAGAATGCTATCAGCACCTTGTGGAATCAATGCCACGTAGAATTAAGGCAGTTCTGAAGGCAAAAGGGGGTCCAACACTGTATTAGTATGGTGTTCCTAATAATTCTTTAGGGGAGTGTATATAAGAGATAGATATACAGTGGGATGCGAAAGTTTGGGGACCCTTGTTAATCGTCATGATTTTCCTGTATAAATCGTTGGTTGTTATGATAAAAAATGTCAGTTAAATATATCATATAGGAGACACACACAGTGATATTTGAGAAGTGAAATAAAGTTTATTGGATTTACAGAAAGTGTGCTATAATTGTTTAAACAAAATTAGGCAGGTGCATAAATTTGGGCACTGTTGTCATTTTATTGATTCCAAAACCTTTAGAACTAATTATTGGAACTCAAATTGGCTTTGTAAGCTCAGTGACCCCTGACCTACATACACAGGTGAATCCAATTATGAGAAAGAGTATTTAAGGGGGTCAATTGTAAGTTTCCCTCCTCTTTTAATTTTCTCTGAAGAGTAGCAACATGGGGGTCTCAAAACAACTCTCAAATGACCTGAAGACAAAGATTGTTCACCATCATGGTTTAGGGGAAGGATACAGAAAGCTCTCTCAGAGATTTCAGCTGTCTGATTCCACAGTTAGGAACATATTGAGGAAATGGAAGACCACAGGCTCAGTTCAAGTTAAGGCTCGAAGTGGCAGACCAAGAAAAATCTCGGATAGACAGAAGCGAAGAATGGTGAGAACAGTCAGAGTCAACCCACAGACCAGCACCAAAGACCTACAACATCATCTTGCTGCAGATGGAGTCACTGTGCATCGTTCAACCATTCGGCGCACTTTACACAAGGAGATCCTGTATGCGAGAGTGATGCAGAGGAAGCCTTTTCTCCGCCCACAGCACAAAAAGTGCCGCTTGAGGTGGGCTAAAGCACATTTGGACAAGCCAGCTTCATTTTGGAATAAGGTGCTGTGGACTGATGAAACTAAAATTAAGTTATTTGGCCATAACAAGGGGTGTTATGCATTGAGGAAAAAGAACACAGCATTCCAAGAAAAACACGTGCTACCTACAGTAAAATATGGTGGTGGTTCCATCATGCTGTGGGGCTGTGCAGGGACTGGGAATCTTGTCAAAGTTGAGGCACGCATGGATTCCACTCAGTATCAGCAGATTCTGGAGACCAATGTCCAGGAATCAGTGACAAAGCTGAAGCTGCGCCGGGGCTGGATCTTTCAACAAGACAACGACCCTAAACACTGCTCAAAATCCACTAATGCCGTTCTGGAATTGCCATCTCAGTCCCCAGACCTGAATATAATTGAAAATCTGTGGTGTGACTTAAAGAGAGCTGTCCATGCTCGGAAGCCATCAAACCTGAATGAACTAAAGATGTTTTGTAAAGAGTAATGGTCCAAAATACCTTCAACCAGAATCCAGACTCTCATTGGAACCTACAGGAAGCGTATAGAGGCTGTAATTTCTGCAAAAGGAGGATCTACTAAATATTGATTTCATCTCTTTTTTGTGGTGCCCAAATTTATGCAGCTGCCTAATTTTGTTTAAACAATTATAGCGCACTTTCTGTAAATCCAATAAATTTCACTTCTCAAATATCACAGTGTGTGTCTCCTATATGATATATTTAACTGACATTTTTTATCGTAACAACCAACGATTTATACAGGAAAATCATGACGATTAACAAGGTTGCCCAAACTTTCACATCCCACTGTAGCAGTATATTCTAGATATTCGCGAATTCTCGAAGTGCCAATATTTGCGATAAAAATTTGCGATTAGAATATTCACGATTAACACTGCAAAAGTGAACTGCCTTTTAATGGTGACTCACTTTTTCTTGGATTAAGACCTCATATGGGTAAAAAATCAGCGGGAAAATACTAGGACACATATTGAAGATCTGTAAATTAATAGTGTGATCAGACCCTGTGAATCTTTCCTAGGTATTGTTTGGGGAGATATCAGGTGACTAAGAGTTGTAGGCCACGTGGAAACTGAGTCACGTGACCCAAGCTTGATAATCAGGTGACCGCTCTATTGATACGCTCGAGTGGGAGGACGCATGCGCAGTTAGATCGCAAGAGTTTGCCTGCGCTCTACGGCATCCCATATGGGAAGTCACGTGTGCGTTCCAAGAATGCGCATCACGGAGAGCGGAAGAGGTAGGCGCATAACGCGCAAGCGCAGTAGTACGCAGCCCACACTGAGATCCTCATGTGGACCAAGGTATCCATTTAGGTCATCTTTTGTATATTATTAGTTTTTAATTATGTTTTTACTATCACCTGCGCACTAATCACAGAATTTGCAGCTCACCTGATCATGTATTATATTTATATATGTATTGAATATTTTTACCACATGAATTTTTGTGTAACACGGCAATGAATGATTTGATTATTTATAAAATTGTTAATACCATGTATTTCACAGTTATAATATTGCACTGATATCGGTAACTTTTGATTTATAAATGTAATTATGTTAATTACTATTTATATTGATCACCTTATTTATATACTTCCACACCCACTGTTTGTATCACTGCTTGAGAAAGGTTCCAGTGTGTGAAACTAAATGTTGCGTTGGTAAATAAAAGTCACATTTATTCTACTTCCTGGAGTTCCGTGGAGTACCTATTTCAATATATATATATATATATATATATATATACACTCACCTAAAGAATTATTAGGAACACCTGTTCTATTTCTCATTAGTGCAATTATCTAGTCAACCAATCACATGGCAGTTGCTTCAATGCATTTAGAGGTGTGTTCCTTTGTCATGACAATCTTCTGAACTCCAAACTGAATGTCAGAATGGGAAAGAAAGGTGATTTAAGCAATTTTGAGCGTGGCATGGTTGTTGGTGCCAGACGGGCCGGTCTGAGTATTTCACAATCTGCTCAGTTACTGGGATTTTCATGCACAACCATTTCTAGGGTTTACAAAGAATGGTGTGAAAAGGGAAAAACATCCAGTATGCGGCAGTCCTGTGGGCGAAAATGCCTTGTGGATGCTAGAGGTCAGAGGAGAATGGGCCGACTGATTCAAGCTGATAGAAGAGCAACGTTGACTGAAATAACCACTCGTTACAACCGAGATATGCAGCAAAGCATTTGTGAAGCCACAACACGCACAACCTTGAGGCGGATGGGCTACACCAGCAGAAGACCCCACCGGGTACCACTCATCTCCACTACAAATAGGAAAAAGAAGCTACAATTTGCACAAGCTCACCAAAATTGGACTGTTGAAGACTGGAAAAATGTTGCCTGGTCTGATGAGTCTCGATTTCTGTTGAGACATTCAAATGGTAGAGTCCAAATTTGGCGTAAACAGAATGAGAACATGTATCCATCCTCTGATGGCTACTTCCAGCAGGATAATGCACCATGTCACAAAGCTCGAATCATTTCAAATTGGTTTCTTGAACATGACAATGAGTTCACTGTACTCAAATGGCCCCCACAGTCACCAGATCTCAACCCAATAGAGCATCTTTGGGATGTGGTGGATTGGGAGATTCGTGCCCTGGATGTGCATCCCTTAAATCTCCATCAACTGCAAGATGCTATCCTATCAATATGGGCCAACATTTCTAAAGAATGCTATCAGCACCTTGTTGAATCAATGCCACGTAGAATTAAGGCAGTTCTGAAGGCAAAAGGGGGTACAAAACCCTATTAGTATGGTGTTCCTAATAATTCTTTAGGTGAGTGTATATATAATTTTTTTATTTATTTATCCCATGCAGAGAACATTTTGAGGGGGAAAAAAATCTCCATTGCCAGTAAAGTTGTTTTCTGTAATTAAAAAAAAAATTTGAAAAGTCACAGGAACATAGAACTGGCGTGAATAAAAAAAAAACACTAAAGCTTGCTCTGCATAAAAAAAAAAAAAAGAGCCCTCACACATCATCTTCTCTCTCTTGGTAGAAAAGTAAAAACTTAGGGGTGTCAGAATATGGCAACACAAAGAATTAAAATAAAAAAAATTGTTTTTCATTTTTTTAAAGTAATAAAACAACAAAGACTACTAACTCACCAAATAAAGTTAATGTCATTTTTACTGCATAATTATGCATAAAAACAAAGCACAAGAACGGAGGCAGAATTGCATTATTTTCCATTTTCACCCACTTTTTTGTTTCCAGTACTTTATAGTCCAATTAAAAAGTAAAATTGTGGTAAAACCTAAAATTTGTTGTGTGGTCCTTAAGTGGTTAAATATGAACTTCTAAGGCTTCTTTCTTTTTAGGGGTTGATTGCATCCAGCATATTTGCGGGTAACATCGGATCTCTGCCGGACACAATTATAGTCGATGGGTCCAGTGGGCATTATGGTAACATCCTCGAATTCTGGAACTAGAGTTCCCTAGCAGGCTGTTCTATGCCGGAACTAATAAAGCTAGTGTAAAACTAGCATAAAATGTATAAAACCACGTAACATGTTTAAAATAGAAAATCATTCTCAATTTATGTCAAGATTTTGTGTCAAATTAAATCTGAACAAACCTTAAAAAGTAACATACAGTCGTGGCCAAAAGTTTAGAGAATTACATAAATATTGGAAATTGGAAAAGTTGCTGCTTAAGATTTTATAATAGTAATTTGCATATACTCCAGAATGTTATGAAGAGTGATCAGATGAATTGCATAGTCCTTCTTTGCCATGAAAATTATCTTAATCCCAAAAAAAACTTTCCACTGCATTTCATTGCTGTCATTAAAGGACCTGCTGAGATCATTTCAGTAATCGTCTTGTTAACTCAGGTGAGAATGTTGACGAGCGCAAGGCTGGAGATCATTATGTCAGGCTGATTGGGTTCAAATGGCAGACTTGACATGTTAAAAGGAGAGTGATGCTTGAAATCATTGTTCTTCCATTGTTAACCATGGTGACCTGCAAAGAAACGCGTGCAGCCATCATTGCGTTGCATAAAAATGGCTTCACAGGCAAGGATATTGTGGCTACTAAGATTGCACCTCAATCAACAATTTATAGGATCATCAAGAACTTCAAGGAAAGAGGTTCAATTCTTGTTAAGAAGGCTTCAGGGCGTCCAAGAAAGTCCAGCAAGCGCCAGGATCGTCTCCTAAAGAGGATTCAGCTGTGGGATCGGAGTGCCACCAGTGCAGAGCTTGCTCAGGAATGGCAGCAGGCAGGTGTGAGCGCATCTGCACGCACAGTGAGGCAAAGACTTTTGGAAGATGGCCATGTGTCAAGAAGGGCAGCAAAGAAGCCACTTCTCTCCAAAAAAACATCAGGGACAGATTGATCTTCTGCAGAAAGTATGGTGAATGGACTGCTGAGGACTGGGGCAAAGTCATATTCTCCGATGAAGCCTCTTTCCGATTGTTTGGGGCATCTGGAAAAAGGCTTGTCCGGAGAAGAAAAGGTGAGAGCTACCATCAGTCCTGTGTCATGCCAACAGTAAAGCATCCTGAGACCATTCATGTGTGGGGTTGCTTTTCATCCAAAAACACAGCCATGAATAAAGAATGGTACCAAAACACCCTCCAACAGCAACTTCTTCCAACAATCCAACAAAATTTTGGTGAAGAACAATGCATTTTCCAGCACGATGGAGCACCGTGCCATAAGGCAAAAATGATAACTAAGTGGCTCGGGGACCAAAACGTTGACATTTTGGGTCCATGGCCTGGAAACTCCCCAGATCTTAATCCCATTGAGAACTTGTGGTCAATCCTCAAGAGGCGGGTGGACAAACAAAAACCCACTAATTCTGACAAACTCCAAGAAGTGATTATTAAAGAATGGGTTGCTATCAGTCAGGAATTGGCCCAGAACCTGATTGAGAGCATGCCCAGTCGAATTGCAGAGGTCCTGAAAAAGAAGGGCCAACACTGCAAATACTGACTCTTTGCATAAATGTCATGTAATTGTCGATAAAAGCCTTTGAAACGTATGAAGTGTGTGTAATTATATTTCACTACATCACAGAAACAACTGAAACAAAGATCTAAAAGCAGTTTAGCAGCAAACTTTGTGAAAACTAATATTTGTGTCATTCTCGAAACTTTTGGCCACGACTGTACAGTTGTTCTTGTCAAAAATATTCAGCTCAATAAGTGAACATTTTTATAGGATTTTTATAGACTTTAATTGTTGCAATGATTCCAACGGTTTATTTATAACAATTTTATATTTAATAAGATATTGATTGCATCATGTACAAATAAACTATCACTCGCTGACCTAAATAACCTAAAGCATGATCTGTGACCACACTAGAATTATCACTTACAATGAATCCTATTTAGAACTTCACAGATTAGGTTACCAGGCCTTGGCTGCGGGATCTGACTACCGTATTTCATGACAACAAAATATTTTCCACTTTCTATCTTTACCTTTTTAATATGAAACTGGAATGACTTTGAAGACTTTGAGGCATGAAGAAAAAATCTGATGATAACACTGAGCTCTATTTAAGCCACCACATACACAGATGCCACCATATACTTGCATAATTGTTATTTTATTCAGGTAGGATGTAGAAATTGTTGTTTTTGGTCATTTGAATGCATTACACTTGGCAGGAATCAAATGGAGACATGTTATCATCAGATTCTATCTTCATGTTCTGGGCCACTAAGTTCAAATGATCATGGTATTCAAAATAGCTTTCCTCTAGAAGGAGGAAAACTGTATCTCTAATGGCGCCTATTTTAGGTACTTACCCTATGAATCAATGTCCAACTGTCACGGCCTTTGGTTTGCGCTGTGACACTGTTGCCACACTTGCGGTTGCCCGCGGCAACGTGTTGCTGCGAGAGCTTGCGGTGGCAGTGTCTTGGCCTTCTGGGTGATTGCCGTGACATGGTTGCCATGCATGCTGTTCCCGGTGGTAACATGTGGTTTAGTATGCTTGTGTGTGCACTTCCCCTTTAAGTTGTAGCCTTCCCTTGTCTGGTGTTGGAAGGGTTAACTCCCTTCCTAGTGTTTTGTGTATACTGGGTTTATGTGTGTGTGGGTGTGGCTGCTTGGGCTATTTAGTCTCTGCTGGATGCTTGAAGCCCTGTGTTCCTCCAGACTTGGTGTATGCTGGTGGTTCTCTGTTCCATCTGTCCAGTGAGGGCCACTCTTGTGGTCATCAATGTTATCACAGTGTCTCCTTCCCTTCCTGTCCTTTTGTGTATGGAGTGGGTTTTGATCAGGGTGTTGGTATGTCAATTTTTGGTGTTACATGTCTGGTAGTGTTTGGTGTCCAGCATGTTTATTAGACATTCCCCTGTTTCACATTTATTGCAGCTATGAGTGTCCTGGGTCCCTGTGTGATTTTGTGGTGTGTGCTGGGTCCTTTGATGTTGGTGTGGACACTAGCACTTGTGCACGGGTTCCAGTCAGTGTGTTGCTGGTTTCACTTACCTGCCATCTCCATAGCTGTATGTGTTCCCCTCTGCTTGCAGCCTGGCCTTAGTTAGAGACTCCTGTTCCTCCGTGTTGAGGATGAACAGGTAGTCTCTCCCCTGCTCCTTGGTGAGGGATTACCAAGGCGACTTAGGGTCTTTAGGTATCCTGAGTATGAGTCGTCCTACCATTGGGGTCCGCTCATACAGTGAGGAGTCAGGGAGAGGATTAGGGACGCGGTAGGAGGTGACCTGCTCCCTTATTACTCCTTTTGGCCAGGCTGATCCCCTTTACCCTCTGACACCGCACGGTGGGGGGTTTCCCCCACTCCCCGCCGTGACACCAACCTTTTAACAGGCTTTGCAACATGACCAGGCAGGTCAAATTGTAAGGGCTGTTAAAAGGTCTGTCACTGACTCATTGGGTAGCTACTCCCAATAGGTGGAACTAGAGATAGTTTTCCTTCTGCCTGGAGGAGCTGATTTCCCAAGGAGCATTGCTTGGCCTTACTGTAAGACTCCCTACGCCCCCCATACACACACACATACACACACACACACAGATATAAAGTTATCATATCTCAGTTTGGAAGTAAGTGAAATATTACTGGACTATTTAATAGATTGTAATACGGAGGGTCTAACTGTCAAGAACCTCATGGTCCGTAGGGAACAGGAATCGAGCTTCTGTACCTTGAATGGAGCTGTGTAGCAGTACCCTGCACAGTGGGCTAATGGTAAAATAGCCATGGAAGGAAAGTTCCTTTGTCTTGGGATCAGTGGAGGTCCCGTAAGTCAGACCAACACTGCTCATAATATTATTCCATATCCCTTAACAACATAACTTTTTCGCAAAGTAACTATGGTACTATAAGGCTACTTTCACATTTGTGGCAGAGTGATCCTGCAAGCAGTTCCGTCGCCGGTACTGCCTGCCAGATCCGGCAATCTGCATGCAAACTGACAGCATTTGTAGACTTATCCGGATGCGTTTCTGTCTTAACAATGCATTGCAAGAACAGATCCGTCTCTCCGGATGTCATCCTGAGAAACGGATCCGTTATATATTTTTTTCACATTTTTACCGGTCTGTGCATGCGCAGAACGGAAGGACGGATCCAGCATTGCTGTATTTTTAATGCCAGATCCGGCACTAATACATTTCAATGTAAATTAATGGCGGATCCGGCATTCCAGCAACTGATCCGGAATTTCGGATGGAGATAATACCACATGCTGCGGTATTTCATCTGTCCAAAACACCGTTCAGTGACTGAACTGAACTGAAGACATCCTGATGCATCCTGAATGGTTTTCTCTCCATTCAGAATGCATTAGGATAAAGCGGATCAGTTCTTTTCTGGTATTGAGCCCCTATGATGGAACTCAGTGCCAGAAAAGAAAAACGCTAGTGTGAAAGTACCTTAATTCTTTTTGTTTGTTATGTAAAAATGTATAATTATTTTTCAGGGATGTAAACAGAATGATAGGAAAACTATGTCTCGAATATATCAATATATGATAACATAAAAGGTCTTAGAAAATCCTCTGTTGAGTAACCTTGTAAATAATAATCTCTAACAGCTATATATGTTAAGTATCACCAAAAAAAACGAAAAACACACATGCAATATAAAAGCATATTTTATTGAATTACACCATTATAAACAATACTTACAAATATGAAAAGATATATAAAGCAGTAATGCAGTTGATGCTGCGGACCACAGCTCCAACACAGGTAACAAAGGGTAGGAATACTACTCCCAATAGGAGGATAATTGATTTATTTTTCAGACCCCATTATACATAAACCAATCCCACAGGAAGGAAAGGGGGGATGCTACCAATACATTAAGGTACAAAAGGCACTCATGTATTTAACACAATCCACAAGAAAAAATGCCATAAAGTAATGACACTCATATCACGCAATACATCATGGCCATAAATACCTGCTAGGGTAGCGTAAAATATATGCTAAGTTATATATGTTAAGGCAGATCACTCTCATCTAATGATGAAGAAGCGTTTGAAAAATCTTATTAATGTTAAATATAAACATAGGGGGGGAAAAACTTCCTGCCCTTCTTCAGGCTAGCATGTAAAAAAAAAAGACAGTGACTCTTTCTATACTCAAGTCTTGCATCAAGGCCCCAGCTTATATTAACCTTATTACTTTTCTTTTACTGAGAATGTATATCACTGTATGTTCCTGCTGCCATCTTGTCTGAGTAATTCTTTTAGTCTGTGCTTAGCACAGAGAAGGTGGCATGCTTCTGGTAATCGAATCCTTAATAGAAGATGACTTGACATATGAACGATTATCTGCTGTCTTTTCAACTTCTGGAATGTTTAATTACATTGCTTTGGAAATGTTTTGCTGTTGAAGTTGGCATACAAAAGGAAGCCGTCAAAGTTCATTTAAGACTTGATAGAAAGCAAAACAGAAAGACACAAACACCATGATCAGCTATCCACACATGAGATTACAATGCTACAATCCTGTGTGTAAATGGCTAGATCCTTTTTCATGCCCATCTTTAATCCAACACTAATGATGTGTTGACTGTGGATAATCAGGCTGCAGCACACACATCATCACATGAACCAAGTAGACATTTCCTACACTGACATAGAAGTAGCACCAAAATTAAGTCACTGTTCGGTATTGCTGTCTTCAACTCGATGCATTGAATTATTGACATTAAATTTACATTTTGAACAATATATATATATATATATATATATATATATATATATACATTTGTAACTCTTTAATCTAACTGAAATCTCGAGTAATTCAGCACATAGGGTCAATTTTACATAAAATAAAATTTTCTGACAAAAAGTAGACAATAGTTCTTGTACATTTATTAAGGCTACCTTATTTGCTTGCACATAATATATATCTCTCAGTCTACGTGGTTAATAATTTTAATGATTTATATATTACTTATGAATTTCACATCGATTAAATCCACTGTGGTTGCGTACATACTCACTTTGGTAAATACACTATCAAATGTAAAGTTTTTGGATGTAACACAAATATGTGCAATCTTATGTATCAAGTGTTAGGATATTTTGCATATGTAATTGCTCACATGACTCAATTAGGTAAATGGTCTTCACATGTTAATTGGTCACATGTTTTTGATCTGTATGTTCATTGGTCACCTGATTATTTGAGTGCTATTTAAGGAAGGCACAAGCTTGTATTTCTTTGCTTGAGAAAGGCTCAGTTGTGAGCTGAAGCGTCGCTACTGCTTCACATGGGTGAATAAAGACACTGTTTTTTCAAGTCTTGGAGTGCTGTCCTATTTCTGGCATATATATATATATATATAGATATGCAACGGAAAAAGGCTCATTTAGAGCCGAAACGTTGCACCGGATGGTTGAATAAAGGTATCATCATTTTTTTCACCTTACTGGAGTGCCGTCCTTTTTCTGGATTCTATATATATAGATAGATAGATAGATAGATAGATAGATAGATACAGTATCTCACAAACGTGAGTACACCCCTCACATTTTTGTAATATTTTATTATATCTTTTCATGGGACAACACTGAAGATATGACACTGTAACACAATGTAAAGCAGTCAGTGTACAGCTTGTATAACAGTATAAATTTGGTGTGCCCTCAAAATAACTCAACACACAGCCATTAATGTCTGAACCGTTGGCAACAAAACTGAGTACACCCCTAAGTGAAAATGGCCAAACTGTGTTCAATTAGCAATTTTCACTCCCTGGTGTCAACACCCTGAAACTGAGCTGCAGCACTGCAGGCCTCGCCATGGCTGACCAAATAAGTTGAATGCATGTGCCCAGCGTCATATCCAGAGGTTGTTTTTTTTCAAAATAGACATATGAGTGCTGCCAGCATTCCTTCAGAAGTTAAACGGGTGGAGGGTCAGCCTGTCAGTGCTCAGATGATGTGCCACACACAGCATCAAATTTGTCTGCATGGCTGTCGTCCCAGAAGGAAGCCTCTTCTAAAGATCATGCACAAGAAAGCCCCCAAACAGTTTGCTGACTACAAGAACACCAAGGACATGGATTACTAGGACCATGTCCTGTGGTCTGATGATACCAAGATAAACTTATTTAGTTCAGAAAGTGTCAAGCGTGTGTGGCGGCAACCAGGTGAGGAGTACAAAGACAACTGTGTCTTGCCTACAGTCAAACAAGGTGGTGAGAGTGTCATGGTTTGGGCTGCATGAGTGCTGCTGGCTGTGAGAAGCTCCAGTTAATTGAGGGAACCATGAATGACAATATGTACTGTGACACACTGAAGCAGAGCATGATCTCCTCCCTTTGGAAACTGGACCGCAGGGCAGTATTGTAACATGATAACGACCCCAAACATGCCTCCAAGACGACCACTGCCTTGCTAAAGAAACTGAGGGCAACAGTGCTCGACTGACCAAGCATGTCTCCACACCTAAACCCTATTGAGTGTCACGGAACCATGAACCAGACGTACAACAAGAGATAAGTGAAAATAAGAAGGCTTTATTGAAAATAAAGCTGTAAAGCAAAAGTCCAAACGAATGGTGAAACCGAAGCAGAGTCTTTGAGAGGCCAGAAATCAGGAACCAGAAGGGTAGTCAGACGAAGCCAGGATCAGGAACCAGCAGGGTAGTCAGACGAAGCCAGGATCAGGAACCAGCAGGGTAGTCAGACGAAACCAGGATCAGGAACCAGAAGCAGCAGCAGTCTTAGAAGCATGTGAACACAGGAGGACCAAGCAAGGAACTGAAGCCACAGACCTCCTATATATGTGAGCTAGGCATCCAGCTCCTCCCAGTGGGAAGGAGGAGCCGCAGGGTGGAAGGCTACAAGAAACCCAGAAACCAAGATGGCCGCCAGCACATGTCAAACGAAGGAGAACAGCAAGAAGGTAAGACCATGACAGTACCTCCCCCTCAAGGGCCCCTCCTCCGCGGAGCAAAAAATGGTTTCTGAGGGAAGCGTGCGTGGAAGGCTCGGAGCAAGGCAGGAGCATGGACATCTGCGGAGGGAACCCAGGAACGCTCCTCTGGACCATAACCACGCCAATGGACCAAAAACTGCACCCGACCGCGGACCAGGCGTGAGTCCAGGATATTGCTCACCTCATACTCCTCATGATTGCCCACTCGGACCGGACGAGGCCGAGGAACCGAGGAAGTGAAACGATTACACACCAGTGGCTTCAACAGGGAGACATGAAACACGTTAGAGATCCGCATGCCAGGAGGAAGCGCAAGGGCATAGGCTACCGGGTTTACCCTGCGAAGCACTCGGAAGGGACCAACAAAGCGAGGCGCCAGCTTGGGAGTGGGCACTCGAAGGTTGAGGTTGCGGGTGGACAACCATACACGGTCTCCGACCTGGTAGGAAGGAGCAGGCGCTCGTCTGCGATCAGCCTGGAGTCTCTGGCGCTGCGCAGAGGCCTCAAGGGACTTCTGGATCTGTACCCAAGAAGCACGTAGGACGGAAAGGTGATCCTCCACCGCCGGAATATCCTGGGGAGAGAATACCTCCGGTAACACGGCAGGTTGGAACCCATAATTGGCCATGAAGGGAGACGTCCCAGAGGAAGAGTTCACCGCCGTGTTCCTGGCAAACTCAGCCCAAGGCAGAAGGTCAACCCAATTGTCTTGGTGATCGGAGACATAGCAACGAAGGAATTGCTCCAAGGCCTGATTGGATCGTTCTGCGGCCCCATTGGACTGAGGGTGGTAGGCCGAGGAGAAGGAGAGATGAATCCCCAACTGGGAGCAAAAGGCGCGCCAGAACCTGGACACAAACTGACTCCCCCGATCCGACACAATCTCCTTGGGCAAACCGTGCAACCGGAAGACCTCCCTGGCAAAAATCGTGGCCAACTCTTGTGCAGAGGGTAACTTCTTGAGAGGAACACAGTGGCACATTTTGGAAAACCGATCCACAATCATGAGAATGACCGTATGGCCTCGGGATGCAGGGAGGTCCACAATGAAATCCATCCCCAGGTGTGACCATGGGCGCTCCCCGGTGGCTATGGGTTGCAGAAGGCCCAACGGAAGGTGCCGAGGGGACTTACTCTGAGCACAAAAGGAGCATGCCGCTACATATGCGGCGATGTCGGAACGTAGGGAAGGCCACCAGAACAGACGTGAAACAGCCGAAACCTTCTCAGGATCCATGGAGAACCCCTCAGCGGAAATGATGTAACCTAAGAAGGTTACCTGGGATCGGTGAAATTCGCATTTCTCAAGCTTACCGAACAGCTTGTTCTCTCGTAACCGTTGCAACACTCGTCTGACATCCAGAATGTGGGCCTCCATGGATTCAGAATATACCAAGATGTCATCCAAATAGACCACCAATCACTGCTGCAACAGGTCACGGAAAACATCGTTGATGAATTCCTGAAAGACTGCGGGCGCATTGCACAACCCAAAGGGCATAACCAAGGATTCATAATGACCGGTCCTGGTGTTAAACGCGGTCTTCCACTCATCGCCCGCCTTGATCCTTACAAGGTTATATGCCGCCCTCAGGTCGAGTTTGGTAAAGACCGTGGCCCCTTTAAGGCGATCGAACAGCTCGGAAATCAAGGGTATCGGGTAAGCGTTCTTGATCGTGATGCGATTGAGACCCCTGTAATCGATGCAAGGCCTCAACTCACCGCCCTTCTTTTTCACAAAGAAAAATCCAGCCCCAGCCGGGGACGAGGATTTGCGAATGTGTCCGCGTGAAAGCGCCTCCCTCACGTACTCCTCCATGGCCTCATTCTCCGCTACCGACAGTGGATAGACCTTGCCACGAGGAGGAACGGCACCAGGTTGTAACTCTATGGCGCAATCGTATGGGCGATGCGGAGGTAGGGCAACCGCGCGAACCTTATCGAATACATCCCGGTACTCCTCGTATTCAGGAGGCAACAGAGAGTCCGAGGAAGTACACAGCAACTTGACAGACCCATGGATGCAACTAGTCCCACACTGCGGTGACCACGAGAGGATCTCGGCCGATCTCCAATCGAAAGTCGGATTGTGCTTCTGGAGCCAGGGGTACCCCAAGACCACCGAGTAGTGTGGAGACGAAATAACCTGGAGACAGACCGACTCTCTGTGAACGGCACCAATGGATATCCCCACTGGAAGGGTCTCATGAGTCACGTGTGACGACAGAAGGGGTCTGCCGTCTATCGCCTCAAGAGCCAGTGGGGAACCTCGAGCCTGCAGAGGAATGGAATTGGCGGCAGCGAACACACTATCAATGAACAAACCACCAGCACCCGAGTCCACCAACGCCGTGGTCGTCACCGAGCCCCCGACCCAGGAGAGGACAACAGTGATCAGTGGTTTGTCAACACGGGAAACCGGGGACGAGGAGACTCCACCCAAGATCTGCCCCCGACAGGATCTCAGGTACGAGCGTTTCCCGGACGGTTCGGACATGCCAACCGAAAATGCCCACCGAGACCACAGTACATGCATCGACCCTCGCGTCTCCGGAGTACCCTCTCCCCCTCGGACAGGCGAGCAAACCCCAGCTGCATGGGTTCACCCCCAGACAAGTCATCCCCAGGAGGCGTGGGAGGAGAGGGAGGCACGGGTGGGACAGCAAACGTAGGCGCCAATCTGTTAGAAGACCTCCGCAGGCTCTCCTTAAAGGAAGGTCTCTCCCTGAGTCTGGTGTCAATCAAAATCAGGAAAGAAATAAGAGACTCGAGCTCCACTGGTAGGTCCTTAGCTGCAACCTCATCCTTCAAGGCATCCGAGAGGCCATGAGAGAAAGCAGCGACCAGAGCCTCATTATTCCAGCCCACCTCTGCTGCCAGGGTACGAAACTCAATGGGGTATTCAGCTACGGATCGTGAACCCTGTCTGATGGACATAAGGAGCTTCGCAGCAGAGGCAGCACGAGCCGTCACATCGAATACCTTCCGAAGAGAAGCAACAAAACCGGAAAACTCGGCAACCACCGGATTGTTGTTCTCCCTTAAAGGGCTGGCCCAGGCCAAGGCCTTGTCCGAGAGCAGCGAGATCAAGAAGCCCACCTTTGATCTCTCAGTAGGAAAGGCATGTGGCAGCAACTCGAAATAAATGCCCACCTGGTTAAGGAAACCTCGGCACTGAGTTGGCTCTCCCCCAAAGCGCTGTGGAAGAGGGGCGGAACCGGTCATACCCCGAGACACCACAGGCGCAACAACAGGTGTCGGGGTAGACTCTGGCGCAACAACCGGAGCGGCAGTAGGAGCGACAACCGACCCATCGGCAACGGGAGCGAAATGAGCCGTGCGTTCAAGCAGGGTTTGCAACGCCACAGCGAACCGACCCAACAGGTGATCTTGCTGATCAAGTCTGGCAACCAGCATGGGTAGCGAGGATGGCCCTGTACCGTCAGAACTCATGGCTTGGTCCTAATGTCACGGAACCATGAACCAGACGTACAACAAGAGATAAGTGAAAATAAGAAGGCTTTA
Source organism: Bufo bufo (assembly GCF_905171765.1). Classification (NCBI taxonomy): domain Eukaryota; kingdom Metazoa; phylum Chordata; class Amphibia; order Anura; family Bufonidae; genus Bufo; species Bufo bufo. The sequence goes on along the minus strand of NC_053390.1, from coordinate 600,942,424 downwards.
TTGAAAATAAAGCTGTAAAGCAAAAGTCCAAACGAATGGTGAAACCGAAGCAGAGTCTTTGAGAGGCCAGAGATCAGGAACCAGAAGGGTAGTCAGACGAAGCCAGGATCAGGAACCAGCAGGGTAGTCAGACGAAGCCAGGATCAGGAACCAGCAGGGTAGTCAGACGAAACCAGGATCAGGAACCAGCAGGGTAGTCAGACGAAACCAGGATCAGGAACCAGAAGCAGCAGCAGTCTTAGAAGCATGTGAACACAGGAGGACCAAGCAAGGAACTGAAGCCACAGACCTCCTATATATGTGAGCTAGGCATCCAGCTCCTCCCAGTGGGAAGGAGGAGCCGCAGGGTGGAAGGCTACAAGAAACCCAGAAACCAAGATGGCCGCCAGCACATGTCAAACGAAGGAGAACAGCAAGAAGGTAAGACCATGACAATTGAGCATCTGTGGGCCATCCTCAAACGAAAGGTAGAGGAGCACAAGGTCTCTTACATCCACCAGCACTGTGATGTCTTCATGTGAACACAACACTGACCCCATGGAAAGCTATTAGATCCATTTTGTGATCATGTTCCCTCCAGCATTTTGGCAGTATGCCATAGGGAAAAATGACTAGTGTGGATCCCCTTTAATTCAACATTTCAGTTCACACTTACAATACTTTAGTCTAATTTTGCATTGTATTAAAAGCATTGTCTGGGATTACTAAGGTTTTTAATAGATATGCTTATGTAGTTACTTACCTCATGTACGTTTTCCCTATGCCCTTTCTTTTTCAATTTGGACTCTCCTGACCCATTTCACCATGTAAGCAAAAGATTCTGGCTGGTTTACATCCTATATGTAGGACTTCCTGTTGCCATATCCAACCAAACCCTTGACACACTTCACCTTTCCCTGTCACAGCTCCAGCACCATAACTAACAACACCTAGCTAGTATATAGCTCCTCCCCAACTAGTTACATAGACACTCCCCTACCACTGCCCCTTTTGCTGCTTTGACCCACCCATGGACATCACGTAACATCACAAGAAATAAGAAAGAGCTACATGGACATGAGCATGTGACCACAGCTCTGAACGGAAGATAGGAGCAATAATGGTAAAAGAAATACACAATTATTTTAAAGGCTGTTGCAAACCTTCACTTATTTTATGCTTGAATGGAAACAAAACCAACTTGGAGACCCAGTTACAGTATATTAAATCTGACTTTAACTATTACTGGTGATAAAGGTCAAATTCTTAAAATCAAGATCCATACGTGAAAGAGAAATGTTTATAAAAATAAATCTAGAATTGCAACTATTTGTGGCTTCCTTATTTTTTCCTGTCCTCTTGAGTAGCGCTCCAATGATCACAGTTCAGTGTTCTTCCACCTGTGTCACTTAATCTAAAACTTGGCAGGCCTAAATGCATAAGCATACAATTATTGTGAAGAGCTCACTGAAATACAGCACAGCCTGCTATAACCACCTAGCTATAAATACTATAATGTTCGATCAATGACCGACTCCATATATCATACATATCATTTTATTTGAAAAATAATTCACATAAAAATACCAATAATACAGTCTAAAAAAGGGAAAAAAAATGACATATACAATATATATCTCTTAATGGTGTGTAAATTAGCAATTGTAATTACAGTCCCTCTTTTGGTTTCTATTGCGGAGCTCACGCAACTTTTGGAAGCTTTGTTAATATGTAGTGGTTTTATAAAGCTAAATTGTCACCAATTATATTCCTCTATCATGTATCGTTTTGTATTGATGCAGTATAATCTTGTTGCCACTTTCTTTTACTTTTCCATATCCAGCATACTTTGTGCACACTTGGGCCAGATGCAATATTTATCTTGCTTACCGGTCTTCTGGTGTGTTTATTCGATGCTGGGAATAATAGTACATACATGGCTTTCTCCTGTATGGCTGCTCCCCTCTAAAAGCGCTGAATCTCACAGTTATTCCTCGGGCTAGTGCCGGCACCTTTGTTTTTAGCGCATGCGGATTAGGGATATCGGGACGCCAACTTTGCTCCGTGGTATATGGGTTTTTTTCTTTCATAGAGGATCTTTGTTTTTTTCCTTCTGTGTTGCCGCTATCTTGCCTTTGTATTTCTTTGCCAAACTCGTTTCGAAACCTGACTGGTTTCTTCTTCAGTGGTCAGATATATAATATAAAATGAGGGACAAATCACTCCTTATATTGAGTCAAAGTGCTGCAAACACTGTAAATCACATAATACTTTTCTCAAAACGGGTGGTTCCAATCAAGAGATTCTGGTGGTGAAGGTCAAAATACTCCTTAAAGAGGACCTTTCATGGTTTTGTATTAATTGAGATAAATACCTTTACTTGCGAGGTACCCCCCACTGATGCTGCCACCCTGCCTGATTTTTTAAAATATTTCTCCTGCAGCCCGCTGTGCCCCCCCTTTGCACTTTTCCCCTCAGTATGTAAATACTGAGCATCGGAACAGGAAGGAGGAGACGCCAGGGTTTCTCAATGGGCGTCTCCTTCTCCCTGGCTGTGCCCCGATCCAATCACAGCATCACAGCCAGGGAGAAGGTGAGTTTTTTTTTCTCCCTGGCTTTGACGCTCTTGGCTGTGATTGGATCACAGGAAAACTGCGAAGGGGGGGCACAGCGGGGTGCAGGAGCTATATTTAAAAAATCAGGCAGGGTGGCAGCATCAGCGGGGGTACACCGCAAGTAAAGGTACTTATCTCAATTAATGCAAAACCATGAAATGTCCTCTTTAAAAGGGTCAGTACGGTACCAAAGTGACTGCCAATATTACTGAAGAGAAAGAAAGAAAGACTAGATAAATAATCCTCATAGAATATCCTCATATGATGAAATTACTGCTCAAATTTACTCCATCTTGTGACATCACTACTTTGACATCCGTTTGCACATAATTCCTGCGCTATAACTTATTTTAGTTGATTATCACAGTGACATCACTGCATGTGCTATATCTCTATGTTGTGAAATGTATTTGAGTAATATCTTTGTGCATAACAGAAAGACACTTTACAAAGTGAAGACCAAAATAGGCTTTCCATGTTCTGGAAAATGGTAATGATGTAATGGGCCCAATTTTAGGTTTTCCTATATGATGCCTTAGTGACTTATTAAACTTGTTACTAGTTGTTGCTCAATGACCAGACTTAGGCTACTTTCACACTGGCATTTTGGCTTTCCGTTTGTGAGATCCATTCAGGACTCTCACTAGCGGTCAAAAACTGATCAGTTTTGCCCTAATGCCTTCTGAATGCAAAAGGATCCGCTCAGAATACATTTATTTCAGTAATGCAAATTTAAAGGAATTGCATTAATGCAGCTTAAAATTTGAATTTTGTGATAAGGTTCAATATTCTAGGCTCAAAGTGTCACACTCTAGACAGCTAATTAATTAATACCCCCTGAGAAAAGGGTACCTCAAAATTGTGAATTTGGGGTTTAATAAGCTGTAAGCCATAATCATCCAAATTATAACAAATAAAGGCTTGGAATATCTCGCTTGGCATGTAATGAGTCTATCTCATATGTTAGTTTCACCTTTTAAGTTGCATTACTGAAATTAATTAACTTTGCACAATATTCTAATTTTTCGAGTTTCACCTGTATTCTCTGCTGAGAATTTCCAATGCAGTCTCTGAACAGAAAGTGGACGTGACATATCTAAGGGACCGTTGCAAGACAAACCGGATGAGTCTGCCTCTTGGTGCTCAAATAGCTCATTTGAATAAAAATAAAAGTCTAGGGACCTAGATAGACAATACAGTTATAGTTTTACTCAGCTACATCAACCCTACCAGGCTATATACCTGGTTTCATAGGGTTGATCCTGGTGACAGAGCCTCTTTAAACAACTGCAGATAACTCACTGCTTCTGCAAATTCTTTCTGTGGATCTCTGTGAGTGTGTGAGAATTTAAGTAACCGGCCGTCTTGAAGTCATGAAGTATTTGGCAGTCACTACAACATTAATAAACACCACTAACATTACAGATGCTAATGTAATCTTAAAAAGCACCATCATTTATCCTATCATTTTAGAAGGAACAGTTGATATCATAAACAAGGGTGGTCCACTTCCAACACTGTCCAAATGATAAAATATGTTACACTGTTTATTTAATTGTGCTATTCTGAAATTTAGTTGAGGCTGCTGAAAGGTCAGATCCCCTTTGCCTGTGCTTTATTGGTATAAAACACTATTATTAAAGTGCACCCTTAGCAAGAATTTTTTATATGCTAAAAAGTACTAGGGCTTGTTGACAAAGCAAGAAATGGTGTGAAAAATAATTTCAAAACCTTTTGACCTGCAAGGTTTAAGAGAATTAGGCACAGATTCTTTTCAGTAAGCCTCTTAGTGACAAGAAATATGGTCTATTGCCAGGCAGTTTGATTGACGTTGGTGTTTGTAGATTCAGCTGCTAATACAGTATGCTCTCTCTATAGCTCTGCCTGGTAAATATAGAAGGCTATTTGTCACCTGGGTTGTTGGATTATGCATAAGTGAGACAATGTGACTAAAGATCTTGCCGCAAAAATAAAATGGAGGAAACTCAAAAAATGATGGATGCAAAAGAGAAAGTTGGACTAATAATACCCATCATGAGTTCATAGTAGATAGAATTGCATTGCATATTACTATCCTAGAGATGCTTAGAGAAAGACAATATATTCTCTGCTGACAATGCTCAGGCAGTCTCTGAACAGGAAGTGGACGTGACATATCTAAAGGACCATTGCAAGACAAAAAAGGTAAAGACAATTACTGATATTTCGGTCTCATGTGCTCACTTGTATCAGTTGTATCATGCAACAGGTCTATGCTGTTTTTACATCACCACTACAGTATAGGTTTCTTTTGCAATGCTCCATCATAGGAGCAGAAGAACCAGATGTACCTTATTGACTATGGTGAGGTCCTTCAGGTTTTGTATTTTCCTGGGCAGAATAGTCCACCGCATATGACCCTTTTGTTTGATATTTGTAAAGGAATCTGTGACCGAGGCTTCTAACGCCCTAAATATAATGCACGTTGTTGGGCACTAAGATTATTCTCTAGGCCTTAGAGAAGCAAAAAACGACAGCTTCTATTCTATGAATCCTTACATCCAGTATCAGCAAAGGAGGTGGTAAATTGTATGCTGCCAAAGATAATGACTAGATACTATTTGGGAAATGAAGTTATTTATTTAAAAGTTATTTCATTGGATAGTGTGAATCATGGGGAAAAAATTATTCATAAAAAACATTAAAGTCTATTACTAGCTTTGTGGTGTCTATTTTTCCCAGGGGTGCCCACAAGGAACAGCAAATTTTTTAGGTTCACAAATGTAAGCGTGATAGCGTTATTGCTAATAATCATTGTCTGTAAGAGCATGCCTCTGGTGAAAACTAATAACATCTCAGTGCTCTTAAATCCCCATCTATAGTATCGTAGTGAAGTCTCCTTTTAACTTTCAGCTGCTTGAGGTGCAAACCTTGTCTATTTTCCTAAGAGGCATATGTTATTGTCTGCCATGTTACAGATACAGTGGAGCTGTACCCTGGTCATGGTCGCTGTTTCTACAAGCATGCAAGTTCACATTTCACTTTCAACTCTTGTATCCTGTTAGTCCACTAATGTCAGAATTCTTTAATGCAGCAGAAAGAGAGATATTGCCTACTGGAATTACTGTCAATACTGCAGTATTACCATGACTTGTTTTATCTGTGTGTGACAGACATACTGTATAGGTAGTCTGCAATCCCTTGTCATTTTAACTCTGTTATCTTTCTGTCAGAAAGTAGGCAGTAAATGACAAAAGTAAATCAACTTTGTTTCCACTCTGACCCAAATTAAAATGAATGCAGCTTGTAAGTGAACAAAGCTAATAAACAACTTCTCCGTTTTTATTTATAGCCCAAAATATTCAATTCACACACTGAGCTGCGTACGCTAACAGGTTTTTTGAGTGGTACAGTTGAAGGGGTTGTGCAGCAATATATATCAATGATGTGTCCTCAGGATAGGCCATCAATATCTGATTGGTGGGGGTTCAACAACAAGCACCCCCGCCGTTCAGCTGTTTGAAGAGGAGGCGGTGCTCCATGCGAGCGCCACTTCCTGTTCATTGCACTGCTCTTTGTCTCGGAACTGCAGTGTAATTACAAGTGAATGGAGTGAGTGCTTCTAATTACACAGAACCGCCGCTCTACAGGAGATGACGTGCTGTGTAATAAAGAGGAAGTAGCTCTCGTATGGAGCCCCGCTTCCCTGTCAAACAGCTGATCGGCGGGGGTGCCAAGTGTTGGAACCCTGCCAATCAGATATTGATGACCTATCTTGAGGAAAGGTCATCAATATAAATTCATGCACAACCCCTTTAAGGTGTGTTATAATTTGGCTGTAGATCAGCATCGGAACTACACAGTTCTATCACCCATGTGGTGGACAGAGCCCGTCAATGCAAAGTTGCTCCCACTGACTTCAATGGGAGCAGTGCTGTAGTAATGAGCTCCCTCCACTACACAATTGACGGTGCTATGTAGTTCCTATGCCAACATCCAGCAATGGAGCTGCACCAGAACAGCTGATCAGCAGGAATGCAGGATGTTGGACTCTCACCGGTCAGCTAGTGATGGCCTCTCCTGACAATAGGCAATCACTTAGGCTACTTTCACACTCGCATTTTGGCTTTCCGTTTGTGAGATCCGTTCAGGAAAAGGAACCGCTCAGAATGCATCAGTTTGCCTCCATTCCGTCCCCATTCCGAATGCATTAGGGCAAAACTGATCCGTTTTGGACCACTTGTGAGAGCCCTGAACGGATCTCACAAACGGAAAGCCAAAACGCCAGTGTGAAAGTAGCCTAAGTCAATGGGGACGGATCCGTTTTCTCTGACACAATCTGGCACAGTAGAAAACGGATCCGTCTCCCATTGACTTTCAATGGTGTTCAAGACGGATCCGTCATGGCTATAGAAGACATAATACAACCGGATCCGTTAATGACGGATGCATGCGGTTGAATTATTGTAACAGAAGCGTTTTTGCAGATCCATGATGGAAAGTAGCCTTAGTAAGAGCTGGACAACCTCTTTAAAATTATAGACATAACAGTTCAGCTCTTAGTAATCCAATGGTCCAACAGTATACATTGCTGCAATCATTTTCCTTAAAGGTGTTATTCAGCAATTTATATTGACAACCTATCCTCAGGATAGGTCATCAATATCAGACTGGCAGATCAGCTGTTAGAGGACCCGGTTGCTCCATGAGCACTGGGGCCTTTTCCTAGGCCATGTGAGCATGGCGGCTCCCTGTTATTTCTGATCAGTGGTGGTGTTGGGACTCAGACCCCTGCCGATTAGATGATGATAACCTATCCTGATGGGAGTATTAATGGCTCTGGCTGTAGAAAGTCTATCACAGTGGAGTTCCTCAAACTGTTGCTGTCTATGGCCAGTGCAGTGAAAGGAGGACACAGGAGGACACACCCTTTCCTCCCCCTGGCATACCCTGGCACAGAAGCTCCTGCCTGATGGTAGCTGATGGTAGTTGGGGTGCCTGTGATGTTAGGCCTTTGTATGGGTACAAGGCAGGGAATGTAGAGTGCAGTGGCTGGCGTATAGTGTGGGATTCAATAATCAAACCAGATAAGTGTCTCTTTTTACTCAAGTGCAAAATAGCAGTTGCAGTATATCCAACAATAGCAAAACACAATTCCAATTTGCACAGTGCAGATCTTCCCAGATAACAATGTATGGATTTAGGCAAGTATTGAAGTTATTGCCCTCTTCCCTCTCTGTTTCAAGTCTCTTCCTGAAGGACCTATGGCAGACAGTAGTACTCATGTAATGGTGGCTGTAATGTCCACTGAGGGATACAGGGTTTCAGAGATATGACTGTCCAGGTCATGTCCAAATGTAAAGGGTGTCTTAACCGTGTCCCTCATTGCAGTAAAGTCTTAACAGATTTTGGTAGCAGGTAACCTTACTGACTCCAATGATCGACCATGCAGACTCTGGGCTCTCTAGTTCTCTCCTTTGTCTTACTCCTTCTCTCCTTCTGTAGATCATGCAGAGATCAGTGAGTCTCTGTAGCTTTTTTGGCCTAAGAAGAGAGAGTACAAGTTAAAGCTTCCTCTCCCTTCCAACTAAGCTCGGGGAGGATCCTGGATACCCACCTACCCTCTAACGGCTGAGCTGGGATTGTCAGACCTGGCTGTACCATCCACAGCTAGTTATACTGGGTGCAATACATAACATTAACATAACACGACATGACATAATGTAATGTAGTAATGTACATGACATAATGTAATGTAGCATGATATAACATTACATTACATAACATAATGAAATAACCAATTTGCAGGTAATGCCTGCCCTGGGGTACTGCAAATAGATGTTTTCATTTTATAGTGTGAGTCTACAAACTAATTTATCTTTGGAGTAAATAAGTGTAGGATGTAAAGATTGGAGTATCAGTGAAAGCTTGACCAATCACAGACAGTATTGCATAGCAATGGATGTAAAGTCACCATCATGTAGTCTAAGATGCCTCAGAATATGAAATATTCACAAGCAGCTACTTTAATTAAGACAAACTGGTCCAGGATGATCCCCATGGAAATTATGTTAAGAAATAAACCATACATAGCATATTTTGGTGCAGACTAGGATTCCCTAAAATATGCTAATTATTATTGGAATTTTTATTATTATACAGTCAGGTCCATAAATATTGGGACGACACAATTCTAACATTTTTGGCTCTATACACCACCACAATGGATTTGAAATGAAACAAACAAGATGTGCTATAACTGCAGACTGTCAGCTTTAATTTGAGGGTATTTACATCTAAATCAGGTGAATGGTGTAGGAATTACAACAGTTTGCATATGTGCCTCCCACTTGTTAAGGGACCAAAAGTAATGGGACAGTTGGCTTCTCAGCTGTTCCATGGCCAGGTGTGTGTTATTCCATCATTATCCCAATTACAATAAGCAGATAAAAGGTCCAGAGTTAATTTTAAGTGTGCTATTTGCATTTGGAATCTGTTGCTGTCAACTCTCAAGATGAGATCTAAATATCTGTCACTATCAGTAAAGCAAGCCATCATTAGGTTGAAAAAACAAAACAAACCCATCAGAGAGATAACAAAAACATTAGGTGTGGCCAAAACAACTGTTTGGAACATTCTTAAAAAGAATGAACGTGGTGAGGTGAGCTCAGCAACACCAAAAAACCCGGAAGACCACAGAAAACAACTGTGGTGGATGACCAAAGAATTCTTTCCCTGGTGAAGAAAACACCCTTCGCAACAGTTGGCCAGATCAAGAACACTCTCCAGCAGATAGGTGTATGTGTGCCAAAGTCAACAATCAAGAGAAGACTTCACCAGAGTGAATACAGAGGGTTCACCACAAGATGTAAACCATTGGTGAGCCTCAAAAACAGGAAGGCTAGATTAGAGTTTGCCAAACGACATCTAAAAAAGCCTTCACAGTTCTGGAACAACATCCTATGGACAGATGGGACCAAGATCCACTTGTAACAGAGTGATGGGAAGAGAAGAGTATGGAGAAGGAAAGGAACTGCTCATGATCCTCAGCATACCACCTTATCAGTGAAGCATGTTGGTGGTAGTGTCATGGCGTGGGCATGTATGGCTGCCAATGGAACTGGTTCTCTTGTATTTATTGATGATGTGACTGCTGAAAAAAGCAGCAGGATGAATTCTGAAGTGTTTTGGGCAATATTATCTGCTGAAATTCAGCCAAATGCTTCAGAACTCATTGGACGGCGCTTCACAGTGCAGATGGACAATGACCCAGAGCATACTGCAAAAGCAACCACAGAGTTTTTAAGGGAAAGAAGTGGAATGTTATGCAATGGCCAAGTCAATCACCTGACCTGAATCCGATTGAGCATGCATTTCACTTGCTGAAGACAAAACTGAAGGGAAAATGCCCCAAGAACAAGCAGGAACTGAAGACAGTTGCAGTAGAGGCCTAGCAGAGCATCACCAGGGATGAAACCAAGCGTCTGGTAATGTCTGTGCGTTCCAGACTTCAGGCTGTAATTGACTGCAAAGGATTTGCAGCCAAGTATTAAAAAGTGAAAGTGTGATTTATGATTATTATTCTGTCCCATTACTTTTGGTCCCTAAACAAGTGGGAGGCACATATGCAAACTGTTGTAATTCCTACACCGTTCACCTGATTTGGATGTAAATACCCTCAAATTAAAGCTGACAGTCTGCAGTTAAAGTACATCTTGTTAGTTTCATTTCAAATCCATTGTGGTGGTGTATAGAGCAAAAAAAAAAATTAGAATTGTGTTGTGTCACAATATTTATGGACCTGATTGTATTTAGAATTAGAATTATAATTATTAGGAAATTGCTGTACATGCAACTGACCAAAGCTTCAGTGCAGCAATGTAAGGCTGCTGGGTTAGCTGCATCGCTTTGGAATTAACCTGATACCAGATCACCAGTGGTTAGTGAAGTACAGACTGCACATCCAGCAAATAAAAAGAACACAGAGAACTTGAATATTCCTTTCAGCGCTGAAAACTCCACAACCTTTGAGTAATCCACAGTACATATGTCAGTTGGAAATTCATTAACTTTCAAAGCATACTTTTCTAGTGAGAAAGCTGACAAATAAAAATAGAAATTATCTTATTTTATCTACAGAATGTACTGAGCAAAAATGTGTTACCATTTATTAATAATCACAGAGACTCCTAGTCTTATTGACCAAATGCCTGATCGGTCATAGGAAATGTTTTCTTTCCTACACGACTGGAGTATAATTAACCCTTTCTATAGAGGTGGATATAGAATTAGCATTCCACTGAAATATTTTGTAGGTTCACTATGGAACACCATTTTACACTTTAAATATAAATTTAAAATAGCCGCATTTACAATTCTGTATATTGCCTAATGTAATCTCCCCAGTATTCCCTGCAAGTTCAGCATTTGAAAATAATTTCTCCTGAAATCTGTATGGTAACAAGCATTATCTGCACATCAGACCTTGTACTGTAATCTATTGTATGTATGAATAACTAAAGCTGGCTATACACATTAGATCAGGGATGCTCAACCTGCGGCACTCCAGCTGTTGTAAAACTACAACTCCCATCATGCCCTGCTGTAGGGTGTCCTGGCATGCTCAGAGTTGTCATTTTGCAACAGCTGGAGGGCCGCAGGTTGGGCATTCCTGCATTTGATCAACTGTACCCACAAATTTTGGCAGGGTCACCGGCCATCTAGTATATATAAGGGTCTCTTGACTTCTCCCAATGACAGAAGTGTCTTCCTGCAGCTTTCTCCCCTCATCACATTAAGAACGCATGCATACTAGGCCAAGCTGAGACATTGGTTGGAGAAAGATAGCTGTCGGGTGTAATAGTGTAGTGTCCCACTAGGTAGGCGTGGGCACTACACAAGGGTCAATTGGTTAGCGTGTTACTCCTACTCACAAGTGCATTTAATGCATTTAATGTATTTTCTATGTGCTTTTATATGCAATGTTTCCCCTGTGTTATGCATAAGCAGGCCTAGTTGGGTGTAGTTAGACATCCCAGACGCTAGAGGGAGATAGGGAGCCCCTAGTATAAATGTTCAGGCCCAGACAGGGAGGAGGAAGTTCATAGTCAGGAGTCTGTGGAGACAGAAGTGAGAAGGCACCAGCCAGAGATATGCTGAGGGCCTCCTCCTGACATGCAGCTTGATAGCCCTGGCTGCTAGCTATAACCAGGAGGCTAGTGAATAACCCTAGCCTGCCTGAAGATTGAGTGAGCCTTAGTTAGCTCAGAAGATACCCCAGTAGTAGGACGGGACCTCCTGGGAGAAACCTGCAGTTACCCTCAAGCCAAGCAGAGACAGTGCAACCAACTAAGATAAGTAAGCTAATGGGCAGAGGAACTACAAAGTAAGAGCAAGAGTCAATACGGGAGGAAGATATAATTACCAAGGATTAAAGCCAGCATTTAGGCATCCGGGCCTTGGGATAGAAACCAGACAGGAGTTCTAAGGAACAGCGTACACTATTTCTGAGGAGAAGGTACAACCTGATTCTGAGTGTGTTGTTGATTACCCTCTGAGTATCTTGCACAGAATTATACCTGCCAGTATTTGAAATAAGCCTGCTTGTGAAGTTTGTGATATAAGGGACTGCATTACCATCTTGTTGTACAAAGTTGGACTGTTATAAGTAAAGCAACGATTGGTTCACTATACCACCTGTGTACCTCACTTATTGCTACTGGAAACCGGTGTGCCACCGTTACAGGCACTGGCGTCACAAATCTCAAAAGGGACCTTGCTTCAGGCACACTAAACACCTGCAACATCCAGGGCACCTCACACAACATCAGGCCAGGTCTCTACATACAGAGTGTGCCCCAGAGGAACTTGTGTCTACCTCTCCTTCACTGCCGCATGCCTGCCCAGGGTTCTCCTCCAAATAGTAAGTAACCCTCGATCGCCCATAACCGTGACCTCACTTCGCAATACCCTGCAGGTCTGGCGTGCTGCAATAGCAATCGTCCATCAGCTATCTAAGGTATATGGCCAACCATAGTCTCCTCTAAAGAGGACTACATTACAGAAGTACAGGTAAATCCTGACATCTGGGTGGTGACACATGCAGTATATAAAGTGAATGCTGATATACTAGCACAATTATTTCTTATGTGGATTGTTTTACATCTCCTCCCATAAGCTTTCCCTAGATGTTCTGCATGAAAAGTGGCGTTTATTTTGCAGCATGAATAACATGATAATTGTCTTTTCTGGGTCATTGCGAATGCAGCAATACCAAGTACATATAGTTTTTTTTTTATGTTTTACTACTTTAGCACAATTAAAACAAAAAAATAAAAAATGCTTTTGCACCACCACCCAAAACCCTTAACTTTCTTCTTTTTTTTATTTCTCTTTCTTCTGAGCTGTATGAGGGCTTCATTTTTGCGGGTTGACTTTGGGGCGGATAAGCAAATTACAGGAATTCTGGCATTCTTGTTTTTGTATGGTTTCATCGTGCAAGATAAATTTTGTGATAATTGTGTAGCACAGGTCATTACGGATATGGACATACCAAATATGGGAAGCGGTTTTTATTTTTGCAATTTTTGTCATTGAAAGTAATTTTTTTGTTGAAAAAGGTGCATTTTTTTTAACTTTGTTGATTTTTTTTTATTTAATAGAAGTTTAACTTATTTTTACAATTTATTAGTCCCACAAGGGGACTTTGACAAGCAATCTTCTAATCGCTTCTGTAATACATTGTACTGATAATGCAGTATGTTGATTTATACTGTCAGTACTATACTGACAGTCACTATCAGACTCTGCCTGACAGGGCACACACTAGATGCGGAGGCCTTCATTAGACCCCTGTCTGACATTATAAGACATCAGCAACCAACTCAATCACAGGGAGCTCCCTCTAAACCCCTTAAATATTGGTATCTAAGGGGTTAAACACTATAAGTACTTCTGCTGGTCTGGGCCATTAAAACAGGAGCCCGTCTCTCATGTGAGACCTGGGAGACCCTTTGCAGCGCTTAGACTAGGCTGGCATAAAAAAAAACAGCAGCCTTGCCTAAGGCCTATTAGTGACAACCATAAAAAGCAGTATTGGCAGTCACTAAGGGAAAATTTTATACTTTTTTTTATCCTCCACAAAGTCATACAACACTTATGGGAGGTATGTAAATTTACATTTTTTTAATTGCTGATTTCTCCTATAACTTGGACGCTGATTTGGGATGCTGATTTGGGCCTGCTCAGAATCTCTGCCTTCTCCATGAGGAACTCCTCTCTTTTCCATCTGCACAGTCTGTATACAACTGCTAATTTTGCAAGGGTGTTCAGAAACAACCTTCAGCGTTAAGACTGTCCATCAGCGGTCCACAAATAGCGAGCAGTCCACAATTAGTTTATTACTCATTACTTTGTTTCGATTTTATTTGTTACTACCCCAATTGTGAGGCAACGCATGCTATATGAATAAGGATTATTATAGTCGTTATTAGAATAACAGAATGTGGTATTCACCTGAGAGTATACAAAATAACAGCTGTTTTAGCCATCACTTGTAAAACTAATGAATCTATTAGCGTGCACATTCAGTTCTCATGAAAAGTATGTGTTTTAGAGAAAAGAGTATGATCTGCTGCCAAACTATTTTGGAGCCACTTAACTTGCAAGGAAACATCAAGAACAAGTGTGTCAATAGATAGATAGATAGATGATCAATAGATCATCAGGGCCAAAAGTTTTGAGATCGACACAAATTTTGGTTTACACAAAGTTTGCTGCTTCACTTTTATGACGGCAATTTGCATTAATCAATTCTCAGAGATTGATAATATAGAACACCAAACAAGAAAAAGAAGTCACTGGTAATGTCAGACCACTATTTAGACCAGGGTTGGAGAAACACAGCTGATCCTGCGATCAGCTATATTTCTGCCCTGATCGCCACACAGCGATCGATTCCAGCTCCTGCACTGTAGCAGGAGGAGGTCAGGCCCCCGGCTGTCAGTGACAGCGGGAGAGCCGAAAAGAAGGCAGAAGAGGTTTATCAGTGCTTCTGCCTTCTCCTCAATATACACTCTCCAGGGTGGACCCCGGCGATCACGTGATTGCCAGGCGTCTTAGGGTCAGTAGACTCTGATCAGCTCTGCCTTGGTAAAAAGTCCCCCAGTAGGCTGGTTTCCCCTGTAACTGGGGTTCCTTTGGATGCTTCAGTTACAGTGCAAAATAGTCTGTGTCCTTTATGCACCCCAAATTATGTGGCAAATATATATATATTGTTAAAAAATATACTGGGCACACTCACTTATGTAGACTCATATATTTTATTCAAGGATATATAATGTAAAGTAAAATCAATTATTCTTAAAACACATATAAAATACAGTCAAGCAATATAAAAACACATTGGTACAAAAAAAAACATAGATATAGAATAAATAGTAGGACCAGTGGTAGATAGGCTGGAGATGGTATAGATCAGTCCATACAAAAATCAGAAAAAAATAGAAGTATAGCCTAGCTGTTAGCTTGAGCTAGTGTAGTGGTTAGCTCCACAAAGTACTGTAAGGTTCACAGTCCTGATTCGCTGGGAGAGGATAATGTAACTATAGTCAAACAGAGTTCACTTGAGTGAGTATACTTGCGGCGTCCCGCTAATACTCACTGTTCAGTGCGATTCCTTGTGCAGGTAAACTTGGAGACAAATTGTCGTTATCAGCTGCTGCTGTAAAAACTGAACGATACTATGTCTTTACTCTGTGCCCTTACGATCCTCTGGCTGCCGCTCCGTAGTAGCAAGAAGCCGGTCAGCGCTGGGACTCAAGATACTTTTCCCCTCGTCGGTTTGGTGTGCGACACACTCCTCGTGTGTTTGCACTTGTGGATCCCGGCGTATCAGGGGTTTAGTAAGGCACGGAGTTCTCAAAGACTTTGAATTGCCGCACGGCTCTGGGTAGTTCAAGCACGTACTCCTTGGGGTTGTTCCGGGGGGCTCCTCACCAAACGCGTTTCGGGGTACTTGCCCCTTCTTCAAGGAATCGCACTGAACAGTGAGTATTAGCGGGACGCCGCAAGTATACTCACTCAAGTGAACTCTGTTTGACTATAGTTACATTATCCTCTCCCAGCGAATCAGGACTGTGAACCTTACAGTACTTTGTGGAGCTAACCACTACACTAGCTCAAGCTAACAGCTAGGCTATACTTCTATTTTTTCTGATTTTTGTATGGACTGATCTATACCATCTCCAGCCTATCTACCACTGGTCCTACTATTTATTCTATATCTATGTTTTTTTTTGTACCAATGTGTTTTTATATTGCTTGACTGTATTTTATATGTGTTTTAAGAATAATTGATTTTACTTTACATTATATATCCTTGAATAAAATATATGAGTCTACATAAGTGAGTGTGCCCAGTATATTTTTTAACATTATTTATTCACTTTAGAGGAAGGGCGGATCCTCTTTTACTGGCAGCACCTCATCCTAATTTTTCCTCAGTCCTGTGCGTCTCATTAACCTGTGAAATATATATATATATATATATATATATGAAACTCGAAAAATTAGAATATCGTGCAAAAGTTCATTTATTACTACATTTAATACTGCAATTTAAAAGGAGTTACATTAATGCACACTCTAGTCAGCTAATTAATCCATACCCCCTGAGCAAAGGGTACCTGAGATTGTGACTTTGGGGTTTTCATAAGCTGTAAGACATAATCATCCGAATTATAACAAATAAAGGCTTGAAATATCTCGCTTTGCATGTAATGAGTCTATCTCATATATTAGTTTCACCTTTTAAGTTGCATTACTGAAATAAATGAACTTTGCACGATATTCTAAATTTTCAAGTTTCACCTGTATACATATACTAGCTGAAGGATCTGTGTGTGTCGTTAAAAGATATTGACAGTACCCCGCCCCCTTAACAGTGACCTCCACAGTCCCCCACCCCTTAACACTTGCCCCTCCACAGTGCCGCGTCTCCTTAAAATGGGACCTCCACAGCAGCCCACCCCCTTAATTTTGACCTTCACAGCAGCCTGCCTCTTTAACAGTTAGTTCCTCAGCACCCCACCCCCTTGACAGTGACCTCACAGTACCCCGCTGCCTTAACAGTGACCTCACAGTACCCCACTGCCCCTTTAATAGTGGCCTCCACAGTCCCCTCCTCCCTTAACAGTGACCTCCACAGTGCCTGCCCCCTTAACAATAACATCCACAGCACCCTCCCCTTTAACAGTGACCTCCACAGCGGCCACCCCTTTATTAGTAACCTCCACAGTACCTCGCCCCTTACCAGTGACCTCCACAGAAGTCCGTTCCCTTAAAATGTGACCTCCACAACAACCCGCCCCTTAACATTAACCTCTACAGAACCCCGCCCCTTAACACTGACCTGCATAGCGGACCGTCCCCTTAACTGTGACCTCCACCATTCCCTGCCCCCTTAACAGAGACCATCACAGTGCCCACCTCTTTAACAGTGACCTCCTGCAAGAGTGACGCCCCTCTGGGCACCTTACTGTCTCATTTGCATACCAAATAAACAGGATTTTCAGTGGATAAAAAACATCTATTGCTGGAACAAAGGCACATCTGGAAAAAAGGTACTAAGTGCTATTAGGTTATGGCTTTACTTCAATAACGATTATCCTGGTGACAGATTTCCTTTAAAGCTGACCTACAGCATTGAAGAAAAATGGCTGGGTTGTTATGGAAACCTGGTGCAAAACTGTGTGTATGTGGAGACTAAGGGGCTGCAAGCTTCTATTGGCTGATAAGGGTCATGTGACCAGGCTTCTATTGGCTAATGCATTTTCTGGGAATATATCACACAGGGATGTCCTTTTGAACAGCTCACTCTAAGACAGGAGCACTGTGCTGTCTAAGCGTGAGCTGCAGGGAGAAAGTTACTGTCCCTCCCACCCCTGCAGTTGACAGAAGTTAATTTTTACCTTTATTTCTTCAATCCCTGTCGGCTGCGGAGTGTGAGGGGGCGTTGCCTAACTGGGTTGGGGGCGTGGTTTAGAGGACCTGGGGACGGGGTTCTTAAGTCCATCTTTTGAGGGTGCCCTGAATGGCCACCCTACCTGCCCCCTGAACTGTGACCTCCATAGGCCTGTGCTCCCTTAACAGTAATGTTAGGAGTGCGGATTCCGGATGGTGTCGGTGTGAGCAGTTTCACAGTGGACAGTCACCCACCGCTGGGTAAAGGATGGAGGAGGAGGGGAGGGGGAGAGTGAGCGCCACTCCAAAAAGAATGCGACTATATAATATGCGGCAATGTGGCTCCATGTAAAGGAGATAATGATCTAGAGCGTATGGCCCGTGAGCAGACCCGATGGTGATGGGTGCAGTTACTGTAGGTAGGCCATCCTACAGCTCAAGTGCTGTATAGGTAAATTGGCTGTGGTCCAGTTAGGCAGGTCCAAATAAATAGAAATGAATAAAATATATCGTCGAGGAGACGGTGAATTATGCTATATCGATGGGAAACTAGAAATAGTGCTAAAAAATAGTGGTCGTACAATTAATAAAAATTTATGATAAAATATTAAAATATTAATGCACTCACTTCGCTCGGGGGTGGTCATCAGGATAAGCACATAACACCTGTGACCTAAACCACCCTGGCCAGGATCACATGTAGGATCAGTATTTCTGTTCGTAAGTCCCACCCGCCATTTCTGTTTGGCATTCATAGCACTATCAGCCATCTCAACCATCAGTCAGTGCCACCAGCCACAGCCACTAGTCAGTGCCAGCAGTCTCAGCTACAGCCACCAGTCAGTGCCAACAGTCTCAGCCGCAGCCAGCAGTCTGTTCCAGCAATCTCAGCCAACCGCCGCAATAAGCAGTCTCAGCCACAGCCAGCAGTCAGTGCCACCAATCTTAACAACCAGTCAGTGCCAGCAGTCTCAGCCACAGTCACCAGTCTCGGCCACCAACCACAGCCACCAGTCTCAGCTATCAGTCAGTGCCAGCAGTCTTAGCCACAGCCTCCAGTCACTTCAAGCAGTCTCAGCAACCAGTCAGTGAAAGCAATCTAAGCTACAGCCAGCAGTAGTGCCAGCAGTCTCAGCCACAGCCAGCACTCAGTGCCAGCAGTCTCAGCCACCAGTCAGTGCCAGCACCTGTTGCCAGATTCAGACAGAATATTTACAAAAAATGTTGTCTATAAAGAAATTTTACAGAAAAAATGTCGAGGTTAAAAAAAACATTTTTCTTTCTGAATATCTGCTTCAGATATTGTATATCGCAGATTGTTACAAAGTTTTACACTGAGGCTATAATTACTGTATTGTGATATATACGTTTCTATTTTAATATTATTTTACTTTTGACTTTTTTCCAAAATATTTTTGACAAAAAAATAAAAATAAAACTAGAAATACAATGTTGTCAAATTACCTTGAAATTTAATATAGACTATTCCTAATAATATTCATGCAATACTGTTCTAGCACCCTGGGGTCCACATTATAGCACCACTACATTTCATTTATTTATTATGAAAAAGCATCATACATAACAAAAAAAAATATAAAAAATTTGACTGTCCCTTTAAGCAAAAGCCAGAATATAATTAAAGACAAAAACAGACATTAAACTTAACTACTGTGTGTGGTAGGTCTCTTTCACTGGGGTCACGCTCAGAGATATCTTCACAGACAACGGATTTTAATGTTCAAACTGTGCTTTATTGTGGCAAAAGTACAAACATTAACAGTACAAAATAAAAGCCTGCCCATCTGGGCACTAACTAAAACATAAGACGTGTCTCTCTGACTCACCTACAGTATACATCACAGGTCACACACTGTTTCAGGTGCGGCTTTCTCAGCCCAATAGTCCACCAATCCCCAGGCTGCAGCACGGTCAGAATATCTCCGAGCCTCGTGGTCTCTCAGCCTTGCCCAGCTGAGACCACACTCACAAAGCCTCACCAGGCCTCTGTTTGCACACTCCCCCCTTACTGACACCCTGGGAGGTGCTTTATGCCAGCCCGAGTACCTCCAGCTGGTCTCACCTGTGGTGGAATAGGGGTGTGGGTCGCACTATCCACCGCTTCCTTGCCTCTAACCTGTGTGAGATCTGTCACTGTCTCACACTACATTTATAATAAAACAATTTACTTACAAAAGAAGCTATTGAGTCGTCTGCTGTGCCGTCCTCTGCTTGCTTCTGCGGATTCTTTCCCCTCCTTTCTGTCTCTCCTCAGTGCGCAGGCGCACTGTTATGGCGGATCTGTGGATGACACACTGTTATGAGGGATCTGTGGATGACACACTGTTATGGGGGATCTGTGGATGACACACTGTTATGGGGGATCTGTGGATGACACACTGTTATGGGGGATATGTGGATTACACACTGTTATGGGGGCATCTGTGTATGACGCACTGTTATGGGGGCATCTGTGGATGACACTGTTATGGGGGATCTATGGATGACACTGTTATGGAGGGGATCTGTGGATGACACATAGCATCTTATGCTATATATGTCATCCACAGATCCCCCCCATAACAGTGTCCCTGTGTGAATAGTGACCCCCAATACACATCAGTCTGTATATGTAAAGTGTTAAATTTCAAATTTATCTATCTATCTTCTATCTATCTATCTATCTATCTATCTATCTATCTATCTATCTATCTATCTCTATCTGTCTAGCTGTTATCTCTCTTTCCATATCTATCACCTATCGATCTATATCGATCTGTCTATCACTGCCTATTCATCTAATACATCCCTTTATCTGTCTATCTCTTCTCATCTCCACTCTCTGTGTCTCATCTGTTACCATCCGTACAGACATCACCCCCATCATATGGGCAGATTACAGGCACAATCTCCAGGCAGATAGCAGTCACTGAGTGTAACCCTCAGCCTCTTCAGCATGATGACCTCACTGCTGCAGGTATGATTAGAGCCTTGTGACGTCACAGTGTGGTGAGAACTGAGAAGTGACGAGCTCAGCAGTAGTGGCATGTGGTGAGGTGACAGCAGTGAAGAGGCTCCAGGGTCCTCCTCAACCACTTGCTCCTGTTCCGCCCGCCCCTGTCTCCGCTACCAGGGAGCATGTCCTGTGTGAAGCCATGCTCCGTCCGCTCACAGCCCCTTCACAGCCTTATCTCTGCCTGGGTGACAGCAGCTGGCATGGCTGCAGCTGCCCAAGTGACCTTGCCCACAGCTCGGCTGGCAGGAGGGGAAGCCTGGCTCCGGTCCCTCCACTAGTTCTCCTCCATTCAGCCTGCAGCATGACTACAGCATGGGCAGAGCACACGTCACTTTGTGCCATCTCCTGTCTGGGGGCATGGTCAGCGGCTTCAATCTTGATGTCTCACACACCCTGGTGAAGGAGGTTTGAGGTTTGATTGAATGATTAATATAACAGTTTCATTCCACTATTGTATTTATGTCAAGATACAATGCAGTTTTAGTGAACACGTTGTACTGCAATAGCTGGATTAATAAGCCAGTTTTAAGTAATGCATTGTACTGCAACAAATTCATAAATAAATTACTTAATGCAATTTTAGTTAATGCATTGTATTGGGTCAATTTACTGTGCAGTTTCCATTAATGCATTGTACTGCATTAATATACCAGTTTCTTTTAATGCATTGTATTACAAATGTAATAACAATGTGAAGGGTGTTTGTACAAGGGGAGGGATGTTTAATTGTGGCTCAGTCTGTAAATTATGGGGAAAAATTTTGCTACCACCTAATAGTCTGTGTACAAACCTGTGACTTTTCATTTATAGGCCTCAAAATAAATGTGTGGTAAACAGAAGAGTGGAAAACAAAAGACCTATGCCTCATTACCTGAGAGTCAGTGAAGGGCTGTAGTAGTGCACACAGCAATAACTGCATCAGCCATCCGGCCAGTAATAGTAGTAATAGCTACTCGCACTCTCTTCTGATAGTCACCTTATTGTTATTAAGAACAAAGAGGATGACATTGTTGACTGGATGGTTCACTCCTCCTCTCACTCATAGCAGTGATGTTGATGTCACCTCTGAGTCTGACACCGTGCCTTAGAGCCAGAGGTTACAGCATTCCTTCTGCTCCTCCTTATTGCAATCCCAAAGACGTTTTTCAATTGCATCATCTCTGTTTTCAGTGTCACCTCCTAGTGAGGTGCCTTCTTTTTCCTAAGAAGAGGCAACTAAACCCCATGTGATATGGAAGATACTAAAGATAGTGTCCCTGTTAATGAGTTATGTGAGAAAAGTCAGCTTTTGGACTGTCATGAGGAAAAGGTTCAGGTGGATATGGAGGAACTGATGCACTGCTCTGTTGGTGATGGTGGAAGTAGTGGTACTTGTAGACACAGTGATAGCAGTAGGGGCAGTTGCTGCTATAGAGGAAGGAATCAGGAGAGGGATCAAGAAGCCCATGATGACATACCACGTTCTGATAAAACTGGCACGGAGGGTGAAGATTATTATGATGATTGTGTGTTGAACAGGACCTGATTGATGATCAGGATGCTGAAGAGCAGATAACATTAGGAGAGTGGTGGCCACAATAGCAATAAAGAATAGAGGTTTTGTACAGTCAGAACCTCCAAAAAAAACTGCCACGGCCAGATCTGCTTTTACTATGGTCAACTTGGGAACTGATGGTGTCGCTGATGCTGTTCAACTACATATAAAGCCGTCCACAACCTGTCCCCTCCTTACATCTCTGACCTGCTTTCTCGATACATCCCCACACGTAATCTCAGATCCTCACAGGACCTCCTCCTCAGTTCTCCTCACACAATCGACTACAAGATTTCTCACGTGCCTTTCCCCTACTCTGGAACTAACTACCCCAACACATCAGGCTCTCCCCCAACAAAGCTTTAAGAATAACTGAAAACCCACCTTTTCAGAAAAGCCTATCATCTGCAATGAGCATGCCGCCACCAAACCGCCACAAGAGCAGCCTATACCCTCACCTACTATGTTCTCCCCTTCCCTTATAGATTGTAAGCTCTTGTGGGCAGGGTCCTCTACCTCTCTGTACCAGTCTGTTAATAGTTTCTTGTTTACTATGTTTTTTTATTTCTGTGTAACCCAAGCTGGATGTACAGCGCCATGGAATTAATTGCACTTTAAAATAAATAATAATAATACTGTGGGCACAGGCTTAGAATGTGTTAGACTTAGACCAAGCTCAGCTGTCACTAGCTCTCTGTAATTAGTTCCCATCAGGTAGTTTTTCTCACTGTGTCGGCAAACATAAGCACTGCCATGTGCAAGACCTGCAGGATGAAAATAAGTTGGCACCACAGCTATATTGCAGCACATGAAGTGGCATTGCCAGATCCAGTGGAAAATAGCCACCAGTACAGTCAGAACAACAATCCACCTTATCCCAGTCTCTTTTGTGGTAGCCTGTAGGGATGAGCGAACATTATATTTTGAAGTTTGAGTTCGTGTTCGGGTTGGGGTATATGCTGAATTGCGTTATGGATTCTGTTCCCACGGACCATAATGCAATTCCATGACGGAATGCATAACGGAATGCCTGTAGAAGCATTCTATTATTCATGCCGTCATAATAGTCTATGGCTAGCATAACGGATTCGTCCGGTTTTCGTTATGCTGGAGTCCTCTCCTGCATAACTGAAACTGGACGGATCCGTTATGCTCGCCATAGACTTCTATTATGACGGAATGAATAACGGAATGCCTCTAAAGGCATTCCGTTATGCATTCCGTCATGGAATTGCGTTATGGTCCGTGGTAACGGAATCCATAACGCAATTCAGCATATACCCGAACTCGAACTTCAAAATATGAAATTCGCTCATCCCTAGTAGCCAGGCTACAACCATATGAGGTACAATATCTTTGTCATGATCATCAGTTACTGCTTCTCCTGCTCAGACTCCTCCATCACTTTGTCAACAGTAGAGTTGAGCGAACACCTGGATGTTCGGTTTCGAGAAGTTCGGCCAAACTTCCCGGAAATGTTCGGGTTCGGGATCCGAACCCGACCCGAACTTCGTCCCGAACCCGAACCCCATTGAAGTCAATGAGGACCCGAACTTTTTGGCACTAAAAAGGCTGTAAAACAACATGTAGGTAAATCCCCTGCAAACAAATGTGGATAGGGAAATGAGTTAAAATAAAAATAAAATAAATAAAAATTAACCAATATCAATTGGAGAGAGGTCCCATAGCAGAGAATCTGGCTTCACGTCAGCAGAGAATCAGTCTTCATGCCATAGCAGAGAATCTGGCTTCACGTCACCCACCACTGTAACAGTCCATTGTCATATACACTGCTCAAAAAAATAAAGGGAACACAAAAATAACACATCCTAGATCTGAGTTAATTAAATATTCTTCTGAAATACTTTGTTCTTTACATAGTTGAATGTGCTGACAATAAAATCACACAAAAATTAAAAAATGGAAATCAAATTTTTCAACCCATGGAGGTCTGGATTTGGAGTCACACTCAAAACTAAAGTGGAAAAACACACTACAGGCTGATCCAACTTTGATGTAATGTCCTTAAAACAAGTCAAAATGAGGCTCAGTAGTGTGTGTGGCATCCACGTGCCTGTATGACCTCCCTACAACGCCTGTGCATGCTCCTGATGAGGTGGCGGACGGTCTCTTGAGGGATCTCCTCCCAGACCTGGACTAAAGCATCTGCCAACTCCTGGACAGTCTGTGGTGCAACGTGACGTTGGTGGATAGAGCGAGACATGATGTCCCAGATGTGCTCAATTGGATTCAGGTCTGGGGAACGGGCGGGCCAGTCCATAGCATTAATGCCTTTGTCTTGCAGGAACTGCTGACACACTCCAGCCACATGAGGTCTAGCATTGTCTTGCATTAGGAGGAACCCAGGGCCAACCGCACCAGAATATGGTCTCACAAGGGGTCTGAGGATCTCATCTCGGTACCTAATGGCAGTCAGGCTACCTCTGGCGAGCACATGGAGGGCTGTGCGGCCCTCCAAAGAAATTCCACCCCACACCATTACTGAACCAATGCCAAACCGGTCATGCTGGAGAATGTTGCAGGCAGCAGAATGTTCTCCACGGCGTCTCCAGACTCTGTCACATCTGTCACATGTGCTCAGTGTGAACCTGCTTTCATCTGTGAAGAGCACAGGGCGCCAGTGGCGAATTTGCCAATCTTGGTGTTCTCTGGCAAATGCCAAATGTCCTGCACGGTGTTGGGCTGTAAGCACAACCCCCACCTGTGGACGTCGGGCCCTCATATCACCCTCATGGAGTCTGTTTCTGACAGTTGAGCAGACACATGCACATTTGTGGCCTGCAGGAGTTCATTTTGCAGGGCTCTGGCAGTGCTCCTCCTGTTCCTCCTTGCACAAAGGCGGAGGTAGCGGTCCTGCTGCTGGGTTGTTGCCCTCCTACGGCCTCCTCCACATCTCCTGATGTACTGGACTGTCTCCTGGTAGCGCCTCCATGCTCTGGACACTACGCTGACAGACACAGCAAACCTTCTTGCCACAGCTCGCATTGATGTGCCATCCTGGATAAGCTGCACTGCCTGAGACACTTGTGTGGGTTGTAGACTCCGTCTCATGCTACCACTAGAGTGAAAGCACCGCCAGCATTCAGAAGTGACCAAAACATCAGCCAGGAAGCATAGGAACTGAGAAGTAGTCTGTGGTCACCACATGCAGAACCACTCCTTTATTCGGGGTGTCTTGCTAATTGCCTATAATTTCCACCTGTTGTCTATCCCATTTGCACAACAGCATGTGAAATTGATTGTCACTCAGTGTTGCTTCCTAAGTGGACAGTTTGATTTCACAGAAGTGTGATTGACTTGGAGTTACATTGTGTTGTTTAAGTGTTCCCTTTATTTTTTTGAGCAGTGTATTTAGGCCCCGGCACCCAGGCAGAGGAGAGAAGTCCCGTAACAGAGAATCTGGCTTCATGTCAGCAGAGAATCAGTCTGCATGTCATAGCAGAGAATCAGGCTTCACGTCACCCACCTGTCATGCCCCACTCTGACGATGTGCGGAGGTCAGCCAGGATTGCAGCACGAGTCTAGTATTTGTTTTGATGCTGTGCTGGATCCGCCTCGCATCAGGTGCACTGGGTGGAGTCATTAGTTTAAATAGTCTCTAGCCAAGGTGCTCTGAGCAGATTATACTCTTCATTGTGGTCTTGGAAGGAAGGTTGGCTGTTTGTTCCTGCTCTCAGCAGTGTATTTTCTTGTTTGGTTGTTTATGTCATCTATCCCATCCAGGTTCTGTGCGAGTTGGCAGCTCCTTTCTCCCCACTTCACCATCTCAGGGAGTTCAGGGTTCTGTTAGCATAGGCTGGTTGACACAGCAAATCTACCATCAAGATTTGGTCTGTGGGCTGAGCATTGTAGGGAAAGATGTCAGGGATTAATTAGGAGGTGACCCTTCCCCCGTCTCTCGTCCAGAGCCTGGTTGGTGTGTTATCTGTTTAACTGTGCACGTCCGCCGTGACATTATAATCCGCCATACTGTGACCGCCATTTCTCAGTGTTTATGGGATGGCGTCAATTGAAGCACTGGTTGACCGCATGCAGGGTTTGTCCCTGGAGGTTGCGGATCTACGTAGTACGGTCACACAGTGTCAGAGGGTGTTGGCTTCAGGTACAGGTCAAATTGTTGGGGAGCCTAAAGTCGCTCTTCCGGAGAAATTTGCAGGGGGTACTGATGATTTTTTCCGTTTCAAGGAATCATGTAAATTGTCCTTTCGTTTATGCCCATTTTCATCAGGTAATGAGGATCAGAGGGTGGGTATCGTCATGTCTTTGCTGAAAGAGGACGCGCAATCCTGGGCTTTTTCCCTGCCGCCCGGTTCTCTGGCTCTCCGGTCAGTGGAGGAATTTTTTAAAGCCCTGGGATTGATTTACGATGACCCCCACCTGTGGACGTCGGGCCCTCATATCACCCTCATGGAGTCTGTTTCTGACCGTTGAGCAGACACATGCACATTTGTGGCCTGCAGGAGTTCATTTTGCAGGGCTCTGGCAGTGCTCCTCCTGTTCCTCCTTGCACAAAGGCGGAGGTAGCGGTCCTGCTGCTGGGTTGTTGCCCTCCTACGGCCTCCTCCACATCTCCTGATGTACTGGACTGTCTCCTGGTAGCGCCTCCATGCTCTGGACACTACGCTGACAGACACAGCAAACCTTCTTGCCACAGCTCGCATTGATGTGCCATCCTGGATAAGCTGCACTGCCTGAGACACTTGTGTGGGTTGTAGACTCCGTCTCATGCTACCACTAGAGTGAAAGCACCGCCAGCATTCAGAAGTGACCAAAACATCAGCCAGGAAGCATAGGAACTGAGAAGTAGTCTGTGGTCACCACATGCAGAACCACTCCTTTATTCGGGGTGTCTTGCTAATTGCCTATAATTTCCACCTGTTGTCTATCCCATTTGCACAACAGCATGTGAAATTGATTGTCACTCAGTGTTGCTTCCTAAGTGGACAGTTTGATTTCACAGAAGTGTGATTGACTTGGAGTTACATTGTGTTGTTTAAGTGTTCCCTTTATTTTTTTGAGCAGTGTATTTAGGCCCCGGCACCCAGGCAGAGGAGAGAAGTCCCGTAACAGAGAATCTGGCTTCATGTCAGCAGAGAATCAGTCTGCATGTCATAGCAGAGAATCAGGCTTCACGTCACCCACCTGTCATGCCCCACTCTGACGATGTGCGGAGGTCAGCCAGGATTGCAGCACGAGTCTAGTATTTGTTTTGATGCTGTGCTGGATCCGCCTCGCATCAGGTGCACTGGGTGGAGTCATTAGTTTAAATAGTCTCTAGCCAAGGTGCTCTGAGCAGATTATACTCTTCATTGTGGTCTTGGAAGGAAGGTTGGCTGTCTGTTCCTGCTCTCAGCAGTGTATTTTCTTGTTTGGTTGTTTATGTCATCTATCCCATCCAGGTTCTGTGCGAGTTGGCAGCTCCTTTCTCCCCACTTCACCATCTCAGGGAGTTCAGGGTTCTGTTAGCATAGGCTGGTTGACACAGCAAATCTACCATCAAGATTTGGTCTGTGGGCTGAGCATTGTAGGGAAAGATGTCAGGGATTAATTAGGAGGTGACCCTTCCCCCGTCTCTCGTCCAGAGCCTGGTTGGTGTGTTATCTGTTTAACTGTGCACGTCCGCCGTGACATTATAATCCGCCATACTGTGACCGCCATTTCTCAGTGTTTATGGGATGGCGTCAATTGAAGCACTGGTTGACCGCATGCAGGGTTTGTCCCTGGAGGTTGCGGATCTACGTAGTACGGTCACACAGTGTCAGAGGGTGTTGGCTTCAGGTACAGGTCAAATTGTTGGGGAGCCTAAAGTCGCTCTTCCGGAGAAATTTGCAGGGGGTACTGATGATTTTTTCCGTTTCAAGGAATCATGTAAATTGTCCTTTCGTTTATGCCCATTTTCATCAGGTAATGAGGATCAGAGGGTGGGTATCGTCATGTCTTTGCTGAAAGAGGACGCGCAATCCTGGGCTTTTTCCCTGCCGCCCGGTTCTCTGGCTCTCCGGTCAGTGGAGGAATTTTTTAAAGCCCTGGGATTGATTTACGATGACCCCCACCTGTGGACGTCGGGCCCTCATATCACCCTCATGGAGTCTGTTTCTGACCGTTGAGCAGACACATGCACATTTGTGGCCTGCAGGAGTTCATTTTGCAGGGCTCTGGCAGTGCTCCTCCTGTTCCTCCTTGCACAAAGGCGGAGGTAGCGGTCCTGCTGCTGGGTTGTTGCCCTCCTACGGCCTCCTCCACATCTCCTGATGTACTGGACTGTCTCCTGGTAGCGCCTCCATGCTCTGGACACTACGCTGACAGACACAGCAAACCTTCTTGCCACAGCTCGCATTGATGTGCCATCCTGGATAAGCTGCACTGCCTGAGACACTTGTGTGGGTTGTAGACTCCGTCTCATGCTACCACTAGAGTGAAAGCACCGCCAGCATTCAGAAGTGACCAAAACATCAGCCAGGAAGCATAGGAACTGAGAAGTAGTCTGTGGTCACCACATGCAGAACCACTCCTTTATTCGGGGTGTCTTGCTAATTGCCTATAATTTCCACCTGTTGTCTATCCCATTTGCACAACAGCATGTGAAATTGATTGTCACTCAGTGTTGCTTCCTAAGTGGACAGTTTGATTTCACAGAAGTGTGATTGACTTGGAGTTACATTGTGTTGTTTAAGTGTTCCCTTTATTTTTTTGAGCAGTGTATTTAGGCCCCGGCACCCAGGCAGAGGAGAGAAGTCCCGTAACAGAGAATCTGGCTTCATGTCAGCAGAGAATCAGTCTGCATGTCATAGCAGAGAATCAGGCTTCACGTCACCCACCTGTCATGCCCCACTCTGACGATGTGCGGAGGTCAGCCAGGATTGCAGCACGAGTCTAGTATTTGTTTTGATGCTGTGCTGGATCCGCCTCGCATCAGGTGCACTGGGTGGAGTCATTAGTTTAAATAGTCTCTAGCCAAGGTGCTCTGAGCAGATTATACTCTTCATTGTGGTCTTGGAAGGAAGGTTGGCTGTTTGTTCCTGCTCTCAGCAGTGTATTTTCTTGTTTGGTTGTTTATGTCATCTATCCCATCCAGGTTCTGTGCGAGTTGGCAGCTCCTTTCTCCCCACTTCACCATCTCAGGGAGTTCAGGGTTCTGTTAGCATAGGCTGGTTGACACAGCAAATCTACCATCAAGATTTGGTCTGTGGGCTGAGCATTGTAGGGAAAGATGTCAGGGATTAATTAGGAGGTGACCCTTCCCCCGTCTCTCGTCCAGAGCCTGGTTGGTGTGTTATCTGTTTAACTGTGCACGTCCGCCGTGACATTATAATCCGCCATACTGTGACCGCCATTTCTCAGTGTTTATGGGATGGCGTCAATTGAAGCACTGGTTGACCGCATGCAGGGTTTGTCCCTGGAGGTTGCGGATCTACGTAGTACGGTCACACAGTGTCAGAGGGTGTTGGCTTCAGGTACAGGTCAAATTGTTGGGGAGCCTAAAGTCGCTCTTCCGGAGAAATTTGCAGGGGGTACTGATGATTTTTTCCGTTTCAAGGAATCATGTAAATTGTCCTTTCGTTTATGCCCATTTTCATCAGGTAATGAGGATCAGAGGGTGGGTATCGTCATGTCTTTGCTGAAAGAGGACGCGCAATCCTGGGCTTTTTCCCTGCCGCCCGGTTCTCTGGCTCTCCGGTCAGTGGAGGAATTTTTTAAAGCCCTGGGATTGATTTACGATGACCCCCACCTGTGGACGTCGGGCCCTCATATCACCCTCATGGAGTCTGTTTCTGACCGTTGAGCAGACACATGCACATTTGTGGCCTGCAGGAGTTCATTTTGCAGGGCTCTGGCAGTGCTCCTCCTGTTCCTCCTTGCACAAAGGCGGAGGTAGCGGTCCTGCTGCTGGGTTGTTGCCCTCCTACGGCCTCCTCCACATCTCCTGATGTACTGGACTGTCTCCTGGTAGCGCCTCCATGCTCTGGACACTACGCTGACAGACACAGCAAACCTTCTTGCCACAGCTCGCATTGATGTGCCATCCTGGATAAGCTGCACTGCCTGAGACACTTGTGTGGGTTGTAGACTCCGTCTCATGCTACCACTAGAGTGAAAGCACCGCCAGCATTCAGAAGTGACCAAAACATCAGCCAGGAAGCATAGGAACTGAGAAGTAGTCTGTGGTCACCACATGCAGAACCACTCCTTTATTCGGGGTGTCTTGCTAATTGCCTATAATTTCCACCTGTTGTCTATCCCATTTGCACAACAGCATGTGAAATTGATTGTCACTCAGTGTTGCTTCCTAAGTGGACAGTTTGATTTCACAGAAGTGTGATTGACTTGGAGTTACATTGTGTTGTTTAAGTGTTCCCTTTATTTTTTTGAGCAGTGTATTTAGGCCCCGGCACCCAGGCAGAGGAGAGAAGTCCCGTAACAGAGAATCTGGCTTCATGTCAGCAGAGAATCAGTCTGCATGTCATAGCAGAGAATCAGGCTTCACGTCACCCACCTGTCATGCCCCACTCTGACGATGTGCGGAGGTCAGCCAGGATTGCAGCACGAGTCTAGTATTTGTTTTGATGCTGTGCTGGATCCGCCTCGCATCAGGTGCACTGGGTGGAGTCATTAGTTTAAATAGTCTCTAGCCAAGGTGCTCTGAGCAGATTATACTCTTCATTGTGGTCTTGGAAGGAAGGTTGGCTGTTTGTTCCTGCTCTCAGCAGTGTATTTTCTTGTTTGGTTGTTTATGTCATCTATCCCATCCAGGTTCTGTGCGAGTTGGCAGCTCCTTTCTCCCCACTTCACCATCTCAGGGAGTTCAGGGTTCTGTTAGCATAGGCTGGTTGACACAGCAAATCTACCATCAAGATTTGGTCTGTGGGCTGAGCATTGTAGGGAAAGATGTCAGGGATTAATTAGGAGGTGACCCTTCCCCCGTCTCTCGTCCAGAGCCTGGTTGGTGTGTTATCTGTTTAACTGTGCACGTCCGCCGTGACATTATAATCCGCCATACTGTGACCGCCATTTCTCAGTGTTTATGGGATGGCGTCAATTGAAGCACTGGTTGACCGCATGCAGGGTTTGTCCCTGGAGGTTGCGGATCTACGTAGTACGGTCACACAGTGTCAGAGGGTGTTGGCTTCAGGTACAGGTCAAATTGTTGGGGAGCCTAAAGTCGCTCTTCCGGAGAAATTTGCAGGGGGTACTGATGATTTTTTCCGTTTCAAGGAATCATGTAAATTGTCCTTTCGTTTATGCCCATTTTCATCAGGTAATGAGGATCAGAGGGTGGGTATCGTCATGTCTTTGCTGAAAGAGGACGCGCAATCCTGGGCTTTTTCCCTGCCGCCCGGTTCTCTGGCTCTCCGGTCAGTGGAGGAATTTTTTAAAGCCCTGGGATTGATTTACGATGACCCCCACCTGTGGACGTCGGGCCCTCATATCACCCTCATGGAGTCTGTTTCTGACCGTTGAGCAGACACATGCACATTTGTGGCCTGCAGGAGTTCATTTTGCAGGGCTCTGGCAGTGCTCCTCCTGTTCCTCCTTGCACAAAGGCGGAGGTAGCGGTCCTGCTGCTGGGTTGTTGCCCTCCTACGGCCTCCTCCACATCTCCTGATGTACTGGACTGTCTCCTGGTAGCGCCTCCATGCTCTGGACACTACGCTGACAGACACAGCAAACCTTCTTGCCACAGCTCGCATTGATGTGCCATCCTGGATAAGCTGCACTGCCTGAGACACTTGTGTGGGTTGTAGACTCCGTCTCATGCTACCACTAGAGTGAAAGCACCGCCAGCATTCAGAAGTGACCAAAACATCAGCCAGGAAGCATAGGAACTGAGAAGTAGTCTGTGGTCACCACATGCAGAACCACTCCTTTATTCGGGGTGTCTTGCTAATTGCCTATAATTTCCACCTGTTGTCTATCCCATTTGCACAACAGCATGTGAAATTGATTGTCACTCAGTGTTGCTTCCTAAGTGGACAGTTTGATTTCACAGAAGTGTGATTGACTTGGAGTTACATTGTGTTGTTTAAGTGTTCCCTTTATTTTTTTGAGCAGTGTATTTAGGCCCCGGCACCCAGGCAGAGGAGAGAAGTCCCGTAACAGAGAATCTGGCTTCATGTCAGCAGAGAATCAGTCTGCATGTCATAGCAGAGAATCAGGCTTCACGTCACCCACCTGTCATGCCCCACTCTGACGATGTGCGGAGGTCAGCCAGGATTGCAGCACGAGTCTAGTATTTGTTTTGATGCTGTGCTGGATCCGCCTCGCATCAGGTGCACTGGGTGGAGTCATTAGTTTAAATAGTCTCTAGCCAAGGTGCTCTGAGCAGATTATACTCTTCATTGTGGTCTTGGAAGGAAGGTTGGCTGTTTGTTCCTGCTCTCAGCAGTGTATTTTCTTGTTTGGTTGTTTATGTCATCTATCCCATCCAGGTTCTGTGCGAGTTGGCAGCTCCTTTCTCCCCACTTCACCATCTCAGTCAGTTCAGGGTTCTGTTAGCATAGGCTGGTTGACACAGCAAATCTACCATCAAGATTTGGTCTGTGGGCTGAGCATTGTAGGGAAAGATGTCAGGGATTAATTAGGAGGTGACCCTTCCCCCGTCTCTCGTCCAGAGCCTGGTTGGTGTGTTATCTGTTTAACTGTGCACGTCCGCCGTGACATTATAATCCGCCATACTGTGACCGCCATTTCTCAGTGTTTATGGGATGGCGTCAATTGAAGCACTGGTTGACCGCATGCAGGGTTTGTCCCTGGAGGTTGCGGATCTACGTAGTACGGTCACACAGTGTCAGAGGGTGTTGGCTTCAGGTACAGGTCAAATTGTTGGGGAGCCTAAAGTCGCTCTTCCGGAGAAATTTGCAGGGGGTACTGATGATTTTTTCCGTTTCAAGGAATCATGTAAATTGTCCTTTCGTTTATGCCCATTTTCATCAGGTAATGAGGATCAGAGGGTGGGTATCGTCATGTCTTTGCTGAAAGAGGACGCGCAATCCTGGGCTTTTTCCCTGCCGCCCGGTTCTCTGGCTCTCCGGTCAGTGGAGGAATTTTTTAAAGCCCTGGGATTGATTTACGATGACCCAGATCGAGTTTCAATGGCAGAGTCAAAATTACGTAACTTACTACAGGGTAATCATACTGCTGAGGTTTACTGCACAGAGTTTAGGAGGTGGGCTACTGAGTCAGGGTGGAACGACCCCGCGTTACGTAGCCAGTTTTGTCAGGGGTTATCTGAAAGGTTGAAGGATGCTCTGGCTTTTCATGAATACCCTGATACTTTGGAAAATGCAATGTCTTTGGCGATACGTTTGGATAGACGTATCAGAGAGAGGGGTAAGGGTCCCTCTGTGCAGGGGATTCCTCCCCGCGTGTAGTTTTGTTCCACCAGCTGCCCAGGGAGATATTGCTTGTTATTCTGGCCTAGGGGAGGAACCCATGCAGTTAGGTCAGATATCTTTCCATTCGGATAGTAGAGACTTTCGTAAAGCGCACAATTTATGTTTCTTTTGTGGAAAGAGGGGTAATTTTGTTTTTTCTTGTCCGTATGTTGAACCACAGGAAAGAGTGATAAAGAAAAAAGAAAAAGAAAAAAAAACCTCCCTCACACTTCGTGGTATGAATGGTGTGGTGGAGCAGACTGGTGTGCAAGTTCCCTGCAGTTCCCGTTTTCTCCTTTCAGCTATGGTGGCGCTAGAGTCTCGAAATGTGTTTGTTGATGTTTTTCTTGATTGTGGTGCTGGGGTAAATTTAATTGACTTTCTGTTTGTTCAGGGTTTGGGACTAAGTATTTGCACGTTAGAGAACGAGATTCGTGTTTTTGCCATTGATTCTTCCCCTCTTTCTCAAGGGAGCCTTACTCACGTTGTTCATGATATTCATTTAAGGGTGGGTGATTCACATACTGAGATTATTTCCTGTTTCGTCATGAAGGATTTGCCAGCTCCAATAGTTTTGGGGTTGCCATGGTTGTCTAAACATAACCCAACTATAGACTGGCAGGCGAGACAAATCATTGGTTGGAGCAAGTTTTGTTCGGATAATTGTCTTGTCACATCTATTTCTGAAGTGTCCGTTACGGCCTTGCCTCAGTATCTCTCAGATTTTTCGGACGTGTTTGCGGAGGGTGGGGCTCAGGAATTGCCCCCTCATCGTGACTATGATTGTCCTGTGAATCTCATTCCGGGGGCTGAGTTGCCTAAGTCTCGGCTCTACAACCTCTCTCAACCCGAGAGAGGTCATGCGAAAGTATGTCGCCGAGAGTTTGGCAAAGGGTCATATTAGACCATCTAAGTCTCCAGTGGCTGTAGGTTTGTTCTTCGTGAAAAAGAAAGATGGATCACTGAGACCGTGTTTGGATTTCCGGGAGCTGAATCGTATTACAGTCCGGGATCCATATCCCCTGCCTTTGATCTCTGATCTTTTTGATCAGATTGTTGGAGCCAAGGTGTTCTCCAAGTTGGATTTGAGAGGAGCATACAATCTGATCAGGATCAAGGAGGGGGATGAGTGGAAAACGGCCTTCAATACGCACGAGGGTCATTTTGAGAACCTGGTAATGCCTTTTGGGTTGACGAATGCGCCAGCGGTATTTCAGCGATTCGTCAATGATATTTTTCATTATTTGGTGGGGAGGTTCGTAGTAGTCTACCTTGATGACATTTTAATTTATTCTCCTGATCTGAAGACCCATCAGGATCATGTGAGACAGGTTTTGACGATCCTGCGAGAGAATAAGTTATACGCCAAATTGGAGAAATGTTTGTTTGCGGTGCAAGAGCTTCCATTTTTGGGATACATGCTTTCTGATTCTGGTTTTCGTATGGACCCCGAAAAGGT
This sequence comes from Bufo bufo, assembly GCF_905171765.1. NCBI lineage: Eukaryota > Metazoa > Chordata > Amphibia > Anura > Bufonidae > Bufo > Bufo bufo. Next base: position 600,907,488 of record NC_053390.1, on the reverse strand, counting down.
CCGAGCGGTTCTGGAGTGGGACCGACCGGAGAATCAGAAAGCTTTGATGCGATTTTTGGGGTTTACGAATTATTATAGAAAATTTATTTTGAATTATTCCACGCTAGTCAAACCTCTTACTGATATGACCAAGAAGGGCGCTGATGTCTCTGTCTGGTCGGATGAGGCATTGCAGGCCTTTTCGGCTATTAAGGAGCGTTTTGCGTCTTCTCCCATTCTGGTGCAGCCGGATGTATCTCAGCCATTCGTGGTCGAGGTTGATGCATCAGAGGTGGGGGTTGGGGCGGTGCTTTCGCAGGGTCCTTCCCCTTGCAAGTGGGTCCCGTGTGCCTTCTCCAGGAAGCTCTCGGTCGCTGAGAGGAATTATGATGTTGGAGATAGGGAGTTGTTGGCGATCAAGTTGGCCTTTGAAGAATGGCGTCACTGGTTAGAGGGGGCTTCTCACCCCGTTACTGTGTATACAGACCATAAGAATTTGGCTTACCTGCAATCTGCCAAGCGTCTGAACCCTAGACAGGCCAGATGGTCATTGTTTTTTACCAGGTTCAATTTCGTGGTTACCTTTCGCCCAGGGGTCAAGAAGGTCAAGGCAGATGCCTTGTCTCGCAGCTTCCCTGGGGGAGGTGATTCAGAAGATCCAGCGCCGATTTTGGCGGATGGAGTGGTGGTCTCCGCTCTGTACCCTGAATTGGAGATGGAGGTGTTGGGAGCTCAGGAGGGGGCTCCTGGTTCGTGTCCCCCAGGGAGGTTGTTTGTTCCTGAGGGCCTACGATACAAGGTGTTCAAGGAACATCACAATACTGTTCTCGCTGGACATCCTGGTGGTAAGTCCACCTGTGATCTGGTGTCCCGGAGGTTCTGGTGGCCAGGTTTGCGTAAGAGTATTGAGAATTACGTGGCAGCTTGTGAAACCTGCGCTCGGTCTAAGGTTGCTCATACTCGACCGCCTGGTTCACTTCTTCCATTGTCTATTCCATCTCGTCCTTGGACACATTTGTCCATGGACTTTATTACGGACCTACCGAGTTCCTCCGGGAGAACAGTGATCTTGGTGGTAGTCGATCGTTTCAGTAAAATGGCTCACTTTATTCCACTAACAAGTCTGCCTAACGCTAAGACTCTTGCGCAGATTTTTGTGGATAATATTGTTAAATTGCACGGTATTCCTTCGGATATTGTCTCTGATAGGGGCACGCAGTTTGTCTCCAGGTTTTGGAGGGCGTTCTGCTCTCGACTTGGCATTCAACTTTCTTTCTCGTCGGCTTTTCATCCACAGTCGAATGGTCAGACGGAGCGTACTAATCAAAACCTGGAGACCTACTTGAGGTGCTTTGTGGCTGAGAATCAGGAGGACTGGTCCTCATTCTTGCCCTTAGCAGAATTTGCATTGAATAACCGTAGGCAGGAGTCCACAGGTAAGTCGCCATTTTTTGGCGCATACGGTTTCCATCCTCAGTTTGGTACCTTTTCTGGGTCTGGTTCCTCCGGGATGCCAGAGGAGGAGAGATTCTCTTCTGCCTTATCCTCTATCTGGCAGGGGATTCAAGGGAATCTGGAGAGGATGGGTGAGAGGTATAAACGAATGGCTGAAAGGAGACGTGTGACTGGTCCGGACCTGTGTGTGGGTGATTTGGTGTGGTTGTCCACTAGGAATATCAAGTTGAGAATGCCATCTTGGAAACTGGGTCCAAGATTTGTTGGTCCATATAAGATTTCTGCTGTGATCAATCCTGTGGCATTTCGACTTGATCTGCCGCAGACTTGGAGGATCCACGATGTCTTCCACAAGTCTTTACTAAAAAAATATGTTAAACCGGTGGTACCATCGCCATTGCCTCCTCCTCCTGTTCTGGTCGAGGGAAACTTGGAGTTCGAGATCTCCAGGATTCTCGACTCGAGAGTTCTGCGGGGTTCCCTCCAGTACCTGGTTCACTGGAGGGGATACGGTCCTGAGAAGAGGATGTGGGTTCCGGCGTCAGATGTCAACGCCAGCCGTCTGGTGAGGGCCTTTCATAGGTCCCATCCGGATAAGGTTGGTCCAGGGTGTCCGGAGGTCACCCGTAGAAGGGGGGGTACTGTCATGCCCCACTCTGACGATGTGCGGAGGTCAGCCAGGATTGCAGCACGAGTCTAGTATTTGTTTTGATGCTGTGCTGGATCCGCCTCGCATCAGGTGCACTGGGTGGAGTCATTAGTTTAAATAGTCTCCAGCCAAGGTGCTCTGAGCGGATTATACTCTTCATTGTGGTCTTGGAAGGAAGGTTGGCTGTTTGTTCCTGCTCTCAGCAGATAAGTGTATTTTCTTGTTTGGTTGTTTATGTCATCTATCCCATCCAGGTTCTGTGCGAGCTGGCAGCTCCTTTCTCCCCACTTCACCATCTCAGGGAGTTCAGGGTTCTGTTAGCATAGGCTGGTGGACACAGCAAATCTACCATCAAGATTTGGTCTGTGGGCTGAGCATTGTAGGGAAAGAGGTCAGGGATTAATTAGGAGGTGACCCTTCCCCCGTCTCTCGTCCAGAGCCTGGTTGGTGTGTTATCTGTTTAACTGTGCACGTCCGCCGTGACACCACCACTGTAACAGTCCATTGTCATATATTTAGGCCCAGGCACCCAGGCAGAGGAGAGAGGTACCATAACAGAGAATCAGGCTTCACGTCACCCACCACTGGAACAGGCCACTGTCACATATTTAGGCCCCGGCACCCAGACAGAGGAGAGAGGTCCCGTAACAGAGAATCTGGCTTCATGTCAGCAGAGAATCAGTCTGCATGTCATAGCAGAGAATCAGGCTTCACGTCACCCACCACTGTAACAGTCCATTGTCATATATTTAGGCCCAGGCACCCAGGCAGAGGAGAGAGGTCCTGTAACAAAGAATCTGGCTTCATGTCAGCAGAGAATCAGTCTTCATGTCATAGCAGAGAATCAGGCTTCACGTCACCCAACACTGGAACAGTCCATTGTCAGATATTTAGGCCCAGGCACCCAGGCAGAGGAGAGAGGTGCCATAACAGAGAATCTGGCTTCATGTCAGCAGAGAATCAGTCTGCATGTCATAGCAGAGAATCAGGCTTCACGTCACCCACCACTGTAACAGTCCATTGTCACATATTTAGGCCCAGGCACCCAGGCAGAGGAGAGAGGTCCCATAACAGAGATTCAGGCTTCATGTCAGCAGAGAATCAGTCTTCATGTCATAGCAGAGAATCAGGCTTCACGTCACCCACCACTGGAACAGTCCATTATCACATATTTAGGCCCCGGCACCCAGACAGAGGAGAGGTTCATTCAACTTTGGGTTGCCTCGCAATATAATGGTAAAATGAAAATAAAAATATGATTGAATGAGGAAGTGCCCTGGAGTACAATAATATATTGTTAAGGGGAGGTAGTTAATGTCTAATCTGCACAAGGGATGGACAGGTCCTGTGGGGTCCATGCCTGGTTCATTTTTATGAACGTCAGCTTGTCCACATTGGCTGTAGACAGGCGGCTGCGTTTGTCTGTAATGACGCCCCCTGCCGTGCTGAATACACGTTCAGACAAAACGCTGGCCGCCGGGCAGGCCAGCACCTCCAAGGCATAAAAGGCTAGCTCTGGCCACGTGGACAATTTGGAGACCCAGAAGTTGAATGGGGCCGAACCATCAGTCAGTACGTGGAGGGGTGTGCACAGGTACTGTTCCACCATGTTATTGAAATGTTTCCTCCTGCTAACACATTCCGTATCAGGTGGTGGTGCAGTTAGCTGTGGCGTGGTGACAAAACTTTTCCACATCTCTGCCATGCTAACCCTGCCCTCAGAGGAGCTGGCCGTGATACAGCTGCGTTGGCGACCTCTTGCTCCTCCTCTGCCTTCGCCTTGGGCTTCCACTTGTTCCCCTGTGACATTTGGGAATGCTCTCAGTAGCGCGTCTACCAACGTGCGCTTGTACTCGCGCATCTTACTATCACGCTCCAGTGCATGAAGTAAGGTGGGCACATTGTCTTTGTACCGTGGATCCAGCAGGGTGGCAACCCAGTAGTCCGCACACGTTAAAATGTGGGCAACTCTGCTGTCGTTGCGCAGGCACTGCAGCATGTAGTCGCTCATGTGTGCCAGGCTGCCCAGAGGTAAGGACAAGCTGTCCTCTGTGGGAGGCGTATCGTCATCGTCCTGCGTTTCCTCCCAGCCACGCACCAGTGATGGGCCCGAGCTGCGTTGGGTGCCAACCCGCTGTGAACCTGCTTCATCCTCATCCTCCTCCACCTCCTCCTCATCCTCGTCCTCCTCGTCCTCCAGTAGTGGGCCCTGTCTGGCCACATTTGTACCTGGCCTCTGCTGTTGCAAAAAACCTCCCTCTGAGTCACTTCGAAGAGACTGGCCTGAAAGTGCTTAAAATGACCCCTCTTCCTCCTCCTCCTCCTGGGCCACCTCCTCTTCCATCATCTCCCTAAGTGTTTTCTCAAGGAGACATAGAAGTGGTATTGTAACGCTGATAATGGCGTCATCTCCACTGGCCATGTTGGTGGAGTACTCGAAACAGCGCAACAGGGCACACAGGTCTCGCATGGAGGCCCAGTCATTGGTGGTGAAGTGGGGCTGATCCGCAGTGCGACTGACCCGTGCGTGCTGCAGCTGAAACTCCACTATGGCCTGCTGCTGCTCGCACAGTCTGTCCAGCATGTGCAAGGTGGAGTTCCACCTGGTGGGCACGTCGCATATGAGGCGGTGAGCGGGAAGGCCGAAGTTACGCTGTAGCGCAGACAGGCGAGCAGCGGCAGGATGTGAACGCCGGAAGCGCGAACAGACGGCCCGCACTTTATGCAGCAGCTCTGACATGTCGGGGTAGTTGTGAATGAACTTCTGCACCACTAAATTCAGCACATGCGCCAGGCAAGGGATGTGCGTCAAACTGGCTAGTCCCAGAGCTGCAACGAGATTTTGCCCATTATCGCACACCACCAGGCCAGGCTTGAGGCTCACCGGCAGCAACCACTCGTCGGTCTGTTCTATACCCCCCCACAACTCCTGTGCGGTGTGGGGCCTGTCCCCCAAACATATGAGTTTCAGAACGGCCTGCTGACGTTTACCCCGGGCTGTGCTGAAGTTGGTGGTGAAGGTGTGTGGCTGACTGGATGAGCAGGTGGAAGAAGAGGAGGAGGAAGCTGAGTAGTAGGAGGAGGAGACAGGAGGCAAAGAATGTTGCCCTGCGATCGTTGGCGGCGGAAGGACGTGCGCCAAACAGCTCTCCGCCTGGGTCCCAGCCGCCACTACATTTACCCAGTGTGCAGTTAGGGAGATATCGCGTCCCTGGCCGTGCTTACTGGTCCACGTATCTGTGGTTAGGTGGACCTTGCCACAGATGGCGTTGCGCAGTGCACACTTGATTTTATCGGATACTTGGTTGTGCAGGGAAGGCACGGCTCTCTTGGAGAAGTAGTGGCGGCTGGGAACAACATACTGTGGGACAGCAAGCGACATGAGCTGTTTGAAGCTGTCTGTGTCCACCAGCCTAAATGACAGCATTTCATAGGCCAGTAGTTTAGAAATGCTGGCATTCAGGGCCAGGGATCGAGGGTGGCTAGGTGGGAATTTACGCTTTCTCTCAAATGTTTGTGAGATGGAGAGCTGAACGCTGCCGTGTGACATGGTTGAGATGCTTGGTGACGCAGGTGGTGGTGTTGGTGGTACATCCCATGTTTGCTGGGCGGCAGGTGCCAACGTTCCTCCAGAGGCGGAGGAAGAGGCCGAGGCGGCAACAGCAGAAGAGGTAGCAGGGGGAGCCTGAGTGACTTCCTTGTTTTCAAGGTGTTTACTCCACTGCAGTTCATTCTTTGCATGCAGGTGCCTGGTCATGCAGGTTGTGCTAAGGTTCAGAACGTTAATGCCTCGCTTCAGGCTCTGATGGCACAGCGTCCAAACCACTCGGGTCTTGTCGTCAGCACATTGTTTGAAGAATTGCCATGCCAGGGAACTCCTTGAAGCTGCCTTTGGGGTGCTCAGTCCCAGATGGCGGCAGTCAGTAGCAGGCGGAGTCTCTTGGCGGCGGGTGTTCTGCTTTTGCCCACTGCTCCCTCTTTGTCTTTTGCTACGCTGTTGGCTCGGTCTCACCACTGCCTCTTCCTCCGAACTCTGAAAGTCAGTGGCACGACCTTCATTCCATGTGGGGTCTAGGACCTCATCGTCCCCTGAATCGTCTTCCACCCAGTCTTGATCCCTGACCTCCTGTTCAGTCTGCACACTGCAGAAAGACGCAGCAGTTGGCACCTGTTTCGTCATCATCAGAGACGTGCTGAGGTGGTATTCCCATGTCCTCATCATCAGGAAACATAAGTGGTTGTGCGTTAGTGCATTCTATCTCTTCCACCCCTGGGGAAGGGCTAGGTGGATGCCTTTGGGAAACCCTGGCAGCAGAGTCTTCAAACAGCATAAGAGACTGCTGCATAACTTGAGGCTCAGACAGTTTCCCTGATATGCATGGGGGTGATGTGACAGACTGATGGGCTTGGTTTTCATGCGCCATCTGTGCGCTTTCTGCAGAAGACTGGGTGGGAGATAATGTGACCGTGCTGGATGCACTGTCGGCCACCCAATTGACTAATGCCTGTACCTGCTCAGGCCTTACCATCCTTAGAACGGCATTGGGCCCCACCAAATATGGCTGTAAATTCTGGCAGCTACTGGGACCTGAGGTAGTTGGTACACTAGGACGTGTGGCTGTGGCAGAACGGCAACGTCCTCTCCCAGCACCAGAGGGTCCACTAACACCACCACGACCATGTCCGCGTCCCTTACTAGATGTTTTCCTCATTGTTACCGTTCACCACAATAAGAAAAATATTATTCGGGCCAATGTATTGAATTCAAATCCAGGCCTTTTTTACAGACACCTAACACTATCTGGCTATCTATTTAGGTACCGTATTACACTAATACAGGCACACCAGTAATGACAGATTTAGCTGAATATAAATTTGAGGCCTATTATTTAGGCGCGGGATGACAGGTATACCTTTACGGACAGAATTAGACTTGGATCTGCACTGTAGCGTTTGTGTGAAGTTCTTGAGAATTACCCTATCAGCACCTTGAATCTAATATACCCTTTTAGGGATAGATTTAAAGTAGGCCTGATACAGCAGAAACCACTAATTTTGAGAATTGCAAAATTGGGAATTGTTTTTCAACCCAGAACAAAAACTGTGCTTTGACGGACACTAAAAATAACTTGACCAGCTAAAACAGTAATGACAGATTTGGATGAATATAAATGTGAGGCCTATTTTTTAGGCGCTGGGTGACAGGTATACGTTTAATCACAGAATTAGACTTGGATCTGCACTGTAGCGTGTGTGTGAAGTTCTTGAGAATTACCCTATCAGCACCTTGAATCTAATATACCCTTTTAGGGATAGATTTAAAGTAGGCCTGATACAGCAGAAACCACTAATTTTGAGAATTGCAAAATTGGGAATTGTATTTCAACCCAGAACAAAAACTGTGCTTTGACGAACACTAAATAACTTGACCAGCTAAAGCAGTAATGACAGATTTGGATGAATATAAATGTGAGGCCTATTTTTTAGGCGCTGGGTGACAGGCTCAACTTGCCCCTGATGTAGTATATGGCCAAAAAATAACCACACTATTGATGGTTAAATGCACTTGATGAAAGCTTGACCCTGATGTAGGATATAGCAAAAAATAACCACACTATTGATGGTTAAATGTACTTGGTGGCGCCACAAAATGGCCGCCGATCACCCCAGAAAAAAGTGACTGAAAAACGCTCTGGGCAGCCTAAAAACACTGAGCAAATCTCGCCCTAACGTCGCAGCTGCAACCTCTCCCTACACTTGTATCAGCAGAGTGACGTGCAGCGCTACGTGACCCAAACTTATATAGAGGCTGGGTCACATGCTGCACTGGCCAATCACAGCCATGCCAATAGTAGGCATGGCTGTGATGGCCTCCTGGGGCAAGTAGTATGATGCTCGTTGATTGACTGCTTTGCAGCCTTTCAAAAAGCGCCAAGAAAGCGCCGAACACCGAACTCAAACCCGAACTTTTATGAAAATGTTCGGGTCCGTGTCACGGACACCCCAAAATTCGGTACGAACCCGAACTATACAGTTCGGGTTCGCTCATCCCTAGTCAACAGCCATCGACAATGGAATGTGTTGCCAGGATACAACCCTATGTCATCAGAAATATGCTGGTGTGCAAGCTTAATGGGGTTGACATATCCTTGTTTTCCAGGCAGCCCCTCTAAAATGAACATCAGAAAAAAAAAATGTTTACATTTTTCACTGCTAGGCAATGGCTTATGCCTAGCCGTATTTCCAGTGATGTCACCAGCACTGATGGGTGGGCTTTAGTGCTGCCCTAGCCATTTTACAGGCTAGTGCAGCACTAAAGCCCACCCATTAGTGCCAGTGACATCTCTGGGCTCACTGCTAAGCGAAAGCCTCTGCCTAGCTTACCCATGGAAAGCCCAGTACAGCGCTGGATCTCCAGAAAATGCTCTGATGCTCATGCCAGAGGGGCTAAAGGGGGGGGGGGAGATGGGGATATGTCCAGGTTCAGCTCTGAAAACCCTCTGAACCCTGACAACCCTGACAACAACTCCTGTCTGGCCCTGTTGCTGGCAGTACAGTAACTGCAGCAGCACTTAGTGGATTCGGCTGCCTTTAGGGAAATAATGGCATGTGTTTAGCCTCGCTGGAAGATACTTAGCTACCATTATTTCTCAAAAAAATACATCCCTGCATTTTACTGTCACGTGGTGGAGAACATGGGATGGTCCTTGAAATTGGCTCTGTGCACGCTGCCATGGACACCTGAAGCAGCTGGCACAGACAAGGACAGCATATGTCTTCCATGGCCCACTGGATCTATTCTTCTCTCTGGAGCAGCAATGCAGCAATGAGGCCAAGTCCTATTAAAACCTGCACTTTTGTGTCAGTCTGGTTGCTACATTAGGTGCTTATTTTCCTCCACCACATGCTTCTCAATGGATATCCTCCCATCCCCAAATTAAAAGGGTAGGGCAGAACATTGCTTCCACTCCCCCTCTCTCCTACTATACTTGTGTTTTCATACTGCGTTTGAGCCTGGGCAAGAGTAGCCACGCTGTGGATCAGTTGCTGAACTGCATCAAGCAGCAAACATCCCTCTGGCTGTCTCTCTGCCACTTCCAACTGGGCAGGGTAGACAGCAACAATGGCAGGAACATCTTGGCTGCACTGCAATTGGGGGAAATAACACATGCTCCCTGCATAGGGCATCTGATAAATTTAGTGGTGCAAAACTTTTTGAAAAAGTATTGTCGTTTTCAAAAGGTGCTTGCAAAGGCCAAGAGACCGTCCTTGCATTTGAACCATTCTTATGTGCCAAGGAAGTCTGGTCCCACTTGATGCGTGATGTTCCAACTTGCAGTAAACTATTTCCACCTAGCAGTGAACGATTTTGTCGTGCACCAGACCACCACTGCATATGATGTTTGAGGTCAGGCAGTGGCAGATCATCAAAGAAGCTGTTATCTGTACTCAGGCCCTTAAAAAAGGCCACCAGATTTGTAAGTAGGGACAACTGTGGTATCTTCAATGACATCCTACCAATATTTATCTTAGAACAAACTCTATTGCTGATGTATCAAGGATGGTGGGAGAAGAATTGCTTCTGCATCTTGCTGGCCACTCTGTATCTGTTAGGAACCCACATGGACATAGTCCCAAGGTGGATGAAGTAGATGAGGATGAAGTGCTACAACTGGAAGAGGAGGAGGAGCAGGAGGAGTCGCTTGTGCAGGAGAATGAGGCTGATGATGATTATGATGACAACACTGGCTATGAGGACCAAATATGTCAGTCGGGGAAGGTGCTGGAAAGAACTGGATCCTCAGCCACTCTAGCAATCTGCATGCTTTGTTATGTACTGACAGGTATATTGTTAGCAATCAGGTGATTACCGGGTAGCCATGCTTTTAGACCCTTGCTATTCAAACAAAATCGAGGTATATTTTCTTGTTGCCCAAAAGGGGGCCAAAATGTAGTATTACCAGGATACACTGTCTATGCTGCTTGCTGCAGCTCTCGGAGAGCAGATGGCTGCCATCCATGTGTCTGACAAGTGGTCCCTCTCCACCAGTCACTTACTTACCCCCTCCCTCCATCCAGATCAGTCTCATGAACATGATGGAGCAATTTTTTTCTTGTGACACACATCCGTAAACATACCAACTAAACAACCAAGTTCAGTCTTACCTGGACCTTTCTCAGAACATACCATGTTTCCTGACCCCACAGAATTCTGGGCAGACAGATTGGAACCGTGGCTGGAACTGGTCCAGTTTGATCTCGCTGAACTGTCTTGTTGAGCCTTCAATGTCATTTCAGAGAGGATATTGAGCTTGGCAGGTGACGTTGTCACATCCAAACACACAAAGTTGTCCTCTGCCAGTGTACAAAACATGACTTTTGTCAAAATGAACAAGGCATGGATCTGTGAAGACATTCCAACACTTCCAAATAAGGCCACTCCCAATGACTGCCTGCCTACAATCATATTCCAAACTGTATGGATGCTTTTGCTGCTATCGCAACTACTACTCCCCTTACTGCTTCTGCTATTATCCTTACACTGCCACCACTACTACTACCCCAACACAGCTGCACATATATAGTTGCAATAAAAAAGTATGTGAACCCTTTGGAATTAAATGGATTTCTGCACAAATTGGTCATAAAATCTGATCTGATCTTCATCTAAGTCACAACAATAGACAATCACAGTCTGCTTAAACTAATAACACACAAAGAATTAAATGTTACCATGTTTTTATTGAACACACCATGTAAACATTCACAGTGCAGGTGGAAAAAGTTTGTGAACCCCTAGACTAATGACCTCTCCAAGAGCTAATTGGAGTGAGGTGTCAGCCAACTGGAGTCCAATCAATGAGATGAGATTGGAGGTGTTGGTTACAGCTGCCCTGCCCTATAAAAAACACACACACCAGTTCTGGGTTTGCTTTTCACAAGAAGCATTGCCTGATGTGAATGATGCTTCGCACAAAAGAGCTCTCAGAAGACCTACGATTAAGAATTGTTAACTTGAATAAAGCTGGAAAGGGTTATAAAAGTATCTCCAAAAGCCTTGCTGTTCATCAGTCCACGGTAAGAGAAATTGTCTATAAATAGAGAAAGTTCAGCACTGCTGCTACTCTCCCTAGGAGTGGCCATCCTGTAAAGATTACTGCAAGAGCACAACGCAGACTGCTCAATGAGGTGATGAAGAATCCTAGAGTGTCAGCTAAAGACTTACAAAAGTCTCTGGCATATGCTAACATCATTGTTAGCGAATCTACGCTACGTAATACACTAAAAAAAGAATGGATTTCATGGGAGGATACCACAGAGGAAGCCACTTCTGTCCAAAAAAAACATTGCTGCACGTTTACAGTTTGCACAAGAGCACCTGGATGTTCCACAGCAGTACTGTCAAAATATTCTGTGGACAGATGAAACCAAAGTTGAGTTGTTTGGAAGAAACACACAACACTATGTGTGGAGAAAAAGAGGCACAGCACACCAACAGCAAAACCTCATCCCAAATGTGAAGTATGGTGGTGGGGGCATCATGGTTTGGGGCTGCTTTGCTGCGTCAGGGCCTGGATGGATTGCTATCATCGAAGGAAAAATGAATTCCCAAGTTTATCAAGACATTTTGCAGGAGAACTTAAGGCCATCTGTCCACCAGCTGAAGCTCAACAGAAGATGGGTGTTGCAACAGGACAACGACCCAAAGCATAGAAGTAAATCAACAACAGAATGGCTTAAACAGTAGAAAATACGTCTTCTGGAGTGGCCCAGTCAGAGTTCTGACCTCAACCCGATTTAGATGCTGTGGCATGACCTCAAGAAAGCAATTCACACCAAACATCCCAAGAATATTGCTGAACTGAAACATTTCTGTAAAGAGGAATGGTCAAGAATTACTCCTGACCGTTGTGCATGTCTGATCTGCAACTACAGGAAACGTGTGGCTGAAGTTATTGCTGCCAAAGGAGGTTCAACCAGTTATTAAATCCAAGGGTTCACATACTTTTTCCACATGTACTGTGAATGTTTAGATGGTGTGTTCAATAAAAACATGGTAACATTTAATTCTTTGTGTGTTATTAGTTTAAGCAGACTGTGATTGTCTATTGTTGTGACTTAGTTGAAGATCAGATCACATTTTATGACCAATTTGTGCAGAAATCCATATCATTCCAAAGGGTTCACATACTTTTTCTTGCAACTGTATCTACTGCCTTGTCTATTCTACTGCTGCCATTTCTATTGTTGCTACATGCCCCTATCGCTCTTACACATCTTAGCCTTTCCACATCCACACTAGACTGCTGCTGCTCCCACATAAAAGGTAGAATTTTGTTCAGAAAAAATTCATTTAAAGCAATCATAGATTTCAGTGTTCATTTGTGCCATAAAACTGACAAAAAATAAAGATAAATTTGTCACCCACCCTTTCCACACCCACTTTTTGAAAAGTAGCAAAGGTGGAGTAAAAACACCACTCTCAACAATATTTAGCTGCAATGGCATCTAAAAAGGTGCAGAGAGATGATAAATCTCCTCTTACACGAACATTTTTTTTTTCCATTTATGTTCCTTTTTTTGCGTTCCGTATACGGACCGTATACGGACCGTATACGGAACCATTCATTTCAATTGCCTTCCGTTTCCATATTCCGTTTCCGTTCAAACATAGAACATGTCCCACAAATCACATTCCGTGGCTCTATTCAAGTCAATGGTTCCGCAAAAAAATGTAATGCATACGGAATGCATCCGTATGTCTTCCGTATCCATTCTGTTTTTGAAAGTTTTAAGCCCAGCTTAATTTTTTTATGTGAATATTATGTAAAAAACCACGCAGCTCCAGAACCAGCAATGGAGATGTCAGTGTTCAAAGGCGCACAGACAGTATATTTCTAATACGATCGGTCACTGACTTAAAGTCCGGGTTTCCACTTCAGTCGATCGCTCGTCTCCTAGATATTATATAAGACAACTCGACATAGTGAAATACCGTAGATGTTCTAGTAATCACGCTTTTTTTATTATACTTACAAAGTTTAAAACAGATAAATTCATATAGTTCCTCCACCTGCCCGACCCAGGTTTCGCTCTCACTTCTTTAGGGCCAACTGCCACTGACATCTCCATTGATGGTTCTGGAGCTGCACGGTTTTTTACATAATGATCAGGAGTAAGTGTGAACTTTAAACTACCTCACCATAGCCCTGCTGCGCTTCAAGCAAGACTGCGGTTTGAGATTTTAATTCATTTTATTATTTTTCTCCAATTTTTTTATTTTTTATTATAAGTTTGCCAATTTTTTTATGTACTTTCTGTTTAAACATTATTGTGTTTCCTTTTCCGTTTGCGATCCGCAAAAAACGGATCAGAAACGGAAACCAAATGTAAAAACGGAACGGAAGCGGAAACACTACTGAACCCAAAAAATTTAAAAACGTATTTGTTTAAAATGGACCGCAAAATGCAGAAAAAGCTATACGGTCGTGTGCAGGAGGCTTAATACTTGTGTGTGTATAAACAGGGACAGTCATCTGCCTCAGTTAAGGCACCGTTTTTGGACACTTGTTGAGAACAAGCAACTGCTTCTTCTGATACTACCATGAGGACAATGTACTGCTACAGATGGATCTGGATAGATTGGAAGCTTGGGCAGAAAAGTGGTAGATGAGGTTTAACACTGACAAATGTAAGGTTATGCACATGGGAAGAAATAATGCAAGTCACCCGTACATACTAAATGGTAAAACACTGGGTAACACTTAACATGGAAAAGGACTTATGAATTTAAGAGGACAGAAAACTTGAAGGGTTTTTCCGGGTTCAGAGCTGAACCTGGACATATCCTCTTCTTCCCCCATTTAGCCCCTCTGACATGAGCACCAGAGTATTTCATGCTCTGATGCTCTCCCTTGCCCTGTGATGAACTGTGCAGATGCAAGGGCTTTTTCTGGAGATCCGGTGACGTACCGGGCTCTCCATGGGTAAGCTAGGAGGAGGCTTTAGCACTGCTCTAGCCGCCAGGAGCACTGTTAGGTGGAAACCTCCATCTAGCAGTGTGAGAATGTAAATAAAAAAGCCCTTGTCCTGCGTGATACAGTGCAGAGAAAGGAAGAGCATCAGAGCATGAAATGCTCTGATGCTAATATCTAGAGGTGGGACGAATCCAATTTTTTTCGAATCCGAATCTGAAAAGGTTCTCGAATATATTGAATCTTTCGAATCTCGAATCCTACGAATCCTGTACATAATTGTATGAACACACGGTGTAAGAAACAAAGTCAGACCGCGTCAGTTTGTCCGAACCTCCACCTCTCAGTCACGGTCGCACCCTATATGACCGCGATGACCCCTGCTCCTATTACTACAGAACATACAGGGTAATACAGCCACATACCTCTTACATCCAGTGACATCTCTTGTAGATGTTCTCTTTCCTCATCTTCTCCTTTCAGACCTTCAGACCAGACCACAATTTTTCAGCCATTTTTCGTCTCTGCAGCTTGACAAAAAAAAAATCTTAGTTTACTACTTTTCCATCATCCGCCCATCTTCTGGACAAATTATCCTAACACCCCCAATACTGTGCCGCTGTGCTTCCCAATACTATACTGCAGAAACAGATAATACCCCTGATAATACTAGTACCACACAGAGCCCCCGATATAAAATACCCCTTCTTTGTGGCCTCAGTAGATGCCCCCATAGTGCCCCCCAATAATGTGCCAATAAGAAGTGGCCCCACAGTGCCACCCAATAATGTGTCAGTAAGTGTCCCCATAGATGCCCCCCTAATCATGTGCCAGTATCAAGTGCGGAGTGCCTCTCTCCTCCCCCCATGTGCCGGTATCATAGTGCCATCTCCCCCCCAATGTGCCCATATCATAGTGCCACCTCCCCCATAATGTGCCCGTATCAACGTGCCACCTCCCCCCATAATGTGCCCGTATCATAGTGCCATCTCCCCCCATAATGTGCCCGTATCATAGTGCCTCCCCCCAATGTGCCAGTAGTATCATAGTGCCTCTCACCTCTCCCCCTGGCATTCACAGATCCCCCCATCCTATAACAGTGCCATCCACAGACCCCCCCACCCCATAACAGTGCCATCCACAGACACCCCCCACCCCATAACAGTGCCATCCACAGACCCCCCCCACCCCATAACAGTGCCATCCACAGACCCCCCCACCCCATAACAGTGCCATCCACAGACCCCCCCCACCCCATAACAGTGCCATCCACAGACCCCCCCACCCCATAACAGTGCCATCCACAGACCCCCCCCCCCCACCCCATAACAGTGCCATTCACAGACCCCCCCACCCCATAACAGTGCCATCCACAGACCCCCCCACCCCATAACAGTGCCATCCACAGACCCAGCCCACCCCATAACAGTGCCATCCACAGACCCCCCTCCACCCCATAACAGTGCCATCCACAGATCCACCCCCCACCCCTTAACAGTGTCATCCACAGACCCCCCCATTGCCGCTCCAGTAGTTATAAAATGTGTAATTCTGATTAATAATCATGCTGCCCCCTCTGTCTGTGGTATAACATTCAATGAATCTTACTTACAGGGCTACTGCTATCGTAATGCAGGCCGGCCGGGCAGACGAGCGGCAGAGTGACTGACTGACGTCACCTGCCTGCGCCGCCTGCTTTATGAATGAAGCAGGCGACGCAAGCAGGTGACGTCAGTCAGTGACGCTGCCGCTCGTCTGCCCGGCCGGCCTGCATTACGATAGCAGTAGCCCTGTAAGTAAGATTCATTGAATGTTATACTACAGACAGAGGGGACAGCATGATTATTAATCAGAATTACACATTTTATAACTGTACTGGAGCGGAGGGGCCGGAGCACAGTGAACGCACCGGCCCCCAGCTCCGCCTCCCAGTCCCTCCCACCGGATTCGTTTCAGGCAAATTACGTCGGGATTCGAGTCCACGAATCCCACGAATCCAGCAAGATTCGAGGGATTCGTGGATTCGACTAATCCCCCGTCCCATCTCTACTAATATCAGAGGGGCTGATTGGGAGAAGAGGATATGTCTGGGTCAGCTCTGAACCTGGAAAACCCCTTTAACTGTAGAAACCAGTGTCAGGAAGCTGCTGCCAAGGTTAAGAAGATTATGGGGTGCAGCAAAAGGGGCATAGATGCCCGTGATGAGAACATAGTCCTGCCACTTTACAAATCACTAGTCAGACCACATATGGAGTACTGCGTACAATTCTGGACTCCTGTGAACAAGACAGACATAACAAATCTAGAGAGGGTTCAGAGAAGAGCAACTAAAGTATTTACTGAAATGGGTGGACTACAGTACAGTAAGATTATCAAAATTAGGGTTATTTAGTTTAGATAAAGACAGCTGAGGGGAGATCTAATAACTATATATAAATATATCAAGGGTCAGTACAGAGATCCCTCCCATGACCTATTTATATGCAGGACTGTCACCTGACGAGGGGACATCCACTTTGACTAGAGGAAAGAAGGTTTTTAGGATTCTTTACTGTAAGAGCAGTGTGACTATGGAACTCTCTGCCTGAGGAGGTGGTGATGGTGAGTACAATAAAGGAATTCAAGAGGGGCCTTAAAGTATTTCTGGAGTGTAATAAAACTACATGTTATAGTTACTAGGGAAGTTGTTGATCCAGGGATTTATTCTGATTGCCTGATTGGAGTTAGGAAGGAATTATTTCCCCTAAAATGAGGGAAATTTTTTTCTACTTCTTTTTTTGCCTTCCTCTGGATTAACTTGCAAGATAAATGGCTGAACTGGATGGACCTATGTCTTTTTTCAGCCTTACAAACTATGGGGGTCATTTATTAAGACCGGTGTTTTAGATGCTGATCTTAATAACCCCTATATCTGGCGATGGATCTGCCAAAGTTATGAAGAGGCACCGGCCTCTACATAACGTCAGCACATCCAGCGCCAGTCTAAATGTAAGGCAGCTTCTTTGCTGGCTTACATTTAGACCATTTTCTACCTCTAAAACAGGCATAGAAAATGATTATATAGCTGTGGCGTGAGCGGGGAAAAGTTCCAGATTGCGGTGCAACTAACTGTTGCACCATAATCTGTGCCAGAAATATGTCTAATATAGGTGTATTTCTGGATAATAAATTACCCTTTATATTTCTGTTACAATGTGTTTGTTAACCTTTTGCCTACCGCCACACAACTTTATACCTCGCGGTGGTAGGTTCCTATCTGTAACCTAACATATAAAAGCACCGGGTTACATCGCGATCTGCAGGCAGTCCATGCCACTGCGGATCGCTGTGACTGCACGGTCACAGGGAGAAGTGCTGAAACCTGCAGAAGTGGTCAGTTTATGATAGATCCTTGCAGCACCCTGCTACAAGGATCTATAACAGTGTTAAATGTAAAAGCCGGCAGAGAGTACTTTTCCTTATGTAAGATAAGGAAATTAAACTGTCAGCCTGCAGGCTGTGAATTAACCCCTTCCTGCCCTGACTGTGGCAGGAAGAGGTTAATTCACTTTAAATAATAAAGTAAAAAATAAATAAATAATGAATAAATAAAAGTAAAGAAAAATAATAAAAATCTAAATATATAAAATATATATTTTTAAAGTTATAGCAATAGTAACTAGTATTAGCAATAGTATAGAACACTATGTACACACCCATACAAATTCCCCCCCTTTTTTTTATATATATTTATTAGTTTTAGCAATAGCATAGTGTAATTTGTATGTGTAAAATATTCAAACATACACACATTTGTTTATTTTAAAAATATAGGTATTTGTTTTAGCTATATTTTGTATAGCAGGGATTTTCTGTGTAAAATATACAAATGCTCGCATGTAAAAACAAACAAAAAAAAAACCTTTAACCCCTTAGGGACGCATGACGTATCAGTACAGCATGTTTCCTGAGTCCTTAAGGATTGCGGCGCCGTGGGGGTTAATCGGAACAGGATGCCGGCTGAAATCATCATCCTGTCACAATGCCAGGGGGGGTCATGTGACCCCCCGTATCGGCGATCGCAGAAAACTGCAGGTCAATTCAGACCTACAGTTTGCTGCGTTTCCGGTCCATTCGGGTCTCTGGTGACCAGATGGCTGCTGTCCAGGGAGCTGATTGGTGCAGGGGAGAGAGGCGCGAGATTCAAACTTCCTGCGCTCCTCTCTCACCTCCTCTTCCTGTTCTGCACGAGCACCCTGCAGCACCGTCCAGCACCAGCTCCTGAGTCCGCCCTAATCGTCAGCCATCACCCTCCTGCACCCATCGCCCTCCAGGTAGGTTAGGGTCAGTGAGGGAGAGGCACCGTTAGGCAGGGATAGAAGGGAAAAGTTAGTTAGGAAAAAAAAAAAGCACTTTTATTCTAAACTTTTTTTTGTTTCAGCTTTCAGACCCTAGACCCTCCCTGCTACTTGCCCCCCCACCACCAGCCACCCTCCCCCCGACCAGCTTCCCCCCCGACCAGCCCCCCCACCACCAGCCCCCTTACCACCACTTTTTTTTTTATCCGCGTGCGCTGACTGGCCGGTACTCTTTAGCGTCTGGCCACTGTTAGCGCATCGCTCCCGCCCCACCGCTGATCAGCGTTGTACCGCTGATCAGCAAGTTTGAACTTTTTTTTTTTTTTCCTAACACTTTTTTTTCTTTCCCTTTTTAGTACACAAACACCCGTGCCCCCACACACACGCACATACAATAAAGGTTTACACACACGCACATACACACGCACACACATACCCATGGCCCGCCGGATGTTCTCGGTGGAGGAGGCATACGCCCAGATTGCCTCCGACTCCGAGAGCCCCAGTGAGGATGAGGATGACCCCACGTTCCTTTTGTCATCCGCATCCTCCTCATCATCATCTGATGACGATGAGCCCCCGAGGCGGCAGAGACGCCGCCAGGCGGAGCCAGGGGCCCCACATGCTAGGGATCCTGTGGCCCACCCTAGTACGAGCCGCCCTGGGGTTTGTACTGGTTTCCCGGCCCACCAAATAAGCCCACCGGAGCCCCCTGCTGATGAAATTAGCTGGTGTCCCCCAGTGGACTTTGAGCCCGAGATTCCGGATTTTGTTGGCAATACAGGAATCCAGATTCCCACAGTGGGGTTTACTGAAATGGACTTTTTCTGTTTTTTTTTCAGTAGCCCATTTGTGAATCTGCTTGTGGAGCAGACGAATCTGTACGCCCAACAGTTCGTTGCTCAGCACCTGTGCAGCCGAGATGAGGACATTTTAGGGCCTCGTGCTGCACATGGGTCTAGTGCAAAAACCCAGTGTCAGGCAATACTGGAGTGGGGACGTCCTCTACCAGACCCCACTTTAAGGTATGGTCATGACACGTCCCCGGTTTGAGGCCATTCCGATAATGCAGCATGTCCCCCCCGAGGTGATCCTGCCTATGACCGTCTGTATAAGATACGGCCGGTCATCGATCACTTCGGGGCCAAATTTGAGCAGGCCTACGTACCTGGAAGGGAGGTCGCGGTTGATGAGTCTCTCGTTGTGTTCAAGGGGAGACTCAGTTTCCGCCAATACATTCCCACTAAGCGGGCGAGGTATGGTGTGAAGCTATACAAAATTTGTGAGAGTACCTCAAGGTACACTTACAAATTTTGTGTGTACAAGGGGCGAGATTCCCGTATTCAACCCCCAGAATGTCCCCCCACTCTGGGTGTTAGCGGGAAACTTGTGTGGGACCTTATGTACCCACTGCTAGATAAGGGTTACCACCTTTACGTGGATAACTTTTATACTAGCATTTCCTTGTTCAGGACCCTTGCCACCAGATCCACGTTCGCTTGTGGGACCGTGCGGAAAAATCAACGCGGCCTCCCTGCCCACCCCCTCCAGGGACCTATCCCCAGGGGTGAGACCCGTGCCCTTACCAGTGGAAACCTGTTGCTGGTCAGGTATAAGGACAAGAGGGATGTCCTTATGCTGTCCACAATCCACGGTAACAGCACCACCCCCGTCTCAGTGCGAAGTACCGTGGCAACGGTCCTCAAGCCTGATTGTATCGTCGACTACAATCGGTATATGGGAGGAGTTGATCTCTCTGATCAAGTCCTCAAGCCATATAATGCCATGCGCAAAACCCGGGCATGGTACAAAAAAGTTGCGGTCTACTTGGTACAGGTTGCCTTGTACAACTTTTTTGTACTATTCCGAAGTGCTGGCAGCACAGGGACATTCCTCCAATTCTATGAGGCAGTCCTCAAAGACCTGATTTTTTTCAGACCGGGAAAGAGCAGGCGGAGTACCTCGGGAATTGGAGGCGCCCGGATCGTCCCTGGCCAACATTTTCCAGGTGTGGTCCCCCATACTGGAAAGAAGGGACGAACCCAAAAAAGATGCAGAGTGTGTTACAAGAGGGGGATACGGAAGGACACCACCACTCAGTGTGACACTTGCCCTGATCATCCTGGCCTCTGCGTTATCGATTGCTTCAGGGAGTATCACACTTCCATGGAGTACTAAATTTTTATAATCCCCAACAGTCCCCTAGAGAACATAAAAAACTATGGCTCTCAGACTTTGGAGACACGGAAACAATTTTTTTTTCAGCCAAAAATATTCGTTTTAGTGCAGGCATCCTCAAACTGCGGCCCTCCAGATGTTGTAAAACTATAACTCCCAGCATGCCCAGACAACCTACAGCCATCAGCAGGGCATGGTGGGAATTGTAGTTTTACAACATCTGGAGGGCCTCAGTTTGAGGATGCCTGCTTAGTGTCTCCAAAGTCTGAGAGCCATACATATTGGGCATCGTCGCGTCCTTAAAAATTGTCTCTATAAAAATAACATTTAACCCAACCCCCCCGGATGAACAGCGTTAAAGAAAAAAAAACGTGTAAAAAAAGCAATTTTTTGGTCACCTAACATCACAAAAAGTGTAATAGCGGGCGTTCAAAATGTGATATGCACCCCCAATTAGTACCAATAAAACCGCCATCTCATCCCGCAAAAAATTAGCCCCTACATTAGATAGTCGCCCAACAAAAAATAAATAAAAATAACTCCCAGGCTATGGAGATACTAAAATAATTTTTTTGGTTCCTAAAATAATAATGTAGTGTAAAATCAAAATAAATTTTAAAATGTAGACATATTGGGTATCACCGCGTCCGTAAGAATCTGCCCTATAAACCCTATGGCTGTAAACCCATTTTTTCCAGTAATAAAGTAAGGGTTAAAATGAAAAAATTTCCAAAAAATAGAAATTTCTAAATTGTTTCTCCATCTGCCATTAACTCTTGTGGAACACCTAAAGGGTTAACAAAGTTTGTAAACCCAGTTTTGAATACCTTGAGGGGTGTACTTTCTTAGATGGAGTCACTTTTTTGAAATTTCTATTCTAGGGGTGCAAGGGGTGGCTTGAAATGGGACATGGTATAAACAAAACCAGTCCTGCAAAATCTGCCTTCCAAAACTCATATGGCGTTCCCCTCTTTCTATGTCCTCCCATTTGGCCAAACAGTAGTTTAGGACCACATATGGGGTGTTTTTGCAAACTACAGAATCAAGGCAACCCATATTGAGTTTTGTTTGGCAGTTAACTCTTACTTTATTACTGGAAAAAATGGGTTAAAATGGAAAATCTTCCAAAAAATAGAAATTTCTAAATTGTTTCTCCATCTGCCATTAACTCTTGTGGAACACCTAAAGGGTTAACAAAGTTTGTAAACCCAGTTTTGAATACCTTGAGGGGTGTACTTTCTTAGATGGAGTCACTTTTTTTAAATTTCTATTCTAGGGGTGCAACGGGGGGCTTCAAATGGGACATGGCATAAACAAAACCAGTCCTGCAAAATCTGCCTTGCAAAACCCATATGGCGTTCCCCTCCTTCTATGTCCTCCGGTTTGGCCAAACAGTAGTTTACGACCACATATGGGGTGTTTATGCAAACTACAGAATCAGGGCAACCCATATTGAGTTTTGTTTGGCAGTTAACCCTTGTTTTTTTTCCTGGAAAAAATTGATTATATTGGAAAATTTTCCCAAAAATCCAAATTCTTACATTTTATGTCCATTTGCCATGAAGTCTTGTGGAAGACCTAAAGGGTTAACAAGTTTGTAAAAACAGTTTTAAATACCTTGAGGGGTGTAGTTTCTACAATGGGGTCATTTTTGGATGGTTTCTATTATGTAAGCCTCACAAAGTGACTTCAAACCTGAACTGGTCCATAAAAAGTGGGATTTGGAAAATTTCTGAAAAATTTCAAAATTTGCTTCTAAACTTCAAAGCTATGTAACATCACCAAAAAAATAAAATATCATTCCCAAAATGATCCAAGCATGAAGTAGACATATGGGGAATGTAAAGTCATCACAATTTTTGGGGGTATTACTATGTATTACAGAAGTAGAGAAACTGAAACTTTGAAATTTTCTAATTTTTCCAAATTTTTGGTAAATTTGGTATTTTTTTATGCAAAAAAAATTAACTTTTTTGACCCAATTTTTGCAGTGTCGTGAAGTACAATATGTGATGAATAAACTATCTCAGAACGGCCTGGGTAAGTCGAAGCGTTTTAAAGTTATCAGCACTTAAAGTGACACTGGTCAGATTTGCAAAAAATGGCCAAGTCCTTAAGGCGAAATAGGGCTGAGTCCTTAAGGGGTTAAATGTACAAGTTTCCCCAAAATGAATACCTTAGGGGAACAACATCGAAAAGTCATTTTGAAGGGACTTGTAATGTTTTGGCGCTGTACAACCGCTTTCTGGCAGTACGGTGCCATAGAACCAGCAATAGAAAAATAGGCCGCCAAAAACCAAAATACGCTCCAGTCTTTTGAAGTCTTGCGGGGGCCCGGCCAGTAGATAAATTAAATAAATAGCATCCATTTTCAGGGTACAAGCGCAATGGAATGGTTTTAGAAATATTTTGTCTTGAAAACTTTTGTAATAGTTAAAAAAAAATGAAAAGAAAGGGAAAATATAATTTTTTTTATAATTTTTTGTTTTTCCTTAAAATTTTTTTTTAATATTACCGGTATATCATTTAATGGCACAAAAGAAAGGTCTAAGGCGTCTCGTGAAAAATAAGATCAAATACATGTAGATTGTCTCAGAAATTAATGAGTTATTTGCAGTTGAATAGGCTCATTTCTACAACAACTAAAAATGGCCTGGTATGGAAGGGGGATAAACTCTCCAGTAATTTAGCTGTTAAAGCATAATTTTTCGACCGCTTGTGGAAAGACATTATTTTTCCCACAGCACCATGTGTGTTTAAACACCATCTGCCCCAATAAGGGACAATTTTTGGAATGTTTTTTTAATTTTAAAAAGCATAACAAATGCGACAACTCAATGTATTTTTAACACCTTAAGGACCTTGCCATTTTTCACCTTAAGGACCAGGCCACTTTTTACAAATCTGACCAGTGTCACTTTATGTGGTAATACTTTAAAACGCTTTTACTTATCCACGCCATTCTGAGATTGTTTGTTCATCTTATATTGTACTTCATGATAGTGGTAAAATTGAGTCCAAAAAATTAAATTTTTATTTATAAGAAAATACAAAATTTATCAAAAATTTAGAAAAAGTAGCAAATTTCCAAATTTCAATTTCTCTACTTTTATAATAGATAGTAAAAACTCCAAAAATAGTTATTACTTTATATTCCCCATATGTCTACTTCATGTTTGGATCATTTTGTGAATGCCATTTTATTTTTTGGGGACGTTAGAAGGCTTAGAAGTTTAGAAGCAAATCTTGAAATTTTTCTGAAAATTTCCAAAACCCACTTTTTAAGGACCAGTTCAGGTCTGAAGTCACTTTGTGAGGCTTACATAATAGAAACCACCCAAAAATGACCCCATTTTAGAATCTACACCTCTCAAGATATTCAAAACTGATTTTGCAAACTTTGTTAACCCTACAGGTGTTCCACAAGAATTAATGGAAAATAGAGATGACATTTCAGAATTTCACTTTTTTGGCAGATTTTCAATTTTAATCCATTTTTCCAGTAACAAAACAATGGTTAACAGCCAAACACAACTCAATGTTTATTACCCTGATTTTGTAGTTTGCAGAAACACCCCATATGTGGTCGTAAACTGCTGTACCGGCACACGGCAGGGCACAGAAGGAAAGGAACGCCAAATGGTTTTTGGAAGGCAGATTTCACTGGACTCATTATAAGCTGCCGTATCACATTTGAAGACCCCCTGATGCACCTCTAGAGTAAAAACACCAAAAAATTTTACTATTTTAGGGTACATATGATTTTTTACACTTTTTCTGAGGCAAGGTAACAAAAAATAGCTGTTTTGGCACCGTTTTTATTTTTTGTTATTTACAGTGTTCATCTAACAGGTTAGATCATGTGGTATTTTTATAGAGCAGGTTGTTACGGATGGGACAATACCAAATATGACTATTTTTATTTTTTTAGTGTCTCCATATTCTGAAAGCCATAGTTTTTTTGTAAGGGCTCATTTTTTTCAGTATGAGGTGATGGTTTGATTGGTGCTATTTTAGGGGTCATATGACTTTTTGATCGCTTGCTATTACACTTTTTGTGATGTAAGGTGACAAAAAATGGCTTTTGACAAATTATATATTTTTTTTACGGTGTTCACCTGAGGGGTTAGGTTATGTGGTATTTTTATAGAGCAGGTTGTTACGAACACGGCGATGCCTAATATGTATACTTTTTTTTCGCTCTGCGGGTGCAGTATAGAGGCAAAGCCTCAGAAAGTCCACCTGCAGTCTTTAGGCAGCCAGCTCGCCCAGCACACTGTTTTCTCTTTAGCAGCCTCTGTTAAGGGCACCTGCCAATGCCCTTTTGTGAGGTCCAAAACTGAAAAATATCGGGCTTGTCCTAACCTCTAAATTAGCTCATCGACTCGGGGCATGGGATATGCATCGAACTTAGAGATCTAGTTTAGTTTTCGGAAATCGTTACAAAACCTGAGTGTCCCGTCCATCTTGAGTATTAGCACTATAGGACTAGCCTACCCACTTTTAGATTCCTCAATGACGTCTAACCTTAGCATCATCTGCACTTCCTCCGAGATGGCTTGTCACCGAGCCTCGGGTACCCGGTAGGGTTTTAGCCAGAATTTCACCTGAAGCTTAGTGACAATGTCATGCCAAAATGTGGAAGTGCGTCCAGGGAGAGCTGAAAACACATCCATGTTCTACTAATAAACTCCCTGGCCTCCTGAGCCTGCTTAGGAGAGGCTGTCAGCAATTCTTACTGTGGCAGCCGCTTCCCTTGCTTCAGACAGAGGGGCCGAAACCGCTTCCCCTAGAAAACCTGGCCGCGGGCTGTCTTCAGGACAGGTTTCCCTATCTTTCCATGGTTTGAGTAAATTCACATGGTACACCTTATCCAGCTTTCACCTCCCTGACTGGTGTACCTTGTAATTTACCTCTCCAATTTTCTCACATACCTCGTAGGGCCCCTGCCACCTGGCCAGGAACTTACTGTCCACGGTCAGCACCAGAACCAAAACCTGATCACCCGGGTTAAAGATCCGTACCCGAGTCTGCCGATTACAGATCCATCTCTGGGCTCGCGGAGCATATGCTCCCAGACAAGAGGCAAAACGGTCTCTATCCGCTGATGCACCTCACTACGGATACGTGGACCAGTAAGCACAGTCAGGGACGTTATATCTCCATAACAGCACACTAGGTAAATGCAGTGGCGGCTGGGCCTGAGGCGGATAGCAGTTTGGCGCATGTCCTTCCACCACCGAGAATTGCAGGGCGCTTTAGTTTGCCTCCTGTTGCTTCCTCCTCCTACTCTGCTTCCTCATCCTCTACCGGCTCCTCATCCAGTCAGCGCAACACCTTCACCACCAACTTCAGCACAGCCAGGGGTAAACGACAGCAGGCAGTTTTAAAACTTATCTGTTGGGGGACAAACCCCCAGGGTTTTCGGTCAGTCATTCACAAGTGGCTCCGAGGGTGGGTTCATGCACCCACAAACGCCAGGTACACAATTGTCCAGCCAGGGCACAGTTGCCCACATTCTAACTTGTGCTGATTACTGGGTGGCCACGCTGCTGGATCCCCGTTACAAGGACAACATACCGTCCTTAATTCCCTCACTAAAGAGTGATCGTAAGATGCGCGAGTACAAGCGCACGCTGGTAGACGCGCTGCTGGTGGCATTCCCACCTGACAGCGGGGGCACAGTGGAAGCACAAGGCGAAGGCAGAGGAGGAGGAAGAGGTCGCTAACGCAGCTGGGGCACCGTCAGCACCTCAGAAGGCAGGGTTAGCATGGCCAAAATGTGGAAAAGCTTTGTCAGCACGCCACAACAACCAGCACCACCAGCTGATACGAAACGTCTTAGCGGGAGGCAGCATTTCACCAACATGGTGGAGCAGTATGTGTGCACACAAGTACTGAATGACAAGCCTGCTCCCTTCAACTTCTGGGTCTCCAAATTGGGCACATGGCCTGAGCTTGCCCTTTACGCCTTGGAGGTGCTGGCCTGCCCTGCAGCCAGTGTATTATCTGAACGTGCGTTTAGCATGGCAGGTGGCTTAATCATAGACAAGCGCAGCCTCCTGTCCACAGCCAATGTGGACAAGCTCACGTTCCTTAAAATGAACCAGGCATGGATCCCACAGGACTTGTCCGTACCTTGTGCAAAATAGACATATATACCAGCCTTAACCAGCCATTGTTATACAACAGCACAATTGCTCATTCTTATATTTTGGATATTTCACTTCATTTTGGACCTCCAACTCATAAATCAAGTTGTTTTTTTTATTTGTACGTATTTTATTTTATGTCATTTCACTAATTTGTCTGTTACATTTTCGGGTGAAATTCACCAAATTTTAGGTGTGATATACCACTGCTATACCTAGTAGACAGGTTAAAAAAATTCACTAATTTGTATGTTACATTTTCAGTTGAAATTCAGCAATTTTTGGGTGTGATATACCACTGCTATACCTAGTAGACAGGTAAAAAAAAATCACAAATTTTTCTGTTACATTTTTGGGTGACATTTTATAATTTTTGCCGTGAATAAACCCCTGCTCTGCATAGGTGACAGGGACCGAATTTTTTTTAAATATTCTGTTCTATTGGTGGGTGAAATTAACCCATTTCTGGCGATGAAAAACCCCTGCTCTGCATAGGTGACAGGAACTTAAATTTCATAAATTCATCTTTAATTGGCCCTTTCATTCGATCCTTCTGCTTTAATAACTTGTCCCGCATTTCCGCTTCATCCCATTGCAGCCATTGACCTCCCTTGGATGAGGTCTCCCTTTCTCACACTCCCTCTCCGGCATGGAACCCTGATTCGCTGATAACCGTGATCAACATGGTAGGCTCAGAAAAGAACATCGAAAGTTGATAGAGAAGATATCCAAATGGATGGTGGACGTCAATGGGACGTGCGATCAGGCAGAAGTTATCTAGAGTCAACAAAGCGGCAGCAGGCCCTCTCCTGGCTAACGTTTCCAAATCCAAAATACCCCAGTGACATTACCTAGAATTTTTTATTAATCATTCCAATAACAGGGCATCTTAAGAATCCTTTATTGTTATTTATCGTCACTACCTCCCCGAGTCGGGAGTGGAGAATTGCAGCGCGCCCCCTCCTTTCCTTCAATTCTTCAGTTTTAATAGCTTCTCCCACATTTCCGCTCGATCACAATTAAATTTCCTCCATTGATCTCCCATGGATGTGGTCTCTCTTTCTCACGCTCCCTCTCCGGCATGGAACCCTGATTCGCCGCTAACTGTGATCAACATGGTAGGTGCAGAAAAGAACATCGAAAGTTGATATCCAATTGGATCGTGAACATCACGGGGACGTGCAACATGGTGGGGCAATATGTTTGCACACGCCTACACAAACTGACTGATGGTTCTGCCCCCTGCAACTTCTGGGTCTCCAAATTGGGCACATGGCCTGAGCTTGCCCTTTACGCCTTGGAGGTGCTGGCCTGCCCTGCAGCCAGTGTATTGTCTGAATGTGTGTTTAGCATGACTGGAGGGGGTTATCACAGGTTATATTTCCCAGTGTTTTGAAGGTGTACCCTAATTTAAAAAATATAAAAAAATTTAAAACCAAAAAGCAGTGTAGGCTACCTCCTCCACCGCCGCTTCTACCTAAACCGCCACATCCACCGCTTCAACCTCCTACTCCATATGGACCTCGTCCTCCTAGATGAAGATTATTATTTTTTATTTTTAAGTATTTTATGTTATTTCAAGTAATTTCCCTATCCACATATGTTTGCAGAGCACTTGCCATGCTCTTAACCACATTTTGCTGGCATTTTCAGCCCTCTAGCCCTTTCCATGACATTTTTACAGCCATTTTAGTGCTCAAAAGTTTGGGTCCCCATTGACTTCAATGGGGTTCGGGGTCAAGTTCGGGTCCATCCAGGTGTCCGCTCAACTCTATCTACGATGATTCATTGTACCTTTTTACTATGTATATATATATATATATATATATATATATTATATTATATTCTCCTGAACATACCATATTACTCATGAATCACAACATGACAAACAGCTTAAAAGTAAAAAAAAAAAAATTATTAGACCAAAATATGTATTTACTTGTTTGTAAACGCCATTTGCTATCTATGTAAACCAGAGTCAGTTTTTCCAACCTATTATATTCCAAGTTTCCAATTGAGAACTATTTTCTCCCCACTACAAGTAAAGGAAAGAGTGCGCTCATTTTAGAAAGCATGACTGGTAAACTGTACTCATCAATTACACACAGCCAAAGGGAACCATGGGGAGTTGGACAGAAATAAGAAGCAAGCTCACAGCAGGGGAATGTTCATATGGCCATAGCTAAAAATATCAATACAAATGTAGTAGCAAATTTTTAAAAATCAAGCCAAGCTACTAAAAGTGTCACAATTAATCAGGATAATGAACAATTTACAGAATGAATGCAGCTTACCTGTGGGTATGCAGGTTTTATTATTATTTTCTAAAATAGAACATACTGTTCTAAAGTTTATCTTTAAGGGTGCTGCTACATGGTGATTTTTCATGCAACACGTGTCATGTGCCCAAGTATCGCAGTGTAGCATGGCAGCCATATAAGTGAATGGGGTCGCATTTAGTCATGTTGAATTTTTTATGATTCTGGGGTCGCCAAAGTGCAAGCTGCACTGCCACTCTATTCATTTCTACAGCGGCTCTGCTACACTGCAATACTTGGACATGTGACATGTGTGGCTTCCAACATCATTGTGTAACTGAACCCTAAGTTATATGAAAGGGAAAGCATTTCAGTACAAGATACGTAATAGTAGAGAAAACATGATAAATTACAGGACTACAATATCTAAACATGTTAGATTGCATAACAGAGCAACATAGCTTATACTCTAACTGTACCATGCTTTTTAAAGAGTTGTTGTTTATAAGCTGGTACTACCATATATATTACCAACAAAAGTGAGTGAAAAGTGGCAACGCGTCTTATAGTCCAAATGCTAAAGACCGCCGATCTGAGGCTGATGGAGGTTGGGGGGGGGTCTGAGGGTCTGATCTGATTCTGATGGAGCTTGGGGTCTGATGAGGGTGTGACCTGAGGTCTGATGGAGAGTATTGGTCTGATTTTGGGTTCTAAACTGAGGTCTGATGAAGAACGGATGGTCTGATTTGGGGGTCTGATGAGATTGGGTGTCTGCACTGACATATGATGAAAAATGTTTTTCTTTATCCTCCAAAACTATGTCTTATAGTGCAAAAATACTGTATGTCGGAGCCCCAAAGGTTCAAAATTAGGGGCTTGCTCAATATTACACAAAATTTAAAGTCGCTGAAATTTTTATGATACATTATTGTTGACCCTAGCAGCCAGTCAGATTCCAGCTTTTGTCTCAAACATATTTAAAATAAAATAAAAATAGCCTGCAATAGACAACAATTAATTTTTTAACAAATTTTTTTAGAAGAAAGAGGACCTGTTCGGTCTACTGGCATGTCTGTTTTAACAAGTTCTGCTATTCCTCATGATATAATAAGAGTATTTTGTTACAGCTCTCTTGTTATTCCTCCTGGAAATATATGAATACATTGAAAACTGGATACTACTGCCACATTTGTTAATATGATATGACCTACACTTCATTGATATAGGGAATGGTAACACCCATTTGTAAAATCATTCATATATTTCCAGTAGGAATAGCAGAGGAGTTGCGCAACGCAGAGATCAAGGAAAAGATATTTTAGCTTTTATTATTTTATGAGGAACAAAGCTGTTGACTAAAATAAGGCATATCAGGGGAGCTGACAGTCTCTCTTTAACCCCCCCAAAAATCAAGCCCTCACATAGCTACGTTGGTGAAATTTTTTTTTTTTATGGATGTTCGTATATGAGGATGCAAAGTATAATTTATTTTTAACACAAAAGTGATTTTATGCTGAAAAATTAGATAAATTTGGTATCACCATAACCATATTAACACAGAGAATAAAATTATCATATAATATATCCTGCATGAGGAACCCCATAAAAAATAAAAAACACTGACAGAATTGCAATTTTTGCCCACCACACCTCACAAAAAATTGTATAATACGTGATTGAAAAGACATATGCACCCCAAAATGATACCAATAAAAACTACAACCCGTCTCTCAAATAAACAAGCCCTCACATAGCTACATTGGTGAAAAAAATAAAAAATTTATGGCCCCTAAAAGCAACCTCAGCAAATTCCATGTTAGAAATTTCCAATGTTGCTACTTTCCTTCTTAAACAGCAGTTTACGATCATATATGGGGTGTTGCCATATTTAGGAATAAATGCATAACAAATTATGGGGTGCATTTTCTACTGTTATGCCTTGTAAAAAAAAAAAAATTAAGGGTTAAAACAACATTTTATTTTATTCGAACTAAAATGTAATTGTTCATTTTCACAGCCAAGTGTTTCTAAGTGAAATGCTTGTTGGTTCAAAGCATTCACTTCACCCCTTGACCAATTCCTTGAGGGATGTAGTTTCAAAAATCGGGTCACTTTTTGGGTTTTCCTTCTAGGGGTACCTCAGAGTGTCTTCAAATGTGATATGGCACCTGAAAACCATTCCAGAAAAAGCTGCTCTCCGTTAACTATTTGGTGCTCATTTCTTTCTGCATCCTGCCAAGTGCCCATACAGCAGGTTACGACCACATATCGGGCGTTTATATAAACTTCATAATCAGGGTAATATACAGTGTGGGCCATTTATATGGATATACCTTAATAAAATGGGAATAGTTGGTGATATCAACTTCCTGTTTGTGGCACATTAGTATATGTGAGGGGGGAAACTTTTCAAGATGGGTGGTGACCATGGCGGCCATTTTGAAGTCAGCCATTTTGAATCCAACTTTTGTTTTTTCAATAGGAAGAGGGTCATGTGACACATCAAACTTATTGGGAATTTAACAAGAAAAACAATGGTGTGCTTGGTTTTAATGTAACTTTATTCTTTCATGAGTTATTTACAAGTTTCTGGCCACTTATAAAATGTATTCAATGTGCTGCCCATTGTGTTGGATTGTCAATGCAACCCTCTTCTCCCACTCTTCACACACTGATAGCAACATCGCAGGAGAAATGCTAGCACAGGCTTCCAGTATCCGTAGTTTCAGGTGCTGCACATCTCGTATCTTCACAGCATAGACAATTGCCTTCAGATGACCCCAAAGATAAAAGTCTAAGGGGGTCAGATCAGGAGACCTTGGGGGCCATTCAACTGGCCCACGACGACCAATCCACTTTCCAGGAAACCATCTTGCTGGAAAAACTCAGGGAATGTGCCAGCTTCAGTGCATAAAGAGGGAAACACATCATCATGTAGCAATTTCGCATATCCAGTGGCCTTGAGGTTTCCATTGATGAAGAATGGCCCCACTGTCTTTGTATCCCATATACCACACCATACTATCAATTTTTTTGTTCCAACAGTCTTGGAGGGATCTATCCAATGTGGGTTAGTGTTAGACCAATAGCGGTGGTTTTGTTTGTTAACTTCACCATTCACATAAAAGTTTGCCTCATCACTGAACAAAATCTTCTGCGTAAACTGAGGGTCCTGTTCCAATTTTTGTTTTGCCCATTCTGCAAATTCAGTGCACCGATCTGGGTCATCCTCGTTGAGATGCTGCAGTAGCTGGAGTTTGTAAGGGTGCCATTTGTGAGTAGCTAATATCAGGCGAAGGGATGTTCGACTAATGTCACTCTCCAGTGACATGCGGCGAGTGCTACGCTGTGGGCTCTTGCTGAATGAAGCTAGGACAGCCACTGATGTTTCTTCATTAGAGACAGATTTCATGCGTCCACATTTTGGCAAATCCAACACTGAACCAGTTTCAAGAAACTTAGCAAGCAGTTTACTAACTGTAGCATGAGAGATGGGTGGTCTCGTAGGGTGTCTTGCATTGAAATCTGCTGCAATGACCCGGTTACTGCGTTCACCAGACATCAACACAATTTCTATCCGCTCCTCACGTGTTAACCTCGGCGACATGTCAATGGCTGTAAACAAAGAGAAGCTTGTAAATAACTCATGAAAGAATAAAGTTACGTTAAAACCAAGCACACCATTGTTTTTCTTGTGAAATTCCAAATAAGTTTGATGCGTCACATGACCCTCTTCCTATTAAAAAAAACAAAAGTTGGATTCAAAATGGCCAACTTCAAAATGACCGCCATGGTCACCACCCATCTTGAAAAGTTTCCCCCCTCACATATACTAATGTGCCACAAACAAGAAGTTAATATCACCAACCATTCCCATTTTATTAAGGTGTATCCATATAAATGGCCCACCCTGTATATTGAGGTTTGTTTTGCTGTTATCCCTTGATGTTTTACAGAAAAAATGGGTTTAAATGGAAAATCTGCACAAATATTTATTTCACCTCTATTTTGCTTTAATTCCTATGGAACACTTAAAGGGTTAACAAAGTTTGTAAAATCAGTTTTCAATAGTTTGAGGGGTGTAGTTCCTAAAATAGTGTCATTTTTGGGTAGTTTCTATTATGTAAGCCTCTTAAAGTCACTTCAGAATTGAATTAGTCTTTAAAGACAAGGTTTTGAAAATTCTACGCCTTCTAACATCCTAAAAAAAAAATATGAAATTTACAAAATGATGCCAACATAAAGTAGACATATGGGGAATGTTCATTAATAACTATTTTGGGAGTAATCACTATTTGTCTTTAAGTCAGAGAAATTCAAATATAGAAAATTGCTAATTTTTCAAAATTTTCTTTAAATTTGGGATTTTTTTACACCTAAAGATAAAACATATCAACGAAAATTTACCACTAACATAAAGTATGATGTGTCATGATTAAACGATCTTAGATTCTCTTGAGTCAGTAAAAGCGTTCCAGAGTTATTACCACATAAAGTGACACATGTCTGATTTTAAAAAAGGGGCTCTGGCATTTTGCCTGTTTCTTAAAGGGGTTAAAAATGTGGACATCTCAATAACAGTAGAAGTAGACAGATTATTCACTCCAATTGGAGAATCAAGGCCTAATATTATTGCCTATGTAATTAACAAGGTGGACACCCGACTAACAGTAGAAGTAGACAAGTTATTCACCTCAATTTCAGAACCAAGGCCTAATAGAATTGCTTATGTAATAAACAAGGTGGACACCCCTCTAACAGTAGAACAAGATAGCCTATTCACCCCCATTTGATAATCAATGTCTAATAAAATTGTTTATCTATTAAACAATGTGGACACCCAAATAATAGTAAAAGTAGACAGGTTATTCACCCTAATTTGAGAATCAAGGCCTAATAGAATTGCTTATGTAATAAACAAGGTGGACACCTCTCTAACTGTAGAACAAGATAAGCTTTTCACCCCAATTTGAGAATTTCTTGTCTATTAATCAAGGTGGACACCCCAAAAATAGTAAAATTAGAAAGCTTATTCAACCTGTGGGGTTTCGCTCTGGTAGACAGGATTAGCAGACGCAGTATAGAGGCAACAACAAGTTCTTTGGATCAAACAGTTCAGTGTTTTATTCACACTTTAGGCAAGTGACAAAACAAGCAGTCATAATCAAACAAAAAGTCACCTTGAGCTGTTGGTGGTAATTCACACCATGCGGCAATTCTGCCTCAAAGAGTCCTTCACCATAGCAGCACCAACCTGTTTTCATGCCAAAAAGGTTGCAAGCCTTCATCCAGACACAAGGCTCCCAGATCCCAGCTGTCTATTTAAGGACAAACAGGTGCTGCCAAAACCCGGACTGGCACTTAAAATACGGTCCAGTATTTGACCTCACCTGTCCTGGCTGTACATCAGCCCAGCAGCACATGCTTGGAGGAAAATACCTGTTTTCCCAGACAAAACCTTTCACTGTGTCACATACCCCCCCCCCCCCTTTGTTCAAACCTGAGGGGGTGAACACACGCCAGACAGTGTCCCCAGGACAGGGCATCTGCGTTTCTTTGTAACTGGCCTTCCCTGTGTTCCACCGAAAACGTAAAGTTTTGTAGGGAGAGAAACCATCGGGTGACCCGGGCATTTCTGTCCTTGGCCTGGTTCATCCACTTGAGATTGGAGTGATCAGTCACCAGGCTGAATTTTCTCCCCAATAAATAATAGCGGAGAGACTCAAGTGCCCACTTGATAGCCAAGCACTCTCTCTCCACTATACTATACCGGGTCATGGCTGGGGTGAGCTTACGGCTGAGGAAGACAACAGGATGCTCCTCCCCGTTGACTTCCTGAGACAGTACAGCACCGAGGCCTACTTCGGAGGCATCGGTCTGTAATATAAACTCCCTTTTGAAGTCGGGCGTCAGCAAAACCGGGGATCCGCACAGGTCCCACTTCAAAGCGGAGAAGGCCTCCTCCTCCTGATCATCCCAGCGAACCATCATTGACTTGTGTACCTTCAAAAGTCCTGTCAAGGGCACAGCTAGAGTAGCAAAGTATGGAACAAACATCATGTAATAGGCTACCATTCCCAGAAATGACTTTATTTGCCTAGTGGTGACAGGTCGGGGCCAATTCTGTATCGCCTCTATTTTGTTCACTTGGGGTTTGATGACTCCACGCCCAATGACATACCCCAGGTACTTAGTCTCTTCTAACCCTATTGCACATTTTTGTGGGGTCAGCTTTCCGAAGGGAGTCCACTACAGCCTGCACTTTGGATAGGTGACTTTCCCAGTCGGTACTCTGGATGACAATATGGTCCAGGTAAGCTGAAGCATACTAACAATGTTGAAGAAGCACGATGTCCATTAGTCGCTGAAAAGTGGCGGGGGCTCTATGCAGACCAAAGGGTAAGACCTTATATTGATACAGCCCCTCAGGCGTGATGAAGGCAGTTTTCTCTTTGGCAGCCTCTATTAAGGGCACCTGCCAGTACCCTTTCGTGAGGTCCAAAACAGAAAAATACCGGGCTTGTCCTAACCTATTGATGAGCTCATCAACCCGGGGCATGGGATACACATCGAATTTGGAAACCTCGTTAAGTTTTCGAAAGTCGTTACAAAACCGCAATGTCCCGCCCGGCTTGGGTATCAATATTATAGGACTGGCCCACTCATTTTTTGACTCCTCAATGATGTCTAGCTGCAACATTAGCTTCACCTCCTCCTGTCACCGAGCCTCGGGTACCCGGTATAGTTTTAATCCGATTTTTGCCTGAGGCTCAGTGACAATGTCATGCTGAATTATGGAAGTACGTCCAGGGAGGTCCGAAAATTCATCCACATTCCGACTAGAAAACTCCCTAGCCTCCTGAGTCTGTTTAGAGGGGAGACTGTCAGCAATTTTTACGGTGGCAGCCGTCACTCTTGCATCAGACAGAGGGGCCGCTACCTCTTCTCCTAGAAAACCTGGCTGCGGACTGTCTACTGTACAAGTTTCCCTATCTTTCCACAGTTTGAGTAAATTCACATGGTAAACCTGCTCCGGCTTTCGCTGCCCTGGCTAGTGTACCTTGTAGTTTACATCTCCAATTTTCTCGAGTACCTTGTAGGGCCCCTGCCACCTAGCCAGGAACTTACTGTCTACGGTCGGCACCAGAACCAAAACCTGATCACCCGGGTTAAAGATCCAGACCCGAGCCTGCCGATTATAGACCTGACTCTGGGCTCACTGAGCTGCCTCCATAAGCTCCCTAACAAGAGGCAACACTGTCTCGTACACGTACTCAATTACACTTTTATGTGGAGTGGGTTGTTGTTCCCACGCCTCTTTGGCCACGTCCAAGAGACCACGAGGGTGTCTGCCATATAACAATTCGAAGGTTGAGAACCCAGTAGAGGCCTGGGGTACCTCTCGCACTGCGAACATGAGATAGGGCAGAAGGAGGTCACAGTCCTTCCCATATTTAGCCACCACCCTTTTCAACATATTTTTTAATGTTTGGTTAAACCTTTCTAGCAGACTGTCCGTTTGCGGATGGTAAATGGACGTCCATAGTTTTTTTTATGTGCAGCAACATACAGAGTTCCCTCATCACCTTGGTCATAAAAGGGGTCCCTTGGTCGGTCAGAACCTCTTTAGGTAGTCCTACTCGGGAAACATCTCCATTAATTCCTTAGCTATGAGTTTGGCCAAGGTATGTCGCAGTGGCACTGCCTGCGGGTAGCGAGTGGCGTAGTCTAGAATGACTAAGATGTGTTGATGCCCTCAGGCGGATTTCGGTACTGGGCCTTTGAGATCCATAGCTATTCGGTCAAACGGTACTTCAAAAATTGGGAGAGGTACTAGAGGACAATGGAAATGTGGCTGGGCGCTAGTTATCTGGCAGGTCGGGCAAGACTTACAAAACTTTTCCACTTCTTTGAATATGCTGGGCCAGTGGGACCGCTGTAGAATACGATCCTGAGTTTTCTGCACCCCCAGGTGACCCCCGAGAACGTGTTGGTGGGCTAGATCTAACACAAGCTTGCAATAAGCCTTGGGGACCACCAATTGTTCAATAGGTTCACCCCGTAGTTGGTTTAACCGATACAACATATCCTGAAGAACCGCAAAACTGGGAAGCACTGACTGTGCACCAGGTTGTTGTGGTTCACCATCTACTATTAGCACATTTTCCCAGGCACAGGATAGGGTTGGGTCCCGATGTTGGGCAGTACCAAAATTTTCCCCGGAGACATTGAGGTCTGCCAATTCAGGACCCAGTGGCAAGTCCTTCACGTCTCCCACCATCACACTTAGCGGAGTTGTCTCCCCCTCTTCCACCGAAGTGGCGGTCACCCCTACAGCTGGCCCTTCGGTCTCAGGTTCCTAGGGTTCTGGTCTCCCTCCTGAGCCGTGCCACTCTGCTAGGGTTACTGCTGTCTCATGGGCATTAGTCACTCTCATAGCAGACCACAGTGCCGGGAAGCCTGGGAAGTCTCCCCCTATTATGAGTTCATAATGTGGATGTGTGGCGACAGCCACCACGTGGGTCCATCTACCGGCCACCGTAGTTAGAGACACCAGCGCGGTGGGGTGGTCTTTTAAGTCTCTGTGGATGCAAATCACACCAACTTTATACAGTATACTCAGGGAACCGCACCAGGGTAGCCCTTACTAGGGTCACCAGACTCCCTGAGTCAAGCAGAGCCTCCGCCAGAGTATCTCCCCCTTCCACCTAGCACAAATGATCTAGAGACTCTGGGGTACCTGTTGCACACAACCTCCTGGCATATAGCGACTGACGGTAGCCATAGTTAGTGTCCATGGGCTCAACCCGATGGGTACAGTCAGCCATTACATGGCCAGGCTCCTGTCACCGCCAGCAGACTATCGGAGCCAGGTCTGCCATGGGTACATCCTGGGCAGGTTTTATCGGCTCAAATCTCTGGGCCTGGGGTGGAAATTTCCGGGGTTTGCCGACCCTCCCTCCCAACAGAACCCTCCTTTATATTCCTGGTAGCTTCATAGCATTCCACCAGGTCCACCATCTCAAGGGCATTGCCAGGAGACACCTGACCGATCCAGTGCTGGAGAGGGTATGACAAAGCCCTCCAGAACATATCAGCCAACAGACGATCCAGCATAGCAGTGGGACTCAGCACGTCAGGCTGTAGCCATTTTTGCAAGAGGTGAAGTAAGTTAAAATACTGGGGTCTTGCAGGCTCAGCCAGGTTGAACCCCCACTGATGAACCCGCAGGGCCTTGATCAAGACATTCACCCCCAGTCTTGCTAGAATCTCACCCTTCTGGTGAGTCTGGTATTCGGCCGCTTGATCGTCCGGCAAGTCGAAATACACCCACTGGGAATCGGATGCCAGGAATGGAGCAATGACCTCTGCACACTGGTCACGGGGTAGTTTTTCCCTGATGGCCACTTTCTCATACATCGCCAGGTAGGTTTTGATGTAGTCTGCGGGGGTCATCTTGGGAATCGCGGCACGGACTGTTTTCCGGGCATCGTGGACGCTCGGGGTTGCTCCTGCTGTCTGCAAAGCTATCACGTGCTGTAGCAGCAACTGGTTAGTTTCCTGCTGCTGCTTATTAGCCTCGCGTTGCTGCATGTTTGTCTCTCGCTGCTGCAAATGAGCCTCCATGAGGGCCTTCACAACAGCCTCCATTTTGTCGTGGGGCACTGGTTGTAATACAGCTGGTTTAATGTACGACATACAACCATGCCTGAAAAATGCAGAAACCCCCAAAAAATCGGCGTTCACGCCAGCCTCACTGCTCATACCCGCATCCTCCACCAATTGTGGGGTTTTGCTCTGGTAGACAGGATTAGCAGATGCAGTATAGAGCCAACAACAAGTTCTTTGGATCAAACAGTTCAGTGTTTTATTCACACTTTAGGCAAGTGACAAAACAAGCAGTCATAATCAAACAAAAAGTCACCTTGCGGTGTTGGTGGTAATTCACACAATGCGGCAATTCTGCCTCAGAGTCCTTGACCATAGCAGCTTCAACCTGTTTTCATGCCAAACAGGTATCAAGCCTTCATCCAGACATAAGGCTCTCAGATCCCAACACAGAGACATGGCTTCTGAGCCCAGCTGCCTATTTAAGGACAGCCAGGTGCTGCCAAAACCCGGACCGGCACTTAAAATCCGGTCCGGTATTTGACCTCACCTGGCTGTAAATCAGTCCAGCAGCACATGCTGGGAGGAAAATACCTGTTTTCCCAGACAAAACCTCTCACTGTGTCACAAACCCAAATGAGAATCGAGGCCTAATAGAATTGCTTATCTATTATACAAGATGGAGTCCCCAATAATGGTAAAATTAGAAAGCTTATTCGCCCCAGTTTGAGAATCGAGGCCTAATAGAATTGCTTAGCTATTAAACAAGGTGGACACCCCAAAAACAAAAAAATTAGACAGGTAACTTACCCCTATTTGAGAATCAAGGCCTAATAGAATTGCTTATGTAATAAACCAGATAGACACGCCTCTAACTTTAGAACAAGACACATTTTTCACCCCAATTTAAGAATCAAGACCTAATAGAATTTATTTTCTATTAACCCCTTAGTGACCACCCATACGTGTTTTTACGGCGGTCACTAAGGGGCCTTAGGCTGGGCTGCCGCGTTTTTACGGCGGCCCAGTTTAAGCGCTGCACGGCTCCCCCGTGCAGCGGGGAGCGCGGACCTGGCTCTCACATGAGAGCCGGGTCCCTGCTTTAACAGCCCGGAACGGCAGGAGTGCCGATCCGGCTGTTTAACCCTTTACATGCCGGGCGCAATGGCGCCCGCTGCATGTAAAGTGGTGACAGAGGGAGCGGACTCCCTCTGTCTCCCATCAGCACCCCGAAAATGCGATCGCGGGGTGCTGATGTGCTGGGAAGCTTACCTTGCTTCCGATCAGGGCCCCGAGCCTTTCTTCCGTTACTTCCAGC
The DNA here is from genome assembly GCF_905171765.1 of Bufo bufo. Lineage (NCBI taxonomy): Eukaryota > Metazoa > Chordata > Amphibia > Anura > Bufonidae > Bufo > Bufo bufo. Next base: position 600,867,578 of record NC_053390.1, on the reverse strand, counting down.
AGGCTGTGCCTCTCTGGCGCAGCCTGCTGGTCAATGTTCGAATAGAGATAATGCATTACATTTTAAAAGCAATCAAAATACTGTATATTATAGTCCCCTTGTGGGACTATTAAGTAGTAAAAAAAATAGAAAAAAAAATACACATTTATTAAATAAATAAAAATCCATAAAATAAAAAAATATGTTTTTTTTTCCATTGAAAATATGCTTTTCAATGAAAAAAATTGCAAAAAGAAAATATCCCCCATATGTTTGGTATTGCCGCGTCCGTAACGACCGGGACTACATAAATATTACATAAATTATCCCCTATGGTGAACGCCGTAAAAAATAAAAAATAAAAAAAGACAGAATTTTGAATTTATTCTTAGTTTCCACCGAAAAAAAACGTAATAACAAGCGATCAAAAAGCGGCATTTACTCCAAAATCATACCAATGAAAAATACAAGTCGTCTTTCAAAAATCAAGCCCTCACACAATTCCATATAAAAAAATAAAAAAAAGTTATGGGTCTTGTGAAGTGGCAATGCAAAATTATTTTTTTGGTTAATAAAAGGTGTTTTATTGCAAAAAAAGTAGTAAAACGTAAACAAAATTATAAGTATTTAGTATCACTCTAATCGTACTGACCCAGAGAATAAAGATATTATGTTATTTGTACCGAAAAATGAACGCCAAAAAATGTATAATGTAAAAACGCAGTGGCAGTATTGCTATTTTTCCCTATCTCCCTCCCAGAAAGAGTTAATAAAAGTTAATCAGAAAGTTATGTGTACCCCAAAATGGCGCCATTAAAAACAACAACTTGTCCCGTAAAAAACAAGCCCTCATAAAGCTATATAGATGAAAAAATAAAAAAGTTATAGCTCTTGGAACGAGACCATAAAAAAAGGAAGAAAAACGCTTGGTCATAAAGGCCCAAACAGGCTTGGTCACTAAGGGGTTAAACAAGGTGGACACCCCAATAACAGTAAAATTAGAAAGCTTATTCCCCCAATTTGAGATTTAAGGTGTAATAGAATTGCTTATCTATTAAACAAGGTGGACACCCCAATACCAGTAGAACTAGACAGCTTATTCACCCCAAATTGAGAATCAAGGCATAATAGAATTGCTTATCTAATAAACAAGGTGAAAACCCCAATAACAGTAAAATTAGAAAGCTTATTCACCCCAGTTTGAGAATCAAGGCATAATATAATTGCTTATCTATTAAATAAGGTGGACATTGTTTAATTAGATAGCTTTGTGCCCTACACATGGATTGATGCAAACTGTGCTGTCTCCTATGGATCCATTCAGCTTCAGATTAGATTTCCTCTCCTGTCCCTCTCCTCATACTCTCCCCTACAGTGTGTAATTCTGCAATTTCAGAATCAAGTCCTAACAAAAATGTTTATCTATTAAACAAAGTATACACCCCAATAACCGTAGAAGTAGACAGGTTATTCACCCCAATTTGAGAATCAAGGCTTAATAGAATTGCTTCTGTAATAAACAAAATGGACACTTCTCTAACAGTAGAACAAGACAGCTTATTCACCTCAATTTGAGAATCAAGGCGTAATAGAATTGCTTATCAATTAAACAAGGTAGACACCCCAATAACGGTAAAATTAGAAAGCCTATTCACCCCAATTTGAAAATCGAGGCCTAATAGATTTGCTTATCTATTAAACAAGGTGGACACCCCAATAACAGCAAAAGTAGACAGGCTATTTACCTCTATTTAAGAATCAAGGCCTAACAGAATTTATTAGATAATAAACCAGGTGGACACCCCAGGTGGACACCCCTCTAACAGCAGAACAAAACACGTTTTTTACCCCAAATTGAGAATCAAGGCCTAATAGAATGTATTATCTATTCAACAAAGTGGACACATCAATAACAGTAAAATTAGAAAGCTTATCCCCCCCAATTTGAGAATTAAGGTGTAATAGAATTGTGTATCTATTAAACAAGGTGGACACAGTAGATTACAGTAGAACTAGTAGAGAGCTTATTCACCCAATTTAAAAATGAAGGACTTGAAAGAATTACTTATTTATTAAACAAGGTGGACACCCAAATAACAGTAGAACTAGATGGCTTATTCACCCCAATTTGAGAATCAGGGCCTAATAGAATTGCTTATCTATTAAAAGGGGTGGACACTCCTCTAACAGTAGAAATGGATAGCTTATTCACCCCAATTTGAGAATCAAGGCATAATAGAATTGTTTATCTATTAAACATTGTGGACACCCTAATTACAGTAGAACTAGACAGTTTATTCAACTAATTTGAAAATGAAGGTCTTAATAGAACTACAGGGTGGGCCATTCATATGGATACACCTTAATAAAATGGGAATGGTTGGTTATATTAACTTCCTGTTTGTGGTACATTAGTATATGTGAGGGGGGAAACTTTTCAAGATGGGTGGTGACCATGGCGGCCATTTTAAAGTCGGCCATTTTGAATCCAACTTTTGTTTTTTCAATAGGAAGAGGGTCATGTGACACATCAAACTTATTGGGAATTTCACACAAAAAACAATGGTGTGCTTGGTTTTAACGTAACTTTATTCTTTCATGAGTTATTTACAAGTTTCTCTTTGTTTACAGCCATTGACATGTCGCCAAGGTTAACACGTGAGGAGCGGATAGAAATTGTGTTGATGTCTGGTGAACGCAGTAACCGGGTCATTGCAGCAGATTTCAATGCAAGACACCCTACGAGACCACCCATCTCACATGCTACAGTTAGCAAACTGCTTGCTAAGTTTCGTGAAACTGGTTCAGTGTTGGATTTGCCAAAATGTGGACGCATGAAATCTGTCTCTAATGAAGAAACATCAGTGGCTGTCCTAGCTTCATTCAGCAAGAGCCCACAGCGTAGCACTCGCCGCATGTCACTGGAGAGTGGCATTAGTCGAACATCCCTTCGGCGGATATTAGCTACTCACAAATGGCACCCTTACAAACTCCAGCTACTGCAGCATCTCAACGAGGATGACCCAGATCGGCGCACTGAATTTGCAGAATGGGCAAAACAAAAATTGGAACAGGACCCTCAGTTTACGCAGAAGATTTTGTTCAGTGATGAGGCAAACTTTTATGTTAATGGTGAAGTTAACAAACAAAACCACCGCTATTGGTCTGACACTAACCCACATTGGATAGATCCCTCCAAGACTGTTGGAACAAAAAGATTGATAGTATGGTGTGGTATATGGGGTAAAAAGATAGTGGGGCCATTCTTCATCAATGGAAACCTCAAGGCCACTGGATATGCGAAATTGCTCCATGATGATGTGTTTCCCTCTTTATTCACTGAAGCTGGCACGTTCCCTGAGTTTCTCCAGCAAGATGGTGCACCACCACATTATGGGTGTCAGGTCCGAACATTCCTAGATGAACAGTTTCCTGGAAAGTGGACTGGTCGTCGTGGGCCAGTTGACTGGCCCCCAAGGTCTCCCGATCTGACCCCCTTAGACTTTTATCTTTGGGGTCATCTGAAGGCAATTGTCTATGCTGTGAAAATATGAGATGTGCAGCACCTGAAACTACGGATACTGGAAGCCTGTGCTAGCATTTCTCCTGCGGTGTTGCTATCAGTGTGTGAAGAGTGGGAGAAGAGGGTTGCATTGACAATCCAACACAATGGGTAGCACATTGAACACATTTTTTAAGTGGCCAGAAACTTGTAAATAACTCATGAAAGAATAAAGTTACGTTAAAACGAAGCACACCATTGTTTTTCTTGTGAAATTCCCAATAAGTTTGATGTGTCACTTGACCCTCTTCCTATTGAAAAAACAAAAGTTGGATTCAAAATGGCCGACTTCAAAATGGCCACCATGGTCACCACCCATCTTGAAATGTTTTCCCCCTCACATATACTAATGTGCCACAAACAAGAATTTAATATCAGATAAAATATATGTATCGCGGCTCACCCGTATCTGTAATATGGTTAAGGTGCTCTGTTTTTCGGATGATTCACCTATTCATCCTATATAACAAATGTAATCCAAATCTAAATAAAAACAGGCACTCACCACCTGGTATAGTTGTGGTTGGTATCTTTACTCAATATAATGGTAAAATTACACATAAAATACAATAAAGGTAAAAATGAAGATAAAATACACTGCACTGTAATATCTAATATTGATACATATATGTTGGCCGATTCCCACTCACTGCATATTATAATATCAGGATGGATCATATGATGTATTTCTTACTGGATTCCTAAATAACCTATTTCAAGTGTCCTGTGCAAAAATTAGTGTATATAACCAATTTGCATAAAAGAAAAGAAAAGAAAAATAAAATATATATCCTGTGCGGGAAAAAAGGTATTCAAAAGTGCAAGTTATTATGTGCAAACAAATGTCCTGTGAAAAAATATATATAGAATATCCCGTGAAAAAAATCAATGTCCTGTGAAGGAAATAAGTATCCTGTGAAGATGTCCTGTAAAAAGAATCCAGCAGGAAACCTTATAACACCTATTTCTTGTAATGAAATATTAGTAGATATTGTATCCATCCAATGTAACACTGTTGTAACAGAATATGCGTAATACAGATCAAGGAGATTCCTCTATTGGTATTCTGTGTCTCAGTTCGATACAGAGTCCGCAATAAGGGTTAGGTAGTAGATATTAAAGATGGTCGGGTTTTGTAGTTGGGGCGTCCCCCTATTACAAACCCTCTTACCTTGCCCTTTGAGGTAAATATTCTACTGCGGCGGCTGTCCTTAATAGGGTTACTGCTCCAGTAGTTGCTAAGTTCTTCGTATCTTCCTAAGTGGCACACGAGATCCGATACTTTGGTTTTTTCTGCTCGCTGCTCTCTGGTCTCTCGGCGTTCCACGTGGTTTCCTCTTTGCGTGTCACCATCCAGGAAGCACTCTGCTGAATTTGCGTTGTCTCGCGATAGGTCAAACCAACTTCTCTTTTACTTGCGCTTAGATCTGTATGGAAATCCTTATCTTGTAATGACCCGTACTATATTGAGTAGGTCTTTACTCGGGTTCAGATGGGTAGTTATCACTCGCAGGACCAGCCAGACGCGTTTCGAGGGTTTGCCCTCTTCCTCAGTGGCTATAAAATTTGTTTAGGAAGTTAATATAACCAACCATTCCCATTTTATTAAGGTTTATCCATATAAATGGCCCGCCCTGTACTTATCTATTAAACAAGGTGGACACCCATCACCCCAATAATGGTAGAACTAGATAGCTTATTCACCCCAATTTGAGAATCGAGGCCTAATAGAATTGCTTATCTATTAAATAAGGTGGACACTCCTCAAACAGTAGAACTAGACAGCTTTATTCACCCCAATTTGAGAATCAGAGCCTAATAGAATTGCTTGTCTATTAAACAAGGTGGACACCCCAATAACAGTAGAATTAAGCAGCTTATTCACCCCAATTTGAGTATCAAGGCGTAATAGAATTGCATAGCTATTTAACAAGGAGGACACTGTTTAATTAGATAGCTTTGTGCCCTACACAGGGATTGATTCAAACTGTGATGTCTCCTATGGATCCGTTCAGCTTCCGATTACATTCCCATTCCTGTCCCTGCAATCTCCTTATTAGTGTTGATAGCAAATATTCTAATCCCGAATTTGTATTGCGAATATTGGCACTTCGAGAATTAGTGAAGACGTAGAATATAGTGCTATATCCTCGTAATCGCGAATATTCTAGATTTTTTTCATCAGTACTCTCCTGCCTCTTGCTTGTGGGCCAATGAGAAGGTTGCATTATCTTTGTCTGAGCTTAGCAACATCCATAGCAACCAATAGGAAAGTTGCTACCCCTTACTATATAAGAAACTCCCCAGCAGCCATTTTCTGCAGTTTTTTGCAGTTCTGAGAGAGAGAGAGAGAGAGAGAGAGAGAGCAGTGTCATTGCTATGCTCTGTGCTTTGCTGAGTAATCTGGATCCTTATTTAATTACATTAGATAGTTTGCTCATATATATATAATACAGATAGTTTTTGGGAGATAGTCAGTGTAGGTTAGATGATAGGTGATATAGTGTAGCAGGTTCCAGTGCAGGGTGTTAGGTAGTGTGATAGAAATTACTGTATTAGGCCTCATGCACACGACAGTATTTTTTCACGGTCTGCAAAACAGGGTTGCGGTGGTCCGTGATCCGTGACCGTTTTTTCGTCCGTGGGTCTTCCTTGATTTTTGGAGGATCCACGGACATGAAAAAAAAAGTCGTTTTGGTGTCCGCCTGGCCGTGCGGACCCAAACGGATCCATCCTGACTTACAATGCAAGTCAATGGGGACGGATCCGTTTGACGTTGACACAATATGGTGCAATTGCAAACGGATCCGTCCCCCATTGACTTTCAATGTAAAGTCAGGAGTCCCTATTATACCATCGGATCAGAGTTTTCTCCAATCTGATGGTATATTTTAACTTCTAGCGTCCCCATCACCATGGGAACGCCTCTATGTTAGAATATACTGTCGGATATGAGTTAGATCGTGAAACTCAGATCTGACAGTATATTCTAACACAGAGGCGTTCCCATGGTGATGGGGACGCTTCAAGTTAGAATATACTAAGAACTGTGTACATGACTGCCCCCTGCTGCCTGGCAGCACCCGATCTCTTACAGGGGGCTGTGATCCGCACAATTAACCCCTCAGGTGCCGCACCTGAGGGGGGTTAATTGTGCGTATCATAGTCCCTGTAAGAGATCAGGGGCTGCCAGGCAGCAGGGGGCAGACCCCCCTCGGCCCCCCTCCCTCCCTCTATTGTATTATTTTCATTGGTGGCCAGTGTGCGCCCCCCCTCCCTCCCTCTATTGTATTATTTTCATTGGTGGCACAGTGTGCGGCCCCCCGGCCCCCCCTCTCTCCCTCTATTGTATTATTTTCATTGGTGGCACAGTGTGTGCCCCCCCGGCCCCCCCCCCTCCCTTTATTGTATTATTTTCATTGGTGGCACAGTGTGCGGCCCCCCCGGCCCCCTCTCTCCCTCTATTGTATTATTTTCATTGGTGGCACAGTGTGCGGCCCCCCCGGCCCCCCTCTCTCCCTCTATTGTATTATTTTCATTGGTGGCACAGTGTGCGGCCTCCCCTCTCCCCCCCCCCCGATCATCGGTGGCAGCGGAGAGTTCCGATCGGAGTCCCAGTTTAATCGCTGGGGCTCCGATCGGTAACCATGGCAGCCAGGACGCTACTGCAGTCCTGGTTGCCATGGTTACTTAGCAATATTAGAAGCATCATACTTACCTGCTGCGCTGTCTGTGACCGGCCGGGAGCTCCTCCTACTGGTAAGTGACAGGTCTGTGCGGTGCATTGCTTAATGATCTGTCACTTACAAATGTAAGGTTATGCACATGGGAAGGAATAATGCAAGTCACCCGTACATAGTAAATGATAAAACACTCGGTAACACTGACATGGAAAAGGATCTAGGAATTTTAATAAACAGCAAACTAAGCTGCAAAAAACAGTGTCAGGCAGCTGCTGCCAAGGCCAATAAGATAATGGGTTGCACTACTTTACAAATCATTAGTCAGACCACACATGGAGTACTGTGTACAGTTCTGGGCTCCAGTGAACAAGGCAGACATAGCAGAGCTGGAGAGGGTCCAGAGGAGGGCAACTAAAGTAATAACTGGAATGGGGCAACTACAGTACCCTGAAAGATTATCAAAATTAGGGTTATTCACGTTAGAAAAAAGACGACTGAGGGGAGATCTAATTACTATGTATAAATATATCAGGGGTCAGTACAGAGATCTATCCCATCATCTATTTATCCCCAGGACTGTGACTGTGACGAGGGGACATCCTCTGCGTTTGGAGGAAAGAAGGCTTGTACACAAACATAGAAAAGGATTCTTTACGGTAAGAGCAGTGAGACTATGGAACTCTCTGCCTGAGGAAGTGGTGATGGTGAGTACAATAAAGGAATTCAAGAGGGGCCTGGATGTGTTTCTAGAGCGTAATAATATTACAGGCTATAGCTACTAGAGAGGGGTCGTTGATCCGGGGAGTTATTCTGGTTGCCTGATTGGAGTCGGGAAGGAATTTTTTATTCCCCTAAAGTGAGGAAAATTGGCTTTTACCTCACAGGGTTTTTTTTGCCTTCCTCTGGATCAACTTGCAGGATAACAGGCCGAACTGGATGGACAAATGTCTTTTTTTGGCCTTATGTACTATGTTACTATGTTACTTACCAGTAGGAGGAGCTCCGGCCGGTCACAGACACCGCAGCAGGTAAGTATGATGCTTCTAATATTATTCATTGTGACACGTTTTCTTTACTGATGGGGAACCATATATTCAGCTACTTTGTGCCCACTGGATGTGGCAGAAATTTAACAAGAATACTGCATATGAAATTTTAAGCATAATGTTTAAATACTTTTTTTTCACAGTACTGTTGTCACAGCCAATATCTCTGGCTGTGACCTTCCGTCCTTGCTCGTTTGGCGCTCCTCGCTGAAGTTTAGTTTCTGTGTGTTATTTGTGGTTCTGTATGGGTTAACTCCCCTGTGTGCCTATTAGGAGTTAATCCTCTGTCTGCTCCATGGGTGTGGCTTCTCTGCTGCACCCATGGAACCTGTATATAAGGCTGAGGTTTCCTCAGTTCTGTGTCAGTTCTCCTGGTGTGTGTTGTCTTGTCCTGTCCTGCTCTTGGTTTGTACTCTCTCTCCCATGCTGCTGACCCATGGGATCCGTGTCTGTCTATCTGTGCTCTGTGGGTTTCCCTACTTGTTCATTGACGTCCTCTTTCCTATGTTTCTGTTATCTGTTCTGCCAGTTATGTTTGTTATGTTATATGTCTGTGTTCAGCAAGCCCTTGCTGCACCTTTCTTTGCAGCAGAGTGGCATGCGCAAGGCCATGCAGTTTACTACTGGTGGAGCAAGTCCTTCTCTGCTCATTGCCACTCCTACTCCCTTGCGTGAACTCCTGCTTGTATTTTTAGTTACCTTGTGTGTATTCATATGTCTCGGTTCAGCAAGCCCTTGCTGCAGCGCGCCTAGCTGCAGAGTGCTATGCGCAAGGCCATGCAGTATACCACTGGTGGAGCAAGTTCTTCTCTGCTCATTGTCACTCCTGTTTCCTTGGTATGTACCTCTGCTTGTGTTATTAGTTGCCCTGTTTGTATTTGCCTGTCTGTTATGTTTGCCTATGTGCCGTCGGTACCTTCTGGTACCTGTTGTCCATTTGTTCCTGCTGTCACTGTCTAGTTCAAGCTCCAGAGTGAACCCTGGCAACATCCTGCTGCAAAGTCTAACCCTACCATCTGGGGCCCTAGTGAATACCAGGAGTTGCTTAGTCACGCCCCCTCTGGAGTATTACTAGATAGTGGCGCAGTGGGGGTTTTCTCCCACTGTGCTGACGGTACATAGAGCTCATGTTTTGTCTGTGCTGCCTTCCCTGGTTTTTGTTTGTGCAATAAACTCTTATGTGTCTGTACCTGATTTCTGTTTGTTTATTGCTTGACGACGCGGTGGTCTCTCCTGGGACTTCCAACTCGTGACAACTGTACAGTGTTTTTTACTCACTGGGGATTCTTATTCTTAAAGAGGACCTGTCACCAATAAATGCTATGCAATCTGCAGGCAGCATGTTATAGAGCAGGAGGAGCTAATGTCATGGTGGTGTCTCGGTTGTTATAGATAGTTCGCCGTGACACGTCTGCTGTGCATGCAGTTGCCTGGGGCAACGTGTTTGGCATGTTTGTGCTCTGCTCCCTTTATCTTTGTTCCTTCCCATTCTGGTGTGTGTGGGGTTAAGGTGTGAATCTAGGTGTGTTCTGGGTGTGGCCTCATGGCTCTTCTTATTCTGGTGCTGTGAACATGAGGTTAGTGGTATTCCTGCCTTGGTTGGTAATGGAGCTTTGCTCCTGTCTGGATATTCCTTCTTTCCAGTTTGAGGGCCACCTAGTTAGACATCAATGTCTCTCCTATTTCTTCCCCTTGTTTCTATGTCGTTTACCAATCCTCACCTGTTTTGTTTGGTGTGGTTTATGTTCAGGGTGTGTTATGTCTAGTTTGGTGTTCCATGTCTGCTCTGTTTGGTGTTTGTAGTCCAGCATGGTTGCTAGATATTTCCCGTGTCTGTCTGTGCCTTCGGTGAGAGGGTTCCTGGGTTCCCCGGAGGGGCAACTACAAGTCAGTGAGCAGTTCAGCCTGGTGCCGCCATGCATCCTGTCCGCATGGGGGTCAAGGTAGTTATTGGTGTTGGTGTTCCACCCTGTTGCTTCGGCAGGTAAGTGCTTGTTGTTCCGGTGTGTTGTTGTATCACTGGGTTCTTACCTGCCGATCCAGTTGCTGTTCACTGTCTTCCCCTTTGTTTGCTACTAGGCCTGTGGAGACTCCTGTTCATCCGTTTTGTGGATGAACAGATTGTCTCTAGTTCCTGACCTTAATTTCAGGTTTCATTACGGTGAATCAGGGTCCGAGGTTCCTGTGTATGAGCCCTCCTACCATCTGGGTACGCTCATACGGTTAGGAGTCAGGGCTAGGATCAGGAGTGCAATAGGAGGTGCCCTGCTCCCTTATCCCGGTATCCAGGCCTAGTTTCAACTCCTGCTTCCCATCAGTGTTTGGTGTGGAGTTCCCCCACACCGCACCATGACAGCTAAGCAGACTGATATATAGTTTTATTGGAAAAGATACAATAAAACTTGGAATTTAATATTTATGTCTGCAGCCCTGTGAATACCCATCAGTACAGGGGGAGTTACCAGTGACTGACAGCTATCTCTATGCACATTTATATACACAATGCTATCAATCACTGATAACACCTTCTCCCTGTACCGATAGCTGTTCACAGGGGGTGAAAAAAGCAAAGATTTAAATGGACAAATACAGGTTTTACTGAATCTTTTCACACAAATCTATATTAAATCACCTACGGTCTGAATTAAGTGGTACACTCCCAGAATCAAGATAAATCACAACAATAAAGAGTGCAAAAAAACCACCATATATGGAGAATAAAATATAAGGTTTATTGATAATAATATTAAAAACAGATAATTCACAGTACATGCTTGTGAATGAGCGGGGACAAAACACAGTAGCACACCCGCTTGCTATTACCCCCAAGCTGTAACAATAAGCAACAATGCGCAATATCACAGGAGTCTGCCTAAGCCATCAACTGCACTTCACACATTTCATTTATATTAAATATAATGATATGTAAGACATGCAAAACTGCAAATTTAACTGTTGACTAAGGTCCATAGGCTTCTCAGACTTAATATATCAATATGTCAATGTACTTTTTTAATCCCTCATGCTTCACTTTCATCATGAGTTATTTTGAGCATTTGTTATTGAATATGGACCAGGGTAAAGTTATAGAGGAGCGCCACCACCATGTCTATTTATCCCCTGCTATATAGGTATGTCGCCATGTATGTTTTATGAACTATTCAGTCAGCAAACCTGATTGTGTTACTTTGCTTTGTTCGCTATGCACTGGTCACTTTGACATACATGCTATTGCACTTGCACTTTACAATAATATAACCTCTCTTACCCATTGTGGGATTTTGTAAATTACATCTGTTGAGGATATTGCGCATTGTTGCTTATTGTTACAGCTTGGGGGTAATAGCAAGCGGGTGTGCTACTGTGTTTTGTCCCCGCTCATTCACAAGCATGTACTGTGAATTATCTGTTTTTAATATTATCAATAAACCTTATATTTTATTCTCCATATATGGTGTTTTTTTGCACTCTTTATTGTTGCGATAAATCTATATATCAATCTGCTCAGCTTCTTCTGCTGCTCTGTAACATTATGTTGTCATATTGCATTGCATTTTTTGGTTTTCTTTAAAAGATCACTAAATATACAAAATACTAAAAAAGGCAATTACTTTTCTCCTTCCTTTTCATTCTACGTTATCTCATATTGCATTTAAAATGTAGAAATCTATAAAGACCCTAGAATCAGACATGTCCGTCCTACCCTATCGCCACTCAATGTTGCTGTAAGACAGGCATGCTCAACCTGCAGCCCTCCAGCTGTTGTAAAACTACAACTCCCACAATGCCCTTCTGTAGGCTGATAGCTGTAGGCTGTTTGGGCATGCTGGGAGTTGAAGTTTTGCAGCAGCTGGAGGGCCGTAGGTTGAGCATGCCTGCTGTAAGACAACTGACTGAAGCAGGAGCATCCACACTCTTCCCTGTCTAGTGTTAAGCACTATCTACCATAAATTTAAATTTTTAACGGTCACTCGGACCAAGCGTATTTTTGCAGCTCCTCCGACTAGTAATGTTAAAACTCAATTTTATTGTAGTCCTTTTAAAACCAACATATTACTTGGGAACATGTTAAAAACTTCAGGAGTAACATTTTCAGGGTCAATTGCCAGTTTTCATGTGCACATCTTGTACCTCTTGTACCTAGACCTTCCTAATGGTTTTAATCATCTAGTGATAAAGAATCTCCTATTCCTGAGACTTATAGCGGGCTCCCTGACTTACTCCTGCCTAAAAATCACAACCTGTGTCCCTACATGTTTCGCCGAGCCTGTCGGCGTCTTCAGGGGAAACTAAACAGGTAGCACTATCAAGAAGCATAGAAACATAGAAACATAGAATGTGTCGGCAGATAAGAACCATTTGGCCCATCTAGTCTGCCCAATATACTAAATACTATGGATAGCCCCTGGCTTTATCTTATATGAAGGATGGCCTTATGCCTATCCCATGCCTGCTTAAACTCCTCCACTGTATTTGCAGCTGCCACTTCTGCAGGAAGGCTATTCCATGTATCCACTACTCTCTCAGTAAAGTAATACTTCCTGATATTACTTTTAAACCTTTGCCCCTCTAATTTAAAACTATGTCCTCTTGTAGCAGTTTTTCTTCTTTTAAATATTCTTTCCTCTTTTACCTGGTTGATTTCCTTTATGTATTTAAAAGTTTCTATCATATCCCCTCTGTCTCGTCTTTCTTCCAAGCTATACTAGCTAGCTATGTTATGGTCCTTTAATCTTTCCTGGAAAGTTTTATCCTGCAATCCATGTACCAGTTTAGTAGCTCTTCTCTGAACTCTCTCCAAAGTATCAATATCCTTCTGGAGATATGGTCTCCAGTACTGAGCACAATACTCCAAATGAGGTCTCACTAGTGCTCTGTAGAGCGGCATGAGCACCTCCCTCTTTCTACTGGTAATTCCTCTTGCTATACACCCAAGCATTCTGCTAGCATTTCCTGCTGCTCTGTGACATTGTCTGCCTACCTTTAAGTCTTCTGAAATAATGATCCCTAAATCCCTTTCCTCAGATACTGAGGTTAGGACTGTATCACTGATTTTATATTCTGCTCTTGGGTTTTTACGTCCCAGGTGCATTATCTTGCACTTATCAACATTAAATTTTAGTTGCCAGATTTTTGACCATTCCTCTAGTTTTTCCTAAGTCCTTTTCCATTTGGTGTATCCCTCCAGGAACATCAACCCTGTTACAAATCTTTGTGTCATCAGCAAAAAGACACACCTTAGGGCTCTTTCACACCTGCGTTCTTGTCTTCCGGCATAGAGTTCCGTCGTCGGGGCTCTATGCCGGAAGAATCCTGATCAGGATTATCCCCATGCATTCTGAATGGAGTGAAATCCGTTCAGGATGCATCAGGATGTCTTCAGTTCCGGAACGGAACGTTTTTTGGCCGGAGAAAATACCGCAGCATGCTGCGCTTTTTGCTCCGGCCAAAAATCCGGAACACTTGCCGCAATGCCGGATCCGGAATTAATGCCCATTGAAAGGCATTGATCCGGATCCGGCCTTAAGCTTAACGTCGTTTCGGCGCATTGCCGGAGCCGACATTTAGCTTTTTCTGAATGGTTACCATGGCTGCCGGGACGCTAAAGTCCTGGCAGCCATGGTAAAGTGTAGCGGGGAGCGGGGGAGCAGCATACTTACCGTCCGTGCGGCTCCTGGGGCGCTCCAGAGTGACGTCAGGGCGCCCCAAGCGCATGGATCATGTGATCGCATTGGACACGTCATCCATGCGCATGGGGCGCTCTGACGTCACTCTGGAGCGCCCCGGGAGCCGCACGGACTGTAAGTATACCGCTCCCCCGTTCCCCGCTCCTACTATGGCAACCAGGACTTTAATAGCGTCCTGGGTGCCATAGTAACACTGAAAGCATTTTGAAGACGGTTCCGTCTTCAAATGCTTTCAGTACACTTGCGTTTTTCCGGATCCGGAGTGTAATTCCGGCAAGTGGAGTACATGCCGGATCCGGACAACGCCAGTGTGAAAGAGCCCTAACCATTGAGGCCTTCTGCAATTTCGCTGACAAAGATATTAAACAATATGGGTCCCAGAACAGATCCCTGAGATACCCCACTGGTAACAAGACCTTGGTCTGAATATACTCCATTGACCACAACCCTCTGTTGCCTGTCCCTCAGCCACTGCCTAATCCATTCAACAATATGGGAGTCCAAGCCCAATGACTGCACTTTATTGATAAGCCTTCTATGTGGGACAGTAATAAAAGCCTTACTAAAGTTTAGATAAGCGATGTCTACTGCACCTCCTCCATCTATTATTTTAGTCACCCAATCAAAAAAATCAATAAGATTAGTTTGACATGATCTCCCTGAAGTAAACCCATGCTGTTTTTCATCTTTCAATTCCATTAATTTCCCCACTATTGATGTCAGGCTTACTGGCCTATAGTTGCCCGATTCCTCCCTACTAGCTTTCTTGTGAATGGGCACAACATTTGCTAATTTCCAATCTTCTGGGACGACTCCTGTTGCCAGTGATTGGTTAAATAAATCTGTTAATGGTTTTGCTAGTTCACCGCTGAGCTCTTTTAATAGCTTTGGGTGTATCCCAACAGGCCCCTGTGACTTATTTGTATTAATTTTAGACAGTTGACTTTTAGACAGTTGAACCTCTTCCTCTGTAAAGACACATGCGTCAAAAGATTCATTAGTCTTCTTTCCCAACTGAGGTCCTTCTCCTTCATTTTCCTTTGTAAAAACTGAACAGAAGTATTCATTGAGGCAGTCAGCTAGTTCTTTATCTTCTTCCATATACCTTCCTTCTTTAGTTTTTAATTTGGTAATTCCTTGTTTTAGTTTCCTTTTTTCATTTATGTATCTGAAGAATGCTTTATCGCCTTTTTTCCCTGACTGAGCTAATTTCTCTTCTGCCTGTGCTTTAGAAGCTCTTATAACTTGTTTGGCCTCTCTCTGCCTAATCTTATAAATTTGTCTGTCATCCTCGTTTTGATTTTTTTTATAATTCCTAAATGCTATCTTTTTGTTTTTAATGATTTTGGCCACTTCTGCTGAGTACCACAGTGGTCTATCTAAGCCCCACCCATCTAAGCACTATCTAAGCCCCACCCATCATTTGTTCAACACCTGACATAGGAAAAGATCCGCAGGAAATTAACCTCTGTATTCTCTGCAGGAATTCCAGGAAACTGGTTCAGGACCAAGTGGAAAATCTACAAGTTTATCTCATTATTGCTTTTACAGGTTTAGTATTCCTTTAAATAGAACCTGTTGAAACACTGCATCAGTGCTGTGAGCATATTGATCATTTTACTAAGTGCTTCGGGCATTTTCCTTGAATTTTCATGCCTATAGCAGAAATGCAAGAAAATCAGAACTTGATATCATCTTCAGTGTATCATATAGCTTCTTCTCTATAACTTTACCCTGGTCCATATTCAATAACAAATGCTCAAAATAACTCATGATGAAAGTGAAGCATGAGGGATTAAAAAAGTACATTGACATATTGATATATTAAGTCTGAGAAGCCTATGGACCTTAGTCAACAGTTAAATTTGCAGTTTTGCATGTCTTACATATCATTATATTTAATATAAATGAAATATGTGAAGTGCAGTTGATGGCTTAGGCAGACTGCTGTGAATATGCTAGTTTACTAGTGGTGATTATTAGATGGTGTGGTAGTTTGCTATGGATGACACAAATGTTTTTATTTTTAGTACATTCCTTAAATTGTTCCTAAATAGTAGTCTGATGTGAAGTTCCTGAGCTACTGCACGAATGTAATATCCTGGACCATTTATCAAACAGCCAATAACGTGGTACAGTATATGGATATTTGCTATCTATGTACTGTGGGGACTTGTTCTGGTAGACAGTATTTGCGAACGCAGTATAGAGGCAACAACAAGTTCTTTGGATCAAACAGTTCAGTGTTTTATTCACACTTTAGGCAAGTGACAAAACAAGCAG
The DNA here is from genome assembly GCF_905171765.1 of Bufo bufo. Taxonomy (NCBI): domain Eukaryota; kingdom Metazoa; phylum Chordata; class Amphibia; order Anura; family Bufonidae; genus Bufo; species Bufo bufo. The sequence goes on along the minus strand of NC_053390.1, from coordinate 600,851,338 downwards.
TGATATTCAAACAAAGTCAACTTGCGGTGTTGGTGGTAATTCACACCATGCGGCAATTCTGCCTCAAAGAGTTCTTCACCATAGCAGCACCAACCTGTTTCATGCCAAAAAGGTAGCAAGCCTTCATCCAGACACAAGGCTCCCAGATCCCAACACAGAGACATGGCTTGTGAGCCCAGCTGCCTATTTAAGGACAGCCAGGTGCTGCCAAAACCCGGACCGGCATTTAAAATCCGGTCCGGTATTTGACCTCACCTGGCTGTAAATCAGCCCAGCAGCACATGCTGGGAGGAAAATACCTGTTTTCCCATACCAAACCTCTCACTGTGTCACAGTACTTATCTATGTACTTATCTCCTTACCAGCCTCTTGTGTTTTGTGTTTTGTTTATCATTTTTATCCACTTTTATGTTGTAATTAGAGATGATTCAAATTAGAGATGATTCAAATTCAATTTGACTGCTTCGCCGAATTGTGCATAAAAATTTCCTTTGTGACCAACGCATTTATTTGTAAAGAGCAGGTGCAATTATAGGGAACAGCAATTGCTGCATCTTAGATCCATTAGATCCATATTAAAGCATTATAGTGGTTGCTACCGTATTTTTCACCCCATAAGACGCAAAAGTGGGGGGAAAATCCCTCTGCGTCTTATGGGGCAAATACTAATGAGTGCTTCCATTATGGAAGTGCTCATTAGTATCGGAGGACCAGGAAGCGCTGAAGGCTCTGTACTCACCGCTTCCTGGTCCTCGGCTGTCGGCTGTGCAGTGGCTGCGCACAGCATGAGGGCGCTCTGTGACCTCACGCTGTGCGCGCCAGTTCACAGCACAGCCGACAGCAGGAGGAAGATCGCAGGTGGTGAGGAGCAGCCGCATCCAGGGGCAGGAGAGGTAAGTATTTTTTTATTTTATAAAACATGAGTCTGCTTGGAGCTGATATTATATGTGGGGCTGCAATGGGGGTGATGAAAGGCATAATGGCTGATAATGGGGGATGATGAGAGGCATAAGGCTGTTAATGGGGGCTGATAAGGGGCATAAGAACTGATATGGGGGCTATTGAGAGGCATAAGGGATGATAATGGGGGCTGATGAGAGGCATAAGGCTGATAACAAGGGCTGATAATAGGCATAAGGACTGATATGGGGGCTAATGAGAGGCATAAGGGATGATAATGGAGGCTGATGAGAGGCATAAGGCTGATAATGAGGGCTGATAAGAGGCATAAGGACTGATATGGGGGCTAATGAGAGGCATAGGGGCTAATGAGAGGCATGGGGGCTGATATGGGGGTGATGAGAGGCATAGGGGCTGATATGGGGGCGAGGTCTGATTAACATTTGGGGTCTGATTGGTGGTCTGACCTGAGCTGTAATGAAAAAAAAAAATTTCTTATTGTCCTCTAAAACCTAGGTGCGTCTTATGGGCCGGTGTGTCTTATAGGGTGAAAAATAAGGTAATTAAAAAAAAATTTAATTGTACTTACCTCATCCATTTGATGGTAAAGAGGCCGCCATCGCCATCTTGCTTGACGATCCAGCACGAAATCTCATGCTGTGCATGATGAAGTCATCAAATCGGCTGGAGTGGTGACATCATACGTCACCGTTCAAGTATGATTTTTTATTTTTTTTGCCACAATTTTAGGGAAAATCGATTCGTTACCACAAAGCACAAGGAAATTCGGCTTCACTGCGAATCAAATTTTTTCTGAAATTTGGATCGAAGTCCACTTTGTGAACTTCACTTCACTCAACACTAGTTGCGATGGCTGTTTTTTCAAATATCAAGTTTTTTGACTAATGAAGTTGAAATTGGTGTACTGATTTGTGCTTATACATTCATCACCCTGACAACTGGTAGGTTTGAGGTGTTCATTACAGGCAGCGGCCTCCTTCAGCAGGATCATTTGCCCTGCACACTGACTTAACTCCTTGAGGATACAGTAATTTTTCACCATAAGGACCTTACAATTTTTGGCAAATCTGACATATGTCACTTTATGTGCTAATCATTTTGGAACGCTTTTACTTATCCAAGCCATTCTGTGATTCTTTTCACATGACACATTGTAGTTCATGATACTGGTAAATTTGAGTAGATATATTTCAACTTTGTCTAAAAAAAAAAAAAATTTACCAAAACATGCGCAATTTTTTAAATTTGAATGTATGCTTTTAAGGCAGATAGTATACACCTCATAAAATAGTTATTACTTTACATTTCCCATATATCTACTTTATGTTGGCATCATTATGTAAGTGTCATTTTATTTTTTAGGACGTTAGAAGGCTTAGAATTTTAGAAGCAATTCTTAAAATTTTAAAGAAAATTTCCATAACCCACTTTTTAAGGACCAGTTTAGATATGAAGTCACTTTATGGGTCTTACATAGTAGAAACCCACCATAAATGACATTATAGAAACTATACCCTTCAAGTTATTCAAAACAGATTTTACAAACTTTGTTAATCCTTTGTGTTCCACAAGAATTAAAGGAAAATGAGGATAAAATTTCAAAATTGCACTTTTTTGGCAGATTTTTCCATTTTAATTATTTTTTCCTGTAACACATCAAGGGTTAACAGCCCAACAAAACTCAATATATATTACCCTGATTGTACAGTTTATAAAAAAAATCCCATATGTGGTAAACTGCTGCAAGAGCTCACAGCAGGGTGCAGAAGGAAAGGAGCACCATATGGTTTTGGAGGGCATATTATGAGGGACTGGTTTTTAGACACCATGTCCCATTTGAAGCCCCCCTGATGCACCCCTACAGTAGAAACTCCAAAAAAGTGACCCCATTTTGGAAACTGCAGAATAAGGTGACAGTTTTGTCTGTACTATTTTGGGGTACATATGATTTTTAATCGCTCAATATTACGCTTTTTGTGAGGTAAAGTAACCAAAAATGGCTATTCCGGCACAGTTTTGACTTTTAGTTTTTGTACAGTGTTCATCTGACAGGTTAGATCATGTGCTATTTTGATGGATGCTATTTGTTATGGATGTGACGATATCAAATATGTCTACTTTTATTTTTTGTTTCAATTTTACATAACAAAGCATTTTTTTTTTTTAAATCATGTTTTTGTGTCTTCATTTTCTGAGAGCCATACATTTTTTTATTTTTCTGCCGATCGTCTTGTGTACGGGCTCGTTTTTTGCGGGAAGAGTTGACTGTTTTATTGTTACCATATTTGGGTACATATGATTTTTTGATAATTCAATATTACACTTTATGGGGCAAGGTGAATTTTTTTTTACTGTATTCACCTTAGGGAGTAGAACATTATGGATACGGTGATACCTAATATGTATCCTTTTTAAAAATTTATTTCAGTTTTACACAATAAAAGCATTTTTGAAAGAAAAAAAATTCTTTTTTTGTTTTCTCAATTTCTGGAAAGCCATATTTTTTTTATTTTTTGGGCAATTGTCATATATGTGGGCTTATTTTTTGTGGGATGAGGAGATGGTTTTATTGGTCCAATTTAAAGTACATACATCTATTTGATCTCTCAGTATTACACTTTTTGTGATGTAAGGTGACAACAAATGGCTTTTTGGCACAGTTTTTTTTTTTTTCTTACAGCGTTCACCTGACGTGGTGGATTATGTGATATTTTTATAGAGCCAGTCATTACAGATGCGGTGATACCTAATATGTCTGTTTTCTAATTTTTACTAATTCATATGTTTTTATTATGGGAAGGGGCATTTTTTATTGAAACTTAATTTTTTTATTATGAAAAACACTTTTTTAACTTTTATACTTTGTATTTTTGTCCCTGTGGTACTTTAACTTTTGGGGGTCTGATCCCCTCTGCAATGCATTGCAATACATGTGCATTGTAATGAATTGCCTGTCAGTATATTACCAGTGTAATACACTAACAGTTGCCTAGGAGACCCAGACTAAGTGACTGGATTTCCTAGGCTTTCATAGAAGACAAGCTTTGATGCCTGTGCAAGGCATTGGGCTTCCTTCTCAGCCATCGGGTCCTTGTCACCGCAGCGCAGGGACCTAATGGGGATAGAAATAAAGCCGCAGTCCCCCGCAAACCCCCATATGTCGTTGGTCATGTATGACCGCGGCATAGAAGGAGCTAATCTGCCAACATTGCTGTTTACAGTAATGCCAGCAGATAAAGCAGGTACTTGGCTGTCAATGAATGTCGGGCCCGTGCATGGATCGTGCAAACACCGATTTATCTTGACATACTAGTACATCATGGGTCTCCTAGGGGTTAAAGACACTGCTGCTAATGTCTTGATGCCCGATACCTTCTGAGGTACTCCCAAGTCAATACATTGATGTTGTGTAGTTCGTATAGTATAATCCAGACAAGCAAATAATATAATATATTTCATAATCTTTTTTACAACCACCAAAATACCTGTTACCATAGATACCAGTAAAAACAGAAGCTGGGATTTAAATATCATAATTTAAAATCCTGTTTAGAGAACCATAAAAATAGTTTTCACAAAGAGTAGATAACTGTAGATTCATAGTTCAAAACAACCTAGGCAGTTTTCACATGTGCTGTTTTTGCAGCAGTTTCACAACTTTTTTTGTTGATCTTTTATATGTGACCACAGAGTCCTGGGGCCAAGTTTAAAAAAAAAATAAAGAAAAAGAAAAATTTCTGTAATTTTTTTTTAAACTTTTTATCTGAGATTTACATTGTATTTTTTAAATGTCCCCATGGATTCCATACTTTTACATATTCTTTAGGAATTCAACTAAATTTTGTTCTTTAACTACAACCTATTAAATGTAATAAAAACGGTATACATTTTGCAATTTTGAAACATGATGAGACCCTGGGACATGTATCAATGCAATTTTCTAGTGTGTATTTATTAAACCCTAAATCAACATATTTTGTAAGCCATTGACAGTCACAGATCAATAGTTGCTCCATGTTGGTGAATAAAGCGCTGCATAGAAATTTAATACTGGTGCAGTACTCTGCTCCATTATGTTAACTTGTTAATATTTTATTCTTTTTCAGAATAGTTTGTTCATTTTCAAATATAAAAATACTAAAGATTATAATTGGCATAGAAATACTGTTTGGATACAATTTTATTGAAACCTTTTATTTTAGATCTAGGATTATATCCGTTTAGCAAGACATTAAATGTTTGGGAAACATACGACAAAGGATATGAAGATCCTTAATGCAAATATACTTAGATACACATGCCATGACATTGAAAGTGCAGTTATGAAGATTGCACGCTACCTCTTTGCATTAATGTGCTGTACACTGATATAAATTATGCATTCTCTTCTTCCTGTCTTTAAGCAGTGCAATCAATACACATAATGAATTTGTTTGTTTGTTTTCCCATTTTAAGTCTCCCGGCTGAATGTCTCAATATGCAAACATATGACATTTTTTCACCATCAGCATTTCATCAGTATAAAACACACATCTCAGCCTTGTTCTCTTCATTTTAGTTAATTAAAACTACACTGATCAAAGCATCCTCTCAACTCAAATATCACAATGGATGAGATCTGAAAATGGAAGTCACCTTAAATCTCAAGATCGAAAAAAACAGAGCAACCTTAACTTTCTAACATCTTTTTAAGAGATACAGTTACTCTAAAGGAAGAAAAGAAATAGCACAGAATAAAAATTCCCCTTGGATGTCATCTGTTTGTAGTCTGCCTCCATTATTATTCTTACCGCAGCAGAAATGCCCTAATTAATTGCACGCCCGGTGTCTCAGCTGCACCAACTGTAAATAAAATGAAGGATTTTATCAGGCTTCAAATCTCAAAACAGATTTTCTTATTGTGGGTAAGACCACAACATAGCATGCCTTCAGAGGGGGAGGCAGGCTTAAATTCACACCCTAGAGTAGCTCAGTCCTATACTCTATAACCACTCTACTGCCACATGGTGGGAGTTATGAACACGGGGTGGGGGTGGGGGGATTGTACAGTCTTCAGACTCATTATAAAAGCTGAAATTTTCTTGTACACTCAAGAAAAGCAGTCATCCACTTTTCTTTAATACTCTGCTGTCTCATTTGTATCTGCTGTCTGAATTTGGCCAGAGAATAATGTAGCAAAACTGAGAAAATCTGCACTGTTAAACAGCAGGCAATAGAAAGAATACTTATATATCCGCAGTGGAAGATAAAGAATTACTGAGATTTTATTTGTCAACTTCGGCTTGTTTCACATTTGCGTTTTCCGATCCAGCAGGCTGTTCTGGCTGAGAGCAGCCTGCCTGATCTGGCCTGCTGGACGCTACCAGAATGCCGTCTGGCACCACTAAGTATAATGGTGTCCAGAGGTGATTCAGCAAATATGTTGAGAATCGGCCAGACAAATACCATTTTTTTTCTGGCAATTCCCAGCAATGGAACAGGCTGCTGGCAGTGTGAAACAAGCCTTATACTATAGCTTATCTGGTTCTATCAGTGTTTAATGGTTCTATCAAACTCCCAGCAGATGTGGTTAGGAAATCAACAGTAAGTGAATTTAAATATGCCTGGCATAAAAACATGTCTATCCTTAGGCAAGGAATAATATAAGGATAGACTAAATGAACTTTGTGGTCTTTTTCTGCTGTAAATCTTCTATAATTAGCAAGGTGTGTAATGCATTTCCTACCTATGAGTCACAAAAATCCACAATGTGCCACAATTTCTGCATATAATGTAATACAGTCGTCCCTCAAGTTGCAATGTTAATTGGTTCAGGGACGACCATTGTAAGTTAAAATCATTGTAAGTTGAGTTGATAACTGTATGCTAATCTAGAAATTGGCTCCAAAGCCCCAAAACGTAATCCCAAAATAAAAGAAAATGAAAATTTAAGAAAAATAAGAAGATAACTAAAGCAGATAAAGCCCATAAATATAGCAATCAGGAAAAGTTTAAAAAAACTGTATACTGTTGTATCATTGTGAGATTGGAAGTTTGGGAAAAAATAGCCTTAGGTGTGTAAAGGGAGACTATTAATTACCAATATTTATGCAAATATCAATAATTAATATTCATAAATAGGAGGAGTCGTCTAGTGAAGACTCCGCCTATTTATACCTTTATTTTAATAACACTACTTTCACTTTGCCTTACGCTAATCACTAAGGGCTCTTTCACACTTGCGTTGTCCGGATCCGGCGTGCACTCCATTTGCCGGAGGAGCCCGCCGGATACGGAAAAACGCAAGTGAACTGAAAGCATTTGAAGACGGATCCGTCTTCAAAATGCGTTCAGTGTTACTATGGCACCCAGGACGCTATTAAAGTCCTGGCTGCCATAGTAGTAGTGGGGAGCGGGGGAGCAGTATACTTACAGTCCGTGCGGCTCCCCGGGTGCTCCAGAATGACGTCAGAGCGCCCCATGCGCATGGATGACGTGTCCATGCGATCACGTCACCCATGCGCGTGGGGCGCCCTGACGTCACTCTGGAGCGCCCGGGGAGCCGCACGGACTGTAAGTATACTGCTCCCCACTACACTTTACCATGGCTGCCAGGACTTTAGCGTCCTGGCAGCCATGGTAATCATTCAGAAAAAGCTAAACGCCGAAACGACGTTTAGCTTAAGGCCGGATCCGGATTAATGCCTTTCAATGGGTATTAATTCCGGATCTGGCCTTGCGGCAAGTGTTCAGGATTTTTGGCCGGAGCAAAAAGCGCAGCATGCTGCGGTATTTTCTCCGGCCAAAAAACGTTCCGGTCCGGAACTGAAGACATCCTGATGCATCCTGAACGGATTTCTCTCCATTCAGAATGCATTAGGATAAAACTGATCAGGATTCTTCCGGCATAGAGCCCCGACGACGGAACTCTATGCCGGAAGAAAAGAACGCAAGTGTGAAAGGGCCCTAAGGGTACTTTCACACTAGCGTTTTTCTTTTCCGGCATAGAGTTCCATCACAGGGGCTCTAAACCGGAAAAGAACTGATCAGTTTTATCCCCATGCATTCTGAATGGAGAGTAATCCGTTCAGGATGCATCAGGATGTCTTCAGTTCAGTCGTTTTGACTGATCAGGCAAAAGAGAAAACCGTAGCATGCTACGTGATATGACGTCACTGCGCCAGCCTGCGCGTCCCCGAACAAGCTCATCGGGGCCGCGCCAGTTGCTAACAGACGGGAGAAGCCTTTGATCTCCCGCCTGTAGCATTTTGCATTCCGGGCAGCGCGATGGTAATCGCGCTGCCGGAATGCGCATAATAGAAGGAGGGGAGGTTTCTCCCTTCCTTCTATCATGCATAATTATCTCCAGCAGCGCTGGAGATAATTAAAACAAAGGACTCAGATTCTGTTGAATCTGAGTTCTTTGTAGTCATCAGGATGACCGGACCTTTGTCCGGTCATTCTGATGCAATCAACCAGATTGCATCAGTGTGAATGCTTGGGGCACATTCACACCGATGCAGGTAATGGGGCCTATGGATATGGGGGATGTAGTGATGAGAAGGGGAAATATATAAATATGGGACATATGAGGGGGCACATATTCCCCACAGGGGCCACGATGAGCCCCTGTGGACCACCAAGGGCAGATGTGCGCAGATGCTGGGCACATCTGCGCACATCATCCTATAATGTGCCTATTAATGCATGTGTATATATATATATATATATATATATATATATACACACACATATATATGTATATATATACATATATGCATGTATATATCTCAACAATCCCCCTGTTGTCAGAAATACGACAATATATTGGGGGAAAGGGTTGAGATACATTTGCCCCCCCCCCAACCCCATCCTTGGTGATAGTTCAGGAAGAACTGTAGTGCACAACCGATCCTTAGGCACCTAGACATCACCCATCCAGACCTACTTCCTCCGACCTGCCATTCACTGTAACCTACTCCTCCATCTACAGGATACACTGTCTTCTTCTTTAGAACTTTCTTGACATCTTTTGCTTTGATCGTTTCGGTACAAGCCCCTCCTACTGTCATTTTTCTCGACTTCCAGAGCGGCTTGACCCTCGCAGTCTTTGACTGGCCTTCCTTACAGGTAACCCTCTTCCAGTGTTAGCCACCCCTGGTGAGTTTGGGGTGACCACACCCTCACTATCTCTCTGTAAATGCTGCCGATCTTCAGGTATGGCCCGCCCCCAAGACTGGAGCGGGTTCACCCTCACAACCTCAGTCTCTGACTGTGCCAACTTTCTTCAAGCACGACTTTCGTCCAACATCTCTTGTTCCATCTTGATGGGTGTGGTTCTCCCATGGACCGATTAATAGGCCTTTACAAGGCAGGTCAGATTTTTCCTTAAGCGTGGTGATGTCAGGGTACCTAAATTCTAACTGCGGGAACACCTCCGCCACACTACACATCCAGCCCTCCCCCTATGAACTTTACCGTTCCAGGGTTCAATGTGGCAAATGGCAAACAGAGGGGGCCTGTCCCTATCGTGCCCTAATCTTATCCCCATTCACACAAAATACATCATATTTATCTACACAGTTCCCCTCCTCCTCCCCCAACCCACCTCAACAAAAGGACATTTATATACAATACTATGAGGTCTCAGGAGGGCTTGGGGTGTACCTCCCAAAACCTCATACAAGCTAGTTCAATATCCATTCCATGGGGTCTCAGGATAAATTGGAGATTTTCCATCCTGAATCCCCCCCACACGATTTGTCCTGTCCTTTGGATCACTTTTCGGCTTCAGGACTTGGTGAAATCAAGTCCTGAGCCTCCGGCGGCTGTGTTCGTGAAGTGCTGTCTGGTTCTGGCTTAGTTGGTCCGCTAGTTTCTTGACCCTCCGGTACATCCACCACAGTCCTAGGTACATGAGTCCGACCAGAACCAGAAGCACTATCACCGGGTGTATTAGTAGTACGCCAAAAGAGAAAGACAGGGCTAGCACACAATAATCTTATATATATATATATATATATATATATATATATATATATATATATATAGACTTTATTAGCGTCTCCATACGAGACAAATGACAATAAAATACACATAGAAAACAATATGATGGTGGGGAAAGAGCACACAAGATGGCATGGGGCACGACAGAGGACTAATCTTGAAATGGCAAATGGATACAACTGGTGAATATATAAATATAGCATAAATTATGCATATGGGCCAAACAAGATGTAGCGAATACATATACTCAGGCAAGACAATAGAGACTAAGTACAAATATCATACACTGTACAAGAGGTATAAATATAAAGTGCATAGTGCAAATGTACCAAAGTGCATAGATGAAATAAAGCTGAAATAAAGATTACAAAGCCATAGAGAGTTTACCTATGTGGTGCTCCAGCAACCCTAACGTACGTTTCACGCAAGCTTCTTCAGGGGGAAGTGTGTGTGTGTATTAGTAAATTGAAAAACGAGGTTGCCTTAGGACTGTATCCGAAAAGACTCTCCCACCATGAGATCTTTGAGTCCTTGTCCAATGCTGTGGCAACTGCGGTAATTTTCGTCCGGTCATAGGTAAGTCGGATGGTGGCCTCTTTCTCCGTCTCCCGAAGATGCTGTAAAATTTCTTCCTCTTGGCTGAAGTCCAACAGGAGCTGTTTAAGTTCTTTGCCGAAGCCAAGAGGAATCTTCTGAAGTCTCACAGGAACAACGGGGCGAATGTCGATTCTTCTTTCCGGGGTAATTGGGGTTCTTCCTTGCTGCTCTGCGACGTCCAGACCTAGAATGGGGCTAAGGGTACAGTACGCTCTGGGGAGGAGTACTCCTTGCTCGGTACTCCTCGCTCGGTCCCCTCTGTGTTCCAACACTGGTGCCTAAGCACCCGATCCCGACTACCCTGACAGAGGATGGCATCCTCTCTTAACCAACATCCCTCAGTGTCAAACAAGGAAGGATGGCCTTCTTCATAGGTTAGAACGCTCGAGGGGAGCTGGGGATGAAGTACCGTTCGGTTGTTCATAACCGTACCTAGATTGATGGCACTGTATCCCTGTCTGAGGCGACCGGACACAGGTGCCAAGAATGAAGCAGTGCAGGTTAAATTTCGACATCCGTGCCACTGAACCACCCACCAGTTGGTATGATTGATTGCGAAAGGAGAGATCAGTGGACTTATTCGCTGGCGGAGGTTGAATGGGAAGTGGCCGCTGTGTAACGCTGAGACAATATGTTTAAGGTTGTCCGAGAGTTCACTTTGGACCTGCGTACACGCCAGAGCAAGCTGAGCTCGATCCTGCTCCTCCAAGAGACCCACAACTAACCTCCTAAACTTCTCACGTATAGCAGAAGATAGAGAGGTAGTGGCATCTATGTGCGAATGCTGTAAACCCTCTAAGACGTGGTTTACATCAAGCTGGGTCTTGAATCCTTCCCCGCGTGCAACCTCCCCAAGCTTACTTCTCAGGACTTCTATATCCATAGTGTTCAGGGCGCCCACTCCCAAAGCACCTCCGCCAAGTCCCATGGCCACTAGATCTCTCCTCCCCCTGTTCTTCCTATGTCGGGAGTCGTATTTTCTTACCTCTTGCCCCGCCTCTATCCAACCTTTTACCATGTCAATTTGGTTCCTAACAAACTCCTCACACCTGTCATCCCAATGGTCAACTCGGAAGTCATCTAGGGAAATTCTCCAGGTAAACAGGATGAATTTGGCATCCGTGATGATCTTCCAGGGGGATGACAGTTGAGGAGCTACAGGATCTGCCAATTGATGGATAGGGGCGGTACAAGAGTCTGAATGCGGTTTTACCGGTTGGAGATCTTCTGTATCGTAGGGGACCCTCACCACTGTTGCACAGATCTGCCCCTTCCTTTGAACGGATACCACTGATCGTTTTCTTCAGCCTGTAACACTAGCTTCCCTACAGGTTTGGTTTAGGACAGATAGACCCACTGAGTAAAGGTCCAGCATCCTTCATCTACTGCCTCGCAACCAGGCCAATCACCGAAACGCTTGGCTGTCGTGAATGTCCCAGGGGGTCCAGCATCCTTCGTCTACTGCCACTTAAACGAACCATCTATATTGATGTCAAAGTTAATATCTCTGCCCCTGGGGTCTTTCCAATCGGAAGACACATACCTATCCCGGTATTCTTCAGTCATAGGGGTACCATCCATCTGTACATCCACCGTAGCGGTATCTACCCCGTTGCACACCAAATCCCACCTCCAGGGATTAGTGTCCAACATCACCATCTGGGTTTCTTGCTCCCAGTGGGCATAGGTGACAAAATAGTATCCTGTCACCTCAGGAACACAGTTGTCTCTCATGATCGTGATCATGAAAGACCGTATGGATGGAGATCCCTTTAACTGAACATACCTAGGGTCCTTGGCATCGGTCCGTACCTTTAAAACTGTGGCTCGATATAAACCTTCCAGTTTTACCGGACCACTCTGTTCGTTCCAGATGGCCTGACCAGAGTCACTGCAGTTTAACTTTAACATCATTATACTAGTTCGTAAGTTATCAGTGGACACATGTCCCTGAACATAACTGGATTCCCTGGTGATAATCATCTGGGAATCCCTCAACATGCAATAAGCCTTCAGGGTGCCTTTTACTGGAATGGGCCTATCAAAATACGTCCTAACCTTTAACCTGTCCTGGCTATCCTTCCCCAGGAAGGTAGCCTTCAGGATGTACCAACCGCTGTACTCTGCCCCAGTGACATCTTCAGGACTCAGCATTCCCTTCTTGGTGCACAACACCATAGTAGTGTTGGCTCTCACTTGCTGGTAAGGGTGCAAGTGTGGGTCCCTAGACACCCATCTTAAGGATTTGATAGGTGTAGGGTCCGAGTCCTGAAAATGCCTGAATTCCTTGAGACAGAGGGCGTGTAAGTCATGTTGAATGGCAGACACATTCTCCACCGGAGTATAATGCTGAATTACACCGTTGGCAAAACCCTCTCTCTGGAAACCATACAGATACCACTGACCCGATGTAAAGGTGAAGTTCTCACATGGTTTCTGGATTTTGCCACCCAAACATTCCACCATTAAAAGGCCGGGTCCATTAAGTGATATGTTAGCTATATCAATGTTAGTCCCCAGGCCCTCCCCTGAAGAGGCCGATCCTGCCATCAACATGCTTACCACCAGTGTCACAAGCTGGAGACGTATCCCGTTCAGAGGACGCCTAGCTCTTCCCTGGCCATGTGGTCCCATGGCGCATCTCCCTCTTGTGTTCTGTAATTAGATGCAGTGTGATAAGTGTAATGGATTCGCCATCGACCTGCCAAGGCCTCTTCCCCCTTCCCCTTCACCCAACTCGGAACGGTATGCGTTTTTGAGCTGGGGAAGCCCGGGTGGCTTTGGCCTGGTCGATGTGAATACACAAGAGTTCCTGCCGTCTATGGGATTTCTTTTTGTTTGTGATCGGCCTTTGTACCTTCAGCATGGTGTCTCCCATTACTTCAAGGACCTTGTAGGGTCCTTCCCAGTTTGCGTCCCATGGGCCAGCCCGACGGAAGACTTTTACCATCACCATTTCTCCTACAGCGGGCATTGGTGTTTCCCCCTGCAGATACGGTTTGTGCAACCGTATTGCTGCGTGAGGCAGTAACTCCTTCAGGTTCTGTTGAACCTGTTGGAGAAACATGTCTCTGGCGATGGCGTTCTTCGTGGGCTCCGACACTTGGGGTTCATTAGGTAGACATAGGGGCATCTTACGTCCGGTCATCAGTTCAAACAGGGAGATACTGGTACTGGAGGCCTCGGTGGCTCGAATACCAATTAGCATGGCTGGAAGATAGGTTACCCAAGAGGAACCCTTCTCCAGCAGTGCCTTGGAAAGCTGGGTTTTGATGGTCCGGTTCATCCGCTCCATGATGCCCGCTGACTGAGGGTGATAAGGCACATGAAATCTTTGCTTTATGTCTAAGAGACCACAAAGCGCTTTCATTACCTTACCCGTAAAATGGGTCCCTCTGTCTGATTCTATCACTCTGGGGATACCCCATCGTGACAGAACCTGTTCCCAGAGAACGCGGGCAGTGGTGGTAGCCGTATCATTGACCGTGGGGATGGCTTCTACCCATTTTGAGAAGACATCCACTATTACCAGTGCGTAACGGCAGTTACGACTTCCGGTCGGCAATGGTCCGATAAAATCAATTTGTATCGCGGACCACGGGCCATCAGCAGGAGGAACTCGCTGCAACACTGGCTTCAGGGCTGACGCCCCTTGGGTTGACTTGAGCACACACCAAGCACTGTTGAGTAACCTCCTCTACTGAATTGGACATTCCTGGCCAGTATAATTTGTCTCTCAGGAGAGGCAAGAGTTTATTCCGGCCGAGGTGTCCAAACAGTTGGTGGTTCCATCGCGTCAGCTCTGCCGCTAGTTTGTCCAGCTCGTCTGCCTCGGCTGCTTCCGTCATGTGTGCCATGCCCCACTCCCACAGCTCCTTCAGGACCGACACATGAGCCAGAGGTTTGTTTTGACTGTCCACAAATCCTCTCCTCTTCCATATGTCAAGATGCAGGGTGAGGGAGCGAACTACATATGAGCTGTCGCTATATATAGTTTGTTTCCCTGGGGGCTGAAGAAGCAGAGCTTCTTTAACAGCCTCTAGCTCCGCCCACTGTGCCGACATGTGACCCGGTAACCTGACAAGACTTTGGGTACCAGTGGTCTCATCCAGCACAGCAAAACCCGTGACATATTCCCCCTCCAGATTGAATCGAGAGCCATCAACAAAGATGACTCTGTCATCTGGATGCCTGTCGGTCCTGAACATCTGTGGTGAGTCGTCCAGTTCTGGTTGGCCACAGTCATGTTCGGTTCCAGTCAGGTTTAGCAACTGGGACAGAACATACTTGGCCTTGTGGTCCACCTGTAGATTCTGGCCACTGAGATCCTTGATCCATCTCCCGAATCCCTGTTGGGAGACTCCAGGGAGAGTATCACGGAGCAAGAGGGCTAAATGAGAATGTGGAGTCTGCAAGGTGAGGGGTTGGAAGCCTACAATATGCTCGGTAGTCTTGACGGCATAGTGTATGGCTGCCAGTTGCTTGGCACATTCATCGAACCCTCGTTCGAGGGGGCAAAAGTAGCCTGCAGAAATATCCCAGCAGTCTGGTCTCATACCCTACTTTCTGTAGAAGGACCGCTGCGATAGACTCCATCCCTGCATGCGCCTGTATGGCCATTTCCCCATCTGGATGTGGAGTGGCCAACACAGGCGCCGAGGAGAGATCCATTTTCAAAGTTGAAAAGGCCTCCTCCTGCGCATCGGACCAACCTTTGATTGAGGGTTCTTCTCCTCGAAGGAGCTCATAGAGAGGTTTTGCTTTGGCTGCAAAATCCTCTATGAATTCACTCATAAAGTTGGCCACCCCCAGGAATTTCCTCAAATCCTGAAGACTGCCTGGCCTGGGTAACTTCACCATGGCTTCCACATGGGCTGTCATGATTCCTTTGGTTCCAAAGGAAATTTGGACCCCAAGGAAGGTTACCTCCGCTTTGGCCAAATTTGCCTTATGGGGACTCAGCTTGAGTCCTGACTTTGCCAGGAGTTCCAGCAGCTCTCTCAACAGAACCAAATGTTCCTCCATGGTTTCTGTATGCAAGAGCAGGTCATCCACGTATTGTAGAAGGCATTCCGGCTGTGAGAACACACTCAGTACGGCCGCCAATGCCTGATGAAAATACGTGGGGCTGCTGTGTAACCCCTGGGGTAGTACAGCAAACATGTACTGTTTGTCCCCCACCGTAAAGTCAAATTTGTACCGGCATGACTCCGTGAGTTCGATGGAGAAGAACCTGTTAGCAACATCTACGGTCGAGAATACGCAGCTTTTGCCGCTTATTCTGGCCATGATGTTGGGAGTCTGGGCCACCACTGGAGCTGACATTGGGGTGTATTTATTGAGGATTCGGAGGTCTATGGTAAGCCTCCATGCACTAGTGTCCTTCTTCTTGACTGGCCAGAGGGCATTGTTGCATTTTGAATTGCCCTCAATGACCACACCCCTAGTCTTCAATTCCTGGACCGTGTCCATAATTGAATGGGTGGCCTCTGGTGGAAATCAGTATTGGCGTTGAGGTGGAGGGTCAGGACCCTGTATGTCCACCTGAACGCCAATCAGTCTGCCACAGTCGTTTTTGCTCTGGGCCCACAGCTCGGGATGCTCGTACACAATAGGCTCCAGGTCTAGATTGTGTGAGACCTCAGGCCACTTGTGTTCGAGCATGTCAGTAGAATTTTCTACTGCTTGCAAAGGTGGTCCCAGACACTGGCGTTTGATGAAAAACACCTTAGCTCGCCTGGGACCCTTCCACACAATGCAATTTGCCAGATCCAGGATCCACCCATTTTGTGTCATTACATTGGTTCCGATAATGTTATCAGAACCGGGGTAATACCACATGGGTATTCTGAGGGTCATGCACCTGGTAATCTGGACGATTACCTCTTCAATTCTGTGGGCCATCACCCCCCCTTGTTGGTGATCAAATCCGATCACCACACATTGGGGGCTGTTGGGGTGTAAATTGTGCTTGACATTAGTGAAGGAAATTTCCGCACCAGTGTCAAGCATGATTTTTGTTTCCTGCTCTTTTATTGTGGCTTTTATGTGGGGTCTCCCTGAAGAGTCCAGTATGATGGGACATACTGGTGCCAATTCTTGAGGGACCTCTAACCCTCAGTCGATGTCCACCAGACTCCCAGTAGGTACCTGTGAGGTACATAATGCCACTTGTGCCTTTTCACCCTGAGTATTTGGTGTGGAATCTTTTGATTCCACACCCCCTGGGACATTCACGACAGCCAAGCGTTTTGGTGATTGGCCTGGTGAATGTCCCAGATTCTTATCAACGCGTTTTCCCACTGATTGGCAAAATTAGGTTTCATTCTGAAACCATTATTATTGCCAGTCTTTTCCGGGTTTGTCCACTTATTTTGTGGACAATTTCTTCTAATGTGCCCGTATTGTAAACACAGGAAACAACGAATGTTTCCTGGCTTTTCCCATGGCGGGGCCGTGGGACGAACGGTTGATGCAGACCTTGTGTGCTGTACCCGTTCATCTTGTGATCTAACGTGTACAGGCACACGCTCCCTCACTTTAACGGACTTCTTATTGTGCAGTATATCCTGTCTATACTGCTCAATAGTCATGGCCGCATCCGTGAGGGATGGCTCCCTAGCTGCACTTAGCCGGATTACAGTATCAAGGTATGGGAACTTTTCCACAAACATGCGCACCATGCCTTGTGGAATCCCAATACCCTGATCCTTAGTAACCCTCCTGTACATCGCTTCAAACCGACTACACAATGACAAAGGTTCATCATGGATAGTAGGCTTGAACTTTGACAGGACCTCTGGAGTGACGTCCCAATGACCCATGGCCAGTCTCGTGAATATGGAGAGGCGTCCCGCCTTATCATGAAACTGGCCATTCGTGGGTTGCATCCTCCCCGTTACCTCATACCTACGGTTAAGGTGTGTCGGTAACCACAATTTTAATAGCTCCATACAATATTCCGGAGCCACTGAATATTTATTAGTGACCCTCGAAAATATTGCATGAAGTGAACGGATCTACATTTGGATCGTATTTTGGGATCTCCTTGCAGATCCGTAATAGGAAGTTTATCCTTTCCATACTGGAATGGTTAGGATAAACCCCTTACTGTTTCTTCGGACGTGTTGGTGGGTTGGAAGCGGAATATGGCAATCCACTTTCCTCTTCCCATCCATTGTCCTGTTCCTGTAAACGGCTGCTACTCCTATTCTCCCGGGTGTCGGGGTGAATCGTAGCGACCGGTCCACCTGTCCCCTAGTATCTACCACTGCGGATGTGCTATCCGCTGGAGACCTTGGCGTTGTCGCCGCTGTCTCCCCCTGTGCCGTTCCCGAAATGCAAACCTGTAGATTGGAGATTGCTGCTGCAAATCCGCAATGCTTTGCGTCTTTGCAGCCAGGTCCTCCCTCATTTGAACAATAAGGGCATCCATCGATGCGTCATTGTTCCTGTACTGATTATTCTCAGTGTACAGCCGGAGTAGCTCTCTGTCCATGTCAGAGCAGAAACCCTCCTTGTCCGAGAGTCTCGACTCTAACACACAGATCTCTCTGCCCCTTTCGACTATACACTCGGTTTCTTCTTGTAACTGAGCCTCTAGTGTGTATATTCTCCTAATGTTGTCAACACAACAATTGCAGTGGAAGTTTGCCTTATCAGAAACCTCCCCTGCCTTTCCTCTGTTGGCGAGTGTTTCTGTGTGTTCTGCCTTCCAAATGGTATCCTCAAAGGTGAGAACCAATTTGGCTAACATTTGGAGGCGTTTGTTTGTCTTGTTGAAGACACTTCTACTGATACAAATCTGGTCATGAGCGTATGCCTGGTCTAGCAAAGCGGACCATAGCAGCTCAGCAGATTTGTATGTAGTAGGGATAATGGGATTAAAAGTGCTGTGTTTACTCAAGTGTTGCAGTGTGGAGAAGTTCATACTCACTTTTTGCTGAGCGTCCATCTTCTCGTTGGGGCCGTACTTCTTTGTCCTACGTAGCTGCTTGGAAGAAATCCTTTTTCTACCGGATCGCTTCTTCCCGACCAGCCGGACTTGTACGCTGCTCCAATGAAGATGGATCTCCTCCAGTGACGTGTCTTCTTCTCCCTTGCAACACTCGAGCGACGCAGTGATTATGTAAAGCAAATATAAAAATATTAATACACAGATAGATTAGATTCTCTGATAGAGATTTTGATCTGCATTTGGTACTATAGGGAAGAGTCGCGTTACCTGTCCGAATTATCAGGTCCTAGACGCTCAGACCACTGACCACGTCTCTCTTGCCTGATAATTCACAGTATAAGCGACCTCTAGCCTCAAAACCAAACACAGATTTCAAATTCTAAGCTGTGGGCCTGGCTCGCCAATGTAAAGGGAGAATATTAATTACCAATATTTATACAAATATCAATAAGTAATATTCATAAATAGGAGGAGTCGTCTAGTGATGACTCCGCCTATTTATACCTTTATTTTAATAACACTACTTTCACTTTGCCTTACGCTAATCACTAAACTAGCTGCATGCGCCTTACTGAACTATCGCTAATAACCACACGTTACACAGATAGTTACAAATAAAACAAGATATTTATTAATACCTACAGTACACTATGCTCGCAATACACTAACATTACAGTACTATAAATACAGCACTAAACTACACTACACGGTTCACAAATTTCACCCACAAAGCTATCTAATACAGTACACACACACATATATTAACAGCGCACCCCACCTTGTTCTAATCCTATCCCTAAGGGAACAACGAGGATTATCGGTGGCGCTGCAGGGGTTAATGCAGGCCACAGACACAGATACAGTCAGGGGTACAGAATAGGGAGCAGGGATGCTCCTGCAGGGTTAGGTTAGGGGATTGGTGGTCAAGGGGTGAACTGAAGGGTAAGGGTACAGAATACCCTATAGGTGATATGAGGGTAATCACGTTGGTGGGATAGGGGTATGGTTGGTGGGATAGGGCAAGTATGGGTGAGCAGGGGAATGTATAAGGGTTGGCTGGTATAGGGAGGGTTAAATATCGTTGGTGGGATAGGGTAGGTAGGGGCTGATTAGAGGGGTCCGTTGGTGGGATAGGGTAGGTTAATGCTGTAGGGGATCGTTGGTGGGATAGGGTAAATAGTGGGGGTAATCGTTGGTGGGGTAGTGGATACTCAGCCCATCCAGGGTACGCTCGTTGTCCAGGGGGGTCCTCTGTGGGGAGCGGCTTGGCTCTTCTGCCCAGTGCAGGGGCCGCCGGATATTTATGTCCGGCGGCCTGCACTGCCGCCCTGCCCACACTGTGGCATGCGGGAGCGCGCCACCATCAGGGACACGTGGGCCGGCGCAGTGAACGAGCGCATCGGGACCGCTCCACTTGCTAACAGACGGGAGAAGCCTTTGATCTTCCGCCTGTAGCATTTTGCATTCCGGGCAGCGCGATGGTAATGCCGAAATGCGCATAATAGAAGGAGGGGAGGTTTCTCCCTTCCTTCTATCATGCATAATTATCTCCAGCAGCGCTGGAGATAATTAAAACAAAGGACTCAGATTCTGTTGAATCTGAGTTCTTTGTAGTCATCAGGATGACCGGACCTTTGTCCGGTCATTCTGATGCAATCAACCAGATTGCATCAGTGTGAATGCTTGGGGCACATTCACACCGATGCACCTGGTTTCAGGTAATGGGGCCTATTGATATGGGGGATGTAGTGATGAGAAGGGGACATATATATATATATATATATATATATACATATATGCATGCATGCATATATCTCAACCCCTCCTCAACAAGGTGCATAAAGAGTTTTCTAAACTATGATTAAAGATATATACAAAGATATACAAAAGATAAAGTAAAGTAACAGTCACCAAGAGTTGTGCAGATAAATGGGCAGGCTCCATCGACCAGCACCCAACATGGCACTTGGCCAACGCCTATATGATACAAAGAGAGGTGATGGTAGCAATACATCTTACCCTGATATCTTCAATGGAGCTGAGCTATTTGTTCCAAAACTAAGTGTTTTCTACTCTCCTGGTCCCTCCTAGCCCCACCTAAAGGTTAGTACGCATGTACAATAATAGACGTCACTAAGCAGTTACATGCTTTACAACTGTACAGTATAGGTTTTTGTGGTGGCCCACTGTAGGAAAGATAGGTATACTGAGATAGACTTCCTTTGGAATCTGAATCTAAAACACCAATCCAAGAGATCAGATAACTGCTTAAGTCTTGAAGACATAATATTCTGTAAAGAACATTCAACTGTATTTCATAAAATAATCTAAAACCTCTGTGGTGTATACTGTATATATCAAATAGCATTCCGTTAGGAAAAATGCAGAATCAGAATACAGTTTGTAGCATAATATGCAGCATATTCCCTTCTAGGTAGAGAGGTAGCATGTTCAAACCCTAGATTCCAAGGTCTTGGGAACCATGTACCCTTCTTCAAGCATCATAAAATCTGACCAGCTCATAGGGCTCTATGGACACATTCATCATATTGAGAATATCTTCTGGTACATATGCTGAATGCAAACACCAGTGGAGAAATTTATCAAACTGGTGTAAAGTAAAACTGGCTTAGTTTCCCATAGCAACCAATCAGATTCCACCATTCATTTTCTGAAGGAGCTGTGAATGAAAGGTGGAATCTGATTGGTTGCTATGGGCAACTAAGCCAGTTCTACTTTACACCAGTTTGATAAATCTCCCCCCAAATGTCATGTGTACATATAGGTAACAGTATTTTTGGTTTGATGCATATAGAAAACTTTTGAATCAACATCGATGAGTTATAAAAATGGTAGCTAAGTATTGTAGAAGGATTAAATCTAACCTTTAAAGAGCTACAATATTCCAATATATCTGTATTCATTTAGTGGGCTAATAATTTATTATAGGCGTATTATTTGTTGCCCGAAAGATGACAGACATCACATATTTCAAGCCAATGAATAATAGAAACTACAGCACGTATATTTTTACAGTACGTGCTATAGTTTCTATTATTCACTATAAAACGGGGTTGGATCCCTACATACAGTACCCCCGAGCAGTGTGCAACAAAGAGTATATCTTCAATATTTCAAGCCAATTTATACTGTGAATGGAAATTGGACCGGCACTCAAAACACCAAGAGAGATGTGGAACCAAACTTATTTATTTAAACACAATAAAATAAATCGAGTGTATATACTAGCATCAATAATACAGTTTTATCGATAGAATATCGATTATAAAAAATCGATTACGGTGAATCGATCAAATAAAATCAAATCGATTAAAATACATACATAAAAATGAAAATAAAATGCAATATTCTTAATTCCCACTGAGGAAGAGACAAGCTGTCTCGAAACGCGTCTGGCCGGAGTACCTGTGCGTGAACTCGACTGCAATTTACTAAAATCAACCATGGAAGAGAGAAATTCTGCTTGACTCACGAAAACCTACAGACGGACCAAGTCCCATGAGATTTTGAGATGAGATCCTGAGAGCTGCTGCAGAGGGAAACCAACATTGCTGGACTGGGATGTGAATGGTGGGACGCCACCTGAAATAATTCCCATACAAAGAACCTCTCGATCAGCGCAAAAGGTTGTGAGTACCTAAAAATATATACTTATTCGTGAAAGCTGGTTGTATTGACTAACTATACAGGCCTGAAAAGGCGAAATTGTGTTCCTCATACAAGCACTGAGGATATAGCTTTGATATTTTCCACTGGGACTCACCCATATATATGGGTTTCTTGCACTGGGACTTTAACTGAGATATATTTAGGTCTCCAGGAAAAATCGAGTAGCTATCGATTAAGAATATTGCATTTTATTTTCATTTTTATGTATGTATTTTAATCGATTCGATTTTATTTGATCGATTCACCATAATCAATTTTTTATAATTGATATTCTATCGATAAAACTGTATTATTGATGCTATTATATACACTCGATTTATTTTATTGTGTTTAAATAAATAAGTTTGGTTCCACATCTCTCTTAGTGTTTTGAGTGCCGGTCCAATTTCCATTCACTATTTACTTTAATAAGAGCAAGGGGTGGCTCTTTTTGTCCAGAGCACCTAGCGTGATTGTTCATAGTGAGCCATCTGTTCATTTTCTTCAAATTCATACTGTGACTAGATGATAGGTAACTGTTCACATTCATTCTTGTCTCACATTTTTAACCTCCCAAAACTACAGTGACTCCCAAAGAGTATACCATCAGTTGGGAATTTAATTTCCTTATGGACTTGCTCTGATAAGTGATTTTGTATAGCTTTCTATGATAGTTATTTCTCCAGTACAAACAATTGCTTCTTGTTTCCAACAGGACATGTCATAAATCTATTTATCCTGGGGTGACAACAAGCATCTCCTCTTGTCATGTCAACATACACCAGTTATGCTTATGCATTTTCATTATGCCAACGTGATTTTCAAATTGTCAAGGGAATCTTTTATTATACTCTGTTGAACTAAAGCTGTCTTTTTTCCTTTTAGCAATCCTTGTGTGCCAAGCAAAAGATTATTAGGGATATTTATCATCCTCCCCTATGCCAGTTTTCTAGTGTAAAAAAAAAAAACGCAGTGGGGGACATTTATCAAAACTGGTGTAAAGGAAAACTGGCTTAGTTGCCTCCAGCAACCATCAGTTTCCACCCTTCATTTTCAGAGCTCATATGGAAAATAAAAGGTAGAATCTGTTTGGATTCTATGGGCAACTAAGTCAGTTTTCCTTTAAACTAGTTTTGATAAATCTCCCCCGTTTGTAAATTTCTAAATACCATCTCGCCCAAATTTAGGTGCAAGCGGAGTTTCTATGCCCCTTTCGCCACTTCCCAAAGAGGTGGCTAAGCGGGCGGTGATCGGAACCCGGTGCCTGCTCAAATCGTTGAGCAGGCACCTTGGCTAAATGCCTCGTGTCGGCGATCGCCGCAAACCGCAGGTCAATTCAGACCTGCGGTTTGCGGCTTTTCAATGTTGCGGCGATCGGTGGTGCCATCGGGTCCCCGTGGGGCTGTAGGGGGTACCCAATGGCATGGAAGACAGCACAATGCCTAAGGAAGGCATCGCGCTGCCTTCTGGTGACGAGCCTGTGAGATCCAGCCCCCTGGATCTCACAGGCAGGAAGCTGTATGAGTAATACACACAGTATTGCTTATACAGCCAATGCATTCCAATACAGAAGTATTGGAATGCATTGTAAAGGGGATTAGACCCCCAAAAGTTGAAGTCCCAAAGTGGGACAAAAAATAAAGTGAAAAAACGTTGAAAAAATAAAGTTTTCCCTCCCAAAAATTAAAAGTTTCAAGTAAAAATAAACAAAAACGTAATTTTCCCCAAATAAAGTAAAAAAAAAATTGGGAAAATAAAAAATTAGATATTAGGTATCGCCGCGTCCTTATCGACCGGCTATATAAACATATCACATGATCTAACCCCCTAGATGAACACCGTAAAAAATAAAAAATAAAAACTGTGCTAAATAAACAATTTTTTTGTCACCTTACATCACAAAAAGTACAACAGTAAGCGATCAAAAAGGCGTATGCCCACCAAAATAGTACCAATCAAACCATCATCTCATCCCGCAAAAAATGAGACCCTACCTAAGATGATCGCCCAAAAACTGAAAAAACTATGGCTCTCAGACTAAGAAGACCTTAAAACATGATTTTTTTTGGTTTCAAAAATGATATTATTGTGTAAAACTTACATAAATAAAAAAAAGTATACATATTAGGTATTGCTGCATCCGTATCGATCGGCTCTATAAAAATACCGTCATCTCATCCTGCAAAAATTGAGACCTTACCTCAGATAATCGCCCAAAAACTGACAAAACTATGGCTCTTTTATTGTTTCAAAAATGAAATCATTGTGTAAAACTTAAATAAATAAAAAAAAAATTATACATATTAGGTATTGCCACGTCCGTGACAACCTGGTCTATAAAAATACCACATGATCTAACCTGTCAGATGAAAGTTGTAAATAACAAAAAAAAATGGTGCCTAAACAGCTATTTCTCACAAAAAGTGTAATATAGAGCAACCAAAAATCATATGTACCCTAAACTAGTACAAACAAAACTTCCAACCTATCCCGTAGTTTCTAAAATGGGGTCACTATTTTGGAGTTTCTACTCTAGGGGTGCAGCAAAATCTGCCTTCCAAAAACCGTATGGCATTCCTTTCCTTCTGCACCCTGCCATGTGCCCGTACAGCAGTTTACGACCACATATGGGGTGTTTCTGTAAACTACAGAATCAGGGCTATAAATATTAAGTTTTGTTTGGCTTTCAACCCTTGCTTTGTAACTAGAAAAAAAATATTAAAATGGAAAATCTCCCAAAAAAGTGAAATTTTTTAATTGTATCTCTATTTTCCATTAATTCTTGTGGAACACCTAAAGGGTTAACAACATTTGTAAAAATCAGTTTTGAATACCTTGAGGTGTGTAGTTTCTAGAATGGGGTCATTTTTGGGTGGTTTCTATTATGTAAGCCTCACAAAGTGACTTCAGACCTGAACTGGTCCTTAAAAAGTTGGTTTTTGAAAATTTCTGAGAAATTTCAAGATTTACTTCTAAACTTCTAAGCCTTGTAACGTCCCCCAAAAATAAAATGTCATTCCCAAAATGATTCTAACACGAAGTAGACATATGGGGAATGTAAAGTAATAACTATTTTTGTAGGTATTACTATGTATTATAGAAGTAGAGAAATTAAAACTTGGAAATTTGCTAATTTTTCAAAAATGTTTGCAAATTTGGTATTTTTTATAAAGATTTTTTTTTTACTCCATTTTACCAGTGTCATGAAGTACAATATGTGACGAAAAACTATCTTAGAATGGCCTGGAAAAGTCAAAGCGTTTTAAAGTTATCACCACTTAAAGTGAAACTGGTAGGATTTCCTTAATGTGAAATAAGGCTGTGTCTTTAAGGAGTTAAAGAGGACCTGTCACCTGTCCTGACATGTCTGTTTTATTAACTACTTGCAATCCTCATGTAACAACTCTGGAGCATCTGTTCTTATGGCTCTATGTTGTTCCATTGGTTTATTATTCCTTCTAGAACTTATGAACGATTTGCTAGCAAGGTTGCAGTGACGTTCTATCTGGGTGTTATCAGTTGTGGGTGTGTCCCTGCAAAATCTGACACTATCCAATCAGTTCTGCAGGTGTCAGACTATGCAGGGACACAACCCCATCTGGACCTGGACTGCAACCTTCTTGAAGGCATAATAAAAGGCACAACATAGAGTCATAAGAATGGGTTCTCCAGATTTATTATTACATGGGGCAAAGCAAGTAGTCACTAAAACAGACATGTCAGGAGTGGTGACAGGTCCTTCTTAAGAAATTGTATAAGGGCTCATGCACACAAACGTATTTTCTTTCCGTGTCCATTCCGATTTTTTTGCGGACCTTATACAGGATCATTTATTTCAATTTGTCTGCAAAAAAAACTTAAGTTACTCCGTGTGCATTCCGTTTCCATATGTCCGTATGTCCATTTCACAAAAAAATAGAACATATCCTATTTTTATCCGCATTACGGACATGGATAGTACTGTTCTATGAGGGGCCAGCTCTTCTGTTCTGCAAAATACGGAATGCACACGGATGTCATCAATATTTTTTGAGGATCCGTGTTTTGAGGACTGCAAAATACATACAGTCATGTGCATGAGGCCTTACTCTCTGTGCATTCCGTTTCCGTATGTCCGTTCCGCAAAAAAATAGAACATGTCCTATTATTGTCCACATTATGGACAAGGATAGGACCGTTCCGCAAAATACAGAATGTACATGGATGCCATCAATATTTTTTGAGGATCCGTGTTTTGAGGACTGCAAAATACATACATGTCGTGTGCATGAGCCCTTACATTTTGCTTCAGAATTTTTTTATGTTTTTACTATGAATAAGTGTAATATATGTTACTTAACATTTACTAAGCATCATCAGTTTAATGTTATATATAAGTAGCTATAAACATATCTGTAAAAAAAAAACACTTGATAAAATGAATCTGGATAATCTATCAGATAAACTATTTCCACCTCACCCTGATGCAGTTTCTTAAACAATTATAATTTCTCTTCCAGGTAAACAATGAAGTCCAATTAACTCGTGGTTGGGTTTATGGTTTAGTTCAGGGATGCTCAACCTGTGGCCCTCCAGCTGTTGTAAAACTACAACTACCATCATGCCCTGCTATAGGATGATGGCTGTAGGCTGTCTGGGAGTTGTAGTTTTGCAACAGCTGGAGGGCCGCAGGTTGGGCATCCCTGGTTTAGTTTAACCTGTTTAGATATATGGCGATTCACATGGATGATCATAGTTTGAGGGAGAAAAAAAATTGTCTTTCTTTTCAAAGATTTGTTTAAGAAAGCCCTAATGTGCCCGTCTCAAGACATAGCCTGACTTTTGGTACTACTAGTAAATCTTATACTTTAGCTTGCGAGTGATCAATAGAGACAACTGTTCAGATATCATTCAATGTCACTAAAGGAAAAGTCAGTGTAAGCAAAATTAAGACCCAGGGATATAATTGAGCAGAAAGCACGCGGGGCAGAATGATAGCGTGGCACAACTGTGTATTAAAAGATCATGTCAAAGACTTGCACTTTGCTACGAAAATCCCTCTACTTTATTTGAAAAACTCCCAGTAAAGCTTTTAAAACACTTAAGAAGTTACCTGTCTGGAACATTAAAGAACTGTAACACTAATAGGTATTATGCTATTTTTCCCAATCACCAGTAATATTTTATTTACAACCGCAAAATCCAGAGCAATATTTAATAAATCAATTAACCACACACCACAAAAGCCCTCCAAAGTAATTTCCTTTATCCTGTAACCCATGTAATATTTCCACCAAATACAGCACAGCTGCCAAATAAAACACATTGTCCCCCTCCTCCTAAATGCTGAGCGCGCACTCCTCGTCAAGACAATGTTACTAAGAGATTTAAAGAGGACCTTTCACTAGATTAAAAAATCTAAGCTAAGTATACAGACATGGAGAGCGGCGCCCAGGGATCCCCCTGCACTTACTATTATCCCTGGGTGCCGCTCCGTTCGCCCGGTATAGGCTCCGGTATCTTCATATGTTCGGAGTTTTTTTTTCTCTCAGGCTATGAGCTGAGCGCTGCGATTGGCCAGCGCTACAGCCTGGGAAAAGGAGACGCCGGCAGGCTCCACTGGGTGGAGCCGAACATATGAAGATACCAGAGCCTATACCGGACGAATGGAGCGGCGCCCAGGGATAATAGTAAGTGCAGGGGGATCCCTGGGCGCCGCTCTCCATGTCTGTATACTTAGTTTAGATTTTTTAATCTAGTGAAAGGTCCTCTTTAAGTAAAGATCTCCTAGAGCAGGGGTAGGCAACCTCCGGCACTGTCTCCAGCTGTTGTGAAACTACAACTCCCAGCATGCATACTTACTCTGCTCTTCTCCGAACTCCCATAGAAATAAATGGAGGATGCTGGGAATTGTAGTTTAACAGCAGCTGGAGTGCCGAAGGTTGCTGATCTCTGTCCTAAAGGGATATATTTTATACCAATCACTTTTGTACCCCTCAGGGTCCCCGGAAAGGAATGGAGTGGCAGGTTACACATGCACACCACGGCTGCAGTCATCTCTATGGGACCTACTGGAAATAACCAGTACCATAGAAATAAATTAAGAAGCAGCGTGCATGCTTAAAGGACCACTCCAGTTAAAAATGAAAAATCCGCCATCACTTAGTATTTCTATGTATTCACTACTTTTGCACTGTCCAGGCGTTCTGCTCCCTTTTTTTTCCTGTCACTACATATTTTTCACATTGCGCATCCAGTGGCGGCTGACTCCATGACTCCATGGTCAGTAAATGAGTCAGCTGTATACCAAGTACCCCTCTGTACATACATGTCAGTGGGCGGTGCACACAGCTAAGCTCCTCCACAGAGGTGAAAATGTAAAACTGACTGAAACGATGCATCATGGAGCCTGAGAGACATAAACCTGAGGTAATTTTGCATCTTAACTTTATCAAATCCCCATGATAACTGGTGTGCTGTTAGCGCCCTGCATGGGATAGTCATCATTGTCACATTATGTGAGTCTGTCAGCGTATATTTCTTATGCCATCTCAGGACAGAACTCTTCTGTGGTTATGGCAGTGCAGGCTTCAGATACGCTCTAGTATGGGACATCTGGGGCTCTCTGTAATGGCACCGTTCAGAAAGATTGGGAAAAGGACTTTGGCCAAAGGATTCATTTTTTATTTTTGCGCCTTTTTGCCTCTTTAACGTGCTGCTCCAATCATTTCTGGGGGACCAGGCAATGCTTTACAATACATATGCACATTTTTACATTTACATGTACACAATGTAGAGGGAATCAGACACCCAAAAGTTGAAGGCCGATAGTGGGACAAAAATAAAATGAAAAAAAAATTATTTATTTTTTTAAAAAGTGCCCTTTTCCTATTATTAATGAACGCCATAAAAATAAAAAAATTCCAAAACAGCCATTTTTTGGTCACCTTCCCTCACCAAAAGTGTAATACCAAGCGATCAATAAGTCATATGTACTCTGAAATAGTACCAATCAAACTGTCTTCCCGCCAAAAGTGAACAATACATAAGACAATTGCCTGAAAAATGTTAAAAATATGGCTATCAGAAAATGTCAACACAGATTTTTCTTTTCAAAAATGCTTTTACTGTGTAAAACTTAACAACAAAAAAAATTACACATATTAGGTATCTCTGCATCTGTAGCAACCAGTTCTATAAAAAATATCATATCATCTACCTCATGAGGTAAATGCTGTAAAAGAATAAAAATAAAAATTGTGCCAAAACAGCCAATTTTTACAAAAAGTGTAATTTGATTTGTACCCTAAAATGGTATCAATCAAACCATCATCTAATCCTGTAAAAAAATTAGCCCCTCCATAAGACAATTGCCCAAAGAAATAAAAAAAATTATTGCGTTCAGAAAATGAAAATGCAAAAAAAGTTTTTTCTTTATAAAAATGCTTTGTATAAAAGTGTTAAAACGTAAAAAATATTATAAATTGGTATCTCTGTAATGGTACTGACCAGAAGAATAAAGATAACATGCCCTTTTTACACACGTTGTACAACGCAATAGCCAAAATCCAAAAAGCAATGGCAGAATTGTTGCATTTCTTTATCCTGCCCCAGAATAGAACCAATGATGATGGCAACTGATCACACAAAAAAAAAATTCTCACATGGGGAAAAATGTACGGTTGTCAGAAAATAGCTGTACTGGTACCCCAGAGACTGTTCAATACCAACATGGTGGCCATAAACCAATCTATCAAAATCAGTGCTGCAAAAGCCATATGGAGCTCTTTCCCTTCTGAGCCCTGCGGTGTGCCCCTACAGTGGTTATGACTAGGGATGAGCGAACCCGAACTGTATAGTTCGGGTTCGTACCGAATTTTGGGGTGTCCGTGACACGGACCCGAACCCGAACATTTTCGTAAAAGTCCGGGTTCGGGTTCTGTGTTCGGCGCTTTCTTGGCGCTTTTTGAAAGGCTGCAAAGCAGCCAATCAACAAGCGTCATACTACTTGGCCCAAGAGGCCATCACAGCCATGCCTACTATTGGCATGGCTGTGATTGGCCAGTGCACCATGTGACCCAGCCTCTATTTAAGCTGGAGTCACGTAGCGCCGCACGTCACTCTGCTATGATCAGTATAGGGAGAGGTTGCAGCTGCGACGTTAGGGCGAGATTAAGCAGATTAACTCCTCCAAAAGACTTCATTCTGTGATCGATCTGCAGCTGTGGATCATTGAAGTGCTATTATTGACTTGCTCACTTTTTTGAGGCTGCCCAGAGCGTTTTTAGATCACTTTTTTTCTGGGGTGATCGGCGGCCATTTTGTGACTTGTGGTGCGCCAGCACGAGCTATCACCAAGTGTATTTAACCATCGATAGTGTGGTTATTTTGTGCTATATCCTACATCAGCTGCAGGCTGAGCCTGTGTCACCGAAGTGCATTTAACCATCAACAGTCTGGTTATTTTTTGGCCATATACTACATTAGCTGCAGGCTGAGCCTGTGTCAAAGAAGTGCATTTAACCATCAACAGTCTGGTTATTTTTGGCCGTATACTACATCTGGTGCAGGCTGAGCCTGTGTCACCCAAGTGCATTTAACCATCAACAGTGTGGTTATTTTTTAGCCATATATTACATCAGGGGCAAGTTGAGCCTGTCACCCAGCGCCTAAAAAATAGACCTGACATTTCTATTCAACCAAATCTGCACAGTTTTAGCTGGTCAAGTTATTTGTAGTGACCGTAAAAGCAAACTTTTTGTTCTGGGTTGAAAAAGCATTCCCAAATTTGCCATTCGGAAAATAACTAGTTTGTGGTATTTGAGGCCTACTTGAAATCTATCCCAAAAAGAAAATCTTACATTGAAGGTATTGATAGTGTGATTCAGAAAAACCTAAGACACACGCTAGCGTGCTGATAGAAGTGTCATTCTGTGATTAAACCTTTAACTGTCACACAGCGCAAAAAAAAACAGGTCTCACATCTCTATTCAACCAAATCTGCACAGTTTTAGCTGGTCAAGTTATTTGTAGTGACCGTAAAAGCAGACTTTTTGTTCTGGGTTGAAAAAGCATTCCCAAATTTGCCATTCTCAAAATTACTAGTTTGTGGTATTTGAGGCCTACTTGAAATCTATCCCAAAAAGAAAATCTTACATTGAAGGTATTGATAGTGTGATTCAGAAAAACCTAAGACACACGCTAGCGTGCTGATAGAAGTGTCATTCTGTGATTAAACCTATAACTGTCACACAGCGCAAAAAAAAACAGGTCTCACATCTCTATTCAACCAAATCTGCACAGTTTTAGCTGGTCAAGTTATTTGTAGTGACCGTAAAAGCAGACTTTTTGTTCTGGGTTGAAAAAGCATTCCCAAATTTGCCATTCTGAAAATAACTAGTTTGTGGTATTTGAGGCCTACTTGAAATCTATCCCAAAAAGAAAATCTTACATTGAAGGTATTGATAGTGTGATTTAGAAAAACCTAAGACACACGCTAGCGTGCTGATAGAAGTGTCATTCTGTGATTAAACCTATAACTGTCACACAGCGCAAAAAAAAAACAGGTCTCACATCTCTATTCAACCAAATCTGCACAGTTTTAGCTGGTCAAGTTATTTGTAGTGACCGTAAAAGCAGACTTTTTGTTCTGGGTTGAAAAAGCATTCCCAAATTTGCCATTCTCAAAATTACTAGTTTGTGGTATTTGAGGCCTACTTGAAATCTATCCCAAAAAGAAAATCTTACATTGAAGGTATTGATAGTGTGATTCAGAAAAACCTAAGACACACGCTAGCGTGCTGATAGAAGTGTCATTCTGTGATTAAACCTATAACTGTTACACAGCGCAAAAAAAAACAGGTCTCACATCTCTATTCAACCAAATCTGCACAGTTTTAGCTGGTCAAGTTATTTGTAGTGACCGTAAAAGCAGACTTTTTGTTCTGGGTTGAAAAAGCATTCCCAAATTTGCCATTCTGAAAATAACTAGTTTGTGGTATTTGAGGCCTACTTGAAATCTATCCCAAAAAGAAAATCTTACATTGAAGGTATTGATAGTGTGATTCAGAAAAACCTAAGACACACGTTAGAGTGCTGATAGAAGTGTCATTCTGTGATTAAACCTATAACTGTCACACAGCGCAAAAAAAAAACAGGTCTCACATCTCTATTCAACCAAATCTGCACAGTTTCAGCTCGTCAAGTTATTTGTAGTGACCGTAAAAGCAGACTTTTTGTTCTGGGTTGAAAAAGCATTCCCAAATTTGCCATTCTGAAAATAACTAGTTTGTGGTATTTGAGGCCTACTTGAAATCTATCCCAAAAAGAAAATCTTACATTGAAGGTATTGATAGTGTGATTCAGAAAAACCTAAGACACACGCTAGCGTGCTGATAGAAGTGTCATTCTGTGATTAAACCTATAACTGTCGCACAGAGCAAAAAAAAAAACAGGTCTCACATCTCTATTCAACCAAATCTGCACAGTTTCAGCTGGTCAAGTTATTTGTAGTGACCGTAAAAGCAGACTTTTTGTTCTGGGTTGAAAAAGCATTCCCAAATTTGCCATTCTGAAAATAACTAGTTTGTGGTATTTGAGGCCTACTTGAAATCTATCCCAAAAAGAAAATCTTACATTGAAGGTATTAATAGTGTGATTCAGAAAAACCTAAGACACACGCTAGCGTGCTGATGGAAGTGTCATTCTGTGATTAAACCTATAACTGTCACACAGCGCAAAAAAAAAAAGGTCTTACATCTCTATTCAACCAAATCTGCACAGTTTTAGCTGGTCAAGTTATTTGTAGTGACCGTAAAAGCAGACTTTTTGTTCTGGGTTGAAAAAGCATTCCCAAATTTGCCATTCTCAAAATTGTTGTGAACGGGAACAATGAGGAAAACATCTAATAAGGGACGCGGACGTGGACATGGTCGTGGTGGTGTTAGTGTACCCTCTGGTGCTGGGAGAGGACGTGGCCGTTCTGCCACAGCCACACGTCCTAGTGAACCAACTACCTCAGGTCCCAGTAGCCAGCAGAATTTACAGCGATATTTGGTGGGGCCCAATGCCGTTCTAAGGATGGTAAGGCCTGAGCAGGTGCATGCATTAGTCAATTGGGTGGCCGACAGTGGATCCAGCACGTTCACATTATCTCCCACCCAGTCTTCTGCAGAAAGCGCACAGATGGCGCATGAAAACCAAGCCCATCGGTCTGTCACATCACCCCCATGCATATCAGGGAAACTGTCTGAGCCTCAAGTTATGCAGCAGTCTCTTATGCTGTTTGAAGACTCTGCTGCCAGGGTTTCCCAAGGGCATCCACCTAGCCCTTCCCCAGGGGTGGAAGAGATAGAATGCACTAACGCACAACCACTTATTTTTCCTGATGATGAGGACATGGGAATACCACCTCAGCACGTCTCTGATGATGACGAAACACAGGTGCCAACTGCTGCGTCTTTCTGCAGTGTGCAGACTGAACAGGAGGTCAGGGGTCAAGACTGGGTGGAAGACGATGCAGGGGACGATGAGGTCCTAGACCCCACATGGAATGAAGGTCGTGCCACTGACTTTCACAGTTCGGAGGAAGAGGCAGTGGTGAGACCGAGCCAACAGCGTAGCAAAAGAGGGAGCAGTGGGCAAAATCAGAACACCCGCCGCCAAGAGACTCCGCCTGCTACTGACCGCCGCCATCTGGGACCGAGCACCCCAAAGGCAGCTTCAAGGAGTTCCCTGGCATGGCACTTCTTCAAACAATGTGCTGACGACAAGACCCGAGTGGTTTGCACGCTGTGCCATCAGAGCCTGAAGCGAGGCATTAACGTTCTGAACCTTAGCACAACCTGCATGACCAGGCACCTGCATGCAAAGCATGAACTGCAGTGGAGTAAACACCTTAAAAACAAGGAAGTCACTCAGGCTCCCCCTGCTGCCCCTTCTGCTGCTGCCGCCTCGGCCTCTTCTGCTGCTGCCTCGGCCTCTTCTGCTGCTGCTGCCGCCGCCTCGGCCTCTTCCTCTGCCTCTGGAGGAACGTTGGCACCTGGCGCCCAGCAAACATGGGATGTACCACCAACACCACCACCTGCGTCACCAAGCATCTCAACCATGTCACACGGCAGAGTTCAGCTCTCCATCTCACAACCATTTGAGAGAAAGCGTAAATTCCCACCTAGCCACCCTCGATCCCTGGCCCTGAATGCCAGCATTTCTAAACTACTGGCCTATGAAATGCTGTCATTTAGGCTGGTGGACACACACAGCTTCAAACAGCTCATGTCACTTGCTGTCCCACAGTATGTTGTTCCCAGCCGCCACTACTTCTCCAAGAGAGCCGTGCCTTCCCTGCACAACCAAGTGTCCGATAAAATCAAGTGTGCACTGCGCAACGCCATCTGTGGCAAGGTCCACCTAACCACAGATACGTGGACCAGTAAGCACGGCCAGGGACGCTATATCTCCCTAACTGCACACTGGGTAAATGTAGTGGCGGCTGGGCCCCAGGCGGAAAGCTGTTTGGCGCACGTCCTTCCGCCGCCAAGGATCGCAGGGCAACATTCTTTGCCTCCTGTCTCCTCCTCCTCCTACTCAGCTTCCTCCTCCTCTTCTTCCACCTGCTCATCCAGTCAGCCACACACCTTCACCACCAACTTCAGCACAGCCCGGGGTAAACGTCAGCAGGCCATTTTGAAACTCATATGTTTGGGGGACAGGCCCCACACCGCACAGGAGTTGTGGCGGGGTATAGAACAACAGACCGATGAGTGGTTGCTGCCGGTGAGCCTCAAGCCCGGCCTGGTGGTGTGCGATAATGGGCGAAATCTCGTTGCAGCTCTGGGACTAGCCGGTTTGACGCACATCCCTTGCCTGGCGCATGTGCTGAATTTGGTGGTGCAGAAGTTCATTCGCAACTACCCCGACATGTCAGAGCTGCTGCATAAAGTGCGGGCCGTCTGTTCGCGCTTCCGGCGTTCACACCCTGCCGCTGCTCGCCTGTCTGCGCTACAGCGTAACTTCGGCCTTCCCGCTCACCGCCTCATATGCGACGTACCCACCAGGTGGAACTCCACCTTGCATATGCTGGACAGACTGTGCGAGCAGCAGCAGGCCATAGTGGAGTTTCAGCTGCAGCACGCACGGGTCAGTCGCACTGCGGATCAGACACACTTCACCACCAATGACTGGGCCTCCATGCGAGACCTGTGTGCCCTGTTGCGCTGTTTCGAGTACTCCACCAACATGGCCAGTGGCGATGACGCCGTTATCAGCGTTACAATACCACTTCTATGTCTCCTTGAGAAAACACTTAGGGCGATGATGGAAGAGGAGGTGGCCCAGGAGGAAGAGGAGGAAGAGGGGTCATTTTTAGCACTTTCAGGCCAGTCTCTTCGAAGTGACTCAGATGGAGGTTTTTTGCAACACCAGAGGCCAGGTACAAATGTGGCCAGACAGGGCCCACTACTGGAGGACGAGGAGGACGAGGATGAGGAGGAGGTGGAGGAGGATGAGGATGAAGCATGTTCACAGCGGGGTGGCACCCAAAGCAGCTCGGGCCCATCACTGGTGCGTGGCTGGGGGGAAACACAGGACGATGACGATACGCCTCCCACAGAGGACAGCTTGTCCTTACCTCTGGGCAGCCTGGCACACATGAGCGACTACATGCTGCAGTGCCTGCGCAACGACAGCAGAGTTGCCCACATTTTAACGTGTGCGGACTACTGGGTTGCCACCTTGCTGGATCCCCGGTACAAAGACAATGTGCCCACCTTACTTCCTACACTGGAGCGTGATAGGAAGATGCGCGAGTACAAACGCACGTTGGTAGACGCGCTACTGAGAGCATTCCCAAATGTCACAGGGGAACAAGTGGAAGCCCAAGGCGAAGGCAGAGGAGGAGCAAGAGGTCGCCAACGCAGCTGTGTCACGGCCAGCTCCTTTGAGGGCAGGGTTAGCATGGCAGAGATGTGGAAAAGTTTTGTCACCACGCCACAGCTAAGTGCACCACCACCTGATACGGAACGTGTTAGCAGGAGGCAACATTTCACTAACATGGTGAAACAGTACCTGTGCACACCCCTCCACGTACTGACTGATGGTTCGGCCCCATTCAACTTCTGGGTCTCCAAATTGTCCACGTGGCCAGAGCTAGCCTTTTATGCCTTGGAGGTGCTGGCCTGCCCGGCGGCCAGCGTTTTGTCTGAACGTGTATTCAGCACGGCAGGGGGCGTCATTACAGACAAACGCAGCCGCCTGTCTACAGCCAATGTGGACAAGCTGACGTTCATAAAAATGAACCAGGCATGGATCCCACAGGACCTGTCCATCCCTTGTGCAGATTAGATATTAACTACCTCCCCTTAACAATATATTATTCTACTCCAGGGCACTTCCTCATTCAATACTATTTTTAATTTCATTTTACCATTATATTGCGGGGCAACCCAAAGTTGAATGAACCTCTCCTCTGTCTGGGTGCCGGGGCCTAAATGTGTGACAGTGGCCTGTTCCAGTGGTGGGTGACGTGAAGCCTGATTCTCTGCTATGACATGAAGACTTATTCTGTGCTGACATGAAGCCAGATTCTCTGTTACGCGACCTCTCTCCTCTGCCTGGGTGCCTGGGCCTAAATATGTGACAGTGGCCTGTTCCAGTGGTGGGTGACGTGAAGCCTGATTCTCTGCTATGACATGAAGACAGATTCTGTGCTGACATCAGGCCAGATTCTCTGTTACGGGACCTCTCTCCTCTGCCTGGGTACCTGGGCCTAAATGTGTGACAGTGGCCTGTTCCAGTGGTGGGTGACGTGAAGCCTGATTCTCTGCTATGACATGAAGACAGATTCTGTGCTGACATGAAGCCAGATTCTCTGCTATGGCATGAAGAGACTGATTCTGTGCTGACATGAAGCCAGATTCTTTGCTATGGCATGAAGAGACTGATTCCCTGCTGACGTGAAACCAGATTCTCTGCTATGGGACCTCTGTCCAATTGATATTGGGTCATTTATTTTTTTATTTTTTTTATTTTAATTCATTTCCCTATCCACATTTGTTTGCAGGGGATTTACCTACATGTTGCTGCCTTTTGCAGCCCTCTAGCTCTTTCCTGGGCTGTTTTACAGCCTTTTTAGTGCCCAAAAGTTCGGGTCCCCATTGACTTCAATGGGGTTCGGGTTCGGGACGAAGTTCGGATCGGGTTCGGATCCCGAACCCGAACATTTCCGGGAAGTTCGGCCGAACTTCTCGAACCCGAACATCCAGGTGTTCGCTCAACTCTAGTTATGACCACATATGCGGTGTTGCCATATTCAGGAGAAAATGGGTAATAAATTATAGAGTGCTTTTTTTCCTGTTACTGCATGTGAAAATTAAAAATTTGGAGCTAAAGCAACATTTTAATGGAAGAATTTTTTTTTTTTTTCATTTTCACTGCCAAGTTACTAAATTCTGTGCTTAGTACACGCCTTACTAAATTGCTTGGGGGTGTAGTTTCCAAAATGGGGTCACCTTGTAGGGGTTCTACAGTAGGGTTACCTCAGGGTCTCTTCAAATACAGTATGGCACCCAAAAACCCAAAAAACTAAATTTGACCTACAAAAACCATATGATGCTCCTTCGTTTCTGACCATTTCCACGTTCCCATAGAACAGTTTACTACCACATATTGGGTGTTTCTGTAAACTGCAGAATCAGGGTAATGAATAGTGATGTTTATTTTGCTGTTAACCCTTGCTGTGCTGCACGAAAAAATGAATTAAAGCGAACCTTTCACCAGGATTTTACCTAATAAACCATTACCAGTACCTTATAGATTATGCTCATTCTGTTTAAATGCATTCTTGTGCCGCTTTCCTGGGATGTATATTGATGAAAAAAACGACTTATAAAGTCCTTGTCTCCAGCTCCTGCAGTCACGGTGGAAGTCAAGGGGGTAGCCCTTCCCTCACTCCGGGCTGTACCTC
The DNA here is from genome assembly GCF_905171765.1 of Bufo bufo. NCBI lineage: Eukaryota > Metazoa > Chordata > Amphibia > Anura > Bufonidae > Bufo > Bufo bufo. Next base: position 600,813,269 of record NC_053390.1, on the reverse strand, counting down.
CCCTGCCCTAACCCCTCCTCTAACTAGTGTAACTGACACCCTGCTCAGTCGCCGGGACCGCGCTTGTACTGGCGGCGCATGCGCCGTTGGTCTCAGTAGCAACGCGATCCCGTCTATCGCGCGGACTGAAGCGCGATCCTGTAAGTGAATTGCGCATGCGCCGTCCGTCCCCGATGCCTCCCTGTCTTCTATTCAGGCGCGCGCTTCACTTACAGGATCGCGCTTCAGTCCGCGCGATAGACGGGATCGCGTTGCTACTGAGACCAACGGCGCATGCGCCGCCAGTACAAGCGCGGTCCCGGCGACTGAGCCGGGTGTCAGTTAAACTAGTTAGAGGAGGGGTTAGGGCAGGGGAGGTACAGCCCGGAGTGAGGGAAGGGCTACCCCCTTGACTTCCACCGTGACTGCAGGAGCTGGAGACAAGGACTTTATAAGTCGTTTTTTTCATCAATATACATCCCAGGAAAGCGGCACAAGAATGCATTTAAACAGAATGAGCATAATCTATAAGGTACTGGTAATGGTTTATTAGGTGAAATCCTGGTGAAAGGTTCGCTTTAACATAAAATATCTGCAAAACCAATTACATTTTAAATTTCACCTCCATTTTCCTTTAATTCTTGTGGAACACCTCAAGGATTAACAAAGTTTGCAACATCAGTTTTGAATTATTTGAGGGGTATAGTTTCTAAAATGGTGGTATTTATGTGTGGTTTCTATTATGTAAGCCCTTCAAAATCACAAAACACTTTATAACTGTATTGGTGCTTAAAAAAAGCGGTTTAGAAAATTTTCTTGAAAATTTGAAAAATTGCTTCCAAAATTCCATATCTTCTGACATCCTAAAAGAAAAAAATAAAGTTACAAAATGATACCAACATAAAGTAGGCATATGGGGAATGTTGATTGATTACTATTTTATAAGGTATTACTATCTGTCTTAAAAGTGGAGAAATTCAAATTTTGAAAATTGTGAAATTTAGATTTTTTTTTATAATTAAAGGAAAAAAAATTGATCCAAATTTACCGCTAACATGAAATACGATGTGTCACCAGAAAACATTCTCAGAATCGGTTAGATAAGTAAAACCATTCCAAAGTTATTACCACATAAAATGACAAATGTCAGATTAGAAAAATAGGGGTGGGCAGGAAGGTGACAATTGGCCTGGGGTAGAAGGGGTTAAAATGAACACAAGATTATTATGATATTTAGTTCTGCTTTTTTGCCTCACATATACAAAGATTACTATTATATTTCAGTGGTGTAATATTTTACTTGAATCCATTGTCGATATTTCACTTTTGCTTTATTTTCAGCTTTGGACATGGTTGGCATGTGTGGTCCCATTAACTAGAGCATAACATTCTTTAGCGATTATGTTAAAAAACAAATCATCTAATTTGTAATGTTCATAATACCAACATTTAATATAAATTAAACCATGCAAGATTTTCATGGACAAATGTTGATGCACCCGAATAAAAATGATGTATTTCCCATCGTTTTACATCAATGTATTCTGCAGGGAACGACTAGATCTTCTAACAGAAAATCTTGAGATCTTTCTGCAAAGTCACTCTAGAGAAAGGAGCCTCCAAAGGGGATCAAAGCTTTTTTTCAGTTTGAATTATTCCATTAAAACCGAGTGTGACATAATTACCAAAGATGTGGCTGTAGAACCTCATCGGGATTATCTAACACTCATCTTTGTTGAAGAAAGTCTCCCCAGCTGTTGCCGAAGCACACAAATGTGATGCAAGTGTAAAACACAAAAAAGTACTTGTCAGCGACCACTGTTTTCCATGATTCCCTCAATGCACCACATGCTTTTAGCTGTACTATTCAATATTATTCTATTAAAGCCCTGACATAAGCTTAGCTGCAAATTATAATTTCCTCTAAAAATAACACATTAAAAAAAGTACAAAAATACCAACATGGTCTAAAAACTAAATAAAAATGGTCATACAGTTAAAAGCACGTTACTGACATGATTAGTGCTGGGCTGTGGCACCTAGCATTTAAAATATAACATCAGATGTTATCTAATCATCCGTTCTAAAGAACTGGTAACCATAAAATACTTTTCCTTTTTCCCTGCCATGGATTAGAATTCCCTCATACATTATTAATGAAGTTAAACTACTTGTAACATGCCAAATGTGTCGCGTAGGAGATTTGTGCCTAATCCAGCAAGAAACAGGCCCAGTCACATAATGATAAAAAAAAAGTACAAATGTCAACAGTTTTACACAGGGACTGGATTAAGCAGACCGTACTTAGTGATTTCTTACACAAGGATTATTTCACTTTTGGTGTTTCATCAAGGAAGGCCACACTTCTCAGCAAGGAACATAGATTTCACCTGGACAAAAAAAATTCTCTTGGTCAAATAATGCAAGTTCAGCTAAGGGACAGCAACGGAATCTTCATTTAATTAAGTTCTCAGTCCTAAATTTCTACATGAGTGATGGGCAGTGCTATGTGGCATACAAGCTACTGCTGCACACAGAACAAATGTGAGATTACATCCAATTAAACTTCAATTAAGTTGACTTAAAACAAATGTGATGCCGCATTCTTTTGTTGTTTGCAGGACAAACATAGAGACCTAGTATTTCAATAAAAATAGAACATATGTCTCTTAGAGAACAATTCATAATGATGACCCTTTTGGGGCAAGGAGAAGAAATTCTTAAATTCTATGAAAATATTCACTTTAATAGCTGAAGAAAGTGTGATGCTAAAAAAAATACCAATTGTTCTGAATTTGTAGCTGATTTTTCCTGTTACTTGTTACACATTTAATTACGGTTTTGAAAAAATGTTTAATTATGATACATACATATACATATATATTTATGTGCTATGGCTATTTAAGATTAAGTTTTTGGCACTCTTTCCATGTACCATTCATAGTACGGGTGTTTTCTGATGCGGCAGAGAAGCCTTTGGGTCCTCTCTGGCACCAGGGCCCAGGTACAAGGTATCATGGATATCTTTTTAAAGAATCTGCTAGAGCAGAAACATATGAATTGTCTAATTTTGAGAGTTTTGTGACAAGTAATGTCTGGGTGAAATCAAGCTTCCAATAGATACATTTCAATTCCAAAAATTACATACCAAAAAAATCCCTAATTTACAATCTTTTTTTGCAGTCTTACCGATTACAATTACCAATATTTCGGTTTTATACATTATTATTTCTTGGGAATAGTTTTACAAAGAAGTAAATGCATTGCAGTTTAGATAACATATTGGGCTGTGGAGTTATAATTAAAGGTGTTTTTTTAAATTCTGATATTGATGACCTATATAGGTCATCACTGTCAGATCAGCAGAGGTCCAACTCCTGATACTCCTGCCAGTCAGCTGTTTGAAGAGGCCGGAGCACTCCAGTGAGCACCATGGCCTCTTCCAAGGCTACATGGCCTATGCGCAGCTCATTCAAGTGAATGCAGCTTAGCTGCAATAGCAAGCACGGCCAGTATTCAATGGACGGCGCTATGCTTGGTAAGCTGCAAGGAGGCAGCTTACCAAACAATGAGCGCCACGGCCTCTTCAAACAGCTGATCTGCAGGAGTCCCAGGTTTCAAACACCTGTCAATCTAATATTTATCACCCATCCTGAGGACAGGTTATCAAAATCATAATCTCAGAAAAAATGTTTTTTTACTTATATAACATTGTAATAAAATACAGAAAAAGCACAGAAAAAAATCTGTGTTCCATTTTGACAAACAAAATATATATTTTGCATAGGGCAGATTTGTGTGGTCTTCTAAAATCACATGAATAGGAGTACTGGTCTTTTGTGAAAGAGCTTGACATCTGCAAATCATTCATTTTCTGCCCCAGCCTCACATCTGGCTGGACATGGCATTTTCTGACCTATTCCTATCATATAAAGTTTCTAGTCTGACACATGGTCGAAAACCGCCTTATTAATGTCTGTTATTAATATTTCAAGCAGACTTTTCCTTTCTTGAACTTGTACATCATGACCTCCAGACAATCTAGGGAGGCATCTGTAACTTCACAAGTGAAACCTTCTGAATTGATTCCAAGTGGAAATGTGTCTCCTTGCATTCAACCAGAGTCACTTATATTAATAAAGGAAAGATGCATTATGTCTAGAAAGATCTGCATCTGCAGGTTATATTTAGTGTGTCCACAAAATTCCCAGGTCAGTACTGTAGACCTGAAAAATCTGAAGCTGAAAATTCAATGAGTGACAGCACGCAGTGTTTGAAATATCTATCAGTGAAGTGGTGAGGTGGAGAATGGTAGAGCAGTACAGTAATACCATGTGCTTCCAGTATTTCCTAAACTGTGTTTGACAGCAGGAGGTGCCAATAAGAAACATTGCAACTCTTACAGCCACAGAGAAGACATGTTGTAGCCTCCTAAGTGTGCTGAGAAGGGCTGAAAGTAGCACCTGAAGTTTGTAATGGTGGCTGAAATGCTACATGACCTGGGGTGCTAAGCAAAACCAGATGGAAACTCTAATAAGGTATAAAACAATCACCAGATGTTTCTTGATGTTATGCATATACATTGACATTTTAGGAAGGCCATGCAGTCCAATGGCTCATTCTATCTCAGGAACGTCTGAGACACCATTATTATTTTTAATATTATTATTATTAGAGATGAGCGAATAATTGAAAAGTTCGATTCGGCTGATTCGCAGAATTTGACAAAAAAAATTGCTTTGTGACAAATTTTTGGTAAGTAGCGGGTGCAATGACTATAGCGCCGCCCCCGTCATTGTACCCCTCAGATGCCGCGTTCATACATGATCGCGGAATCTGATCGTAAAAACAGTGTGAAATTAACACAATTTGCTTTCGACGGGCCGGCCGGCTGCCATCTTACTTGAAGATCTCGAGCGAAATCTCGTGTGGCTCGAGATTACTTCATCACGCCGGCCAGCGTGGTGACGTCATACGTCACCACGCACGGGATTTCCGCCGAGATCTTCAATCAAGATGGAGGCTGGTGGCCTGTCGTGAGCAAATGTTGTGAGCAAATGGAGGAGGTACCCGTATTTTTCGCCCTATAGACACACCGGCCCATAAGTAGAGTTGAGCGAACACCTGGATGTTCGGGTTCGAGAAGTTCGGCCGAACTTCCCGGAAATGTTCGGGTTCGGGATCCGAACCCGAACCGAACTTCGTCCCGAACCCGAACCCCATTGAAGTCAATAGGGACCCGAACTTTTGGGCACTAAAAAGGCTGTAAAACAGCCCAGGAAAGAGCTAGAGGGCTGCAAAAGGCAGCAACATGTAGGTAAATCCCCTGCAAACAAATGTGGATAGGGAAATGAATTAAAATAAAAATAAAAAAAATAAAAATGACCCAATATCAATTGGACAGAGGTCCCATAGCAGAGAATCTGGCTTCACGTCAGCAGAGAATCAGTCTCTTCATGCCATAGCAAAGAATCTAGTTTCATGTCAGTAGAGAATCAGTCTCTTCATGCCATAGCAGAGAATCTGGCTTCATGTCTCCCACCACTGGAAGAGGCCACTGTCACATATTTAGGCCCCGGCACCCAGACAGAGGAGAGCGGTCCCGTAACAGAGAATCTGGCCTTATGTCAGCGCAGAATCAGTCTTCATGTCATAGCAGAGAATCAGGCTTCACGTCACCCACCACTGGAACAGGCCACTGTCACATATTTAGGCCCCGGCACCCAGACAGAGGAGAGCGGTCCCGTAACAGAGAATCTGGCCTTATGTCAGCGCAGAATCTGTCTTCATGTCATAGCAGAGAATCAGGCTTCACGTCACCCACCACTGGAACAGGCCACTGTCACACATTTAGACCCAGGCACCCAGGCAGAGGAGAGAGGTCCCGTAACAGAGAATCTGGCCTTATGTCAGCACAGAATCTGTCTTCCTGTCATAGCAGAGAATCAGGCTTCACGTCACCCACCACTGGAACAGGCCACTGTCACACATTTAGGCCCAGGCACCCAGGCAAAGGAGAGAGGTCCCGTAACAGAGAATCTGGCCTTATGTCAGCGCAGAATCTGTCTTCATGTCATAGCAGAGAATCAGGCTTCACGTCACCCACCACTGGAACAGGCCACTGTCACACATTTAGGCCCAGGCACCCAGGCAGAGGAGAGAGGTCCCGTAACAGAGAATCTGGCCTTATGTCAGCGCAGAATCTGTCTTCATGTCATAGCAGAGAATCAGGCTTCACGTCACCCACCACTGGAACAGGCCACTGTCACACATTTAGGCCCAGGCACCCAGGCAGAGGAGAGAGGTCCCGTAACAGAGAATCTGGCCTTATGTCAGCGCAGAATCTGTCTTCATGTCATAGCAGAGAATCAGGCTTCACGTCACCCACCACTGGAACAGGCCACTGTCACACATTTAGGCCCAGGCACCCAGGCAGAGGAGAGCGGTCCCGTAACAGAGAATCTGGCCTTATGTCAGCGCAGAATCTGTCTTCATGTCATAGCAGAGAATCCGGCTTCACGTCACCCACCACTGGAACAGGCCACTGTCACACATTTAGGCCCAGGCACCCAGGCAGAGGAGAGAGGTCCCGTAACAAGAATCTGGCCTTATGTCAGCGCAGAATCTATCTTCATGTCATAGCAGAGAATCAGGCTTCACGTCACCCACCTCTGGAACAGGCCACTGTCACATATTTAGGCCCAGGCAGCCAGGCAGAGGAGAGAGGTCCCGTAACAGAGAATCTGGCCTTATGTCAGCGCAGAATCTGTCTTCATGTCATAGCAGAGAATCAGGCTTCACGTCACCCACCACTGGAACAGGCCACTGTCACACATTTAGGCCCAGGCAGAGGAGAGAGGTCCCGTAACAGAGAATCTGGCCTTATGTCAGCGCAGAATCTGTCTTCATGTCATAGCAGAGAATCAGGCTTCACGTCACCCACCACTGGAACAGGCCACTGTCACATATTTAGGCCCAGGCACCCAGGCAGAAGAGAGAGGTCCCGTAACAGAGAATCTGGCCTTATGTCAGCGCAGAATCTGTCTTCATGTCATAGCAGAGAATCAGGCTTCACGTCACCCACCACTGGAACAGGCCACTGTCACATATTTAGGCCCAGGCACCCAGGCAGAGGAGAGAGGTCGCGTAACAGAGAATCTGGCTTCATGTCAGCACAGAATAAGTCTTCATGTCATAGCATAGGAATCAGGCTTCACGTCACCCACCACTGGAACAGGCCACTGTCACACATTTAGGCCCCGGCACCCAGACAGAGGAGAGGTTCATTCAACTTTGGGTTGCCCCGCAATATAATGGTAAAACGAAATTAAAAATAGGATTGAATGAGAAAGTGCCCTGGAGTACAATAATATATTGTTAAGGGGAGGTAGTTGATGTCTAATCTGCACAAGGGATGGACAGGTCCTGTGGGATCCATGCCTGGTTCATTTTTATGAACGTCAGCTTGTCCACATTGGCTGTAGACAGGCGGCTGCGTTTGTCTGTAATGACGCCCCCTGCCGTGCTGAATACACGTTCAGACAAAACGCTGGCCGCCGGGCAGGCCAGCACCTCCAAGGCATAAAAGGCTAGCTCTGGCCACGTGGACAATTTGGAGACCCAGAAGTTGAATGGGGCCGAACCATCAGTCAGTACGTGGAGGGGTGTGCACAGGTACTGTCCCACCATGTTAGGTGGTGGTGCAGTTAGTTGTGGCGTGGTGACAAAACTTTTCCACATCTCTGCCATGCTAACCCTGCCCTCAGAGGAGCTGGACGTGACACAGCTGCGTTGGCGACCTCTTGCTCCTCCTCTGCCTTCGCCTTGGGCTTCCACTGGTTCCCCTGTGACATTTGGGAATGCTCTCAGTAGCGCGTCTACCAACGTGAGCTTGTACTCGCGCATCTTCCTATCACGCTCCAGTGTAGGAAGTAAGGTGGGCACATTGTCTATGTACAGGGGATCCAGCAGGGTGGCAACCCAGTAGTCCGCACACGTTAAAATGTGGGCAACTCTGCTGTCGTTGCGCAGGCACTGCAGCATGTAGTCGCTCATGTGTGCCAGGCTGCCCAGGGGTAAGGACAAGCTGTCCTCTGTGGGAGGCGTATCGTCATCGTCCTGTGTTTCCCCCCAGCCACGCACCAGTGATGGGCCCGAGCTGCTTTGGGTGCCACCCCGCTGTGAACATGCTTCATCCTCATCCTCCTCCACCTCCTCCTCATCCTCGTCCTCCTCGTCCTCCTCGTCCTCCAGTAGTGGGCCCTGTCTGGCCACATTTGTACCTGGCCTCTGGTGTTGCAAAAAACCTCCCTCTGAGTCACTTCGAAGAGACTGGCCTGAAAGTGCTAAAAATGACCCCTCTTCCTCCTCTTCCTCCTGGGCCACCTCCTCTTCCATCATCGCCCTAAGTGTTTTCTCAAGGAGACATAGAAGTGGTATTGTAACGCTGATAACGGCGTCATCGCCACTGGCCATGTTGGTGGAGTACTCGAAACAACGCAACAGGGCACACAGGTCTCGCATGGAGGCCCAGTCA